>NC_090021.1:11101728-12301728 GCF_037176765.1 Anolis sagrei
TGTTCATTATAGCATTGCAGGCATAGATGGTTGACTGTAGATTCTGTATTCCTAGAGAAGAGGCATGGGATGCTCATTAAGGGTGTGAAGATACTCACATCGTAGATTCATAGAATATTAGATCTGAGAAAGATCATAAAGCCATTCAGCCCAACCTCTGCAACACAGGAACATACAATTAATGCACAATGGCCATCCCTTGAAAATGACCATCTGCTGAAAAACTGTGGGCAGTTCTTCCACAATACCATCACCATCATTCTGCTCTGACCAGAAGACCAGGTTTAGAGAGTGTCCAGTGCTATGGATGGAGACAGAAGCCATTTGGGACAGACCCATGGTTGTCACAGCGGCTATGAAATCCTGAGCCGCTCCCAACAGGGAGGTCTTGGTGTGAATCAAAGAGATACATTAGAGGTACTTGCACCATTCACAAATGCACAACTGCATGCAAAATCTTTAGACATTTGAAATATTGCTTATCCAACTCTGAACTAAATATATTCCTTGTATAGTAGCCATGTAAGGAAACTTACTTGTTGCTATTTCTGCATATATGTATGTGTGTTGTTAGGGACGTTGCAAGCCATGCTGTGCTTCTAGGCTTCAGTTTCATCAGCCTAGTTCCTCTGATAAGATAGTATGTGGGCTAAGACCTACATGTTCCAAGACTCTTAATTTTCTTATGTACTTAGTAGATCAGCAGTTAAAGTAAAAAAGGAGTCTGCATTGCAGGCAGGTGTGATGTGAACAGTTCATTTTTTCCTGTGTTTAGTGTGCTAGGTAGCAAAACAATCAGTGATTTCAAAGGAATTGCAATGAACATGATATTCCAAAAATAATGAGTTCAGCACTCAAAACTCACCAACTCTGAAATATGTGAACAATGAGGATCAGGATGAACTATCAAGCCTCCAGTTCTAGTCAAGCTTAATTAAGCTTTAGCCTAATAGAAGAAGAAATTGGGGGGGGGGGGAACAAAGAAAAATAAAAAACCAAATTCAACACACACACACACACACAAACTACCCTTCAAGTAACCTTTGATTATGGGAATCCTAGGACAAACCTATTGTATTGCTTGATGAGATTTGTTCAGGGAGGGTTTGTTTATTGTCTCTTTCTAAGACTGAGAGAGTGTGATTTATTCAATCTCAACAGTGAGTTTCCATGGCCAACAGGAATTTGAACACTGCTTCCAGAGTTGTAATTCAGCATTCAAACCACTACACTTTATATATGGATACATTTTGCTCTGACTGGAGAAACTGAGGAAATAGATATTCTTTTCCTCTTCTTCCCACTATAAAAATTAACCAAGTGAGGTTCTCGGTCAACTTTCAATCATGAGTTTTGATCTGCATTCTATTACCACTCTATGCCAATTTTGTATCTGTGTTTGGTTTTGGTATACATTTTCGTGTATGTGTTTATCTATGTAGTTTAGTATTTTATTGTATTTTTATGTTCATTTGTTTTTTAATTTGTTGTACCTCGGCTTGAGCCATCAGGAGAGGCAGGTAATAAATTATTATTATTATTATTATTATTGTTATTATTGTTATTATTATTATTATTTTAAACACAACAAGATGAGTCCACAGCAGACACTCTGCTGGCTGTTGTATTGGATCACATGTCAGACACTTCCCAAGTGTTTAGGACTGTGTGATGTATTGGCGAATAATGCATGCAGATCCCAGTAAGGTGGTCTTCTGCAGCTGGCAGATGGTAATTTTGTCAGCGCCGATTGTGTTTAAGTGCAGGCAAAGGTCTTTAGGCACTGCACCCAGTGTGCTGATCACCACTGGGACCATCTTGACTGGTTTGTGCCAGAGTCTTTGCAGTTCGATTTTTAAATCCTCATATCATATTTCAAACACAACAAGGTGAGGCAACAACAAACAAGGTCGCTCTGCCGGCTGTTGTATTCTGATCATACTTCGGACACTTCCCAAGTGTTTAGGACTGTGTGATGTATTGGCGAATGATGCGTGCAGATCCCAGTAAGGTGGCCTTCTGCAACTGGCAGATGGTAATTTTGTCAGTGCCAATTGTGTTTAAGTGCAGGCCAAGGTCTTTAGGCACTGTACCCAGTGTGCTGATCACCACTGGGACCATCTTGACTGGCTTGTGCCAGAGTCTTTGCAGTTCGATCTTCTCATATCGTGTCAGCTTTTCCAGTTGTTTCTCTTCAATCCTCTTCAATCTTCATTATTATTATTATTATTATTATTATTATTATTATTATTATGACATGTAACTCTTAAATGTCCCACTCCTGTAATATGCACATTTCCCCATTCAGATATTATAAATACATTTATTGTTGTTGTGTGCTTTCAACACTTATACTGACTTATACTGGCCCTAAGGTGATTCTATGGCAGGGTATTATTGGCAATACAGCTATTGCCTTCCTTTGAGGTCACCCATTATGTCACCCACTGGGTGTCCACAAACAAGTGGGATGTGAACCTTGGTTTTCCAGGATTCTAGGGTGCATCTATACTGTAGAATTAATGCAATTTGACACTACTGCAACTGTCATGGGCCATTGATATGAATCATGGAGGTTGTAGTCTTACAAGGTCTTTAGCCTTTTCTGCCCAGGAGTGCTTCACCTACTTATCCCAGAATTCCATATCTATGAGCTATGACAACTAAAGTGTGGTCAACCATTGAAACCACTATACCACATGGATTCTCTCAAACTTTAATTGGTTAAATTGAAATAGATATGTGGAATCTTGGAAGCTAGGCAGGTTCAACCCTGGTTAGTACTTCGATGGAAGGCCTCCAATGAATAACAGGTGTTGTCAGCTATATTTAAGAGGAGGAAACTGACAAAACCATCTCTAAGTATTCATTGCCTACTTTTTATAGGCTCACTGTAAATTGACTGGCAACTTGAATACATATGCACACACAGATGCTGTTTTGTAAATCAGAAATAAAAACACCCTCAAGTTCCATTCACTCACCACTTTGACTACAGATCTCAGACAGGAGAAGATCAGAACTGATATGTTCAAAGAAGATCTTGACATGAATACTTTGAACACTCGGTACAAGGAAATGTTTCTCCTTCATCAGGTACAGCTCTTCCTTCTCTACTCGTGTGGAACGTACTCTACTATCTCCAAAGGGGTGGAGACTGTTCTTTAAAGAGTTTACTAACAGCAGAAAACACATAGTTTGATATTTCCCTAATGGCACAAATAATGTGGTGACCCTTCAGGCAAGAGACCTGGCATGTCAATCTTTCCAGAAATAAGGCACAGATGGGTCGGGGAAAAACCAGAGGTTTCTTCAATGGCCAAAACAGTTGTCAGAGGAGACATCTAATGACATCCTCTTTGGTCATTGAAGAAAGCAACTTAAACAAACCTGACATGGTTCAGTACTGAACACAGAGCATTTTTATTTCATTTTGACAGCTATTCAAGGAATGCGCACTAGTTCTTGACTGGTTTACTGACTGTCCAGCTAGGAGACATGATAGTCATGTATAAATATGTGAGAGGAAGTCATAGGGAGGAGGTAGCAAGCTTCTTTTCTGCTTCCTTGGAGACTAGGATCCAGAACAAAGGCTTCAAACTACAAGAAAGGAGATTCCATCTAAACCTTAGGAAGAACTTCCTGACTGTGAGAGCTGTTCAGCACTGGAACTCTCTGCTCCGGGTGTGGTGGAGGCTCCTTCTTTGGATGCTTTTATGGGGTCTCTTCCAACTCTATGATTCTATGATTCTGTGTCTTGAGTGGCTCAGGACTCCGTCTGACATCATCACTGGTTAGGTCATTGTGGGTGCATTTGCTCTCTAAATACCATGAGAGAATGCATGAGAGAAACTGGAATAGTAGCAGAGAATGTCAATGGAAACATCAACTTGTCACGTTCACTGTCATGAAATCAAGTCAAACTTAACACACATTCACTGCCTCAGAAAGTTTTATTTTCTTCAGAGTTATAGACAGTCTAATAAAAAATATTTCTCCAAGTATCTCCATCCTATTCAGTCTCGTCTGGTGGGCAACCTAAGTTGGAAAAGAGAATAAAGATACTTTTTTCACTAAAGCTTTGATGATATAAATAATAACAATTCTTTTCCTCTTACCACTACTACTACCAATATTAAATACAACAATCTTATTACATTATAATACTAAGTAAACGTAAAGGTTTTCCCTGACATTAAGTCTAGTCGTATCCAACTCTGGAGGGTGGTGCTCATTTCCATTTCTAAGCTGAAGAGCCAGTATTGTCTGTAGACGCCTACTACGTCATGTGGCCAGCATGACTGCATGGAGAGCCGTTACCTTCCTGCAGAAGCAGTACCTATTGGTCTACCCACACTTGCATGTTTCTGAACTGCTAGGTTGGCATAAGCTGGGGCTAATAACGGGAGCTCACTCCACTCTCCAGATTCGAACCACTAACCTTTTGGTCAGCAAGTTCAGCAGCTCAGCGGTTTAACCCACTACACCACCAGGGGACCTTATATAGCACTATATAATATATACATATAATGTTGTTTTATTCATTCGTTCAGTCATTTCCGTCTCTTTGTGACCTCATGGACCAGCCCACGCCAGAGCTCCCTGTCAGCTGTCACCACCCCCAGCTCCTTCAAGGTAAATCCAGTCACTTCAAGGATCCCATCTTGCCCTTGGTCGTTCCATACATATAATATATAGCCCTATATAATAGTTATAACACTATTATTTGCGAAATAAAGTTAAACAAAAGAAAGAAGATAAGAGGGAGCACAGCTCAACTACAGCTGAGTGTCATTCGGTGTTACAATGGCACCCAACCTCAAAATGAATAGGTTAACTTATTACGAACTTGTTACAATACTCTAATATGTATCTCTGCCTTTGTGCATTGCAAGAAGAAGATTATATATAAGAGCAGAACAGCAAATGTTTATTCGGTGCTCATCCAATATCAAACCCACTTGGTGTGCTTTAAAAGATTATCACACTTCTTTCAATTTTTCCAGAGATGCTGGGCTAAAAGGAACCAGCATATACAACACAAACAGAAGGGGAATGGCTGTGCTACCTTTGATTTACTCATTCATGTTGTCACACAAACAAGCCACATTCAGAAATAATAATAGTTATTATTATTATTATTATTATTATTATTATTATTATTATTGCCACAAATACCATCTGCCTGCGACAAAGAACTGGTGGGATCACAAGCCAGAAAAGGTTACAGAGAATGAAAAGGTTACAGAGAAGTCAAGCTACTCTGGGACTTCCGAATTCATACTCCTGACCTCATGTTAAAAAACAAAGTATGGATTGTCAATGTTGCAATCCCAGGTGACAGCAGGATTGAAGAGAAACAATTGGAATAGCTGACACGATATGAGGATTTAAAAATTGAACTGCAAAGACTCTGGCACACGCCAATCAAGGTCGTCCCAGTGGTGATTGGCACACTGGGTGCAGTGACTAAAGACCTTGGCCTGCACTTAAACACAATTGGCGCTGACAAGATTACCATCTGCCAGCTGCAGAAGGCCACCTTACTGGGATCTGCACACATTATTCACACCACACAGTCCTAGACACTTGGGAAGTGTCCGAAGTGTGATCCAATACAACAGCCAGCAGAGTGATCTTGTTTGCTGTGGTCTAATCTTGTTGTGTTTCAAATAATAATAATAATAATAATAATAATAATAATAATAATAATAATAAGTGATACAAAATCCAGCATATAGATCTCAGTTGCTGTGACATACTGTGTTTTTGTGTCCCTCAAATACTACTACTACTACTACTACTACTACTACTAATAATAATAATAATAATAATACCTGCAAAGCTAATGGAAAATGAACACCCAAAAATACTGTAGGACTTTTGAATCCAGACTGACAAAGTTTTGGAACACAATACACCAGATATCACGATTGTGGAAAAGAAAAAAAGTTTGGATTATTGATATCGCCATACTGGGTGACAGTCACATTGAGGAAAAACAAAAAGGAAAATTCAACCGTTATCAGGACCTCAAAATTGAATTGCAAAGGCTCTGGTATAAACCAGTACAAGTGGTCCCAGTGGTCATTGGCACACTGGGTGCTGTGCCAAAAGATCTCAGCTGGCATTTGGAAACAATAAACATTGACAAAATTATGATCTGTCAACTGCAAAAGGCCACCTGACTTCGATCTGCATTCATCATTTGAAAATACATCACACAGTTCTAGACATTTGGGAAATGTTCGACTTGTGATTTTGTGATACAAAATCCAGCATATATATCTCATTTGCTGTGACATACTGTGCTTTTGTGTCAGTAAAATAATAATAACAATAAAAATAATAATAGGAACATGTTCCTAGTCTGAAAGTGTTATTTCCTGTTTAATTGTGTAGTCCTTACTTTGAGCATAGTATTTCTACTCCAGGAACTTTGTTTTAATGCCAAAAACTTTGTTAAATGGGTGGATGACGATGATAAATTGGTGGACTGGAAGACTACAACAAAATGTGCTTTAACACAATGTCCCATGTACAAAGACAAACTTTTTGCAGGTTAATAATTTTTTGCAATGTTTTTATGATAGAAACAATGAGGAAGTGACATTTATAACCTTTGTCAACAGAGTGGCACATCTCTCTGACGCTGAGCAGTGCACTGTATTCTGAGAAATGTAGTTTAGGGCAGGGCCTTTTGATTTCTCTGCAATAGGGCTCCTCTCTTCCCAAACTACATTTTCCAGAGTTTGTTTATTTGTTTGTTTGTTTATCTATTTAGAGCATTTATATCCTGTCCTTCTCACACACACACCCCTCCCTGGGGATGGGGGACAACTCAGGGTGGTTTACAACCATTTTGTGCTGTTCCCAGAAAACACTGCTCCCACTTTTCCCCACTTTTAATGCCAATACTCCATTAATTTACAAAGGAAAGGCACGGTACTAAGGTAGCCTTTGGCTTTCCTTTCAGCATTGCTTCCTTGCACTGAATATGAAACTGACTTTGGGAGCCTTCTGAGATTTACAAAATTAAAACAAAAAAAGTATGGGTTAAGTTTTGATTCTTAAATTTTTAGTGTGGGCCATGCCCACATATGGATATTGCCTTGTAAGTATGAATTTGATCCAAATTATGAGGACTAACAAAAAAAATGTGCACCTCTAATGCACATCTCTGAATTAAAAAGTGGTATCCAAAGTTTTGCTCAGCCTTACCTAAGTGCATGATTTTGTGTGTGCATCTGCCTTTGCATCATTTGTCAACTTACAGTTATCTTCACAAATCTCACAGCATTTTCTTAGGCAAGGAATACTTAGAAATGGTTTGTCACAAAATATATACTCATGGCACTTTTCAAGTAAATATACATTCATGAGATCATTGTTTTTTGGGGAAAAATATTCTCACCTTATGCAGCACACAAAATTTGGCCAACACCATCCAATATTCACATAGTTTGAATTGCATTGCTGTGGTTCACAAACACCATCAAAAAGCTGACATGCTGCTTGAGCTATTAGTTGATCAACATCTGGTTCTGAAAAAAAAGGATATCCAATATGGCATCATAATATATATATGACTCCCTAAACTCTGGCTCTTGTCCTGGATTGTAACATACCTTACAACATTTCACAGACTTTTTTTGTGTCAGAAGCGACTTGCAAAACTGCAAGTTGCTTCTGGTCTGAGAGAATTGGCCATCTGCAAGGACGTTGCTCAGGGGATGCCCGGGTGTTTTGATGTTTTACCATGCTAGTGGGAGGCTTCTCTCATGTCCCTGCATGAGGAGCTGGAGCTGATATAGGGAGCTCATCCGCGCTCTCCCCAGATTCGAACCTGCAACCTGTTAGTCTTCAGTTCTGCCAGCACAGGGGTTTAACTGGGGACTCCTTATTTCATGTGTTTCATTTCATTTCATGAAATCATGTGTTTCATTTCACAGATGGATGCATATGTTCAAGCAACATCAGATTGTGGTCAAGAGGACTAATGTCTGTTGTAGCCTGGTCAGATTCTGAGTGCTCAAAAGATGAGGAAGGGAATACTGGGAAAGATTCAGTGGGCCTTGAGAGAAATGTTTCAGTGAACGGTGAAGGCGAGATTCATTCCCATTGGTGCGTGCCAGAAGTGCAGACTGGGAGACAAATGTTTGCCAATGTTAGAGAGCTGAGACAACAGGACTCATTACTCCAAGCAAATTAGAGATAAGAAGCAGGAGTCCAATTGCAAAAGAAATAATTTCATAGCAGGGATTTTGGTTTCTTAAATGTGGTTTATGCTGGCATGCTCATTGTGAGAGCAACACTGCAATCAGGTCAAGAACTCTCCTCTCTCTTTTCTTCTTTTTTCCCATTTCTTTTCTCAAACATATTGTTCTCCCACTTTTCATGTAAGAATAAGCAACTCTTCTTTTCTTTTCTTTTTGGAAATTTTATATTCAAAATAAAAATTAATTATTAAGAAAAACCTCTATATTTGTCGTGTCATGGACCTTGCAATTCATGCAATCAAGTCTTCAAGCTGTATCTCTGTGTCCTGGTTTTTTTAAGGCATAGTTTTGCCTGCCTTGGGTTTATGTATCTTGTCTTGAAATATCTCAATGGAATTTCTCTGTATGGATTTTTGGACTTTGACTTTTATGGAACTTTTATTCCTTTTTAAATATTTGCTTGCTTTTCATATAACCAGCTTTTATAATACTCTGTTTTTAATAAACTTTTACATTGAATGATTGGGACAGTGTGTGGTTTGTGGTGAATAGAGGCTCCAGGGCCATAGAGCAACAATGAGCATGTTAACCACTTATTTAACATATATGTGTATTTATTTTAAAATTATTTTCAAAATAGTCATCAGGTTTAAGATAACATTCTGAGTCTGTTTAACACACACACACATACATGTTTGTGTGTGTATGTGTATTTCTATTTTCAAATTTTTGGTTACCAAGTTTAACATAGTGTTTTTCTTTATAGCATTTAACATTCCTTTAATTTTTTAAAAAAAAATGCCAAATAGCTTATCTCCTCCCCCCCCCCCCCTTCTAGGTAGTTAATATGGTCAAACCCCTGAGTAGTAGAAGGATAAAGATATATAGTAGATATAATAGATTTTTTGGTAAACTTGGAGAGCAAAAAAATTGAAAATAGAGATGTGTGTCTGTGATGACTAAGAATTTGCAAGTTAATACACACATATGTTAAATATGCGGTTAAGGTGGTTAATGTGGTCAAACCCCCCATAGAAGATAAACTGGGTAGTAGAAAGACAAAGATACATAGTAGCAATAATAGATTTTTGATTGATTAAGTATATATAACACTAACATAGTAACAAACAGATTTTGAAAATATTTTTCTAAGAATGGTTTGGTAATGAAAAGAAGTAAACCAAGAGATAAAACTAAGAAGAATGTCTAAGAAGAGAAAGGTAGAAGATTACTAAAGGATGGTTTTTTAAGGCATAGTTTGTTAAAAGAAGAGATGAACAGTAGATTTAAAGAACAACAACATCCCTCCTTTACACAGAAGGAACATTAACTTTTCAAAAACTTTAGTAGTTTAAATAAAGGATGTCAAAATAATAGAGAGAGAAAAGAGGACAAACAAGAGGCTTTAGCAATTTGCTTTTGCCTGAGTCTGTCCCTCCTCCATTAATAGAGTACTCCAAATGTTCAAACAAGGGATGAAAGGATGAAATGGAGGAGGAGAAGCTGGGATATTTATAAAGGCATCTGAGTCAGTGAGCTAACAGAGGGATTAATTGGAACTATCCCTTCCAAAGAAGAACTGTTGGGAGATTCATTACTGTGAGTGGTTCTACAATGAACTCATATGAAATTTGGAGTGGTCTGTGTAGACCAGACGTGGGTAAACTTTGGCCCTCCAGGTGTTAGGAATGGTGGGAGTTGAAATCCAAAACAAGTTTGCCTATGCCTGGTGTAGACCAATACTCCGAGGTGATGAGAATGGAAGAAAAAAATGGAAGAGGGATTGCAGCCAAACATTTATCCGAGCAACCAACATTTCAAGGATACAGTGTCCATTGGACCAATATCCTATATTATTGGATAGGAATATTATTTATTCAATACTAACCATCCCCTGCCATGCATTGCTGTTGCCCTCAGAAAACAGAGGAATTCCAGGAATGAAACAATAGACAGAAGAGACATATGGAAGAGATATTGATAGATGGAACAGAAGGTAGATGGATGGAACATAGGTAGGTAGATAGATGAATGGTCACATACACACACACACACACACACACACACACATCTTTAAGAAGCCAAAGGGGGTTGGACTGGATGGCCTTTGGGGCTACCTTCCAACTGGTTGGCCATCTGTCGGGTAGGCTTTGAAGGTGTCTTTCTTTACTGCAAAAAGTGGTTGGGCTGGATGGCCTATGGGGACTCTTTAACTACCATGACTCAATGCTGTGGAATTATTCCATGGTGTAGACCAGGTAGGGGCAGACTTGGGCCCTCCAGGGGTTTTGGACTCCAACTCCCACAATTCCTAACAGCCTTTTGGGGTTGGAGTTGTTTTTGTCGCTATATTTGTCAGTGTTTTTATGAGTGATGGTCACTTGTTGGCCTGATAGGTGTATTGTGTCCAAATTTGGTGTTAATTTGTCCAGTGGTTTTTGAGTTATGTTAATCCCACAAACGAACATTACATTTTTATTTATATAAATGTCAACTCTCGACATTTTCTTCATCTTCCAATGAAACTCTAGGGCACTGGGACTATGGCGCAGCTGGCTTGGAGTCAGCTGCATTAAGATAACTACTGACCAAATGAGTTCGAAGCCAGCCCGGGTTGGAGTGAGTGTCCAACCAATTTGTGTAGCTTGCTGTCGATCTTTGCAGCCCGAAAGACAGTTGCATCTGTCAAGTAGGAAATTTAGGTACCGTCTATGTGGGGAAGCTAATTTAACTAATTTATGATGCCATAAAAATCTCCAGCAAGCCTGCAAAGAATGAGGAAGTACTTCATCAGTGTCACAAATGGACAGTGAAGCAACAGCTCCTTTGGTGGCCAGAATATCCTCATGAAAAGTTGGAATGTTAAATTGCCTCTGTGTCTGTCTATATATGTTGTGTGTCTATGGCATTTAATGTTTGCCATGCATGTACATTGTAATCCATCCTGAGTCCCCTGCAGGGTGAGAAGGGAGGAATATACATACTGTAAATAAATAAATAAAATAGTCTTGTGATAGAAGTCTTGCATGTCTATAGCGTTTTCTATTATCCATAATTTTTCCTATTCACATGAAATCTGGATATGTATTTGATAAGAACATACCTGCATTAGAAAAAAGAACTGCAGCAAATATAAAGAGTACCAGACAGCAAATCTTCATAACTACAAGTAGGAAAAGTCCTGTTTGAATATTTTCAACTGCTACTTCCTTATTCCTAGAATGAGAGCCATCAAGAGTGATAAACAACAGGTGTCAATATTTTCTATGTTGTTTGCAACCATTTGTTGTTTAATCTGAAGCAAAGGTCATGGGTTGTACAGTGTTGGACACGAGTCCCCCCCCCCCAAAAAAAAGGGGTGGTCCATCTCTTCTTGGGGCATACCAGCTGGCTTTTGGACATAATAATGTCCTCACTACCTCTGAGGATGCTTGCCATAGATGCAGGTGAAACGTCAGGAGAGAATGCCTCTAGAACATGGCCATATAGCCCGAAAAAACCTACAACAACCCAGTGATTCCAGCCATGAAAGCCTTTGACAATACAATGGGCTTTTTGGGTTGTTGTAGGTTTTTCCGGGCTATATGGCCATGTTCTGGAGGCAATTTTTCTCCTGACGTTTCGCCTGCATCTATGGCAAGCATCCTCAGAGGTAGTGAGGTGGGCTTTTTGTTGGCAAAGGCTTTCATGGCCAGAATTACTGGGTTGCTGTGAGTTTTCTGGGCTGTATAGCCATGTTCCAGAAGCATTCTCTTCTTCTTAAGCCTGATGACTAAGAATTTGAAAACCAATATACATATATGTTAAATTTATTCAAAACATGTCAACTATGTGAACAAGTCAAATGGGTATAAAAGATAAAGCTTTTGCATCCCTTATTCAGAATTCCAAGATCTGAAATACTACAATATCTAAAACTGGCCAAGATTTCTTTCCACATTTGTATTCAGAACAAACATACATTTCAATTTTTTATAGCTTGTAATGTTAAAAGCACACTGGAAGGAGTGGAGTTTTTGGAATGAAAAAGACCTCCTTTTTCTGGGATCATGCACCAGTCTCTAATGAACTCTATGTTCTCACCCATGCATTTTCTTCCCCCTCTCCAGCTGACTGCTTGTTACACTGATTTCATTTCATTTTTTTAAAATGTGCTTTTCACAATATATATTTATTTATACCTGCATACAAAACCTCTAGACCCATAAAAATGCAAAACAAGATTAGCTGTTTCTCAAATTGCCCTTCTTAAAAATCAAATTGAACCCTGAGCGGCATGTGCCCAACTCTGAGAACCAGGGGTTTAAATTGTACATTAAATATAAAAAATTTCATCTTTTACAGATTTGAGCTCCATCTCCAAAATACCTCTTTATGGATGTAAATGCTAATTTAGGTATTCCAAAATCTGGAAAAAAAAACCAAAAAAGTGTAAGTCACATGAAGCATATGCACCTTATATACTTACCCTGAAGATAATTTTATATACCATATTTTAATAGGTTGTTTTATGTTTTTCGGGCTGTATGGCCATGTTCCAGAAGCATTCTCTCCTGATGTTTTGCCTGCATCTATGGCAGGCATCCTCTGAGGTGCAGGCCAAATGACAGGAGAGAATTCTTCTGCAACATGGCCATACAGCTCGGAAAACACAGAACAACCCAGTGATTCCGGCCATGAAAGCCTTCGACAATACATTTTTAATATATATTTGTGCATACAACAAAGTATATGTACATTGGGTTGTTGTAGGTTTTTCGGGCTATATGGCCATAGAGGCATTCTCTCCTGACGTTTTGCCTGCATCTATGGCAAGCATCCTCAGAGGTAGTGAGGTCTGCTGGAAGTAGGAAAAAGGGTTTATATATCTGTGGAATGACCAGGGTGGGACAAATATACAAGCATGTGGACAATTTCAACAGAAAGGAGGAAACCATGAAAATGAACAAAATCTGGCTACTAGTATTAAAAAAAACTCTAAAATTAGAACAACAGAGAGGAAACAATCAGGGACATCTAATCACCTCTCAACAAAAGATTGCCCCAGGCACTGCCAGGCCATCAAATGCTATATCAAGATGGTCAGTTGAAACATTCACACCTAGCTCCAGCAGATAAGAGTCCTTTGTTCCACCCTGGTCATTCCACAGATATATAAACTCTTTTTCCTAGTTCCAACAGACCTCACTACCTCTGAGGATGCTTGCCATAGATGCAGGCGAAACGTCAGAAGAGAATGTCTCTAGACAATGGCCATATAGCCTGAAAAACCTACAACAACCCAGTGATTCTGGCCATGAAAGCCTTCGACAATATATGTACATTAATCTACTAGAAAGCAAAAGTGTCACTGTCTCAACCAACTATGGGGACAACTTTCAAATTTTGGTGTATTTTGACTCTCAGTATAGAAATTTCTCTGCCTGGGTTATGCACATAAACTGTAGAGAAACAAAGCAAATGTAATCTATATGCTCATAAAAACATTATCCACTTACATTAAACCTTCCATAAAGTGATTTTTGTTTTTTGATCTTTGAATCTTTGCTTCATTATATCATCAGTGAAAAGTACAGGCGTCTGAATACTGTCTTAACATAGTTAAACCATATTACTGTTCTTTAGTGAAAGTATTAATGAGAAACATTTAGAGAAAAAACAGAGAGGGCAGGGTTTTTTGAACATTTACTTACCAGTTTGGCTACAAGTCCCAATCTTTCGTAGAGAAGATCAATTGGCTCTTCTCTGGTTTCATTGAAATCAGGAAAGAAAGTATGGACAAAGATTTTTTTTCTATGTAGGACCAAATAACCATTGTACACATAGTTGCTATTTATAAAGATGTCATATAGTTCCATCCCTCTTTGAATATTTTTAGTGCCACCCAACCATCTTTCAGGAAAACTGGATTACTGTTTCAGTAGAAGACCTGGAAGTAATCTGTAACAAATAAAATGTTGTTTTGGCTGTTATTATGTTGTATCATGTTGCTTTATACTGATGTTATGTATTTTAAATATGTTACATTTTAATTTCATGTAAGCTGTCCTGAGTCCCTTCGGAGAGATGGACTCAGAATAAGAATAAAGTTATTATTATTATTATTATTATTATTATTATTATTATTAATAAAATTCAGATTTTCCTCCACGGTGCAATTCACAACTTGAAAAGTAAAAGATAAAGGTTGTCATGTCTGACTCTGGGATGTGGTGCTCATCTCCATTTCTAAGCCGAAGAGCCAGCATTGTCCAAAAACACCTCCAAGGTCATGTGGCCGGCATGACTGCATGGTGCGCCATTACCTTCCCACCAGAGCGGTACCTATTGATCTACTCACATTTGCATGTTTTCGAACTGCTAGGTTAGCAGAAGCTAGAGCTAACAGCAGAAGCTCATGCCGCTCCCTAGAATCGAACCTGTGACCTTTCGGTCAACAAGCTCAGCAGCTCAGCGCTTTAACCCACTGCGCCACTGGGGGCTCCCTCACAACCTGAAAACTGATACCAAAAAAGATAACACTGGCCAATACACATTTTGGTGCCTCAACTGTTAGTCCTGTTAGTGTGTACATCTGGCCCATAGAAAACCATTATAGACAAATTTAAGAAACCAGAGCTGATGTAGCCTTGTTGTTGTTGTTCATTCGTTCAGTCGTCTCCAACTCTTCGTGACCTCACAGACCAGTCCACGCCAGAGCTCCCTGTCGGCCGTCACCACCCCCAGCTCCTTCAAGGTCAGTCCAGTCACTTCAAGGATGCCATCCATCCATCTTGCCCTTGGTCGGCCCCTCTTCCTTTTGCCTTCCACTTTCCCCAGCATAATTGTCTTCTCTAGGCTTTCCTGTCTCCTCATGATGTGGCCAAAGTACTTCAACTTTGTCTCTAGTCTCCTTCCCTCCAGTGAGCAGTCGGGCTTTATTTCCTGGAGGATGGACTGGTTGGATCTTCCCGCAGTCCAAGGCACTCTCAGAACTTTCCTCCAACACCACAGCTCAAAAGCATCTCTCTTCCTTCGCTCAGCCTTCCCTAAGGTCCAGCTCTCACATCCGTAGGTTACTACAGGGAATACCATGGCTTTGACTAGGCGGATCTTTGTTGCCAGACTGATGTCTCTGCTCTTTACTATTTTATCGAGACTGGACATTGCTCTCCTCCCAAGAAGTAAGCGTCTTCTGATTTCCTGGCCACAGTCTGCATCTGCAGTAATCTTTGCGCCTAGAAATACAAAGTCTGTCATGGCCTCCACGGTTTCTCCCTCTATTTTCCAGTTGTCAATCATTCTTGTTGCCATAATCTTGGTTTTTTTGATGTTTAGCTGCAACCCAGCTTTTGCGCTTTCTTCTTTCACTTTGATTAGAAGGCTCCTCAGCTCCTCCTCGCTTTCGGCCATCAAAGTGGTGTCATCTGCATATCTGAGGTTGTTAATGTTGTTAATGATGTAGCCTATTCAATGCAATTTCTGAATCAGTGTCCCAAATAACCCAAGGAAAAGGTCTGAAAACACCAATACTTTTTTCATCAGATTGTGTTAAAGTTGGCCTGCTGTATCCATGGGTTCAATGGCCTTTTAAAAGCAACCATAAGACCAAAGTGTGGCCTTCAATGGAAAAGAGGGACACCCCTGAACGAACTCCTCTTTAGACATTGGTTCATTGATCCCACATGGTCAGGAGTTCATACATAGTCTATGAGGGTCTGGGAACAGCAATGGTGGAGATACAGGAGCAATTCATTCCCTTGAGTGATGATGCCAGTGTCCCCTCTGAATGGCCTTTTGATCTAAGTCAAACTTTATCAATGCTTTCTAGACTGTCCCAAAGCCCCAGGATATTACAGAGTTTCCAGCAAATGCCACAGTATTTCCTGACATTTCCCAAAGTGGAATAAAGTTGATTTAAAACAAAACAAACCAACAATAATGCTATATACACTGAAAGTCACTGTCCATTGTGCAATTGTCCGGCCTACCATTCAGGGAATGTCCCCTTCACTGCCTCCACCACACTCCAGGACAGAGAGTTCCACTACTGAACAGCTTTCACAGTCAGGAAGTTCTTCCTCATGTTCAGATGGAATCTCCTTTCCTGTAGTTTGAAGCCATTGTCCCATGTCCTACTGGTGTTGAATGTCTGGTCAGTAAATGAAAAAAATAACTGCATCCAGGACTTGATTATGGATGAGCATTCTGACCTGGTCTGTATCACAGAGGTTAATCTCTCTCAGCTCTGCCCACCAGGTTTTTCCATACAATAGCAGGCAGTTTGTGGAACAGGAAGGGGAAGTTGCCAGGACTGAATAGGGATTGAATCCATATCCACCTCCCATGTGCCAGTCTATGCCTAGGAGCTTCCAGATTTCACAGTCTTGTCCGCGTTACCATTTACTGATTGTCATGGGACTTTTGTTGGTTTTGTTTTCTTTTTCATGGAAAACCCCTGTGTGTGAATTTGTTTTATGTGTGGAGATCAGTGCACACCCAATCAAAACACAGTATTTACAGAAAGAGGCTCACGTCCAGTGGCATGGTTAATCCAATGACTGGGAGCCTCTCGTCTGTTGCAGCATTTGCATCCGTTGTAACAAGTACCATGTTATCATCTGCCTGCACCCGGTGGCACAGTGGGTTAAACCCCTGTGCCGGCAGGACTGAAGACCAACAGTCGCAGGTTCGAATCCGGGGAGAGGCGGATGAGCTCCCTCTATCAACTCCAGCTCCTCATACGGGGACATAAGAGAAGCCTCCCACAAGGATGATAAAAACATCAAATCATCCGGGCGTCCCCTGGGCAACGTCCTTGCAGACGGCCAATTCTCTCACACTAGAAGCGACTTGCAGTTTCTCAAGTCGCTCCTGACACGACAAACAAACATCTGCCTGCTTTTCTGTTGAGGTCTTTAGATTGTTCATTGTCTGGTTCTTCTCCTGTGACCTTACCGCCCAAGGAGACCACCCCCCCCCCAGATCACATGACTCTACTGGCTTTGCCCACTGGTTCACTGGAACATACAAGCCCCATCACCATAACAAGGTGACAATGTAACGATAACTCATGGTCTTTTTAAATTATGCAAGATCAAACTGATTGTGATTTCCATTTGCATGCTACTGAAAAGTGAAATGGGGAGAAGAACATGAAATCAGTAATCCAGGTCATATGCTTTAATCATACTGAAATTGATTTGCGCATACAAGTTCTAGACTTTTCCCTTTAACATAGCAATGTTAATGAATGAATACACTTATATATAAAGATGCCTGCCTTTTGCTTTTTTTTTTTTTTTGCACTTGTACCTTTGAGCGCCCATTGTTGTACAAGTGTCTCTTTTGCGCACACTGACTAAATACTTCTGTTGTTTGCTTTCAACCTGGTGAGATTCCCGATTCCTGACTCAAAACATTCGCAGTTAGTGATGCTTGTGAGGTATTCCTTGGTATCCACGAGTCCTTGAAAAACCTCAAATTTCTGATGTCATCACCCTCAAACCACTGGCAAAGGCATAAATCCTGATCATGAGGCCTGAATCCAAATGGATACCCTCATAATACTGGCAAGAGCTTAAAGCCTGATCATAAGGCCTGAAACCAAATGGAGGTTTCCAAGTATATAGGGGCAAAAGCTTATAGCTTGAACAAGTGGTCTGCTACTTTTTTCAGCAAGACATAAATTAGGTCTTTGGAGGTCTAGAAACAGGTCTGACAAGCCCCACCTGAACAGTCAAAATGAGGTGATGCTAGCCAAAGAAACCCTCAGCCAGCTAAAACTGACACCAGATTCAGTTGATGACACCTTCACCCTCATTGTTCCAGGTAACTGAACAAATTGAAAAAGATATAAGGGAGGAAAGCCCTGAATAAAGGTCTCAAAGTAGGAAGGAGAGAAAGACACTAAACTTCCCTCAAATAACTTTGCTACCTCAGGTAACAACCAACCAATGCTACCAGCTTCACCTGAAAGAAAGAAGCAAGCACAAGGGGGATCCATGCTTATATAGAGTTCTGCACCCCCAGTCACATGAGAGGAAAAAGAGGCTTCAAGGCAGTCTCTCTCCCCATTTGACCCAAACTGTCTCTATTCATGTGGGGGCCCAATTCCCTCCCTTGCCTCAGGCTTCACCTTTGAGATTTTGGGTGGGAGAATTAGGCAAAGACAAGTTTGAATATGTTCAAATGGCATCCTTGTATTCCTAAAAAAAAGAGACTTCAAGAGTCATAACATACCAGTACCAATATTTCTTAAGTTCTTTGTAACAGCTCAAAGTAAATGTCATGATATGTTCAGTGTTAGACCCGAGACGTTCCAAAACAGAGTGTTCCATCTTGGGGTATATTAACAACTGGAGCAAGCTTGTTTTCTGCTGCCCTGGAGACTAGGATGCAATGGAGCAATGGTTTCAAACTACAAGAAAGGATATTCCATCTGAACATTAGGAAGAACTTCCTGACTGTGAGAGTCGTTCAGCAGTGGAACTCTCTGCCCTGGAGTGTGGTGGAGGCTCCTTCTTTGGAGGCTTTTAAACAGAGGCTGGATGGCCATCTGTCGGGGATGCTTTGAATACAATTTTCCTGCAGGGGGTTGAATTGAAGGCCAACAAGGTCTCTTCCAACTCTATTCTATTGTCTTTGGACACAATAATGGAATGGCTTTTTGTGTTCATTAGTCTGAAGAACATTCTAATAGAGCGGAACAGCAGAGCACATTACTGTCTTACTCTTCATGAAGCATGTCAACAGGGTCATTGGGTTTTCTACAATGTACTTTTTATTGTAGAACAATGTGCTCTTTATACGTTCATTTCCCTTGAAATCATTAAAGAGAGCAAAATGAAGGTTGTGATTTTCTTTCTTTCTTTGTAATGCCCCCACTATTGACCTGCCAATTCAAAGCCCTTTCAGCATAGCAATTTATCGAATTTGAGATATTCATGCTAAAACAGGAGTACCAGTTTTTCTAACATATCCAGTACATCTTGTAAGGTACAAAAACTAAGCCCAAAAATAGTTCTACTAGTTGCCACTTTGTTTCCAGGTACAATTCAATAAGTGCTGGGTGTGACCTCTAAAGTCTTAGATGGTTATGGATCTGGTAGATTTCATCTTTCCATATGAGCTTTCAAAGGATCTCTGCCTTGTCATGACACTGGAGCACCTCAATGATGCCATGAGAAAAACCTTGAAGGGACAACCAAGATGGGACTGTCATGGCAGAGAGGTCAGATGAATTTATTTATTTATTTATTTATTTATTTATTTACTTTGCTTATATACCGCTGTATCTCAAGCCCAAAGGCGACTAACAGCGGTTCACAAACAGTAAAAACAGTAGAAACAGCAGTGGTTCCATGCAACATATAACAATTGACTTAACACATTATCCATAAATTACCAATAAGCAATTACAATGCACAATTATTACAAAAAACAACCATACCCAATCTTCTCATCATCCAAGCGTAGTCCAGGTTCGTCGTCCATTGTTCCATTCCTATGTTCCATTACCAGATTGCACTAAATTACTCAAATGCCTGCACAAACATCCAGGTCTTCAACTTTCTTCGGAATGCCATGAGAGATGGCGCCAGCCTAATGTCTGTAGGAAGGGTGTTCCACAGCCGAGGAGCCACCACCGAGAAGGCCCTATCTCTCGTCCCCGCCAACCGTGCTTGAGAAGCCGGCAGGATCGAGAGCAGGGCCTCCCCGGAAGATCTCAAAGTCCTGGTGGGTTCATAGGTCGAGATGCGGTCGGAAAGGTATCTTGGGCCTAAGCGTTATCCCTGAGGAAGGCAATGGCAACCCACCCCAGTATTCTTGCCAAGAAATGAATCAGTACAACCAGAGACATGTCGGTATGCCATCAGAAGATGGGACTCCTAGGTTGGAAGATGGTCAAAATGCTGGCTTGACTTTGAAGGAGCTGGGGGGTGGTGACAGCCAACAGGGAGCTCTGGCATGGGCTGGTCCATGAGCTCATGAAGAGTCGGAAGCGACTGAATGAATAAACTACAACATATGAGCTTGTCTGGTCCCTTAGATCATCAGGTGCCCATATCCAGTTTGAACAATCTGAATCAGGTATGATAAGTGGTGCCTTCACTGCCCCTAAGCTCTGGAGAACAAAAACAAAATGCCTTAGACGCACTATATATTGCTGTCCATTGTACAGGCAGCCAGGTTTCCATTAGTAGTGTGTCCACCCAGGGTGTTCCAAGTATAGAAAAGTTGTTTTATGCTTGTAACATTACAAAGCTTATGTTATCCTTTGGAGGTGAAGGAAAGACCTTTCATCTGCTTCTAGGCCTATGCATGATGGACTTCTTCCTGCTTTGTTTTCTCTCACTTTAATAAATGTGTGCTTCTCTGAGTCAAAGGCAACTGCCAATGTTGCCTGTACAAAGTATTGGGTAGTATTCATAGAATCATAGAATCAAAGAGTTGGAAGAGACCTCATGGGCCATCCAGTCCAACCCCATTCTGCCAAGAAGCAGGAATATTGCATTCAAATCACCCCTGACAGATGGCCATCCAGCCTCTGTTTAAAAGCTTCCAAAGAAGGAGCCTCCACCACACTCCGGGGCAGAGAGTTCCACTGCTGAACGGCTCTCACAATCATTTATTTATTTACTGAATTTATACCCTGCCCTTCTCACCCTGAAGGGGAATCAGAGCTGCTTTACAATAGGCAAAAATTTGATGCCACATAAAACAGACATATAATAAATAAACATATACATTAAAAATAGAAAATTAAAAGGCATATAAACAATAAAACCAATTATTTAAAACCACACCATCTGAAATTATAGTCAAGTAGCCGTTCCACTCGTGATTGCACATATTCCATCTTCACTTATGGCATGGTGTTACTGTCCAAAGCTATTATTTATTTATTTATTTATTTATTTATTTACTTTGCTTGTATACCGCAGTTTCTCAGCCTTGTAGGCGACTCAACACGGTTTACAACAAGAGCAAAAGTCAAACCAACAGCATACAAAATTTAAAAACCATTAACAGCATAATATACAGAATGATAAGCCTGTTAAGGGCTGAAAAATGCGGTATAGAAATAAAGCAAATAAATAAATGACACATCAATAACAACACATTAACGTCTCGTAACTAGAATCGTGATCCAATTCGTCATCCATAATTCCGTTTCCTATATTCATCGTGTTTAACCAAACGCCTGTTCAAACAGCCAGGTTTTTAGTTTTCTTCGAAACACCATTAACGAAGGGGCTGATCTAATGTCCATGGGAAGGGCGTTCCACAGCCGAAGGGCCACCACAGAAAAGGCCCTGTCCCTCGTCCCCGCCAGCCGTGCCTGTGATGCAGGCGGGATCGAGAGCAGGGCCTCCCCAGAAGATCTTAGAGTCCTGGTGGGTTCATAGGCAGAGATACGTTCAGTTGGGTAGCTTGGGCCAGAACAGCTAGGTCCCACAGCCATGTTTTTAATTTCTTTTTGTAGGTCAGGAGGGAGGGAGCTGATCTAATTTCACTGGGGAGGGAATTCCATAACCAAGGGGCCACCACTGAGAAGGCTCTGTCACTTGTCCCCACCAACCGCACCTGCAAAGGAGATAGGACCGAGAGCAGAGCCTCCCCAGAAGATCTTAACCTCCAAGATGGTTCATAGAGGAGATATGTTCAAACAGATAAACTGGGCCAGAACCATTTTGGGTTTTATAGGCTAAAACCAGCACTTTGAATTGTGCTCGGAAGCAGACTGTCAGCCAGTAGAGCTGACATAACATGGGAGTTGAATGCTCCCTTTACGCTACTCCAGTGAGAAATCTGGCTGCTGCCTGTTGGACCACTAGAAGCTTCTGAACAGTTTTCAAAGGCAACCCCACAAATTACCTCCCAGGAAATCAAAAGGCATAAATTTTGTTTGAAGAAGTTCTTGTGTTTTAAAACACTTACTCATGTCATCCTTCTTTCCAGAGATGCTTAAAAAATCCAGAATGAAAGGTTTGTGATGAGTGGGCTGCTCCTGATTGAGGAAAGTGAGGTACTAGCCTCCTCCTTCCGGAGGCCACCAACTAAAAACCACAGAACTAGTCCAGGTCCTGATCTCCTGAAATCATAATCTCAGCTTCACTCTGTTGTACTGCAATCACTCTTGGCCACAACCTGAATCCTGAATGTTGGGCAGAGAAATTTACTAACTCATTATGCTTCTCAAAGTCCAACAATTTTTTTTGGGAAGTATTTTGACGGCTGCACATTACAGCTCCCCAGAACTGCTTCCAAAACAGACTCTATGTGTGTATGTGGCTTAAAGTACGTATCATAGTGCTCTCCATTTTTGAACTTCTTTTCTTCTCTTAATTCCAATTCTTCTCAGCCTTGCAAAACCAACATTGGTTTTGAACTTTAAAACTCTACATGGTTTGAGTTCAGGTCACACAGAGGAACACCTTCTCCCATACAATCCACCCCAGACCATTAGGTCCCCTGGGGTTGCTTACTCCAGCCACCCAGAACCCAGAATTGGCAACATCACGCAGATAACATTTCATTCCCAAGACTATGGAATGATGTTGTTGTTCATTCGTTCAGTCATTTCCGACTCTTCGTGACCTCATGGACCAGCCCACACCAGAGCTCCCTGTCGGCCGTCACCACCCCCAGCTCCTTCAAGGTCAGTCCAGTCACTTCAAGGATGCCATCCATCCATCTTGTCCTTGGTCGGCCCCTCTTCCTTTTACCTTCCACTTTCCCCAGCATCATTGTCATCCCTCCTCCCTGTTGTAAGACACGGACCCACAAGAGCCAGAAAAATAGTACAGGTCAATGACTGGCTTAGAAAATGGTGTCAGGAGGAACGCTTTGGCTTCCTCGACCATGGCCTGCTATTCCAGGAGGATGGCCTACTGGCAAGGGATGGGGTGCATCTCACACAAGTAGGAAAACACCTTTTTGCTCACAGACTCGCAAACCTCATTAGACGCACTTTAAACTAGGTCCACTGGGGGAGGGGGACAACAGCCTTGCGAACACTACTTTACCCATAATGTCTGGGAATCGCCAGAAGGCTAAACGGAGGGCTGCACAAACACAACAAGGACCAAGTACCAAAAGCACAATAATCCCAATTAAACAGCTCAAGGGAAGATCCCAGGGGCTCACATGTCTTTACACTAATGCACAGAGCATGGGAAATAAACAAGATGAACTCCAACTTCTAGCACTACACCACAAATATGATATCATAGCCATCACTGAAACCTGGTGGGATGACTCCTATCGCTGGAATGTAGATATCGAGGGGTATAACCTCTTTCACAGAAACCGAACAAAAGGGAGAGGAGGCGGAGTAGCCTTATATGTCAAAAACTCTTATGCGGCAGAAGAAATTCAAGACAGCAATCTGGGAAACCAGCTTGAAATCATCTGGATAAGAATCAAGGGAACTGGGACTCAAAAAGATGTCGTTGTAGGCATCTACTACAGACCCCCAAGCCAGGAGGAAGATCTTGATGAAGTCTTCTGCCAACAGTTGACCAAACAGGCACAGAAAAGAGATGTAGTAGTCATGGGCGATTTCAACTATCCCGATATTTGCTGGAAAACAAACTCGGCCAAGAGTACAAGGTCCAACAAATTCCTCGCTTGCCTTGCAGACAATTTCATGGTCCAAAAGGTAGAAGAGGCAACAAGGGGATTGGCTACTCTTGATCTCATCCTAACAAATGCGGAGGACCTGATCGATGCGGTTGAAGTGGTAGGATCCTTAGGGGCAAGTGACCATGTGCTCCTGCAATTTGAGGTACAAAGGAAGGCCGAAACTAAGACAAGTCAAACCCGCATTTTGGACTTTAGGAGAGCTGACTTCCAAAAAATGAAGGAAACGCTGAGCAGCATTCAGTGGACACAGATACTAAAAGACAAGGGAGCTACGGATGGATGGGAATTTCTCAAGAGTGAAATACTCAAGGCGCAATTGCAAACCGTGCCAACAAAAAGAAAAAATAGGACAAGTGCAAAGAAGCCAGAATGGATGTCCAAAGAACTTCTAACTGTGCTAAGACACAAAAGAGACATGCACAAGAAGTGGAAAAAGGGAGAAATCACCAAAGAAGAATTCAAACAAATAGCCAACACCTGTAGGGAAAAGGTCCGCAAGGCTAAAGCACAAAACGAGCTCAGGCTTGCCAGGGACATTAAAAACAATAAAAAGGGCTTCTATTCTTATGTCAGTAGAAAAAGGAAAAACAAGGAGGCGATAGGACCTCTTCGAGGAGAAGATGGGGCAATGCTGACAGGGGACAGGGAAAAGGCAGAACTACTTAATGCCTTCTTTGCCTCGGTCTTCTCACAAAAAGAGAGTCTTCAACCTCAGCAAGATGGAGTGGATGAGGGATTGGAGGACATCCAACCCCAAATTGGGAAAGAAGTCGTCCAGGAATACCTGGCCGCTCTTAATGAGTTCAAGTCCCCAGGACCAGATCAACTACACCCAAGAGTACTGAAGGAACTAGCGGAAGTCATTTCGGAACCATTGGCAACCATCTTTGAGAGTTCTTGGAGAACGGGAGAAGTTCCAGCAGATTGGAGGAGGGCCAATGTGGTCCCAATCTTCAAGAAGGGAAAAAAGGACGACCCAAACAACTACCGTCCGGTCAGCCTCACGTCGATACCGGGCAAGATTCTGGAAAAGATTGTTAAGGAAGCGGTCTGCAAACACTTAGAAATAAATGCAGTCATCGCTAATAGTCAACATGGATTTATCAAAAACAAGTCATGCCAGACTAATCTGATCTCTTTCTTCGATAGAGCTACAAGCTGGGTAGATGCGGGGAATGCCGTGGATGTGGCGTACCTGGATTTCAGTAAGGCCTTCGACAAGGTCCCCCATGACCTTCTGGCAAGGAAACTAGTCCAATGTGGTCTAGGCAAAACTACGGTGAGGTGGATCTGTAATTGGTTAAGTGGACGAACACAGAGAGTGCTCACTAATGCTTCCTCTTCATCTTGGAAAGAAGTGACAAGTGGAGTGCCGCAGGGTTCCGTCCTGGGCCCGGTCCTGTTCAACATCTTTATTAATGACTTAGATGAAGGGCTAGAAGGCATGATCATCAAGTTTGCAGACGACACCAAATTGGGAGGGATAGCCAATAGTCCAGAGGACAGGAGCAGAATTCAAAACGATCTTGACAGATTAGAGAGATGGGCCAAAACTAACAAAATGAAGTTCAACAGTGACAAATGCAAGATACTCCACTTTGGCAGAAAAAATGAAATGCAAAGATACAGAATGGGGGACGCCTGGCTCGAGAGCAGTACGTGTGAAAAAGATCTTGGAGTCCTCGTGGACAACAAGTTAAACATGAGCCAACAATGTGATGTGGCGGCAAAAAAAGCCAATGGGATTTTGGCCTGCATCAATAGGAGCATAGTGTCTAGATCTAGGGAAGTAATGCTACCCCTCTATTCTGCTTTGGTTAGACCACATCTGGAATATTGTGTCCAATTCTGGGCACCACAATTCAAGAGAGATATTGACAAGCTGGAATGTGTCCAGAGGAGGGCGACTAAAATGATCAAGGGTCTGGAGAACAAGCCCTATGAGGAGCGGCTTAGGGAACTGGGCATGTTTAGCCTGAAGAAGAGAAGGCTGAGAGGAGATATGATAGCCATGTATAAATATGTGAGAGGAAGCCACAGGGAGGAGGGAGCAAGCTTGTTTTCTGCTTCCTTGGAGACTAGGACGCGGAACAATGGCTTCAAACTACAAGAGAGGAGATTCCATCTGAACATTAGGAAAAACTTCCTGACTGTGAGAGCCGTTCAGCAGTGGAACTCTCTGCCCCGGAGTGTGGTGGAGGCTCCTTCATTGGAAGCTTTTAAGCAGAGGCTGGATGGCCATTTGTCAGGGGTGATTTGAATGCAATATTCCTGCTTCTTGGCAGGGGGTTGGACTGGATGGCCCATGAGGTCTCTTCCAACTCTTTGATTCTATGATTCTATGATTCTATGATTCTAGGCTTTGCTGTCTCCTCATGATGTGGCCAAAGTACTTCAGCTTTGTCTCTAGTATCCTTCCCTATGGAATGATGCTTGGGAAAAAAATTGGTAGCTAAATCAGCTGTCAGAACTGAAGACTGATCTCTTACAGCAGACCTATGCAGTGCATTCTGAACAATGAATTCTAAAGTCATGTCCTCTGCCTACTGTATTTTAATCTTTGTTCTGTGTATTTTTATATTTATAGAAATATATCTTAATATATGTATTTTGGTGAATGCTTTTATGATGGTATGTTTTTAGCTATATAGTTAGCCTCTAGTGATACAATGGGTTAAACTGCTGAGCTGCTGAACTGGCTGATTGAAAGGTCAGCGGTTCAAATCCAGGAATCGCTGTGAGCAAATATTCAAATGTGAGTAGATCAATCGGTACTGCTTCAGAAGGAAGAAAACAATTCTCCATGCAGGCATGCTGGCCATATGATCTTCTATCTTTCAGTAGAAGCATTGGCAACGGTAATCCATGCAACAGTCACCACTAGGTTGGACTATTGCAACGCCTTTTATGCTGGCCTTCCTAAGTCAACGACCCAGAAGATTGGGATGGTTCAAAATGCGGCAGCCAGGCTGCTAGCGGGATCATCTATAAGATCCCATATTACACCGATTCTGCAACAACTGCATTGGCTACCACTAGAACATCGGATCTCTTACAAAATACTGATCCTGACATTTAGAGCTCAAAATGGCCAAGGACCTTTCTATCTTAGGGACCGCCTCATTCCTTTTCCCCATCAGTGGTCACCTCGATCCACCCAGGAAAATCTCCTATACATACCAGGTCCTAGGGAGGCACATTTGGAAGCTACAAGGCATAGAGCTTTTTCGATCTATGCTCCAATTCTGTGGAACTCATTGCCTCCATATATTAGAGCAATGTTGGAGTTGCGACCTTTTGCAAAGGCGCTCAAGATTTGGCTGTTTGGTTGTGCATTTAAGTAATCGGATCAAATTTTGCCATAGTCCCTGCTGAATGTTTTTATGTTGAATGTTTTTATGTTGAATGTTTTTATGTTGAATGTTTTTATATTGAATGTTTCATATTGTGTATAAGCTATTTTAAATTGTAAGTCACTCGGAGCACTTTGGTGGAGAGCGACTAATTAAGAAATAAAGTGATGATGATGATGATGATCTACAGACAATGTCGGCTCTTCGGCTTAGAAATGGAATGAGTACCCCCCCTCCCCCCCAAGTCAGATATGACTAGACTTAATATCAAGGGGAAACCTTTACCTTTACTTTACTATGTTGTTCCCTGCCTTTAGCCATGAAGAAGAAGGAGGAGGAGAAGAAGGAGAAGGAGAAGAAGGAGGAGGAGGAGATGATATTCCAGGCTATCTGGCAGACTTCATCTTTCCATATGAGCTGGTCTGGGCCCTTAAATCATCAGGAGAGGCCCTTGCCTCAGTCCCACTGTTATCATGACTACAGTTGGTGAGACCATGAGAGACGGCCTTCTCAGTGGCCACTCCTGACTGTGAAATTCCTTTCCAAGGGAGGCCAGAATGCCTCACCTTTCATTGTCTTTCCTTCAGCAGGCAAAAACTTTATATTTCAAGAGATTTTTCATACAGAATGTTTTCAAAGAAAATTACTAGATTGTTTTAAATTCAACTGTTTTAATAGGTTTCTGTTCTTTAACTTTCATTTTACTCCTTGAAGTGTAGAACTGAACTGTTTTAATACCACAACTACATTAGTTTTAAACCATTTTTAAAAAAGGTTTTCCATTGTAAACTGCCTTGGTTCCCAATTTTAGAAGAGATAAGAATACAAATATATGTAAAACAAAGACAATATTTTTCGTTGCCTCACATTATCTTATTTTATTTATAATTTTGAGTAGCAGAGGCAAATGTCAATCTGTATATCATGGGTTCTTCTGTAAGCTGTTCTATTCTATTCAATCATTCTCAGTTTCATTTTGGATCTACTCATCCGCATCCTCACCCTCGCCATCATCTTCTTCCTCCTCCTCT
Source organism: Anolis sagrei (assembly GCF_037176765.1). Classification (NCBI taxonomy): domain Eukaryota; kingdom Metazoa; phylum Chordata; class Lepidosauria; order Squamata; family Anolidae; genus Anolis; species Anolis sagrei. The sequence goes on from NC_090021.1 coordinate 11,129,962, forward strand.
TCCTCTTTCTTCTTCTTCTTCTTCTTGTCCTTCTTCTTCTTTTTGTTGTTCTTGTCTTTCTTTTTCACTTTCTCTTCCTCTTCTTCTTCGTCATCCCCTTCATCTTCTGCTTTGTCTTCCTCTTCGTCTCCATCTTCGTCTTCGTCTTCGTAGTCCTCATCCATCACTCCCGAGTTCTACATTTGTAAAGAAAGAAGAACAGCATTTAGTTAATTACAAATTGAATGATAATAGTACTGGTGCAACAATTTTAAGTAGAGGTTAAGATCATAGATAACAGTGTAGAACTTCATCAAGGCAGATAAAAAGCATTTGTATTGAGTAATTTTTGAGATATTCACTAATTCAATTGAAATTCTATTGCATTAGGGAACATAAAATGCACTACAATGACAGGGTTTGTTTTTTTTCAAACAGCCACTTGGATACTCTAGTGATCCTTGGTAATGCTCCATTTCTCCACCCAGAGTAGGAGGCAAATTGATATCGTCAGTGCTAATATTTTTGCATACAGAATATTTTACATTATCCAAAGTGGGAAAAATATGGTAATATGAGATGGGGCATTTCTTTATTGGTACAAAGACTTAACATTAAAGGTATTTTTGGGTAGTATTCTATCCCTCCAGCAAAATAGTTTTGGGAAGGGAGGGGGAATACAGTCCAGGAAGGACAGTTGTGGCCAGTCCTTTCAAACAATGATAATTTTTGGATACTCCACTGGTCCTTTGAAATTCTACATTTTCCCTCCCAGACCAGGAGATCAATGGATATCTCCAGCTAAAAATAAGTCAAGAATATTGCACAAAACACCAATAAAAACCTCAAACCAACTATAATCTCATATTTTCAGTACTTTTAGAATTGCCAGACTAAATTAGTGGCTTCAAAAATTCATGGAGAACCAAATAAGAGAAACAGGTAAGGTCAGTAAAAATGAGACTCCAGTGACAACAGAAAGGATATGTGCTTAAACTCTTAAAGAAAGGAATGCATATTGCGTGTGCAAGGGTGATACACCTCCCCCCATTAACCAGAGAAATACACATACACATGTTGGGTTAGAGAATGGCCACAACTCATTTATTGATAACAGGAACAAGGGTTGGCAGCCATGCATGGGTCCTGGATCAAGATCGGACAGCCTGCTGCTGTCCGATACCACAAAGTGTCCAGGTGCTGCTGGCACAATAATGGGCCAACGTAAACTAGGCACCCCTGGGACCACCAGATGTTCCCCCTATCCGCTAGGGGGGATACCAAACCAGATCCAGGGCCCATGCCCCACGCCAACAGGGAATTGTGACAATAAGTATAATGATAAGTAACTGTTAACAGTAAACCAGTACAAGGTTAAAACAGAAACAAAGCTAACTGCCAATGAAAACATAAACATCATGCAAGGTGGGTGGGTGGATCAGCTGGTGCAGGCCTAGTGCCTGTTGGGGAGCCTGGGGCAGCCTTATATAGGCTGCCCCGCACCAGGGGGAGGCCAGCTCCAGCCTCTCTGAAAGTGAGGTGTGGTCAGCTGGCCATTGGCTACCCGGTCGAGCGGTGGGAAACTTTCCCGCTACCCAAGGGGGGCTTCTGGGAGGAAGAAGCCCCCCTGAGGCAAGAATGGCGGTGGGGGACGCCCTACACCGCAACTTCCCTGACCCGGTAAGTTGGGCCATGCCTTTTAGTAACAAATGAATATGGGTCAGCAGAGCATGTTGATTCCACCAATATAAATCCAGAATTTTAATACATCACCTTTCCCCCTCCACAATTTGAGTTTCCAAAGTTTATGGTGAATTGCAAGAAAGGTACACCCACGTTAACACATGGACCGTCACTCATTGCTAGAAGAAGAAATATAAAGGATGTCATGAAACAAAAAAGGTTTTCAACTGAAAACTGGCAAAAAAAATCAGAATTTTATACACTGGTATTTAGTATTTACTATTTAGGACAATAAGTTAAAGTTCATGCAGGAAAAATGCATAAGAGAAAATCAGTGAACTGACTTGAAGATTTCGGGTGCAAACAGCCCATGTTTACATAGTCAAAGACAATAGCCCTGAGTCGCCTGAAGGCTGAGGAGGGCGGTATACAAATACAGTAAGTAAATAAATAAATACTCTTGAAGTTAAAGAACATTTCTGTTCTGGAACTGATGAGACTCCGGCAGGTCTGAGCTAATGACAGAAGTTATCTAAACAACTAAATAATGGATAACTAAAAGTTCTACATAAGAGACTGTCTTCATTCTCAAATGTGTGCAAAATATGCAAGGATGCAGCTCTGTTTACCCACTCCCTGCCCCAGAATGTGATGGAGTCTCCTTCTTTGGAGGCTTTTAAACAGAGGCTGGATGGCCACTGGCTGCCTGTTTGCTACCAGGCACAATTCAAAGTGCTGGATGACCATCTGTCGGAGGTGTTTTAAATGCAATTTTCCTGCTTCTTGGCAGGCAGTTGGACTGGATGCCTATGAGGTCTCTTCCAACTCTATGATTCTACCTCTTTTCTCCCAGCAGTAGGCCTGAATGGAGGAGGGATGCGAAGTATGAATGCTAGATAAATGCTGGGAATATGTGATGTTTCCCCTTTGATCTGTGTAATCAATATACTGTAGATATTCTAAAACCAGTAACAGGAGTTTGTCTGTTTACTTCCTTTGCTGAAAGTGCCTGATGCCCTCTGTCCCACTGAGAATGGATGAAAGACCCTTTTAAAGCTTCAAAAAGAATTCATGACAATTATAGGAATGTAACACAGTTTAGAGCAATGGACGGGTATCTAGGAAATTTTTGTTTATATGTGTACATTCCTCTCCGGACTTAAGAACGGAAGAGTAAAAATAGTTCCATGTATGATTTTATGTGGAAGCAAACAATTGTCATTTTTAGGTTCTTGTAGGTTTTTTCGGGCTATAGGGCCATGTTCTAGAGGCATTTCTCCTGACGTTTCACCTGTATCTATGGCAAGCATCCTCAGAGGTAGTGAGGTCTCACTACCTCACTACCTCTGAGGATGCTTGCCATAGATGCAGGCGAAACGTCAGGAGAAATGTCTCTAGAACATGGCCCTATAGCCCAAAAAAACTTACAAGAACCTACTGATTCCAGCCATAAAAGCCTTCGACAATACAATTGTCATTTTTGTTTCACCTTGGTATGTACTTACTTTCCTCAGGAAGGAGAGTCATAGTATATAGAAGAACAAGAAGGTAAAAGGTTTTCATTGTTATGATGAATCATAGGCAGGTGTTTAGATATTTGAGAGGGGTTTCTGTACTCCTAGGATGAGAAAGCAAAAGTAATAGAGGAAACAGTATATCCAATGTCTCTTGCACTTCTGTCTGCCCCACAGCTATCACACTAGAACAGTGCTTCTCAACCTTCCAAATGCCATGACTCCTCATACAGTTCCTCAAGTTGTGGTGACCTCCAACCATAAAATTATTTTTGTTGCTACTTCATAACTCTAATTTTGCTACTATTATGAATTGTAATGTATATATTTGTTATGCATGATGTGCTGTCGCATGCTGGGCCTGAAATAATGTCTGTTTACAGGATGTGCTCTCTGTATGTCCAACTGGACGCCGGGGTGCCTCGGCTGAAGGGCCCTTTAGACTTCCCAACACAAAGTTCTATTGAGGCTCAAGATAGATTCAACAAAGTTCTTTATTTGGGCTTAAATCTTCAAACAAATGAATTAAACACTTTATAACTTTGGAAAACCGGTAGCTTCCTCAATCTGCCAACAAAGGGGAAGGAAACTGGTGGTAAACTGTTCCTTTCTTTCCTTAGGGAAATCCTCTGACCCCTCCCTGGGCAATCTTTCTTTACCTTGCTGGCGTGAGGCCCCTACTCCCAGCTCCAAGATGCTTTATGGATAGCCCGAGTGGTCCCTTACCAGACAAGGTTCCTGTAGATCTGCCAAGCTGAAAAGGTGTTCTTTAGTTTCTCCACGAAGGCTGTAGGAACTATTTCTTTACTTCCCAGCAGAGCTGTGGATCTATTTCTTTAACCCCCAGCAAAGCTGTGAGAAATAAAGCTTTTGTGGAGGAGGGAAAGAGAATCCCACATGTCCTACTGTTAGGCTTCAAACAGTGAGATTCAATAAAGGTCCTCCTTTCCCTCCAAAACCCTGGGGAAAGGGACGAGCCTAAAGGCTCTAACGATGATTGCCAGGTTGCTGGACCTATGACTGCAACCTGGGGAAGCTACCTGAATGCAAAATGCATGGCTAAATAAATTCATGCATACTAGCGGTGCAAGAAAAAGAAATTAAAATCTCCTGGCACAACCGTGCCAGCACACATGATGCATTTTCATTCAGTGAACCAAATTTGGCACAAATACCGGATACGCCCAAATTTGAATACTGGTGGGGTTGGTGGAGAGGTGTTTTTGATTTTGTCATTTGGGAGTTGTAGTTGCTGGGATTTATAGTTCACCTACAATCAAAGAGCACTCTGAACTCCATCGATAATGGAATTGAACCAAACTTGACACATAGAACTCCCATGACCAACAGAAAATACCGGAAGGGTTTGGTGGACATTGACCTTGAGTTCTGGAGTTGTAATTCACCTACATCCAGAGAGCACTGTGGACTCAAACAATAATAGAGCTGGACCAAACTTGTCAAGAATACTCAATATGCCGAAATGTGAAAACTGGTGGAGTTTGGGGAAAACAGACCTTGACATTTGGGAGTCGTAGTTGCTGGAATTTATGGTTCACCTACAATCAAAGAGCATTCTGAACCTCACCAATGATAGAATTGGGCCAAACTTCCCACACAGAACCCCCATGCGTTGAAGGAGCTCACTGGCGTGAGCCTCCCTCCAGCCTCCCATGCTCTCCCTCACCCGCACATGCGCACCACACTGCCACACGCCAAGCATGCCTGCTCTTCCCTCTCCCCTTGGAGTCTCAGAAACAGCCCTTCTCTAGGCTGAGAGGACAGCCAATCACAGCAAAGAAGGGGTTTTGGTGCGAAGATTCACCATCTGTTTCCAAAAAGGATGAGAAGGATGGGTGGAGAGGTCTTCAGCCTTCTCTGTCAAAGGGGTTCCTAAGAGCATCAGAAATATATGTTTTCTGATAGTCTTTGGTGACCCCTCTGAAACCTCCTCATAACCCCCCCCCCCCCATGGGTCCCAACCCCCAAGTTGAAAAACACTGCACTAGAACTTAAAGGGTAGACAAAGAGTATATAAAGTAAAGGTAAAGGTAGTCCCCTGACATTAAGTCCAGTCATGTCTGACTCTGGGGTGTGGTGCTCATCTCCATTTCTAAGCCGAAGAGCCAGCGTTGTCCGTAGACACCTCCAAGGTCATGTGGCCGGCATGACTGCATGGAGCGCCATTACCTTCCCGCCGGAGCGGTACCTATTGATCTACTCACATTTGCATGTTTTCGAACTGATAGGTTGGCAGAAGCTAGGGCTGATAGTGGAAGCTCACACTGCTCCCCGGAATCGAACCTGCGACCTTTCGATCAACAAGCTCAGCAGCTCAGTGCTTTAACCCACTGTGCCACCGGGGGCTCCTTAAAGAGTATATATCCCATCTGAAATCTTGTGGCTGCCTTCTGCATAATTTTGGGTTGTTAATTTTAGTGAGATCCAGGGGAAGACCCTTCAACTAAGTTACAAGCCCCATAATTCTGCAGAAAGCAGTCTCAGAATTTCAGCTGGGATGCATACTCTTTTCCTGCTCTTTAAGCTCTAGTGTGATTACAAAATGATAGAACCTTAGCACATGGAAGATGCACATTCCCAGATTTAGACATCTGCACAGCCTTGCTTCATACTTGTTTTTCTCCTACACAACCCGTGCTTACTGGGTTTATTTTTCTATATCCTTTTCTTTCTGATTTTGCAGATGCATAGTCTCTGCGTTCATGTGAGATCTTCCCCCACTTTGCAATTTTGAGACTGCAGTGGAAGGACATTGCTGCACTGGGGTGAGTGATGGGAGTACAATGATGTTGGATTCGTGGATGGATTTTTCCCATCAATGTCTCAACTCAACCTTCTCTTCTGCAGGCTTAACATACACAGCTTTTTAAACCCTTCCTCTCAGGGCATCCTTTCTAGACTTTTAAACCTTAGATGCACAGAATCGTAATTCCTAGTTCCATTTTCCAAATACGGGAGACCAAATCTAATGAATTGTTGAATAGTGAGAACGAATACAACTATTGTTTGCACTCACCTCTTTGGCTCAGGTTGAGGGAATCAACCTAGCTGTTCTCAGGTTTCTGTGAAATCTTAGAAGGTTGTTCTCTTTATAAGCAACTCGCAGCATTTCCTGCTGTCATGGTTTTCACTCTGTCCAATAATCTTTGAGTCATTGTGCCATTATAGGATATTAGTTATTACAATCAGCCCACTAAGCCAAACCATTGGGTATAATATTTTATGCTTTATATCACTAGAGCCCAAGCAATCTGAAATACCATCTCTTCTCAAAGGATCATCCTTCATCTATAGCAGTGGTTCTCAACCTGGGGTCCCCAGATGTTTTTGGCCTACAACTCCCAGAAATCCCAGCCAGTTTACCTGCTGTTAGGATTTCTGGGAGTTGAAGGCCAAAAACATCTGGGGACCCCAGGTTGAGAACCACTGATCTATAATATCACAATCAGAAGTGTTTCTCTTGATTCCACCACCCTAACAGTTGTGTTGCTGTTACAAACCAGATAGGTTCTGTAGGCGTATTCTTAAGTTGAATCTGTTTGTAAGTCAGAACATGTACATTTTTAAATGTAACTCCAGTCACACGCCCACACACAAAAGCTTTGGATAGGATAGGGAAGGGTCAACACCTCTGTGGAGTTTGTTTTGCTGTCTGTTAGGCTTGTGCATTTCGGGTGAATCGCTGTCCATTTCTGCTTTCTGGGTACCGGAAGCCCCCCATTATCCATTTTCCAGCACCTCGGGCACACTGCCAAATGGGCATTTTCATTCCAAATCTACAAGAACTACAAGAATAGAAGCAGCAGCAGCACAACAATTAATTCAAGATTAGCCTTAGCAAATTGGAGAAGTGCTGACACCAAGAAGCCTTGATGGAGAGTCACGGGTGCTGGGGTATCTTTGGACAGGGGGTGATACAAATAAAATATTGAGGATTTGTTTCTTTCTGTCCCTTCATTTCCAGTCTCTAACCTTCCTCTGTAGAAATTACTCAACCTCAAACTTATATCTTGCTTATAAGTCTCATTTTGTACCTTTTGTATCGTTACCCCAATACCCCCATGCATATGGGATATATTGAGCATGGTGATCAGAACATGATATGAATAAACATAACAGTTTAAATAATGTACCAGTAAGGACTTTTCGCAGACCACCATGAGAATTTTGGGGGGGGGGGGTAAAGCCCCCCCCCAGCTACATGTCTGAACTGGATTATATGGTAGTGAAGACTCATATAATCCTGTTCAATGCAGTCAATCTGCATTCTGAAACTGCATTATGCGGCAGTATGGATCCAGCCTGGGACTTTGATAAGGCAGCTAATTGAATAGGATGACAGAGGATTAATTGGTACAGGACAGTTGGAGAGCATGTTACGCTGAAGACAGTGGGCAGTGCAACACTCAACACTTATATCACGACCATTCTGGGGTGGTCAGTACAGACATATCCACAGTCTTGCATAAACCAATACTTAGAGGAGTGAAAAATGGGAAGAAGGATTCCAGACGCACAAAATAGTTTCCCCTCGCAACAGGCATTTCTAGGATACAGTACCTGTTGGACCAATTTTTAATTATCCATGCCTTTTTTAAATCATGTCAGGAGTGACTTGAGAACATAGTTGCTTCTGGTATGAGAGAATTGGCTGTCTACAGAGACATTGCCCAGGGAACACCCGGATGGATGTGTTACCATCCTGCTGGGAGGCTTCTCTCATGACCCTGCAAGCTAGAGCTGACAGACGGGAGCTCACCCTATCTTGTGGATTTGAACTGTCAACCTTCAGGTCAGCAACCCAACTTTTAGGCCACCAGTAGAGCTGGCACAAGGGCTTAAGCCATTGCGCCACCGTGGCTCTGAATTATCCATGCCTGGTTAGTGGTTAAATATGTCCTCTTTTGGCATTTTCTTTGTCCTTCAGTGCATCTCTTGTGCCCAAAAGACCTTCATGGAATGGCTTTTTGTGTTAAATAGTGTGGAAATCATTCTAATAGAGCAGAACAGCAAGAACATACTGACTTACTTTTATTACGTGTGTAAATCAGTATCATTGGTTTTCTACATTGTACTTTTTGTTTTAGAATAATGTGCCCATAATAATTCCATTTGCATTGAAATCACTCAAGAGCAAAAACAAGTTGGTGTGTTTTCTTTGTTTATAATACCTCCACAATCAAAGGAAAGAAGACTACCCCACAAAACTATTACTGGTGGATATTTTCTACTCTTTCCAAGCATAGCCCGTTGGAGAGGCAAGATTCAGAAACTAGCCCCAAGTACAATAGTTTTCCTCCAACTCCTACATTATGTGATACACGGGGACAATTTCAAATTCCCATCCTTCACCAGAAGAGGGCAGATTGTGTGGGAGAAGGCAATCCTGTAGGCAACCTGGACCCAAACCATGTAGGGCTTTAAAGGTCAAAGCCAAAACTTTCCCTCGAAACTAATTGGCAGCTGGTGGAGTGAGTTTAATATGGGTGTAATATGGTCACTCCTTGATGTTTCTATAACCAAAAGCTGCTGCATTTTGAACTAATTGGAAGTGACCAGAAGACTTATACTGTGAAATGCAGCAGTAGTGTGAACTGACAATCTTCAAAATGAGGAAGAAAGTGGTGGAGTTGTAGTGATTTTTCAACAGAGACCACGGATAGTGGGTCCATTGCCTGGTGAGCTTCTGCTAAACCAGATCAGCCAGGATAGAAAACAAAGCACTCTGGGTTTGAAGGCAAACTAGAGAGGTTTATTACAATTTGATCAAAAGAGACTGTGTTCTAAAATGTACAAGCACACCTAAGCAAAAAAATTACATGTTATTATATACATTTCGACAGCTACTTAGATTTTGCACACGTCCCACTGATTGGCTGAGGAATGAGCCAGCTAGGATCCACACAGGGATTTTCTTGCAGTTTCCCTTCCATTAAAGGTAGAAGGAAGGGTTCCCATGTTGGAAAGAAGAACAGCTGGTTTTTGGAAGGTTTAAAGGTCCAGTCTGTTGTGGGGATGCCCCCATGAAGTGTGCAAAACTGAAGATGATGATGACATGGGTATGCAGATGATCTCTTGATTGACTTAATGTCCGATTCTGAAGTAGCACAGGAGGGGCACAGAAGACAAAACGTGATAATCCCAAACATCTGGAGGCTCGGGTAACCATTCTAGAGGCCGATTCATTCATCTTTGTCTTCCTTGAGAATCATAAGCCTTTCGGTATATCCGGTCCAGTAAATAGTATAAAAACACAGCATTCCTTATAAAGGAATTGTCTGTCTTTCAATGACACACAAAAGGATTTCATTTTTAGGCTTGGGAGATTGCTGGAGGGATATTTCCTAATTGCTCAGTGATTTCCATTCCCAGGGACTTATGCTAATAGAGGGGACTGGGTGAATGGGTGCTTTCACAAATACATTTGATTTGACTTTATACAATATTAATTAATACAGCATACACCAAAATATCTTTAAGTACATTTATTAAAGAGTTTAATCTGATAAAGTATGGGATACAGCTGCTCCTGGGTCCTTCCAAAACTTTTAGCTGCTTCACAATAACAGAATTCTGGTGGAACAAAGAAGGTTTATAAAGAAAAGGAAAAAAATAATATAAACTCGTGTGACGTCTTCCAAAGGTCTAGATTAATTTGGGAGCAGGGTATAGTGGCTCAATAACAAAGCTGCCTTAAGTAGGCCCTCTGGGTCCTGCTATCTTCTCCACTGATGCCAGGGTGACTCTCATCTATGCAGAGACTCTCATCTATCTATGTTATTATTTTATTAGCAGAAAAAATGTCAAATGATTCAACACAAAGATACTAGGCCTGGGTAACAACGGAAAAAATTGTTTCTAAAATCGATTCGTTTTTTTGGGGTTTTTTTGCGTTTCGATATTTAAAAGAATTCCGAAATTTTCCTTAAAAAAAGTTCGATATTTATGAAATTTCGTAAATGGTAAAAAAAAATTAAAAAACAATAACGAAACAATAACGAATCGATTCGTTAATGGCGGCCGCGATCGCGCAATATGCTAAAAAAACTTCTGAAGCTTCCCTCTCCCTCTGTTGTTGACTGTTGGTGTGATATTATATATTTTTTTCACTAATTAAACAAAAAACAACTATAAAACTTGCCCCAGACATGCGGAAATAATAACGAAACGACCTTAAACCAATAATGAAACAAATACATAACGAAATACGAAGCATTTACGAAACGAATTGAAAAATTTGTTTCGTTTTTAAGTTGCTCCAGAATGGTTCGTTATCGCTTCGTTTAAAAAAAACGAATTTTTAACGAATTACAAATTAACGAAACGAAACCGCCCAGCCCTAAAAGATACCTCTGTGGTCCTTCAAATCTTCAAATATTTCACACTAAATCAGGAGCTGATGTGTTTTCAAGTGGAGAACTGTCCAATATGAAAAATTATTCTGTAACTCAGAGAGAAAACTGAGACAATGAGAGACTGAAAATTAATATTAGCACAGAAAGGAACACCAACATTAGCAATCCCAGTTTCATAACACTAGTATACTCTGATAGCCAGCTTCTCCTCCCATCTCTTCTATTTGTTTTAATCTATTCCATCTGAAAATACTTCCTTCTGGTTGCTTTATTTGTCTTACTCTCCATCTTCAGCCTCCTCCTTTGCTTCTGTCAATTTCTTTCTCATTCAAATTCTTCAGTTCTTGAAGACTTCTCCCTCCTTTCTTTGGTATTTTCCCCCTAAGGCTAAAGCATACAAATGCTCCAAACCATTCACCTTAATGGAACACCCAGAGAATCCACCCACAGATACATTTACTTCTCTTGACTGCAAATGTTCTATTTCTTTATAAACAATATGTGATTCATAATAAGCTATTTAACTCCTCCAGATTAATGATTGGAAATGTTTTCTTTGTTCATTTGACGTGTAATCTTTCCCCTGATTTTTCAGTTGTTTCAGATCTTTCAATGAAGTAAATGATGAAGGACAAAGAAACCTTTGGATGTGCCATAAATTTATTTATCATGTCAGGAGCAACCAGACAGTTGTATTACATTTTTAACAAAACAAACAAACAGACAAAACACAAAGTTTGCAAGCTTGGTAGTTGATTAAATGTCCTTTGACCAGTATCTGGCCACTTGGAGTGCTTCTGGTGTTGCTGCAAGAAGGTCCTCCATTGTGCATGTAGCAGGGCTCAGGGTGCATTGCAGCAGGTGGTCAGTGGTTTGCTCTTCTCCGCACTCACATGTCGTGGATTCCACTTTGTAGCCCCATTTCTTAAGATTGGCTCTGCATCTCGTGGTGCCAGAGCGCAGTCTGTTCAGCGCCTTCCAAGTCAGCCAGTTTTCTGTGTGCCCGGGGGGGGGGGGGGAGTCTCTCATTTGGTATCAGCCATTGATTGAGGTTCTGGGTTTGACTCTCGCTTGCTGGGGTGTTCCAGCGAGTGTCTCTGTAGATCTTAAAATACTATTTCTTGATTTAAGTCGTTGACGTGCTGGCTAATACCCAAAGAAGGGATGAGCTGGAGATTTCTCTGCCTTGGTCCTTTCACTATTGGCTGCTACTTCCCGGCAGATCTCAGGTGGTGCAATACCAGCTAGACAGTGTAATTTCTCCAGTGGTGTAGGGCGCAGACACCCTGTGATAATGCACCATGTCTCATTAAGAGCCACATCCACTGTTTTAGTGTGGTGAGATGTGTTCCACACTGGGCATGTGTACTCAGCAGTAGAATAGCAAAGAGCAAGGGCAGATGTCTTCACTGTGTCTGGTTGTGATCCCCAGGTTGTGCCAGTGCCATAAATGCCATTGCTCCATTAGAACATCATGGCATCCAGAATGTCCCCTTTCCTGTTTTTCTTTCAGTTTTGAGGTTTGGCTTCTTACTGCCTGGGGGAACTCTTTGTTAGGAGGTGACAGTTAATAAAGGACAACACTTAAAAACAGGGGAATTCCAGACAAGAAACTATCATAGAATCATAGAATCAAAGAGTTGGAAGAGACCTCATGGGCCATCCAGTCCAACCCCCTGCCAAGAAGCAGGAATATTGCATTCAAATCACCCCTGACAAATGGCCATCCAGCCTCTGCTTAAAAGCTTCCAAAGAAGGAGCCTCCACCACACTCCGGGGCAGAGAGTTCCACTGCTGAACGGCTCTCACAGTCAGGAAGTTCTTCCTAATGTTCAGATGGAATCTCCTCTCTTGTAGTTTCAGGGTCAGCTAATCACCACCCCCCCCCCCAAGAAAAAAATCCCCCAGGCAGTAAGAAGCCAGACTTTGAAACTGCTAGACCATTAAATGCTAATCAAGGTGGTCAATTGCAACATTCACACCTACCTCAAACAGACAAGAGTTCTTTCTCCCGCCCTTGACATTATTCCACAGATATATAAACCCAATTTTCCTAGTTTCCAACAGGCCTCACAACCTCTGAGAATGTCTGTCATAGATGTGGGTGAAACGTCAGCAGATAATGCTTCTGGAACATGGCCAGACAGCCCGGAAAACTCATAACAAACCATTCCTTCATTAAGTTATTGGTTCTTGCATACGCAGGGTGCACTTTCTCCCAGTGAGAGGATAGGAAAACAATGGTTTTCTTCAACTTATTCGTTTCTGTTTATCACATGGGAAAAGATGACATGTGGGCATTCATCCTCTTTTATTTGCATTCCCACAGCCTTCTCCGTCCTTCTTGATCAGGAAGGGAAAAATAAGTATAGTCCCACCAGGCCAAACAATGTCACATACAATTTATCAGCTTTCCCATTTAGAAGAAGCAGAGATCCATGATACTAGTGGGCGCAGTTGGGGAATGAAGTGAAAGAAAGGAGTGGAGATGGGCAGAAGAAAAACATTAGGAACACAATGGGAGGATGTGGTAGGATGAAGTTGGAAGTGCTGCCACTATGCTTTCACTCAATGCTCCACATGTTGTGAAGGATCATGACTACATATCATCCAATATATATAAACTTTCAAAATTTCATTATAAATGGCAGTTCCTAATTGGTTCTGTCATAAAAAAAAATCATCAATAATGAAATAATAATGAAATTTTGAAAGTTTTGTTGTAGTTCTGTAATTTTCACCACCAGAACTTTAGCAACACAGTAGAAGTAAAGCACCAGTGCCCCCTTGTTTTCACCACCAGAATTTTAGTTTTGTAAGTGCTTTAGAACCATTTCGAAGCATGGATTGCACATGCCTAGTACACAACCGGAGCCCCCGGTGGTGCAGTGGGTAAAAGCACTGAGCTGCTGAGCTTGTTGATCGAAAGGTCGCAGGTTCGATTCCGGGGAGCGGCGTGAGCTTCCGCTGTCAGCCCTAGCTTCTGCCAACCTAGCAGTTCAAAAACATGCAAATGTGAGTAGATCAATAGGTACCGCACCGGCGGGAAGGTAACGGCGCTCCATGCAGTCATGCCGGCCACATGACCTTGGAGGTGTCTGCGGACAACGCTGGCTCTTCGGCTTAGAAATGGAGATGAGCACCACACCCCAGAGTCAGACATGACTGGACTTAATGTCAGGGGACTACCTTTACCTTTAGTACACAATATTCTAGGTGAGGTCTGACCAAGGAAGACACGAGCAACTATGGCTCTTTGTTGCATTCGTGTTACTGAACAAATGACAAGGCACAGTTACTTACAATTTCATTACATTTTTTTTTTGTAACTTGATACATCCAACAACTCCTGATTTATTGTCTGTTAAAGACTTTTCAAACAAGACAGCAAGATCTTGACACTCTCATCTTGGAATACACTCACTGGAGCCTTGAAATCTTCTTCGTCAGGGTACTGCAGTTGAGGGCCTTTGTCTGGCTAATCCTTTTCTAAGACAATTTTATCAGACCTAGGAAATACAGTAGAAAGAAGATTAGGAAGATTCAGAAGGTTCAGAGCAACTAATCACTGAAATACGAACCATAAAGATTTAAGAACTAGAAAGATTTCCAGGAAGCAGCAAATTAGGATTTAATACCTCACATAAATCAGAAGGTGTTTTCTGAGAGTGCCAATTTTTCATTGGGTGCATCTTTTAGGAAAGAACAAGTTATGATACAGTGAACCAGCATGAAGGAGGCACCAAGGGGATAGAATGGATCCTCAATAACCACTAGAATTTGGTTCCAGAATTGCAGTCTTGGCTAGAATGGACGGAATGGTCTCCAACTTGCCACTGCAATGGGTTCGGCAAGGTGTGTATACACCCACATATGCAGTCATAGAATCATAGAATCAAAGAGTTGGAAGAGACCTCATGGGCCATCCAGTCCAACCCCATTCTGCCAAGAAGCAGGAATATTGCATTCAAATCACCCCTGACAGATGGCCATCCAGCCTCTGTTTAAAAGCTTCCAAAGAAGGAGTCTCCACCACACTCCGGGGCAGAGAGTTCCACTGCTGAACGGCTCTCACAGTCAGGAAGTTCTTCCTCATGTTCAGATACAATCTCCTCTCTTGTAGTTTGAAGCCATTGTTCCGCGTCCTAGTCTGCAAGGAAGCAGAAAACAAGCTTGCTCCCTCCTTCCTGTGGCTTCCTCTCACATATTTTTACATGGCTATCATATCTCCTAAAGCAGACCAGCACAACTTGTGAGGATTAAGGGGCCGAAATTTGTAAGCCACAAGTAGGGGAGATGAGCAGTGATGGCGGACCAGACCAATACCTCTGTGGGCTGTATGTTGTCTAGGCCTGATCTATTGAATTTCTGTTATGGCCTGGCCCTGGATTTACCAGCCAATGTAGAGTCACCTTTAGTCTGATCACTAAAGAAGTTAGCAATATGATGACAACTTCATTTACAGACTGGATAAAATGCCTTTGTGTGCCAGGCTAGCTTTTAGAAGTGTTCCATTCTGGTTTCAAATTTTGGATGGCTCCCATTTCATTTCCGAGAGATTCAAGGAGATGAACCCTTTTATTTGTAATCCGAATTCCAAAGTTTTGTTATTGTTTCTGTAAGATTAGCAGCAAAGGGGAAACTTTCAAGGCTCATTTCTCTGACAATTTTTATGGCTATCAAAACATAATAATAATAATAATAACAACAACAACAACAACAACAACTTAATTTTATACTCCATCACCATCTCCCCAAGGGGACTCAGGCAGTTTACAAAGGGTAAGCCCACAATTACAGATAAAAAACAGTTCTCTCTCGTTCCCACCCACCATGCTTGAGACAGTGGTGGGACCAAGAGAAGGGCCTCTCCTGCTGATCTCAAAGCCCACACCGGTTCATAGAAAGAGATGTGGTCTTGAAGATAGGTTGGACCTCAAGCATATATGGCTTTATAGGTGATAACTTATATTATTAGCTTTTTCATTTGGAACACACAGAGGGGAGAACTTTTTCTTTAACCTTAATTCCTTTGAATGAATTTGTATGAGGTTTGGTTTGCATGCATTCCATTTTTGACAGTCCCTTTGTGGGATTCAAAATTATATTTCCTACTTTCTTCTGAATTCTTATACACACATGTTTTTGCTTTCCTAATACTTCTTTGCATCAAAGCTTTCCTCTCTCTCTCTCTCTCTTTTTGAATATGAGTATTTTTCTTACTTTCGAACTACACTGCTTTTTTGTTGAAATTATTCTGTGCTGGGTTCAATTCCTTTCACACCCCCAAGTATGCCAACTTTGTTCAGTTCACGCACTCCCTTTGGCAGAAAAATGCAAATAAAATGGGATGAAGAGGGCTCACCTTAAACAACAATTCCACGTATCATGACAAATTCCAGCAGGTGTATGTGTTTTAGGACATTTGCTGTGTAGACATGTGCCATGGAAAGCGAGACAGATGGCTTTATTTGCAGTATAAGCAAAACCTGTTTTTCAAAAAAGCAGGAAGTGGAAAATAATGAAAAGCGTAACACTAAATAATTTAAACCAGAGGTGGACAAAGTGTGGCCTATAATGACTCCCCAGCATTAGAAGGCACGCGGCATTTAGAGATCTTGATTTAAGGATCAAA
Source organism: Anolis sagrei (assembly GCF_037176765.1). NCBI lineage: Eukaryota > Metazoa > Chordata > Lepidosauria > Squamata > Anolidae > Anolis > Anolis sagrei. The sequence continues at coordinate 11,146,149 of NC_090021.1, forward strand.
CGTATCCATTGTTTAGAAAAAATAAGCCATATTCTAAGAGAGGAAAGTTACATGTTGGAAGGTCAAAAGAGGAGTAATAGAATCATAGAGTTGGAAGAGACCTCATGGGCCATCCAGTCCAACCCCCTGCCAAGAAGCAGGAATATTGCATTCAAATCACCCCTGACAGATGGCCATCCAACTTCTGTTTAAAAGCCTTCAAAGAAGGAGCCTCCACCACACTTCGGGGCAGAGAGTTCCACTGCTGAATGGCTCTCACTGTCATGAAGTTCTTCCTAATGTTCAGATGGAATCTCCTTTCTTGTAGTTTGAAGCATTGCTCCACGCCCTAGTCTCCAGCGCAGCAGAAAACAAGCTTGCTCCTTCCTCCCTATGACTTCCCCTCACATATTTATACAAAGCCATCATGTTTCCTCTCAGCCTTCTCTTCTTCAGGCTAAACATGCCCAGCTCTTTAAGCCACTCCTCATAGGGCTTGTTCTCCAGACCCTTGATCCGTTAAGTCACCCTCCTCTGGACACATTCCAGCTTGTCAATATCTCTCTTCAATTGTGGTGCCCAGAACTGGGCACAGTATTTCAGGTAAAGTGGTGTAACCAAGGCAGAACAGAGCATGGGTAGTATGACTTCCCTGGATCTAGACACTAGACTCCTATTGATGCAGGTCAAAATCCCATTGGGTTTTTTTGCCGCCTTATTACAATGCTGCCTCATGTTTAACTTGCTGTCCATGAGGACCCCAAGATCTTTTTCACACATACTGCTCTCGAGCCAGGCGTCCCCCATTCTGTAACTTTGCATTTCATTTTTTTTCTGCCTAAGTGGAGTATCTTGCATTTGTCACTGTTGAACTTCATTTTGTTAGTTTTGGCTCATTTCTCTAATCTATGAAGATTGTTTTGAATTCTGCTCCTGTCTGCTGGAATATTGGCTATCCCTCCCAATTTGGTGTCATCTGCAAACTTGATGATCCCTTCATCTAAGTCATGGGAACGAAAGGTGGAGAACCATCCCAAGTTGTATCTGTTTACATCACAGAGGTCTCAGGATAGGTAGATATAAAGGAAGGATGCTTCAGGTCACTCTAACTATCTAACCCTATTATTTCTGCCCACTATGAAGTATATTTCACTCTTCCGTGCTAAAATGACCAGTGGGGAGAGAAAGTATGAGGGCTTTTGAGGGCTAAGATTGGGGTTTTATTTGCAAGAATGTAGTAGGAGGTGGGGAGTGGGCTTCTATGATCTTCAAGGGTCCCAATCCTCTAAGGCAATGGTTCTCAACCTTCCTAATGCCGTGACCCCTTAATACAGTTCCTCATGTTATGCTGACCCCCACCACAACATTATTTGTTTTGCTACTTCATAACTGTAATTTTGCTACTGTTATTAATTGTAATGTAAATATCTGATATGCAGGATGTATTTTCCTTCACTGGACCAAATTTGGCACAAATACCCAGTACATACAAATATGAATACTGGTGGGGTTCAGGGGGATTGATTTTGTCATTTGGGAGTTGTAGTTGCTGGGATTTATAGTTCACCTACACTCAAAGAGCATTCTGAACACCACCAGCAATGGAACTGAACCAAACTTGGCACACAGAACTGCCATGACCCACTGAAAATACTGGACGGGCTTGGTGGGCATTGACCTTGAGTTTTGGAGTTGTAGTTCACCTACATCCAGAGAGCACTGTGGGCTCAAACAATGATGGATCTGGACCAAACTTGGCACAAATACTCAATATGCCAAAATGTGAACACTGGTGGAATTTGAGGAAAATAGATCTTGACATTTGGAGTTGTAGTTGCTGGGATTTATAGTTCACCTACAATCAAAGAGCATTCAGACACCAACGATAGAATTGGACCAAACTTCCCACACAGAACCCCGATAACCAACAGAAAATACTATGTTTTTTGATGGTCTTTGGAGACCCCTATGATCCCCCCTCGTGACCCACCCAGGGGTCACGACCCCCAGGTTGAGAAACACTGCTCTAGAACATGGCCATATAGCCTGAAAAAACTTACAACAACCTAATGATTCCAGCCATGAAAGCCTTCAACAATACATTTTCTAAAACATTGTTTGTGTAAACAAATTATTTACATAAAATATATTTAAGTACAAAGAAATTCTCAAAAAATGAAAAAAATAACTTCTCTAATCATATCTATTGGGGAAAAATCTTTTAAAATATTCATTCTCGTGTTCAAAAACAAAGTAAAATTTACATTATGTTGAATGGTGATTTAAATCATTTACCTGGACCAGGAAGGGTACCCAAAGAAACAAACAGAAGGAGATAGCAAATCTTCATAGCTATGGGACAGCAAGGGCAGGTATTGAACTGGAAATCCCTTATAGCGAAGTTACTAACAACCCTAAGAATAATATGCTGTTCGAATTTTATATTATTCCATGGATTTAAAGATGTCAATCTCCTCATAATAGAATAAGTATTTTCTACCTAACAATTTAGTTAATATTAAACTGTAGATGTCTGTTGATCTTGGACTTAGAATACCTCAACACAGAAAATTTATAAATGGCCCTGAACATAGTGGGTGTCCTTGGAATTGACGGGGAAACTTCAAATGAGGAAACTTCAAATGGGGAAACTTCAAAGGCTCCTTTATCCTTCATCATTAAAGCTATTGGCATGAAGCTTGCTATGATTTTCAAACATATTTACCACTGTATTGTCGAAGGCTTTCATGGCCGGAATCACTGGGTTGTTGTAAGTTTTGTCAGGCTATATGGCCATGGTCTAGAGGCATTCTCTCCTGACGTTTCGCCTGCATCTATGGCAAGCATCCTCAGCTTTTTTGGCTTTGCCTCACTTGGGCTGAAAATGAAACTGACTTCCAAGCATTACAGAATTCAAAAGTATTGGCTGAGTTTCGATTAGTAAGCTTTTGCAACCCCCCCACCCCCAAGTTTCTTAACATCTGTTCATATATGTTGTTGTTGTTCATTCGTTCAGTCGTCTCCGACTCTTCGTGACCTCATGGACTAGCCCACGCCAGAGCTCCCTGTCGGCCGTCACCACCCCCAGCTCCTTCAAGGTCAGTCCAGTCACTTCAAGGATGCCATCCATCCATCTTGCCCTTGGTCGGCCCCTCTTCCTTTTGCCTTCCACTTTCCCCAGCATCATTGTCTTCTCCAGGCTTTGCTGTCTCCTCATGATGTGGCCAAAGGACTTCAACTTTGTCTCTAGTATCCTTCCTTCCTTCCAGTGAGTGCAAAACTTAAAAAATAGATTTTTTTACTACTTATGGTTTAAAAACAAATATTTGCACACTCCTAATGCTTACCAGTATACCTACAAGTCCCTATCTTTACTAGATAAGACCTCACTACCTCTGAGGATGCTTGCCATAGATGCAGGCAAAACGTCAGGAGAAAATGCCACTAGAACATGGCCATATAGCCCAAAAAAACTTACAACAACCCATATTTACCACTCTTAGCCCATCAAGTTTCAGAATGTTACGTTCATCCATGGATTTTTGGGAAACTTTAGAAATTTTTGCAAACAACGTATTTAAAAAGTAAAGTACAAAAGCTATCTTCTTGAATTTTCTATACCAGAGGTCCTCAAACTTTGTATAAACAGAGGGCCAGGTCACAGTCCCGCAAAATGTTGGAGGACCAGATTATAATTTGAAAAAACCATGAATGAAGTGCTATACACATGGCACATATCTTATTTGTAGTGCAAAACAACACTTTAAAACAATAAGATAATTAAAATGAAGAACAATTTTAACAAATATAAACTTATTAATATTTCAATAATAATAAATAATAATAAACCTTTATTTATACTCCGCTACCATCTCCCGCAGGACTCGGTACGGCTTACAAGAGGCCGAACCCAAATACATCAGAAACAAAAAACACAACAACAACAATACAACATAGCAAAGCAAAACAATAACAAAAATCACGACACATTTAAAAACCTGTGGCAGGGCCAAATGTAATGGTTAATTTTTTTTTAAATGCTGGGCATGTCCAGGTGAAATAGGATGCATATTTTAGGGTTAAGTGGGTGTGCAGACAATTCTAACTCTCTTGTAAAGTGCATTTGGGACAAATTGCCTGGGATACCTTAATCTGGGAAGGCACACTGGAACATCCATGTTTTCAAGCTCCTTCTAAAGACTGCCAGTGTTGGGGCATGTCTGATGTCCTTGGGGAGGGAGTTCCAGAGTTGTGGGGCCACCACCGAGAAGGCCCTGTCCCTCGTTCCCGCCAATCGTGTTTGTGATGCAGGTGGGAACGATCCCACCTGCATCGCAAACATTTGCAGTATAGTTGATTTTGCCCAGGGGCGCTCTTGAGGTGCTCTTGGGGGGAAATAGACCTTGACATATGTGAGTTGTAGTTACTGGGATGTATAGTTTACCTAATATCAAAGAGCATTCTGAACTCCACCAGTGATGGAATTGAACCAAATATGGCACAAAGAACTCCCATGACAAACAACAAAAATTTATGACAATGATTGGTTGGGGGGGGGGGGGGGAGGCACCAAAATACTGTTTGCTTACCATTGAAAATTACCTAGGTCTGCCTCTGCAATAATCAAACAACTTGCTTCCTCCTTTTTGAAGACAAAAGACAGCACCGCTAAAGGTGTAACTTCAATGTTTTTATTAAGATAAAAAAACCTCTGAAGTTTTCAAAGTCTTGAACTCAGGAGAAGAATTTTTCAGGCTGGCATTTTATCAGAAGATGAGATATCTTTTGCAGCTGAGATGTAGTAGAAATGAGATGCCTCCATCAATATGTGTTTAATGTGACATAGATTGAGATTCTGAATTTTTCACCTCTAAACTTGGTTCTAACCAGGGAAAATATTATGGTGGAGTGAGCATTTTATCATCTTGATTTTTCAAGAGCAATGTCAAGGCACATAAATTGATTACTTTTGTCACATTTGGCTGTCATATCTAAAAGTATCTCCAGATAGGGAGACAGATAAAGGTGAGCACAGAGAGACACGGGAATGAATTATTTGCAATGACATTTTTTTTATTTTCTTGGTGGAAGCTTTCCCCAGAATTCATGGTGGAATTATTTTGTGATTTGTCAGCTGACAAAAATCCATTGATCACCTGTAAACCTGGAATTGATGCAGCATGTGGTCATGAAGACCTGAAAAAGTTAAAGGTTCTTGGTTAATGTGCAAAAAATATAATGAAACATTAAAAACATTCAGTCCACATTCCAAAATTTCCTGTCTGTTATGCCCTCGACATTTCCTTCTCTTTTCTCTTTGTATCAATTTCACAGCACAACAAAATTATTGGTGTCTTGTTTTTTAGGCCTCTTCCTGGGTTTTTTTGGGGGGCAATGATTCAGAAAAGTACATTAGATACACCACAACAATTTTAGTTTCTCAGGTATGGTTATTATGGTTTTCTATGGGAGAGCTGATGGTGACTGATAGATGCCATATGTTTTGCACCTCAAAAATTAGAACTGATAGGGGAAAATTGGTGCCATTTTTTGGAATCAGCAGGTCACATATACTCAGAAACAGGTCTAACATTTGATGCACCAAAATGTGTGTTGGCCAGTGTTATCAATAGGCATGGGTAGAGCTGCGTCGAATTACTCGTTACTTGTAATAATTTCATTAAAGTTACCTTTTTAAGCCTTCGGCAATACATTATCTTTTTGAAGTGATTTTGAAGCATTTTAAAAACCCCGAAGTCCCTTTGCTCTTCCGAAGCTTTCTCCACCATTTTGGTTACCTGCGTGAACTTTAAGATCTTCCAGGGAGGCCCTCCTTTCACTCCTACCACTGTCACAAGCACGGTTGGTGGGGACGAGAGAGGGGGCCTTCTTGGTGGTGGCCCCTCATCTCTGGAACGCCCTTCCTAGAGAAATAAGACAGGCTCCATCCCTCCCCTCCTTTCATAAGAGCCTGAAGACCTGGTGGTTTATACAGGCCTTTGAGAACGACTAGTTGAATATGGCCATATCTTTTTCTACCAATTACCCAGGTTACTTCCTCCCATCAGACCTCAGAAATGAACAGCCATAGACTTTACCTATTATTGTTGTTGCCTGTTATAGCATTGCACCTAATTTTCCGGGTCCTCTACAAATTGCACTAGCCTTGGCCCGGCCTTTTAAATTACCTTGAACAGGCAGGATTATTTTAAATATATATGTGCCATTGTGATTTTTTATGCTTATATTGTCTTGTTAATTTTATGTTTATGTTGTTTACTTTGTATGAATTGATGATGTTACTTGGAAACCACTCTGAGTCCCCTCGGGGAGTAGAACAGTAAATAAATAAAGTTTTGTTGTTGTTGTCTGGCTGGCTAGGCAGTGGGCACAGCCTGCCTTGCCACTTGTGTGTTGTTGCTGTTGGGGTTTGGGTCGGGTGGGCACTGAGAGATTAGTGTGTGTGTGTGGGTGGGTGAGTGGCGTGAGTGGGAGCAACACGGAGGAACCAAAGCACTCACTCCAACATTTTTAAAAGCTAATGTTGTAGCTGGTCTCTCTTGTCTCAGTAGAATCATAGAATCATAGAATCAAAGAGTTGGAAGAGACCTCATGGGCCATCCAGTCCAGTACTTTTTAGTTTGTTGCCTCAAAAGAACTAGATCTCTCATCAATTCAAGCCACTCTTTGAACACAAACTCTCCTTCCTAAAGTAATGAAATCATCTTCCAAGGCAAAAAGGGGTAGGCTGTTTCATTTTTTCTTTGTTTGCTGTGAGTTGCCGAAGAAGACACTAGAAAGCCCATACTTTGCTGCCTATACTTCCCTAACTGGTGAAATCATCTCAAAAGGCCCTAAAAGCTCTCAGGGCTATTGGTTCCCCCCCCCCTTTGTTTGCTGTGAGTTGCCTAAGAAGACACTACAAATCCTATACATTGCGCAATCGCGTCCGCCACTAACAAAATTTGGAAATTTCGGAAAGTTCCGAAAATATTTTGAGAAAAATTCAGAATTCAATTCCGAATCTAACCACCAGCATCTGAAATTAGTTTTGAGCCATTTTTTAAATCAACCAAGGCTAGTTATCAATTGAAATGAAAGAATCCACAAAAAAGTATGGACTTACTACATAAAGGGAGTATACTAAAGCTATCAAATATTAGAAGAACTGGGGAAGGTAAAACCTTGCTGTACAAGGTAGAGCAAGTGCAACTGTAGTCCACACTAGCAACTGTATATTGTCTATGCTCTTCTTTTAATATGGGATATGTTTTCATGGACATTGTTCACTTCATTAGATGAATGAATGAAGACTTGCCATTGTCAGCAGCTGTATTAAAAGCACTTACTTGGGTGTGTATCTGTGTGTGTAATTGTCATAACCTTGGTGGTTTACAGTGCCATGAAAACAGCCCAACAACTTAATTAGATCCCACAGTGAGACCAGTCAATGAGGCATGTACATAGAGGAAACAATGGGCCGACTTTTCCGTGTTCCCTATACATGGCAAATCTACAACTCACCTTTTGCAGCAGGCTTGATTTGGCGTACAGCGCCCAATTACTGAATATGACTCAGGACACCTTACTTTTCTGCAAATGCCACTAAGGTGTCGGCATGTTCCTGGATCCTTTATGTTGTAAGGCCTTTCAGTAAATCCTGTTTCCACCGGAAGACAAAATGTGGAGCAAAATTAAATAAAAGCTCAAGCCTCAACCTAAGCCAATATTAAATAGTTAATGCTGTTCTGTCACCGCTGGGCCTGTAAATAATTTCCTTTAGAACAGGACGTGCAACCTTTGCCCAGCGGGAAGCCAGGGGGCCCAAGGAGAAGTTCTCAGAGATTTTCCACCACAAATGATCTTTAGATGGCTTGTGAAGTATAACAAAGTTTTTTTTATTAATGAACAATCAAACAGAAACTTCTCTTGTCTTCAGAAAGTTAAACAAATGATTTCAGGCTTTTTTGCAACTGGTAGCTTCCTAAACTTGCCCACGAAGGACAGGCAACTGTCTTCAATAACTTCTTCTTTACTTTAAAGGAAAGTCCCTTTTTTAACTTCTCCCAGGGTGACTGTAATCTAACCCTTACTGATGTGGGCTCCGCTACCGGGTCGAACTGCTTCTAGAACGCCGAGTGGACCTTACCAGTAAAGGCTTAGCTGTTCTCCAGCTGGAGTTCTTTGGTCTTTAGGGCTGTTGCCCTGGAAAGTCTTTGGAGACTCTTGAGACTGTTCTCCCCTGGAAATTCTTGAGGGTTGAAGCTTTTGTACAGGGGAAGCTTGCACACATCCTGTACATTAGTTTTCCTTGCTGAGACTAACTAAAAAATGGCTCCCTTCCCTTCCCAATTGCCCTGAGCAATGGGCGGAACCAAAACTTAACGATGATGGACAGGTGACTTGCCCTATGACTACAACCAAAGGAAGCCACCTATCTGCAGAATCCCAAGAACCTTGGACTGCAAGCAAACATTTAATACAAAGCAAATAAATTTGAGCTCCTGGTACAGCCGTACCAGAACAAATGCTATTCCTCTAACAGCAACATACTCTCTCAAAAGGTACTTCCTTATGTCATTCATAACGCCTTGTCATTAATGTCTCCATATGCCATTAGTGACTCATCATTCAACAGGATGGATATGAAATTAAAAAATATTTGAAAATGACCAACACCACACCATGTGGTGTGCATGGCTCGAGAGTACTACGTGTGAAAAAGATCTTGGGGTTCTCGTGGACAACAAGTTAAACATGAGCCAACAATGTGATGTGGCGGCAAAAAAGGCCAATGGGATTTTGGCCCTCATCAATAGAAGTATAGCATCTAGATCTAGGGAAGTCATACTACCTCTCTATTCTGCCTTGGTTAGACCACACCTGGAATATTGTGTCCAATTCTGGGCACCACAATTGAAGAGAGATATTGACAAGCTGGAATGTGTCCAGAGGAGGGCGGCTAAAATGATCAAGGGTCTGGAGAGTGGCTGAAAGAGCTGTGCATGTTTAGCCTGAAGAAGAGAAGGCTGAGAGGAGATATGATAGCCATGTATAAATACATGAGAGGAAGTCATAGGGAGGAGGGAGCAAGCTTGTTTTCTGCTTCCTTGGAGACTAGGACGCAATGGAACAATGGCTTCAAACTACAAGAAAAGAGATTCCATCTGAACATTAGGAAGAACTTCATGACAGTGAGAGCCATTCAGCAGTGGAACTCTCTGCTCCATGGTGTGGTGGAGGCTCCTTCTTTGGAAGCTTTTAAACAGAGGATGGATGGCCATCTGTCGGGGGTGCTTTGAATGCAATTTTCCTGCTTCTTGGCAGGAGATTGGACTGGATAGCCCATGAGGTCTCTTCCAACTCAAGCTTGCTCCCTCCTCCCTGTGGCTTCCTCTCACATATTTATTTATTTAGAGGTTTTCTATACCGGCCTTCTCAACCTCGATGAGGGACTCAGGTCGGTTTACAGCATATATAAAGTACAACCATATAAAAAAAACAACAGGTACAAATCATTACATATTAAAATAGTACAACACGGTACAATAAAAACATCATAATTACATCATTACATATTTATACATGGCTATCATATCTCCTCTCAGTCTTCTCTTCTTCAGGCTAAACATGCCAAGCTCCTTAAGCCGCTCCTCATAGGGCTTGTTCTCCAGACCCTTGATCATTTTAGTCACCCTCCTCTGGACACATTCCAGCTTGTCAATATCTCTCTTGAATTGTGGTGCCCAGAATTGGACACAATATTCCAGGTGTGGTCTAACCAAAGCAGAATAGAGCATGGGGAGCATTACTTCCCTAGATCTAGACACTATGCTCCTATTGATGCAGGCCAAAATCCCATTGTCTTTTTTTGTGGCCACATCACATTGTTGGCTCATGTTTAACTTGTTGTCCACGAGGACTCCAAGATCTTTATCACACGTACTGCTCTCGAGCCAGGCGTCCCCATTTTGTATCTTTGCATTTCGTTTTTTCTGCCAAAGTGGAGTATCTTGCATTTGCCACTGTTGAACTTCATTTTGTTAGTTTTGGCCCATCTCTCTAATCTGTCAAGATCGTTTTGAATCCTGCTCCTGCCCTCTGGAGTATTGGCTATCCCTCCCAATTTGGTGTCGTCTGCAAACTTGATGATCATGCCTTCTAGCCCTTCATCTAAGTCATTAATAAAGATGTTGAAGAGGACTGGGCCCAGGACGGAACCCTGCGGCACTCCACTCGTCACTTCTTTCCAAGATGAAGAAGGGGCATTGGGGAGAATCACCCTCTGGGTTCATCCATTTAACCAATTACAGATCCACCTCACCGTAGTTTTGCCTAGCCCACATTGGACTAGTTTCCTTGCCAGAAGGTCATGGGGGACCTTGTCAAAGGCTTTACTGAAATCCAACTGAGTGCTTGACAGTTGTGATGATCTGGATGAGGGCAAACAAATTGAAATGGAATCCAGACACACAGAGGTACTCTGGGTCAGTTGAAAGGCTGAACAGGGGTTAGGGTTACAGCTGGTGCTAAACGGGGGTTACATCCCCCCTGAAATCACAGGTGCGCTGCTTAGGAATTCTCCTGGATTCCTCGCTGAGCCTGGAACCCCGGGTCTTGGTGGTGGCCAGGGGAGCAAAGTGTTATGGGGTTCCCACAAATAGAGATAATGACTTACCATAATCAGGAAGGAGAAGCAAGGAAAGGACCAGCAAGAAAAGGTAACAGCTCTTCATAGCTTTGACAAGTCAGACTTGGATGTTTGGTCTGCAATCCTGTTTCCTAGGGCTAGAAACAGTAGTAGTGATAAAGATTATGAACAATATCCCATGTAACATTATAAATTTGAAGGTGCATTGCACGCTATTAGTAAATTATAAGGATGTACATTCTAACACTGTTAAAAGTTGTATGAGGTGCACCATATGCTCCTAGTGAGAACTGGGCACTTCTAGCCATATTTATTGTGTACATTGGGCACTTCTGCTGTTTCATAAGCACTTTTGAAGCACATGGGGCAATTCTGATGCACATCTGACAATTTTGGCACATGTTGGGCACCCTTGTGGTGCTCCAGCACTTCTTAGTTTGTGTCCATATACATATCAGGGCTGTCCCAATGTGCATCAGTGCCAGTTGCACATCAAGTCTATAGTGTGAAACAGATATCCAACTTGGTAATGTTATGGCAGCCCCAAGGTGGGTATTTATTTTATTTATTTATTTGCTTCATTTATTAACCGCCGCTCTCAGCCCTAGGGCGACTCGTGGCGGTGTACAACATAGACAAACATATCATACAATAAGCTACCATGGCACTATAAACAACATAACAATAATACACTATCATCTAATTACACTAAAAATCCGCTTCGTCTCATCATAGGATCAACCAATCTCGTAGTCTACATTCCGTTCCATTTGTCGTTTCCAATTGCTGTAGCATTTAATTAAATGCCTTCTCGAATAGCCATGTCTTCAGGCTCTTCCGGAAGGACATAAGGGAGGGCGCCTGCCTGATGTCAACAGGGAGGGTGTTCCACAGCCGGAGGGCCACCACTGAGAAGGCCCTATCCCTCATCCCCGCCAGACGTGCCTGTGAGGCAGGCAGGATCGAGAGAAGGGCCTCCCCAGATGATCTCAAGGTCCTCGTGGGCTCATAGGCCGAGATGCGGTCCGAAAGGTATTTTGGGCCGGAACCGTTTAGGGCTTTGTAGGTTATCACCAGCACCTTAAATTGGGCCCGGAAGCAGATCGGCAGCCAGTGGAGCTGGAACAGCAAGGGCGTTGTATGCTCCCTGCGTCCTGCTCCTGTTAGTAACATGGCTGCTGCGCGCTGGACTAGCTGAAGCTTCCGGGCCGTCTTCAAGGGCAGCCCCACGTAGAGAGCGTTGCAGTAGTCAAGTAGTCCGAATCCCTCTTGAAGGTGAGAGGGTCGGTATATAAAACCTCGAAATAAATAATAAATAAATAATAAATAAGGCGGGATGTGACCAGAGCGTGTACCACCGTAGCCAAGTCAGACTTCCCAAGGTACGGGCGCAGCTGGCGCATGAGCCTAAGCTGTGCAAATGCTCCCCTGGCCACCGCTGAAACCTGGGGATCCAGGCTCAGCGATGAATCCAGGGTCACACCCAAGCTGCAAACCTGCGCCTTCAAGGGGAGTGCGACCCCATCCAGCACTGGCTGTAACCCTATACCCTGTTCGGCCTTGCGACTGACCAGGAGTACCTCTGTCTTGTCTGGATTTAATTTCAGTTTGTTCGCCCTCATCCAGTCCATTACAGCGGCCAGGCACCGGTTCAGGACCTCGACAGCCTCCTTAGTAGCAGGTGGGAAGGAGTGACAGAGCTGGACATCATCTGCATACAGATGACACCGTACCCCGAAACTCCGGATGATCTTACCCAGCGGCTTCATGTAGATGTTAAACAGCATGGGGGACAGTATAGAACCCTGAGGAACCCCACAGGTCAAAGGCTGTGGTGTTGAACAGGAGTCCCCCAATAACACCTTCTGGGTACGGCCCTCCAGAAATGACTGGAGCCACTGCAAAACAGTGCCCCCAAGGCCCATTTCCGCAAGGTGCCCCAGAAGGATACCGTGGTCGACGGTATCGAAGGCCGCTGAGAGGTCCAGGAGCACCAACAGGGACACACTCCCCCTGTCTAGCTCCCGGCGCAGATCATCCACTAAGGCGACCAAGACCGTCTCGGTACCATGCCCCGGTCTGAAACCAGACTGTGCCGGATCCAGATAATCCGTGTCTCTCAAGAATACCTGGAGTTGTGAGGCCACCACGCTTTCCATGACTTTGCCCAAAAAGGGGAGATTGGAAACAGGCTGAAAGTTGTCTAATTTAGTGGGGTCCAATGATGGTTTCTTCAACAGCGGTTTTATAATAGCCTGTTTTAGGCTCGCTGGAATTTTGCCTTCCCGAAGGGAGGCATTAACCACCACCGTTACCCACTCAGCCAATCCCCGTCTGGCCTCTTTTAGAAGCCAGGATGGGCAGGGGTCTAGGATGGACGTGGTGGGTCTCATTCCTCCAAGTATCTTGTCCACATCCTCGGACTTCACAAACTGAAAAGAATCCATCAAAATAGGACAAGCAGGTGCTCGTGTCACATCCTCGGAGACTGCATTTAACATGGTGTCCAGCCCAGAGCGGATCAAGGCGACTTTGTCTGCAAAGAACCGAGCAAATGCTTCGCAGCGCGTGACCGAATTGTCAGGGCTCCCGCCTGAGGTGGCAGGAGTTAAAAGACCTCTGACAATCCGAAACAACTCCGCCGGACGGTTTTTTGCAGACGCAATAGTGGCCGCAAAGAAAGTTTTCTTTGCGGCTTTTATTGCCGCGGCATATGCCCTTAGAAAGGACACAAACCGTGCTCGGTTTGACTCGCTTGGGTCTGATCGCCACACGCTCTCTAGTTCCCTCTTCCTTCGCTTCATCACTGCCAGCTCCTCAGTAAACCAAGGAGCTGGTTTAGCTCGGCTACTTGAGAGGGGACGTTCCGGAGCGATCATGTCTATCGCCCTGGTCATCTCCCCATTCCAGAGAGTGACCAAGGCGTCGACATGGTCACCTGCCGAGGTGGCGGGGAAATCCCCAAGAGCCGTCAGGAATCCATTCGGATCCATAAGTCTCCTGGGGCGGACCATCTTAATGGGTCCTCCACCTTTGCGGAGGTTAGGGGGCGCAGTAAGCCTAAATCTGATCAGGAAGTGGTCGGTCCATGGCAACGGAGAGATAGACAGCTCCTCCACACCGCCACCCTGCTCCCAACCCTGGCAGAAAACCAAGTCCAATGTATGTCCAGCACAGTGGGTGGGGCCAGATATTTGTTGGGACAGCCCCATGGTTGCCATGGCAGACATGAAGTCCTGAGCCGCTCCTGTGGGGGGCTGCCTCGGCATGGATATTGAAGTCCCCCAGCACAAGAAGCCGCTGAGACTCCAACATCAGGCTCGAGACCACCCCCGCTAGCTCAGGTAGGGAGACTGTAGTGCAGCGAGGTGGACGGTACACTAACAGAATCCCTATTCTGTCCCGGTCACCCATCCTCAGGTGGACGCATTCGAAATTTGTGGTCTGCGGGATGGGACTCCTGGTCAGATGGATGGAATCTCTGTAGACTACTGCGACCCCGCCTCCCCGTCCTCCAGATCTCAGTTGGTGCTGTACGGAGAAACCTGGAGGGCAAAGCTGGGTAAGATTTACGCCTCCAGCTTCATCCAGCCAGGTCTCCGTGATGCACGCCAGATCTGCCCGCTCTTCCAGGATTAAATCCTGGATGAAGGTCGTTTTTCCGTTGACAGATCTGGCGTTCAGCAGCAGCACCTTCAATCCAGAGGGCCCGCTCACCTGGTTACACCAATTTACCTTAGGAGACCGGTTTGGGATTCTTAATATGGATAAGCGGTCCGAATTAGGCCGAATTTGAGGTCTCCTTTTCCCGCATCTCCTCCTTCCCACCACGACCTCTATGGGGGCCCCTCGGCTCATGGAACACCTCCCCCCCTCCATGCCGCTGCCCAACACCAAGGTCTTATTTTCTGTATTGGTAATTGTTTGGGTTGTTGGCCCCTGCCAACTCCCTTGTTTCCCTTTCTCCCCCCTCCCCACTTCATTGTTGTTCATAGGCTCCATTGGACTTGCAAAACTACTTAGTTTGATTTTTTTACATACACAAGCCTGCAGAGCAGAAGATTGAGAGAAGACATGATTGCTATGTTTAAATATTTGAAGGGATATCATAAGGAAGAGGGAACGGGCTTTTTAATTCTGTCCTAGGACTCAAAGCAATAGGTTCAAATGACAGGAAAATAGATTCCACCTGAACATTAGGAAGATTTCCTGACCATGAGAGTTGTTCAGCAGTGGAACTCTCTGCTTTGGAGTGTGATAGAAGCTCTTTCCTTGGAGGCTTTTAAACAGAGGTTGGATGGTCATAATAATATTAATAATACTAATACTAATAATAATAATAATAATAACTAGCTGTCCCCTGCCATGCGTTGCTGTGGCCCGGTCTGGTGATCTGGAAAATAAAGTAATGAGAAAGTGCTGGTTTCTAATATATGTAATTTCTTTGTGCTTGTGGGTAAACAGTATTTCTTGCTGTTTCTTTGTCAGTGTTGATGCAGAGATTGTCTGGTTTGCCTACTCTGGAATATGCAACATATCATTGTCCTTCTTTAAGGGTCCCTTTCAAATCTATGATACTATTTCTGTGTGTCTATCTATCTATCTATCTATCTATCTATCTATCTATCTATGGCTGGATGGCTCTTTGTCAGGAGGACTTTGATTACGTTTTCTTGCCCTGATGAAGGGAGTTGGACTGGATGGCCTTAAGTATTTTCTGTTAAGTATTTTCTGTTGATCATGGGGGTTCTGTGTGGGAAGTTTGCCCCGATTCTGTCATTCGTGCGGTTCAGAATGCTCTTTGATTGTAGGTGAACTATAAATCCCATTAACTACAACTCCCAAATGTCAGGGTCTATTTTCCCCAAACTCCATCTGTGTTCATATTTGGGCGTATTGAGTACTTATGCCAAGTTTGGTGCAGATCCATCATTGTTTGAGTCCACAGTGCTCTCTGGATGTAGGTGAACTACCACTCCCAAACTCAAGGTCAATGCCCACCAAACCCTTCCAATATTTTCTGTTGGTGACGGGAGTTCTGTGTGCCAAGTTTGGTTCAATTCCATCGTTGGTGGAGTTCAGAATGCTCTTGATTGTAGGTGAACTATAAATCCCAGCAGCTACAACTCCCAAATGACAAAATCATAATTTTTTGAGTGATGGTCACTCCTTGTGTTGTGAGACGTTTTGTTGCCAAATTTGGTGTGATTTCATTAATTGGTTCTTTTGTTTTTAAGGTACTCATTATGCACAGAGCATTTATATATATATAGATCATAATAAACCTTTATTTATACCCCGCTACCATCTCCCGCAGGACTCAGTGCGGCTTACAAGAGGCCGAGCTTAAACACATCATAAAACATTACAACAATAAAACAACAATAAATAACTAATAAAAGCAAAAACAATACAATAATAACACGATGCATATTAAAAACCAATGGCAGGGCCAGATGTAAGAATTAAAAATTTAAAATGCTGGGCATGTCCAAGGGAAATAGGAGGGATATTTTGGGATAGGTGGGCGTGCAGACAATTCTAAGTCTCTTGTAAAGTGCATTTAGGACATATTGCTTAGGGTTCCTTATTCTGGGAAGGCACACTGGAACATCCACGTTTTCAAGCTCCTTCTAAAGACTGCCAATGTTGGGGCCTGCCTGATGTCCTTGGGGAGGGAGTTCCAGAGTCGTGGGGCCACTACTGAGAAGGCCATCTCTTGGGAGTGCTTTGATTGTGCTTTTCTGCATGGCAAGGGGTTGGACTGGATGGCCGATGTGGTCTCTTCCAACTCTATATGCTTTGTTTCTATGAATGTGTAATCTGCACAATTGTATTTCACTATGGCCACTCTTCTGAACTCACTTATACCGCAATGAAATCTGTAAACTCTACAATTTTGAAGGAAAGTGTTTTTCAGATACACCTTCCTTCAAAGGTGTATCTGAAAAACAGGGCTATGGCACAGCTAGTTAGTAGCCATCTGCATTAAACAACTACTGACCAAGAGGTCAGTAAACTTTCCCAAGACTTACACAATACCCAGTTGTCCTCTTTCTGGCTTGAGAAGATATGAGTGGATTCTTCAGTGCCGGGTGAGCTGTGCTTCTTCCAAGTTTCAAAGGAGAGCAAAGGCTATGGAGATGTTTTGTCTTCTTTTCAAATTCAAGAAAGGCATATACTTTTTCACTTTTTATAGGTAGTGAGTAGTGAATCATTCCTAGTTCTTCCAAATTTCAATGCCTGGATAGGTATAGATGACCTCTCTGGAGATTATATGATAAGAGAAATTAAATTACTGCCTTTGAGCACTATCTAGTGGATATTTTTTTCATGGTTACCATCAGCATAATGTCAGCACACTTTCTGCTTCACTTTGCTGATATATAATTATGTTACTACTGAATTTCTCCATAATTGACTGAGATTATATTGATGATTTTGCTTATACCTGAAATGATCGGAAGTCAATTTCATAAAAGAGAAATCCACTGGAAGATTTCAAAGTTCTGTGTAAAATGGAATACCACATGAACTATGGTATCATGTGGCAACATAGTTCATGTGGTATTCTCGAGCAGTCTATAACTTATGTACAAAATGAAGCTTGTTGTATGCAGAGTGCAAGGAGGAAAAGGCAGAGCAATGAAAGCGAAATGGTACATGTTGACATGTTTCTGAATACAATGAGTTTGATGTGCAAAGCCCCTTGTGAAATATCACTAAATGGAGTATAACAGTGCAAGTAAATCTGTATTTTTTTTTACGTATTCCCTGTAGTAACCTACGGATGTGAGAGCTGGACCTTAGGGAAGGCTGAGCGAAGGAAGATCGATGCTTTTGAGCTGTGGTGTTGGAGGAAAGTTCTGAGAGTGCCTTGGACCACAAGAAGATCCAACCAGTCCATACTTCAAGAAATAAAGCCCGGCTGCTCATTGGAGAGAAGGATACTCGAGACAAAGTTGAAGTACTTTGGCCACATCATGAGGAGACAGCAAAGCCTAGAGTAGACAACTTAATTAATTTAATAAGAAAATAAAATAAAGACATTCTGCTGATGAATATCCAAGTAGTTTCAAGAGGCCTTTTAGGCACTCTTGAAATAGCATGTTCTTTAAATCAGGTGAAATGTAACACATTTTTCCTGGGGATTACCTTCATTTATTTATAGTCAGATCAAAGATACTATCTTATACCTATAAAGCAAGTATGGGCAAACCCAGGCCCGGGAGCTAGATGTGGCCCCTTGGGCTCTTTTCTCAGGCCCTCCTCTCTCTTATCATCCTATCATTCTTTCCTCCTTCCATCCTCCCCTTCCTCCTTCCATCCTTCCCTTCCTTCCTTTACTTCCTCTTTCACCTTCCATCCTTCCTTCCCTTCCAACCTTTTGTCCTTCCTTTCTTCCCTCTTTCCTCCCTCCTTCGCTCTCTCCCCTTTTCTCCTTCCTTCCCTTCCACCCTTTTGTCTTTCATTTTCTCTTTCCTCCCTTCCCTTCCACCCTTCCTTCTTTCTATCCTTTTCTTCCTCTCTTTCTTTCTTTCTTTCTTTCTTTCTTTCTTTCTTTCCTTCTTTCTATCCTTTTCTTCCTTCCTTCCTTTCTTTCTTCCTTTCTTTGGAGCTGTGGAGAGTGGCAAAGGGTGCCTTGGAGTGTGATGGAGGCTTTTCTGCAGAGGCTGTCTATTAGGAGTGCTTTGATAGTGCCTTCTTGCATGGCAGGGAGTTGGACTGGATGGCCCTTGGGGGTCTCTTCCAGCTCTAGAATTCTAGGATTATATGTCAGTAATAGGCAATATGAGGTCTAATGGATACACTTTTTCTCTCCCATCCACCATCCCATACTGATGAAGGCTAACTCTTTTGGGATCTGAATGTTTCCTGTCTTTCCTTCACTTTCTGCCTCTGAAAGAGAAGAGGAAGGGGAGGAAAGGGAAGGGAGGGGGCTTTCCCTCCTGGCCGACCCACCCTGCTCCAGCCTACCACGCAGCCCCCAAGTTGGAAAGTTTGCCCTTACCTGCTATAAAGCATAGATAAGCTAAATGTGGCTGGTGTATCCCATGTGCCACCCAGGACCCAAGAGGATTGTTTTCATATCCTAAAGTGTTCAGAAATGCACTTTCGGAGATGTGGGGGAATTCTCTCAACATTTTGGGCACACTGGGATAATTTTGGCCATGAATGGCCCTCTTTTAAAACACAGAAACTTTGTATCATGTTCCAGGCAGGAATAAAATATGATGACAATGCAAACTCATAGGAGGGGGGGGGGGCTTTAGGGGTTATTTGAGGGAAAGTATTTCCTTTTGTTGGTGATGCAAGTGTGTATGTGTGACTTTCCAGGGTCTCCTGGGCAGGCAATGGATCAGTTTAGTTTCCCACAGATGCCTGTTCCTGCTATAGCTTGAGAGATCACCCTGGTCCCATATGAATCTGCTTACATACTGGCAGTTATTCTCTGAGATCTCCTTAATTGGAACATAAGACAGGATCACTTTAGCTGTAGTATCCAATTTATAACAGTCCTTTGCTAGTAGGATCATATTAATTCTTATATCAGGGAAATTTCAATGTGTGGTCAATGGGCTTTGTGTGTGCTAACTCTTTAAATTGGAGATAGGAAATATACATGTTTAACTTGCAAACGCAAAACTTGTTCCAGAAGTTTCACAGCCTGTTCCATCCAGGAAGAATTGATATGCATTGATACAGAATAATAAAAGAATGCACTGAACAAAATATTGAAACACTGAATAAAATATTGACAAGCAACCAAAACTGGGATCATTTACACATATAACTAAATCCAAGGTTGGTCAGAGAATTGTTACTCCTGAGTAGTCTTGGATTTAATGTACGTATAGATGAGCCCAATGTCAGACTGAGCGTTCATGTGCATCTGCAGTGGTTGCCTCAAATATCTAAGTTTTTGGGATGATCTCTCAAGTTCTCAATGGATTGTTGATGTTATGGGTACAAGGAGGAGTAATTAAAACAACTGTTTCCTTCTCTTTCTAACAGTAAACCATTAATGGTATAACAACACTGCTTTGATTAACATAAGAACTCTAACCTTTTCAAAGAAAGGTTTATCTAGAAGTTCTTGTACTTTTGTAAAAGTAATGGCACAGAATTTGTCAGGCTGGTAACAAGGTCCTTTTTCCAGCTGAGCTGAAACAGAAATGAAATGTCTCCATCTATATGTATCATGTGGCAATTGCAAAACGAAACAAAATATTCAGGTTAGGAAATACAAGAAAACAATATATATCTAGTTGTACTTATGGATGTGTAATTTGGCTAAATAAAGTGCCCTTTTTAATGTCTAGATTCCGCCTCCCCGATCCATTTTTAGGATCCTACCAAATTTGGATGGGTAAGATTCTGTTTTTCGATCCAGAAGCCAAACAATTAGTGTTTGCTCCAGGAAGATCCTGCCCATTGGTGGCAATGGGAGAATATCCAAGGCTCCCCTTTCTGGAATTTTTAGAGCATCAGTCTTAAGAAACCACATATTTTGGGATTTCTCCTTATATCCTTCAATACCTGGGTTAAGGTATCAGATGTAAGAAACTACTAGCCTTTCTGGGATCGTTTGCCCTTAACACCCTTTCAATGAAGATGAGTTAAGGCATCCTTTTAACATTTATTTCTTTATTTATTTCCAGTATTTATATTCCTCCCTTCTCACCCCATAGAGGACTCAGGCCAGATTGCAATGCACATATGCATGACAAACATTCAATGCCAATTAGACATACAACATATATAAACAGACACAGAGGCAATTTAACATTCCAGCTTTCTGGCTTCATGAGGATATGCTCCATTCCAGCCACAGGGGGAGCTGCTGCTTCACCGTCCATTTGTGACACCGAGTCCTTTGATGGAGTACTTCCTCATTCTTCTGCACACTGCTGGAAGGTTTTATGGTATTGTTAATTAGTTAAATTAGCCTCCCCGCATAAAGCGGTACCTACATTTCTTACATGAAAAATGCAACTGTCTTGGTCAGGAGCTTACTCCAACCTCAGCTGGCTTCAAGCTCATGACCTCTCGGTCAGTAGTGATTTAATGCAACTGGTTAAACACTTATTTCAGTGGTAGCCATACCACCTGAAGGAACATTAGCCATTCTTTTTTAAAAAAGATAGAAATCACTTCCTCATTTTATGGTGGCTTTAGAAATTGCAAGATACCTACCTATACCACACATTTGAAGTTTGCCTCGTGTGAACGGCACCATTGGTGGAAGTTTCTTAAGTATGTAGAAAGTAAACACTTATTTATTGCTATTTGAGTCAAAAAGTGAAGTAAGCCATGCAGAGCTGTGAGTGGCACTGAGAATGTAGATCACCAATGGACTGGAACATGATCGGTCTCTCTCAGAAGCCTGCTCAAAATGGAAAAATGGTTAAAAGTGATGTCATGGCTTTCTTCAGTTCATTTGGGCAAGTAGTTGCATTTAAAGTTGTCTATAACTCAAGATTATAAACAACTTTGTGCAAGGTTGACAATTATTGTGTCAAAAATCAAGTTTTGGAGATATAAGCTACACATTACCCATTCTTGTTTTGAAGACACTTGCTCAGTACATATAAAGAGCTAGAAACCATCTTTGAAAAGCAAAGATCAGAGAAGACATTCTGTTCTGTTTCTCAGAATTCAGCCTTCTGCTTCTTTCTGCCACATTTTGCCAGCCTGTTTCTATTGCGACATGCCAGACACATTTTTTATTTTGGGAAATCAAACAGGGGTCTTAGTTCATCCTCCATGCTTTGGTCTGGTGTTTTGTAATGAAAGAATCAGGGGAACAACTCACGGGGAGGTGAAACCTGGAACCATGGACCATTGACTTTGAAATGAGTCATCTCTAAGGGATGACAGTGGCAATGTTCCTAGTCAAACCGAGTACAAGTCCAACTTGGAAATGAGGGAGCAGAAAGGTTTGCCAACCAAAATAAAGGTAAAAGTTTATGTGGACAGAAGTACTTAATCTATGTTCTTTGCCATTATTTCTTCATCTTTCATCCTTTAAAAAAATAATTGGAACTAAAGTTTTTCTATCAAATGCAAGAGAGGGCCAAGAGGTTTAAGAGTCATTTAATTGAATACACAGGGGAAAGTTCCCAAATTACTTGTTTTGTTCACTCTGTGTGCATTTTGAAGATCTTCTTGGTTCAAAAATTTCTGAACCAAGAACCACAAATACATTTACTGAGGTTCTGCTTAAAATAGTGACCCCTGGATAAATAGAATCATAGAATCATAGAATCCATAGAAGTCCAAGTCATTGGGTGCAAGTACCTGTATCTTTAAAGGGAGGGAGAATAAACAATTGCATGAGACACAAATATGTTTCCTGTCCCTAATACATTGAGAGTGGGGTGGCGGTGGGAGGAAATATGTCGGTCTCCTACCTCTTATGGTTTAAGAAACAAATTTTCTGTTAAGTGAAAACATGTCAACAATGGATTTTGTTCACATATTTTCACTTGTCTAATGGGTTAAGGGTTTCTGGTTCATCAATGCCTGGTGTTTGATGCTAAATAGATCCCTAAAAAGGTCTTAAAAGAGACCAAGTACTTTTGGGTTTTCTTTCAATAAAACAATATATTGTTTAAACAACTTGAGATGTTTCTTTTCATCCATTTACGAAATCTAACACAAATTCTAAAAATTAAAATTCCATGGGAAGCAGAATTATTCTTATTAGGGATGCATGAGCTGAAAATAGACAAAAACTCAGACAAAATTCTTTTTCTAATAACAACGGCAGCAAGGATTTGCTATGCCAGAAGATGGAAATAAAAGGAAATACTGGACGAGAATGAGAGATTAACAAAAATTTTGGAAATCAAGAATATGGATAGACTTACTTTCTTAATATCAAAAAGCAAAGGAATGAACATGAAAGAAACAAATTGGGAAAAAGTGTTGGAATACTTCAAACAAAAGGGAAAAGTGATTCTGATCTAGTCAAGGATTATTTCACTTTCTCTCTCTTTCCCTCTTTTCTCTTTACTCTCTCCTTTTCCTTTCTACTATCCCACCTCTCTTTTTTTTTGGAGATATCTTTAGCTCTCACATCTTTTAGTGGCTGCGGCCACATTTCTATATTTTAAATGTATATTGAAAATTTAATAAAGATATATTTTTTTAAAAAAAGAAATCTCACACAAATAGAATGCTAACATAGTTCCACCCTCCTTTAAATCACATGATCATAAGGAAATATGGAGTGGAACCATTGGGTTCATTGAAGGGGAATAAATAATTTATTCCAGATTTAGGGTGCATCTGCACCGTAAAATTATTGCAGCTTGATACTAGCCATAAAAGAGAAGATGCGACTGGGAAAAAAAATACTTGAAGAAGGGTTAATACATCCTTTACAGTCCCAGGTCTTCTGGCCTTATACCACAGTGACTTCCCAAAGTCACTCCTGGATGTCCAGATTACCTTCGGGGATTTCCAATCAGTAAAACAAGGTAAAAAAAAAATCATTAACCTGGTTTTATTCCACATTAGAAGAAATCAGGGATGCTCCAGAGCAGTGGTTCCCAACCTGTGGTCTATGGACCACCAGTGGTCTCCAAGAACTAAAATATGGTTTGCAGCCTCACCGTTACCACAGTTGCAATGAGATAGACTGGTCTCATGAAACTCTCTTATAGTGCCAAAGCAATGGGGATATCAGGAGGGGAGAGACTGACTACCCATGAAAAGCAACAAGCCTCCTGACTGCTGCTTCTCCTCTCCCTGAGCGGAGCTGTTTAATGTGGTGGCTGGAAGCAGGACCACCCTGATGTCTTCATTTTTAATCCTGTTGCTAGGGTTATTTGGGGGTGCTGATTCAGAAAATTGCATTGGATAGACCACATCAGCTCTAGATTATTAAATATAGTTTTCTGTGGGTGAGTAGATGGTGACAACTGGATGCCATATGTTCTGTATCAGAAACTAGAAGTGATGTGGTCTATCCAAAGCTATTTTCTGAATCAGCACCCCAAAGGACCAAACCAAACCAAAAGTTGACCAAAAACTGATTCGTAACCCTTTTGGTACTCATGTTAGAGAGTGGTCCCTGGTCAAAGTGGTCCCTAGTCAAGTGGTTCCTGGTCAAAAAAAGTTTGGGAACCACTGCTTC
Source organism: Anolis sagrei (assembly GCF_037176765.1). Taxonomy (NCBI): domain Eukaryota; kingdom Metazoa; phylum Chordata; class Lepidosauria; order Squamata; family Anolidae; genus Anolis; species Anolis sagrei. The sequence continues at coordinate 11,169,923 of NC_090021.1, forward strand.
AAAGTTTGGTGAAAATCTGGACAACTGGACTGGCTCAAATTCAAACTGATCAACTGCTCACCCTACCACATGGCACAGGGAAAACTAGATCAGGGTTACATTCCTGCTGTTGCTACAGCAGCAAACCATGGAGCTCCAGAAAGCTCCTGGCCATTACTAGACCCAGCAATGTCTTGGAGTTCTCCACCAGCTGCCACTTTGTCAGGCAGTCCCAGAAAGGGGGTAAAACTGTGTTTGGCCCAAATGGATGGTCCGAATTCTGCTTCCACTGATGCCACAGCTTTGGGGTACAACATCTGAACAGCTCCACTAAATTTGGGTCTGATCTGAAGCAGAAATGCCCAAGCCAACTCCATTTTGGGTGTCCATGTAGGTGATAAAAACCTTTCACCCCATATAGTTCCTATTTTTAAAAAGAAATAAATACATCATCGTTGATGACTGCTGCACTTCCTCCTCCTTCAATGTTAATATCAAAACCACAGTAGACTGAACTGTATTGTTTCTTAACACTACAGTAGACAAATTGATTCAAGGAGATTGAGTCACGCATTATTGCTCCATTGAACAGCTGATTCCATGAGTCTACTCCATTTAAGATTAACCAAGAAGATTTGGACCAATGCATTTTAATGAATGTACAACCAGTAAAAGAGAAAAAAAGGAGAAAGAAGGACACCAAAACTTGGTTCAGCAGCAGCTTGGTTGGAAATATATGCATATTTAATGTCATCAGAGATGTATAAGACCACTGCAAATTTAAAGCTGTTTGACACCACTTTAACTGCTATGAGTCCATCCAATAGTGTCCCAGGATTAGTAGTTCGTTGTGGAACAAGAACTCTCTGATAGAGAGACAAAACTACAAAACACAAAATACTATAATATAAAGTAATAAAGTAATATTTCCATGTAGCCCATAGTTAAACTGTGGAATTCATTGCCACTAGATGAAATAAAAAAAATTGCTACCTTTTGCAGGGAATTGGATCCTCATGTTGTTGTTGTTCATTTATTCCATTGTTTCCGACTCTTCGTGATCTGATGGACCAGCCCACGCCAGAGCTTCCTGTTGGCCGTCACCACCCCCAGCTCCTTCAAGGTCAATCCAGTCACTTCAAGGATACCGTCCATCCATCTTGCCCTTGGTCAGCCCCTCTTCATTTTTCCTTCTATTTTCCCCAGTATCATTGTCTTGTCCAAACTTTCCTTTCTTCTCTTGATGTGGTCAAAGTACTTCATCTTGGCCTCTACTATCTTTCCCTCCAATGAGCAGTTAGGCTTTATTTCCTGAAGTATGGACTGGATCCTCATAGAGGATAAAATTCCCAACTGGTTATGCATATTGTCATTACTTCAATCAGAAGTAAGAGGTCTCTGCCTGCCTGCTATTGGGAATAGAAAACAAGAGGTGTAGTAGTAAGGTTCCCCATACTTTGAATATAGTGCTGGGTTAGAGTAGCATTTCCCAAACTTTGATGTTGCAGATGTTTTAGAGTTCAGTTCCCAGAATTCCCAAAATGTTGGCCAAGCTGTCTGGGAGTTGAAGTTCAAAGCAACTAGAGAACCAAAGAGAAAGAAAACTTTGATCTGACCCTTCATTATTCTTAAATGTTCCCACAATTCATAACAGCCAGTAAGATAGCTAGGATTTCTGGAAGTTGAAATCCAAAACATCTGGAGGTCCAAAGTTTGCCCATGCCTGACCTAAGGTAATGGACAAAATAGCCCCCTGTAATGAATTGAAGCTGGTTGGGTTTGCTATTTTGGCATTGGTGATGTTGCCAGAGCCAGTCATCCCATTTCTATGTTCAGTGAGATGAGGCAATTCATAGGTCGTGATAGATTAGAGTCTTCTTGGCAGTGACATCCCAGATGTGGAACACCTTCTCTGTAGAGACCCAATTGACAAGCACACTGGCATGGTTCCAGTGCCGAGCTAAAATATAGCTTGCTGCTAAAGTATTTGGGTCTAACAAATACTTAAATATTTGTTAGACCCCTGAAACATTTTTCAAGGTGAAGTATTTATTTTATAGATTTACTGTATTTATATGCCACCCTTTTCACCCCAAAGGGACTCAGAGCGGTGTTACAATTGGCAGCAATTTGATGCCATATCAACAGATAATAGAAAATAAGCATATACATTAAAACAAAAAATTAAAAAGCAATAGAAGCAGGCTGTGGCGCAGCTAGCTGATAGCCAGCTGCATTAAGATCACTACTGACCAAGAGGTCACGAGTTCGAAGCCAGCCCGGATCGGAGTGAGTTTCCGGCCATTAATCTAGCTTGCTGTCGACCTTTGTAGCCCAAAAGACATTTGCATCTGTCAAGTAGGAAATTTAGGTACTGCTTTATACAAGGAGGCTAATTTAACTAATTCATGATGCCATAAAATCTTCCAGCAGTGTGCAGAAGAATGAGGAAGTACTCAATCAAAGGACTCAGTGTCACAAAAGCTCCCCCTGTGGTCAGAATCAAGCCAGAATCGAGCATATCCACATGAAGCTGGAAAAGCTGTAATGTTAAATTGCCTCTGTGTCTCTTTATATATGTTGTATGTCTAAATGACATTGAATGTTTGCCATGTATATGTGCATTGTAATCCACCCTGAGTCCCCTGCGGGGTGAGAAAAGTGAAATATAAATACTGTTAATAAATAAATAAATAAAAACATTAAAACACATTATTAAAATCATGCAATCCAAGGAGATAGTCAAAAGTCACCCTGGTTGTTATTGAACATAATTCCACTTTACTTATTGCACTGTACTATTGGCTAAAGGCTTGATCCCAGAGCTTTCTGAAGGTCTGGAGGGAGGGGACTGACCTGATTTCACTGGGGAGGGAGCTCCATAGCCAAAGGGCTACCACTGAGAAGGCCCTGTCCCTCATCTCCAGCAACCGTACCTGAGAAGGAGGTGGGACGGAGAGCAGGGCCTCCCCAGATTACCGTAATTTCTGAGATTAATGACATGATAGATACAGTTACATATTTGAAAGGATTTCATAAAGGAGCCAGTTTGTTGTCTTCTGCTCCAGACTCTGGGAACTGGAGCAATGGATTCAGAAAATAGGATGCGAAGTTATATCTATAATAATAATAATAATAATCTTTATTTATACCCCGCCATCATCTCCCCCATGAAGCCAAGCCCAAACAACAAATTACAAAAAAATAAAGTACAAATTACAATAAAATAAACAACATCACAGTAAAGTACAAAACATATAAATGTGATAAACAATATACAAAAAAACATAAAAAAGGCAATAAACCAAACATAATGCCAGTGAGTGGGCTGCATGTACATAAAATGATTTAAAAACTCAGGTTGAGATGAAGGAGCAGAATTATATGTAAGTGAGAGCTCGTAGAGAGACAGGGTGATAGACTGACCTTCGTACAAGGGGTGTGTGTGTACTCCTAGGACAAGAAATCTAGAGAATTTCCTGATGATAATAGCAGTTCAATAGTGGAATACACTGCCATGGAATGTGGTAGAAATTCCTTTTCTGGAGGCTTTTAAACAGAGGCTGGGAAGCCATCTGTCAGGAGTGTGTTGATTGTGTCTTGCCGCATGGTAGAATGAGGTTGGACAGGATGGCATTATTTGTTTGTTTGTTTGTTTATTTATTTACTGTATTTGTATACTGCCCTTCTCAGCCTTCCAGCGACTCAAGGCGGTTTACAAGGCAAAATTCAATACCATAGAAAAACAAATACAATATAAAAAGCATTAACATCCATAAAATCATAACAATAACAATAAAACATAACTCAATAAATTCTCATTAAAAGAATTGTCCAGTCTCATCGTGTAATTGTTCCAATTCCTATGGCCATTACTCAATATTTGCAAATGCTTGCTCGAATAGCCATGTCTTGAGTTTTTTCTGATATGTTATGAGTGAAGAAGCCAATCTGTTCTATAGCCGAGGGGCCACCACTGAGAAGGCCCTGTCTCTCGTCCCCGCCAGAAATACTTGTGATGAAGGCGGGACCGAGAGCAGGGCCTCCCCAGATGATCTTAAAGTCTTTGATGGTTCATAAGGGAGGATGCATTCGGACAGGTAAGTTGGGCCAGAACCATCAATACTATGATTCTAAATTAGTATTCTGATTTTATTTTATGCTGTCCTAAGGTCTTTCAATACAGAGTGAGATAGAAATATTGTATTGTAGTATGCAAGTAAAATGTTGCATGCTATCACTTTTTACCCTTTGAATATCTGCTGCCCAAGGCAGCCTCCTCATTCTTCACCATAACAGAAACTGCTGACCATAGGTCTGAAAACAAGCTGACTGAAAGTCTTCTTTGCCAAGATCAGTGATAACCTTTTTTCTAGAGTTTTGGATGTTTTACGAGAACAGTCCACCTGCAACTGAGCAAAAAAAATGACATCAGTACTTGGCTATATGCCACAGTGAACAATATTACAGTCATACTTGTTTTGCACGGGGTCAAAGGAAGTGCATTCCAATATTTGGACATCACTGGAATTTGTGGTAAGAAAGGGGAGTGACATACCTTTCCCAACATCCCCTCATGGTCAGAATGTTCCCAAAAGTGTGTTGTAATTCTCTGGGAATCATATATAAAAAGACCCCTTTCCTTCGGGCATCTCATCCTGACTTCAAACTCTTTTCACAAGAGCATAGCAAGGACCAGAGCATCAAGCAACAACGATGAGGACTCTTTTCGTTCTATTTGCTGCCTTCTTACTTGTTCTTCAGACAGTTCCAGGTAAGTGATTGATGAACGTGAATGGAGAAGATGAGGTACAGAACATAAGGGTTTGATTTAATGGCAATGTTGTGTGGAATCCTATTGGTTAATTCCAATGAGAAGGTTTCTTAAATTAATATCCGACCAATCAGAGTATGGAATAGAAGTGTCTGCTAATTTATTTATTTATTTATTTATTTATTTACTTCATTGATTCACTGTTCAGTGAATCAATTCTTACATTGTAAGTTAACACATGAGTAAATCTAATTTAATGATGTTACTCTAGTCCAGTGGTTCTCAACCTGTGGGTCCCCAGGTGTTTTGACCTACAACTCCCAGAAATACCACCCAGTTTACCAGCTGTTAGGATTTCTGGGAGTTGAAGGCCAAAAACATCTGTGGACCCCAGGTTGAGAACCACTGCTCTAGTCGTTAGCTATGGATCAAATGGATCATGACCTATAAAGACCTATAAATGAGTGCATTATTATTGACATGGTTGTAGGTCATTGTAAACTGAGCATGAGCCATCCCAAAGATGATTCAGATATTAATCAGTTGCTCCTAGGGCTTCATCAAACTGGTGCTATAAAGAGGACATCCTAAATCTTTGTCATCTTCTGCTGCCCACAGAATTCTGGGAAATGTCATTTTCAAAGGTGAGAAACTCTGTCGTTGAGAATTCCAAAGGCCTCACCCTAAACTACATTTCCCATCATTCAGCAGGCAGCAGAAGACACCAAGAATGCAGGAGTGCCTGCTCTGAAATGGTAGTCTGATGAAGCCCCTGGTTGATTGGTTCTCAACCTGTGGGTCCCCAGATGTTTTGGCCTTCAACTCTTAGAAATCCTAACAGCTGGTTAACTGGCTGGGATTTCTGGGAGTTGTAGGCCAAAAACATCTGGGGACCCACAGGTTGAGAACCACCTAACTAGTTGCTTTCACATATCAGAGTCTTATGGAGTGCCTACCTCAAGCAAGAGTTTTTTTGATGCCATCAAAAGATTCTCTGTTGTTGGTTATTTAATTTATTATGATTTCATTTTACTGCTATGAAGAGATAAAGGCAATTGTGAGCTTTTTAATGTTTCCATCTCCCAAGAATATGACCAATGTATCTTGGGCATGATGTATCTTGACTTCGGGATGCTGCCATTCTTTGATTACCTATTTATAGAAACTAACTAAAAATATTGGTTTGGCTCTGCTCTCATACATTGGCTAAGTGGAGTCATTTTTAATTTCCCTGTGTACAAAAAATGTGACTATGTCATACTTTTCAGTCTCGAAGAACGGTGAAGTTACATATCCTCTGAACAAGGAAAGCTTGTAATAGGTTCACCTTTGGGTTACCATAAGTCAGAAATGACTTTAATGAACACAACAGCAGCATAATATCATTTGCCTGTATCATGCACCAATTTTCAGTCTTTGGTAAGCCAGGTGTTTTGGACTGAAGACTCCAGAAGCCCTAGCCAGCTTGACCAATGGTAGATGACGTCATCTGTTGGGGGTGCTTTGAATGTGATTTACCTGCTTCTTGGCAAGGGATTGGACTGGATGGCCTCTGAGGTCTCTTCGAACTCTATGATTTTATGATTCTATGAGTCCAAGTCCGAGAGAAAGTTTGAGAGTTACTCCATTAGAGCACAAGAGATTAAGTCCTTGCACTGAAATAGACCCAATCAAAAAACCAATACAGGAAAGATGAGAGACAATGTAGATTGGCCAACAAAGCAGGAAATCTCCAGTTCAAACTGATAGCTCCTTAAGCTGTTCTTCATAACATTTGGTTTCCAGACCTTTGGTCATCCTCCTTGGGAAACTTTTTGACTTCTCAATATTTTTCTTGAGCTATAGTGGCCAGAACTGGACCCAATATCCTAGGTGAAATCTGACCAAAATGGAAAAGAGTGGAACTGACCTATAAATTCATGTACAATATAGGTCCAGGCTAAAAGAAGAACAGTAGCTCCCTTTACAAGGCCACTAAAGATCTATGATCATGTGGAGAGTCCATTCTTTCCCACTACACTCCCAGTTTCATTTGATGGAAACAAGAGAAAACCTACAACAATCAAAACAAAGGGGCTTCTAAGATTCCTTCTATACTGCCAGATAATCCAGTTCAAAGCAGATATGGAATTTATATGGCAGTGTAGAAGGGGCCTCAGGCCCTTCCACACTCATATAACCCAGAATATCAAGGCAGGCAAACCACAATATCTGCTTCAAACTGGAATATATGAGTCCAAACTGCCATATAATCCAGTTCAATGTGAATTTTATATAGTTGTGTGGAATGGACCTCAGTGGAAGCTCTCAGAATTTGGAAATATCTCCCAAAGGAGGCTTGCAATCCTTGCTCTTCTTTAGTCAGCAAGTTAAAAATTATGAAATTCATAATTTTTTTTACCAAGCTTTACTATTACCCTAGGCTTTGTCTACACTGCCACATAATGCAGCTTAAAACTGCATTATATGACAGTGTAGATGGGACTCGGTATCACTCACACAACTCACTCCATTAATCCCAAAGTGAAATTCAAAAGGAGCTCTTTCTCTTTCTCTCTCCCATTTTCTGTAACAGGAAATGCTGATCCTGCGCCTGATACAATGGAGTGCAAGATGAGTCAGGGATTCTGCAAATACGGAGCATGCCCTGGAATTACACAGCCTACAGGAGGGACTTGTCAATGGGGAACCCTTGTGTGCTGCAAATCGTAAGTCAAGTCTCACTGGCCTAAATTTAATTGCTAGTCTCAATGAGAGTAAATGAATGGAATCAACTGTCAAAACAGCTGAGAGGTTCTGCAGAAGAAAACTGGAGGACATGGATCTGCAGGCAGGTTGCTGTCTGAAGAGAAGGGCCTGACAGAATTTGGCTTCTAGTTCCCATCCAGTTGCTCACCTACACATTGTGTACATGGAAAATGGAAAACATTTGGCCAAATATCAAAGTGTCATCTAGATGGAGAGTTAGATTAATGAGGAAGTACACACAAGCAAGGAGAGCCTGCAGCATTTTGCGTTTATATATTAGAGCACCTTATATTTCCTGCTTCTTGGCAGGGGGTTGGACTGGATGGCCCACAAGGTCTCTTCCAACTCTATGATTCTATGATTCTATTATTTTACCTGAGGTTTGTCATTGCCTGCTGCTGAGTCATAGAATCATAGAATCAAAGAGTTGGAAGAGACCTCATGGGCCATCCAGTCCAACCCCCTGCCAAGAAGCAGGAATATTGCATTCAAATCACCCCTGACAGATGGCCATCCAGCCCCTGTTTAAAAGCTTCCAAAGAAGGAGCCTCCACCACACTCCGGGGCAGAGAGTTCCACTGCTGAACGGCTCTCACAGTCAGGAAGTTCTTCCTCATGTTCAGATGGAATCTCCTCTCTTGTAATTTGAAGCCATTGTTCCGCGTCCTAGTCTCCAGGGAAGCAGAAAACAAGCTTGCTCCCTCCTCCCTGTGGCTTCCTCTTACATATTTATACATGGCTATCATATCTCCTCTCAGCCTTCTCTTCTTCAGGCTAAACATGCCCAGCTCCTTAAGCCGCTCCTCATAGGGCTTGTTCTCCAGACCCTTGATCATTTTAGTCGCCCTCCTCTGGACACATTCCAGCTTGTCAATATCTCTCTTGAATTGTGGTGCCCAGAATTGGACACAATATTTCAGATGTGGTCTAACCAAAACAGAATAGAGGGGTAGCATTACTTCCTTAGATCTAGACACTATGCTCCTATTGATGCAGGCCAAAATCCCATTGGCTTGTTTTGCCGCCACATCACATTGTTGGCTTATGTTTAACTTGTTGTCCACGAGGACTCCAAGATCTTTTTCACACGTACTGCTCTCGAGCCAGGCATTGTCCCCCATTCTATATCTTTGCATTTCGTTTTTCCTGAGGTTAAGAGAGTGGGACTTGTCCAAGTTGCATTTCCAGGGCAGAGTAGAGGTTTATACCTAACCTCCCTGAGTCCCAATTCAACACTCAAAATACTATATTACATACATATTTTTAATGTTTATATATTCACATAATATATTCATGTCCCGGCATTGAATATTTGCCATTTGTATGTTGTGCTTCACCCTGACTCCCCTACGGGGTGAGAAGGGCAGAATATAAATGGTTTAAATAAAATAAATAAATTAACTCCTATACATCTTCAGGATCTATTATTGAAGGCTTTCATGGCCAGAATCACTGGGTTGTTGCAGGGCTTTTGGGCTGTATGTCCATGTTCTAGAACAGTGGTTCTCAATCTTCCTAATGTTGCGACCCCTTAATGCAGTTCCTTATGTTGTGGTGACCCCCAACCACAACATTATTTTTGTTGCGACTTCACAACTGTAATTTTGCTAATGTTATGAATCATAATGTAAATATCTGATATGTAGAATGTATTTTCATTCACTGGACCAAATTTGGCACAAATACTCAATACACCTAAATTTGAATACTGGTGGGGTTGGGGAGGGGATTGATTTTGTCATTTGGGAGTTGTGGTTGTTGGGATTTATGGTTCATTTAAATTAAAAGAGCATTCTGAACTCCACCAACAATGCAATTGAACCAGACTTGGCACACATAACTCTCATGACCAACAGAAAATACCGGAAGGGTTTGGTGGGCATTGACCTTGAGTTTGGGAGCTGTAGTTCACCTACATCCAGACAGCACTGTGAACTCCAACAATCATGTATCTGAACCAAATTTGGCACAAATACTCAATATGTCCAAATGTGATCACTGGTGGAGTTTGGGGAAAATAGACCTTGATGATCGGGAGTTGTAGTTGCTGGAATTCATAGTTCACCTGCAATCAAAGAGCATTCTGAAGCCCACCAATGATACAATTCAGCCAAGCTTCCCACACAGAACCCCCATGACCAACAGAAAGTACTGTGTTTTCTGATGGTCTTTGGCGACCCCTCAGACACCTCCTCGCGACCCCCCCCAGGGGTCCCGACCCCCACGTTGAGAAACACTGTTCTAGAAGCATTCTCTCCTGACATTTCACCTGCATCTATGGCAGGCATCTTCAGAGGTTGTGAGGTCTGTTGGAAACTAGGAAAATTGGGTTTATATGTCTGTGGAAAGTCCAGGGTGGGAGAAAGAACTCTTGTCTGTTGGAGGTAGGTGTAAATGTTTCAACTGGCCACCTTGATTAGCATTTGATGGCCAGACAGTTTTTAGGTGTGGCTTGTCAAGGTGACTAATTGAAACATTTGCACCTACCTCCAACAGACAAGAGTTCTTTCTCCCATCTGGGAATTTCCACAGATATATAAACCCAGTTTTCCTAGTTTCCAACAGACCTCACAACCTCAGAGGATGCATGCCAGAGATGCAGGCAAAATGTCAGGAGAGAATGCTTCAATAACATGGCCATACAGCCTGAAAAACCTACAACAACCCAATCTTTAGGATCATCATAGATGAAATATGACCTTCTCCCAGTGGCCTTTCCATCTGAACAACTTTAAGGGCCATACGAAAGACATTTCTGTAGCACCACTTCTGGGCTGGTGACCCATTTCCTCTTGTATCTCCTCCAAATTATATGGAAGGAATTGGGTGCCTGGCCATATTCTAGCAATAGTTTCACATAAGGCGGTTATGAGCAGCCCCAAAGCTGGGAGTCAATTCACCAGCACCCCCAAGAATAATGTTTCCTAAACAGAAAATGCTGTTCTCGATGTGAAGCATCCATGAACAAATTTTGCACAGTTCCAAACTATAAAAAAGTTTGAAAAAATACTGTTTTTTTAAATATTTTCTTGCAAGAAAAGAAAATTGTTAAAATTGCAAGTTTCCTTTGGAAAAAAAAGTACTTAGTGAAAAATAACATCCTTGCATAATATATGTTTTACAACTGTGTGTGAAGACCAAAGAAAAAGTGTTGTTGATCAGATTTGGCTATTACTTATCCATCTTGTTTTTCTCATAGACCTTTTAGAAACTGAGATTCTGGGGAAATTTCTGCCTACTTCGTGACCTTGGATTATAGACAAGAATGAAGAACTCACTATTCTTGAAGATTTAAAATATTGCGGAAAATTAAAGGAACATCACTCCTTGCCATTCTTGCCTCCAATCTCCCCCTCCTGCTTTTTACACGCACACACTTTGGCCCCTTGGAGAAGCCTCCTAACATCTTGCAATCTATTTAATACATTACTCCTAACCGAGTTGCAGTTTTATACATAGACTCTTGGAACCCAAACAAGCATTTGAAAATGATTAACGAAATCATGGCACTGAGCTGTAAACCGAAAACTACAAATTATGCTCAAGTAAAAGGAAGGAGAGAAAGGACAGTTATTTAGGAACATCAGGTTTTTGGGAAACTTGGGGAAAAAAACCTCCTTGCCTTTATATATTAGAGCACCTTAAATTTTTGATTTGATATTTGAAAAGATATGAAAGAGTGTTACTATCTCTTATGAAAATGCATATCTTTTGACAATCCACTAGTTAATTCACCTTCAAATCTGCCTTCTCTTTTTTGTTTCTATGCACTTGGCACACAAGGCCTCTTCCTCATATGGTTTAGTACTGTTTCACCATCTATGTGATGTATAATCCTTGACCTTTTGATCTCAGATGCCTTTCTGAGGAAAAGACACACATATTTGGATTTAAAAAACATTCTGAGTGTTATGAACATGACCTTTTTATTTGTGACATAAAATTATCACTGAATGAATTTCACATTTGCCTGTCACTATTTTGAATTCTGTTAACACCTTAATGAAATGTAATTAAAAGCATCTCCAACAACAACATTGTGCAGGTTCATTCCTTTGGTTTCTAGTAGTTTGGTCACACAACAGTTGGATGATTGTATTGTCGAAGGCTTTCATGGCTGGAATCACTAGGTTCTTGTGGATTTTTTTTCGGGCTATATGGCCATGTTCTAGAGGCATTTTCTCCTGACGTTTCACATGCATCTATGGCAAGCATCCTCACTACCTCTGAGGATGCTTGCCATAGATGCAGGCGAAACGTCAGGAGAAAATGCCTCTCGAACATGGCCATATAGCCCGAAAAAACCCACAAGAACCTAGTTGGCTGATTCCTTCTGCTTCTCCGACTCTATCTTTAAAACGGAGAAGAGGAAATTTCCCTTTGTCCTGATTTTAATATTGTTTTACTCCTGCTCATGAAAGAAAAATGAAAATTTGAGAAATAGAACTGAAAGAAAACCACATGCACACACATTCCACACAAATTGCATTTGTACTTGCCAATTTCAATATATACTGCTGTTCATTTCATTGGAATGAAATATGGCACATTTTTAAAAAGACAGATGTCCAGTTTGATTTAATGCTAATATACCTGAGTCTGTAGGGATTCATACAAAAAAGTATGGATGTGGAAGAAGAAATCCTGTGTGGACAATTGTGGAACATTATCCACATACAGACTACTTGGCAGAAATATTGTCATTGTTAAAGCACCAATCCGCTCCCTCTTCCTTATGGCATCATTTCATATATTTATACAGGAGACATGATAGTCATGTATAAATATGTGAAAGGATGTAATAAGGAATAAGGAGCAGACTTGCCCTGGAAATTATGGGTTCAAATTGCAGGAAAGGAAATTCCACCTGAACATTAGGAAGAACTTCCTAACTGTAAGAGCTATTCATAGCTGCAGACCTTTCTGCCTTGTAGTGTGGTGAAAGCTCCTTCCTTGGAGGTTTTTAAGCAGAAACTAGATGGTTATCTGTTAAGAGTACTTTTGAGATCAAATTTAAGGCAAGGACTGTGGATACAGAAGGTCCATGCCTGGTAAGCGTTATGCTAAGAGCTTGAAGTTCAAGATCAGAGAACAAACTCACCAGGTGAAGACAAGCCACATAAGTTTGTTTTGATCTGGTCAGAAAGGATGCAAGTATGTCTGGTTTCAAAATGTACAAGCATAACCATGAATACAGAGACATGAGGTTTATACACATGACATCTATTCAGACTTCCCACTCCTCTTGCTCTCTTCTTTGATTTGCCAGAAGAAAGACCAGTCTGGATCCACACCCTGATTGGTTGGTGATCTGGTGATGTCACCTCCAGACAGGATTCCCTTGCAGAGAGGAGGAGATAATGGGGGATTGCCCAAGAAGAACCAATCAGCTGTGGGAGGTGGCTCTCTTGGGAGGAGGAAAGCCCCAGCAGGCCCATGTCTATATTAGGAAAATGTTAATGAGTCTTTGAGTGGTTTAATTGTCCAGCTGATGAGGAAATGTTCTGGGAAACCAAGGGCAAGTGATCCTGGGAACAAAAGGTGATGATCTTCTTCAATTAAGCCTTGGGATTTAATAAAGGAGTCAGTAAATATACATACTCTAAGCCTTTGTTTCTGTAGCCAGCAATCTCTCAGTCCAAGTGGAACACTTGGCTGAACAAATATCGGCTGGCCTGATCAGATGGGGAATGGAAACTATCTGTAGATCCACATGAACACACGATGGGCTTTGATGGTCACCTTTTTCAGGGGTAGCTAAGATTTTTCTGCTTAGCAAATTCCTCTGTGGGGTCGGTTGAAAGGTGAGGACCCATGTGGCATGCCTTGACATAAATCATATATATTTGAAAACAATCAGGGACATTAATCACCTCTCAACAAAAGATTGCTCCAGGCACTTCCAGGCCATCAAATGCTAATCAAGGTGGTCAGTTGAAACATTCACACCTAGCTCCAGCAGACAAGAGTCCTTTGTCCCACCCTGGTCCTTCCACAGACATATAAACCCTTTTCCTAGTTCCAACAGACCTCACTACCTCTGAGGATGCTTGCCATAGATGCAGGCAAAACATCAGGAGAGAATGCCTCTAGAACACGGCCATATAGCCCGAAAAAACTTACATCAACCCAGTGATACCAGCCATGAAAGCCTTCGACAATACATATTTGATAAATTTGATACATACATGGGGACAGGATAGGGTAGAAAGGATACAAAGTAGAGAGATAATTATAAAGATACATCATATTGAAGGGTTAGAAATGATATAGTCTTTGTGACAGAATTGCTGTTGCTGGTCTACTCCACATATTCGCTGATATGTATCAATGCATATCTACAGACTTTTAATTAAAAAATGAAGAAAACTTTATGGGATAGTTGCAGTTACTGGTCTCCCTGCTGGCATTCTTCTTCTCCAGAATTGCAGAAGTTCAGGAAAGAAGAAAAATTAGAAGACAATAATACTTCATTCTGGTGCCCTTGGAAAACTATAAATCATGGGAGGGGTATCGTGATCAACAGCACTTTGAGCTTTTCTTGCATGGCAGAAGGTTGGACTAGATGGCCCATGTGGTCTCTTCCAACTATTATGTTTGTATGATTCTATGATTAAACTGGAACATGGCTTTTTACTAAAGAACTGGTGGGTATAATAATTTTATGCAAATCTGTGTATGTATAATAATAATAATAATAATAATAATAATAATAATAATAATAATATAAAATTGTATTTCTAGACCACCCTCTTTCCCCGGAAGGACTCAGGGTGGTTTACACATAAAAAGGTAAACATTAACTGCCTCGAAGTAGGTACAAACACATAATGGAGAGTAACAACAGAAACTTACAACAAAGGAATTAAGCATCAAAATAAAATAAAAAAGAACAATCTATTAAGACATAAAAACTAAAACGTAAATGTATGTAACTTTAAAATGTTTAAAACTATTTTAATTCAATTTAAACTATTTTGTTTTATCTTATTGAATGGCTTGGCATGTTTTTACTTTGTGTACATTTTCTTAATTTTTTTTTAAATATACTCAGACTACAGAAAAAAGAATTTACTTGAACATTAGGGAAAAATCTTAACAACAACAACAACAACAATAATGTTTATTTATATCCCACTTTTTATCTCCATACAGAGACTTGTGATAAGAACTGCTTGACAGTGTAATGTGCTGCCTAGGAGTTCAGTGGATCAGAAATTCTGCCAATTCTCAGTTTTACAAAAAAACAAAACAAAAAACAAAACAAAAAAAAAAAAACCCCTGACAGATCATTTTTGTCCTCATACCAGTCAGAAAGCCAACCAAATACAGGGGATAAATGCAAAAAAAAATACTCCAGTCTCTCACAATTCGGGACCAAAGCCCCCGCAAAAATGAAAATTCATAAATTAAAAAAATCCAATTTTCCCCTTAGGGAATACCTCTATAGATATTTCTGGGTCCTTCATTGTGATTCTACAATCAAGCTTATTCTGGAAGCTGGATATAGAATTGCATTGGGAAGCCTAGAGATTCCTAGAGAGATGTTCTCACTAGGTATCCTTAGGTAATCCAGCAGTATTGAGAAAATGGATTGTTGTAGGTTTTTTGGGCTGTATGGCCATGTTCCAGAAGCATTATCTCCTGATTTTTTGCTTGCATCTATGGCAGGCATCCTCAGAGGTTGTGAGGACCTCACAATCTCTAAGGATTCCTGCCACAGTTGCAGGCGATACGTCAGGAGAGGATGCTTCTGGAACATGGCCATACAGACCGAAAACCCTACAACAACCCAGGGATTCCAGCAATGAAAGCCTTCAACAATACAGGATTGAGAAAAGTTGATCATAGTATCACACTGTAGGGCTTAGAGATTCTTAGAAGAAATGTTTCAAATCAAATCCACAAATAATCAAATATGCAAAAGTCAAAAATGCATATGTGGAGGAATGACCGTACAAAGAAAGGAGTGGACACAACTGGCATCCTCCTCTTCTTGTAGTACCTAGTCACCAATGTGATGAAACAAGATATCTGGGATTTTCAATAAATTCTTGTCTACTTCAAGACCTTCACAAACAAGAATCAAGAACTCTCTATTTGCTGTGAAAAATTGCTTAAAGGAGCATCGCTTCCTACCATTTTGCCCTCCAATTCCTCTTGCTTTTTATAAACACTTTGGCCCCATGAAGAAACTTCCTAAATTCTCCTTGTAAGGCATTCAATGCATTGCAAGGTACTCTGTTATAGCTTTGTACACAGATACTTGGAATTCAACTAACTGTTTAAGAATGATTAACCAAACTGTGTGTTGAGCTACAAACAAATTAAGATCAACTACAAGGAGGGAAGGAAAAGACACTATTTAGAAACATCTAGTTGCAAGCATTCTCCCTTACTTTTCCTTTATATATTAGAGTAGGATATATATATTCCATTACTATCAATTATGAAAATAGGGCTTGAACTGGATGGTCCTTGTGGCCTTTTCCAACTCTATAATTCTATGAAAATTTCAATCTTTTTCACATCTTGATGTCATATAAGGTAAAGGTTGTCCCCTGACATTAAGTCCAGTCATGTCTGACTCTGGGGTGTGGTGCTCATCTCCATTGTTAAGCCAAAGAGCCGGCGTTGTCCATTGACACAACCAAGGTCATGTGGCTGGCATGATTGCATAGAGTGCCATTACCTTTCCCACCGAAGTGGTACCTATTGATCTACTCACATTTTCATGTTTTCGAACTGCTAGGTTGGTGAAAGCTAGGGCTGACAGTGGAAGCTCATGCCGCTCCCCGGAATCGAACCTGCGGCCTTTCGGTCAACAAGCTCAGCAGCTCAGCGCTTTAACCCACTGTGCCACCGGGGGATCCTTCTCATATGCCTTCATTTCTTTATTTTCATATGCTTGCCACACAATGCCCCTTCTCCATATCACATAACTACTTTCTATGTAAATTGTGATCCTTGAATTAACTTCAGATGACTTTCTGAAAAACATGTTTTTTTCTAAAATCCACCATGGGCAAAAAGAACATGACTTTTCTACATGGGAAACATCATTTTTGTTGAATAGCCATTTGTGGAGCTTGGTTCCCAAAGGTACATTTGGACAAATTGCATAGAAATTGAAAAAGAAATGCTTAAGATATGTATTTTTTTGCTATAAAATGCAATCTGCCAAGCCCAGAAACAACATGATTTAATTCATTTTGACTGTTTTGATCAATACATAATATTCTACTCATTGTCAAAAATGTCCTGTCACCTACATCTCATTTTTCAATTCTTTTGGATTTGGTACCTTTCGGAAACCTATTTATTTATTTATTTATTTAGAACTTTTATATACCGGTCTTCTCGACCTCCGAAGAGGTACTCAGGCCAGTTCACAACAAAAGATTCATAAACAATAGTTTAAAACATCACACCCCATAATACACTGCCATTTCAGCATTTTAACCCTGTACCCCATTGTGCCGGCCGAACCAGTTTTAATAGTGTCTTGATGTAGTTATTGTTGTTATTTTGCTTAATTGTTTTGATTTGCTTGTTTATTATTGTGTTATGTTTAATGGTATTGTGTTTGAGGCTTCAGCCTGTGTAAGCCGCATCGAGTCCTGCGGGAGATGCTAGCGGGGTACAAATAAAGTTAATAATAATAATAATAATAATACATAAAATACATTAAAATGCAATCATATAATTACATAAGCCCAAGTCGTCAAAATGAAATCACAATTCATCACCATTCGTCCGAGTGAGTTATTGACTCGCTCATCAAATGCTAAATTCCAGAGGCAAGTTTTCACCAGCTTTCTAAAAGTCAGGAGAGACAGGGCAGTCCTAATCTCCAGTGGGAAAGAGTTCCAGAGCCGAGGGGGCACCACTGAGAATGCCCTGTCCCTTGTCCCCACCAGACGCAATTGCGAGGGTGGTGGGACCGAGAGCAGGGCCCCTCCAGAAGATCTTAGTAACCTTGATGGTTCATAGGGGAGAATCCGTTCGGACAGGTAACCTGGGCCGGAGTCATTTAGAGATTTATAGGTCTTCCTCTCTTGAACCACACAAATTTTATTTAATACTCTCCCTATCAAACTTGACATTTGTCTTCCTTTTACAAACCCACACTGATCTTTTTTAATATACTTGTACATGTATTTATTTATTCTGTTGGCTATTATAGCAGATAAAATCTTTGCATCCTGATTAACTAATGATATGGGCCTATATGTCCCTGGGTCTGTTAAATCTTTGTCAGGTTTTGGTATTAATATTATTAATGACTTCCTCCATGATTCTGGCATCTTATCTCCTTTCATTATTCCATTATACAGTTCTAATAGTTTTGGAATCAATACTTATCTAAAGCTTTTATAATATTCCAAACTCCACAGTTACATTTGCTTCCTATCCCTTTGAATTCTGTCATAATATTAATGAAATGAAATAAAAAGCTAAATTGTGACTGTTCATTCCTTTGCCAGTAGTTTTGTCACCCAACAGTTGTGTGACAAACAGGTCCATGAGGTCACTAAGAGTCAGAAGCAACTGAACAACAACTCAGGTTCATTGAAAGGGTGTTGAGGAGGAACAATGCCAGAAGTGGTGGTTTCTTAAGTCTGATGCCTTAAACCCAGGTGTTATTACAGAATATAAGGAGAAAAGATCCCAGAAAGAGTGGTTTCTTAAGTCTGATGCCTTAAACAAAGGTCTTATTGAAAGATATAAGGAGAAACAATGCCGGAAAAGGTGATTTCTTAAGTCTGATGCCTTAAACCCAGGTTTTATTGAAGGATACAAGGAGAAAGGATCTTAAAAAAGGAGTTTAGCCAAATTGCACACCTCTCATAATACATATGAGGATAACAATTAAAAAGCACTTAAATATTTGTGTCATGAGTGTAAAACTTAAAATACAATAAAAATGCAATTTAAATGCAATTTTAAACCGGACTACCCCCAAAATGAAAGGTTGACGTGTGTTTGTTAGTTAAGTATATGTGCCTGTAACATTTATACAAAGTTATGCATTACCACTGAACTGAACCTGATGTACCATAGCAGTGTGTCTTTGGATGCTAAACAAATAATGGGGAAACAATTACCTTTGTGCCTTTCTTGTTACATTGGGGAAAAGATGTCAGAAAAAGATGACCCTTAGTCTAGGAGACAGTAAGCCAATTCAGAGTCCACCTCCTTTCCTAACCAATCCTGAATCTTTATTGGGGAACATCCCAACAGGAGCCAAGGAAGAAAAAGTTAAATAGTTGTTAGGCTCTGTCTTTTGGATGTAGCCCAAAAGAAGAGTTTTGTAATTCACTTCTAATGTAGGAATCATAAACATGCCCTAGTGAAGTTAGGGGTGGGTGTTGGGGGTGGAAATAACCTGGCCTATGAAATGAAAGTGGAAAATCACCTTTGACTGTTGGTGTTCCCTACTATCCTCATAAATACCCTCATGCTCAACTGCTAAGTCCTACTTGACCTGAGCTTCAGACTCCTGTTCTCTTCTAAGGAGTCTCTTCACTCAGCATTAACCATGAAGGCCGTATTCCTCCTTTTTGCCCTCTTCGTGCTTTCCTACCAAGCTGTCCCAGGTAAGAAGAGCTTCACTAAAAGGTTCTGGAAGACCAAGAAAGCTGAAACAAATTCCATTAACAGCTAAGGAACTGCTGAAACTTGTGGCCTTTCCACACAGCTATGTAACCCAGAATATCAAGGCAGCAAATCCCACAATATCTGCTTTGAACTGGGTTATTTCTGGGATTTTATGACTTGATATTCTGGGATATAGGGCTGTGTGGAAGGGTCCTTGGTGGCACCTAACAATGGTGAATTTTCAAATCAGATGTTCACCAGCAGCTGAGGAGAAGTTGATGTTGTTTTCTCCTTACAATATTCTGTGTTGAATTTTCATATCAGAATTATAGAAGGTAGATGGGAATTCCAAACCATGACAACAAAAGAAATGTACAGCCATCTCATTTTTTTTCCATTGAGGTCAGAAATCACAGGGTTAACATTTTGAAAGTGGTCTCTTTCCTCATTGTGAAAGACTTGTAGAAATACTTAATAATGCAGTTCTATAAGTGGAGCCTATTAGAAGGAAAGGAATCCCAGAGCTGGGAGTGCAACTGGATTAAGTTTTTAAAGGGCCCCTTCTTATCACACCTATTCTGATATGTTATGCTGCAATATCTTTGACTCCAGATAAAGTTTCTGCATTTCAGCCATCTCTTTTTTCCAAATTCAAACTGCTTTCAGTTACATATCTCTGCAGAGCTTTGGGTATGTTTGAATGTGTGTTACTGATTTTCTCTTTCACTTTCTGCTTCTTTTTTCAAAAAGTGTTTTAGATAGGTTTCTTCCAGGAACCCTTGAATATATATCTTATCTAGAAATATTCAAAGGCATTATCATAGTAGTCTATAGCAGTATGGTTGCATCCACACTGTAGAATTAATGCAGTTTGAAGGCACTTAAACTACCATGGTTAATGCTATATCATGGAAATTGATATAGCATCTTTAAACTTTTCTACCAAAGAGTGCTGTTGTTTCTCCAAATTACAACTTAGCATTGTGTCATGGCAGTTAAACTGGTCTCAAACTGCATTCATTTTACTGAAGTATCCAATCCAATGGATCATGTAGCACCTTTGAGGCTGCATATTGTCTGTTATGTTTTGAGCTGCCCTGAGACCCTTTGGGGAGAGAGGACAGGATATAAATAAGGTTAACGATGATGATGAAGATTATTATCTTGGAAGCTAAGCAAGGTCAGCTGTGATTACTCCTTGAATTGGAGACTGCCAATGAATTCCAGGTGACATATGGCCCCATCTATAGTGCCATATAAAATTCGGATGATTTGCTTTGAACAGGATTGTATGGCAGTGTAGATTTATAGAATCCAATTCAAATTAAATAATCTGGATTATCTGCTTTGATAATCTGGATTGTACAGCAGTGTAGAAAGGGCCATAGGCTCTATTCCAGATGAAAGAATTGGCAAAACCATATGTGAGACACCATCTGCACTGAGCATTTAATAAAGTTGTTTGACTGTGTAGATGATTACATAGGAAAGCCCAAAACGGGTTTGAGGCCCAAATGGTGATGACATAATCCTAGAGCACTGAGGTACATTAAGGACTTTCTTTCACACACTTTATGGGCATTTGTTGTTTGGCCACTGTAATTTGAAGCTGGCTCTGAGCTACATTAAATGGTCAGATGGGGCCTGAGGTTCCTTCTACACTACTATATAAAATCCAGATTATCTTATTTGAACTGGATTATACAGAGGTGTAGACTCAGATAATACAATTCAATAATCTGTATTATATGGCAGTATAGAAGGAGGCAGGGTATTCCTTGCCATTGAAAACCCTGTGAAATTCACGTGGTCACCATGAGTCTACAGGTCACTTAAGAAACACACAGGGCCCTTTTACACTGACAAAAATCTCAGGAGGAACTGGGTTATTTTAACCAAGTTCCTCTTGAGATTTTGTCCCCACCCTCAACCTAAACCCTGGACTTGCCTTGGGAGTGGCTGTATGTAGATGCCATCCTGGGCCAACCAAAGGTGGTTGGAGGTGGTGGGTGTCATCCTGCTCCTTCAGGCTCTTAGAGCCCAATGAATCAGGATTGCTATAGAGAAGCAGTCCAGGGAGTCAATCCCCAAAGGATCCTCAACTAGAAAGATGCGGTTAAGGTCCAGATCTTTCTAGGTGTTTTATTAATCTGGAGCAAACTAGAAAATCCCAGTTTCTCCAAATTAATTTGCTTTTACCTGAGATCCCATGTTTTGGGCCTGTCTGGAAGGGTCCACAGAAATCCCCAAGGTTTTCTTGAGCCAGTATGACAGAGTGGTTTAAGGATTGGTCTATATCAGGGGTCCTCAAACTTTTTAAACAGAGGGCCAGTTCACTGTCACTCAAACTGTTGGAGAGCCGGATTATAATTTGAAAAAACAAACAAACATGAATTTATTTATTTGGGACATTTGTATCCTGTCCTATCTCAACCTCCACAGAGGGACTCAGGGCAGCTAATTCCTGTGCACACTGTTCATATCTTATTTGTAGTGCAAAGAACACTTTAAAATAGAATAATTTAAATGAAGAACAATTTTAACAAATATAAACTTATTAGTATTTAAATGGGAAGTGTGGGCCTGCTTTTGGTTGATGAGATAGGATTGTTGTTGTTGTTGTGTGCTTTCAAGTCATTTCAGACTTAGGTTAACCCTGAGCAAGGGCTGGGTAAATGACCTTAGAGGGCTGTATCTGGTCCTCGGGCCTTAGTTTGAGGACCCCTGGTAACAAAGTTACATTTTCCACTTAGGCCTCATTTACACTGCCAGATAAAATCCAGTTTATCTGCTTTGAACTGGATTATATGGCAGTGTAAACTACTATAATCCAGTTCAAACCAGATAATCTGGATTTTATCTAGCATTGTAGATGGGGCCTTAGCCATGGAAGCTCATTAGGTGACTTCTAAAACAAATCTTCTAAACAAATCTTGCCAAGGAAATACAAAGATGGATTCAACTTAGAGTCAAGTTAAAAATGACTTTAGGCACACAGCAACAAAGCATTTTCATAACTGGATTTTGTTCACATGTAGGAAATGCTCAAGGGCCACATGCTGACACGCTTGCTTGTGGTAGAAGTGGTGGATCCTGTATGCTTGGTCTATGCAGAGGTCTTTCTGTCGAAGATGGAACCTGCCAAGGAGGGACTATGAAGTGTTGTAGATGGTAAGTCATGGCACCAGATTCAGAATAAATCATAAAATCATATAGTTAGAAGATACCACAATCATAGAATCATAGAATCATAGAATCAAAGAGTTGGAAGAGACCTCATGGGCCATCCAGTCCAACCCCCTGCCAAGAAGCAGGAATATTGCATTCAAATCACCCCTGACAGATGGCCATCCAGCCTCTGCTTAAAAGGTCCATCCAATCGAACCCCTTACCAGGCAAGAATAATATATCCAATCAAAAATGGTGATACTTAAAGTTATTCCAAAAACAATTTGAGGCTACATCATCAGGAGCACAGTGTCCAGATTAAGGGAAGTATGTGATTACAACAAATGAGGATGACAATGATGACTGTGTTCATTTTTATCCTGCCTTTCTTTCAGTAATAGAAATTAAGGCAACTAACAATGCATTAAAAACAATGTGGGTTAAAAAGTATTCAAAAACTTCAACAAAATATTTCAACCATAAAATATGGTTGAACATTAATATTAATTTTTACAAAACCAATACAGAAACTATAAAAAACATAACACAGCATAAAAAGCCCATTCAAATCATTGTAATTTACCAGTAGAGGGAGTATGTAGCCCACCTGGCCTTCTTAGAGTGAGAGCTCCAAATTTTGGGAGTAGCAACCAAGAAGGTCCTCTTTCTTGTTTACACCAAATAAATCTGAGAAGTTTGTGAAACTGAGAGAAGGGACTCTTCTGATAATATTGGAGATTTAATGGGTTTGCAAATGGAAATAATGTCCTTAGTCTGGACTTATATCATATAGAGATGAATAGGCCAGTCCTTCTCTATCATGCTTTGATTAGACTTCAGCTAGTGCACTGTATCAAGTTCTGGCCACCATAGGTCAAACTCAAAAAGATATTGAGAAGATGGAAACCATTTCCTATGGGGCGCAGTTTATGGAACTGTGTGTGTTTTGCTTAGAGAAAACAAAGTTAAGAAGTAACATAGTGCCATATTTAAATACCTGAATAGTTGCCATGTGGAAAATAAAGCATGCTCTCCCGGCAAAAATGATTGAACTTTTTGTCCAGTGCAGAATGTCAAGGTTGCAGAAAGAGGTCTTTGCATGTAGATGCTAAATCCATGTCTTGGTTTGACCAGCAGAGCTACCCACTGACTTTTCAATATCTGAACTTGAATCTTCTTTCTTTCTCTAGGCCTCACCCAGCATAACTTTCTGAAGAAGACAGTGAACAACAATACATAGACTGGGATACAAAGCCATTTTCCTTGGGTGTAAACCTCTAGATGGAACAGGAAATACATACTGAAGCCAACAAGTTTTGTCAGTTGTAATATCATTCCTCTGTGCATTAAAAACAAATTATCTTTATCACTGGTATTGTCTCTTTTTATCACTTTTTTTTAAAAAAAAGTTGACTTGCATTCATTTTGGAAGTTATATCATTGTAAACCAACTTACAAACATATAAAGTTGAATTGAACTCAGGTACAATATTCATAATCTCTGAGAGGGAATGAAGTCATAGCCATTCCTTTGGGCTTATTGAGCAAGTAGAGCCTGCAGCAAAGTCAGGGCTCAATGCATCCCCTTGTTCTCATCTTCTTGGTACAACTTCTGCTTAGACAATTATCACTAAATTGCCCTACAGCTCCTTCTTGGAGGAATGTATTGTCATGGCATCCCTTCTTGCAAGCAGAACAATACCACCAAGCTTACTTTTGCCAACAAGTTTTCAGTTTGTCAATATATTTCAATTTATTTCAAGCACATTTATTTCCTGATGCAGACAGTTTTGGTAGAAATAGATTCAGTGAAGGATATTTCAATATTAGAATAACTTCCTGGTAGTTGTTGAGCAGGGGGATTCCTCTTGAATTCCCTTACTCAACCCTGAACAGATTTCATAAGCAAATTATGGCCTCTCAGAGATTTTTATCCAGAGGCTAGAAATTACTTACAAAGAATTTGGTTTCAGGAGATTTCCTATATTGCCACAGGTTGGAATGAATGACCTTTCAAGTACCACTCATTTATTTGATTGTGTGGCTTGGCAACTTTCTCTTTCATCTGCTCAAAGGTCCTTGCTCTTCATTTACCCATCTCCTTTCCCAATTCCTCAACTTGAGCAACCTGGTATTCACACATATGCACAATCTAGATTGGGCTGGCTTTAAGACAATTTGCTGAGTTGACAAATATTACATTTTTTGGTGTAAAATAATCAAGTGCTATTCTCAGGTGGATGCATTGTAATATACATTTCTTTATTTCTTTTGTGCATTCCACAATCCCTGCTGAGAACAGGGTAAACATGGTTTACTTACCAGTAAGCCAACAGAGGATAATTCTTTCTCTTTGCTTGCTGGCAACTGTCTCATCCACTGCTACTGTTGGAGCCATTGCCGCCATCTCCTCCTTGCAAAGTGAAACCTTTTTCTTTCACTCCTGTTTTGCCTTATAAGTTACTGTCCACCTCTGGTGGCAATGTATCACTCTTCTCTAGCTCCTGAATGCCAGAACGGCCATGGTGGGGATGAGGACTGATGGTGGCTGCTGCATCCCAAATCTGGCTGGAAACTGAGGAACCCTCATTGCCACTGAGAAGCCATGGGGAGAGAGATCTTGCTTTTTATGTCACATGAGTAAACAACATAAACTTTTTTTTGCCGTGTCAGGAGCAACTTGAGAAACTGCAAGTCGCTTCTGGTGTGAGAGAATTGGCCGTCTGCAAGGACGCTGCCCAGGGGACGCCCGGATGATTTGATGTTTTTATCATACTTGTGGGAGGCTTCTCTCATGTCTCCACATGAGGAGCTGGAGCTGATAGAGGGAGCTCATCCGCCTCTCCCCGGATACGAACCTGTGACCTGTCAGTCTTCAGTCCTGCCGGCACAGGGGTTTAACCCACTGTGCCACCGGGGGCTCCTTTAAGTTAACATAAACTTAAAGGTAAAGATTTCCCCTTGACATTAAGTCTAGTCATGACCGACTTGAGGGGACGGGGTGGTGATCATCTCCATTTCTTAGCCAGCGAGCCGGCATTGTCTGTAGACATCTCCAAGGTCATGTGGCCGGTATGACTGCATGGAGCACCATTACTTTCCCACCTGCCCATTTTCTATCAGCCATAGAATGCTATAAACACATCTTTTCCCTTTTACTCAAAATGATCTTGGAAATTGATTCAAATCAGACAGATTTTCACAAAAAGCAGAATTTCTGCTTTTCAGTTGGATTTGAGATTTATCCAAATTGGTTACATTGTCCCACACACTGATTGGGCTCCAGTTCTACAAAGGAGTTCAACCATATCCACCACACTGTCCCAGAGTAATATGCTACACACTTTTGTCAGTACCACTGCTCTAATCTAGCTACATCTTGGAAGGTCTGGAGCAGTGATTTACAACCTGTGGGTACCCAGATGTTTTGGCTTTCAACTCCCAGAAATACTAACAGCCCCTGGTGGCACAGTGGGTTAAAGCGCTGAGCTGCTGAGCTTGTTGACCGAAAGGTCGCAGTTTCGATTCCAGGGAGCGGCGTGATTCTGCTGTCAACCCTAGCTTCTGCCAACCTAGTAGTTCAAAAACATGCAAATGTGAGTAGATCAATAGGTACCGCTCTGGTGGGAAGGTAACGGCGCTCCATGCAGTCATGCCGGCCACATGACCTTGGAGGTGTCTATGGACAATGCCAGCTCTTCGGCTTAGAAATGGAGATGAGCACCACACCCCAGGGTCAGAAATGACTGGACTTAATGTCAGGGGACAACCTTTACCTTTACTTAGGCTGGGATTTCTGAGAGTTGTAGGAACCCACAGGTTGAGAACTACTGGTCTAGAGATAATTCATGGAAAAAAGAAGACTTGGAAAAATATTCCAAAGAATATTAGTTTACATCACAAAGAAATCCGGATAGATATGTACCTTTATGTAATAAACAGAAGTTTCCTGTATAAAATACATTTTAATTGGGCAAATTAACAGAAAGCCTAAATCCTGTTCCAGTTGAAGCAGTCCAAGTCAGGAACTTGTCAGACAATTTGATTGACATCCCACATTTCCTGGGCTCAAGTGGCTCAATGATGCAGGATAGCAGCCCCTCCATTGCAACAGACCACCTAACTTCTCATGGGTGCTCTGGCTGTTGTCAGAGCACCAACTTGCTGAGCAGCATTGGCAAAGGAAAGATGGGCTTTGCCCACACTTCCAGCCTCCTTAATGATGTGGTGCTCTGACTGATGTCAACCAGGGAGCCCATGAAAATGTAGGTTGGGATGTGACTTCGCAGCTGGTAACAGTCATGACAGGGGAAACAAGGGAGTGCTGTACGGTGGTTGCTGAGTAGTGTTGAACCATGGTCAACATGGCTGAGCATTGGGCTTCCCTGTCATGTCTTAGGAATCATAGAATCATAGAATTGGAAGAGACCTCATGGGCCATCCAGTCCAATCCCCTGCCAAGAAGCAGGAATATTGCATTCAAATCACCCCTGACAGATGGCTATCCAGCCTCTGTTTAAAAGCTTCCAAAAAAGGAGCCTCCACCACACTCTGGGGCAGAGAGTTCCACTGCTGAATGGCTCTCACAGTCAGGAAGTTCTTCCTCATGTTCAGATGGAATCTCCTCTCTTGTAGTTTGAAGCCATTGTTCCGCATCCTAGTCTCCAGGGAAGCAGAAAACAAGCTTGCTCCCTCCTCCCTGTGGCTTCCTCTCACATATTTATACATGGCTATCATATCTCCTCTCAGCCTTCTCTTCTTCAGGCTAAACATGCCCAGCTCCTTAAGCCGCTCCTCATAGGGCTTGTTCTCCAGACCCTTGATCATTTTAGTCGCCCTCCTCTGAACACATTCCAGCTTGTCAATATCTCTCTTGAATTATGGTGCCCAGAATTGGACACAATAAGGAGGTTAAGAGAGTCCCAATATGGCTGCCATACAGGGCAGATCCAGCATCCAAGATGTTGGATTGTCCCAGCATTATCAATCTGTGCAGAACCACCTAAAATATGTTTCCCTCCAGGTGGTTATGAAAGCTACTGATGAAATATTGACAACTTCTGATTTCTTGTATACAACCAAGCAGATAGAGGCAAAACTGCCTTCAGCCATCAAAGAAGCATATTTTCACATCTCAATCCTTCAGAGTTGAGCAATAAGCCCAAGGGGATGATGAAATGGTTTCCTAAAGTATCAGATTTTTGCTAAGAGGATATAGCAATGCATCAGTGCCAAATGATTCCCCATGAGGATATAAAAACAGAGATTCCCTATCTCATCTCATGCTTGCTATCTTTCATTGAAAGAAGAAAGATCCTGCTAGAATACCTTTGTTGCTTTCCAGAACTATGAAGACACAGTGCCTCTTCCTTTTTGTCCTTGCTTTGGTACTTCTTCCAGATACAGGTAAGTAATGCTCTTTCAGGGTACAGAATTAATACACTCACATCTGTTAGATAATATGTTGGGAAATCCTTCTCTATACAAACACAAAAGTGCTAATTAGAATAGACTCATTGAATAACATTTGACTGATAAGTCAACATGAAGGCAAACTCAACTGATTCAATGAGTTTATTCTAGTTAGGACTAACAATATATTTTTTTCAGTGAAGATAAGATGACTCCCACTTAAGGGGTCATCATAAGTTAAAATTGGCTCAAAGGCAGTTAATAATAGAAAATAAAGAGATCTGGTTATAAAATGGTTGAATTTTTTTTTTGCATGCTTTTGAATTGGAACCAATTTATGCTCATCCTAAGGCAACCCCGTCCTGGGATTTTCAGAGACTGAGAGTGCTGGACTCATCCACAGTCTCCCAGTGGGTTTCCATAGTCAGGCAGGGAATCAAACCCTGGTCTCCAGAAGTGTAATCTAACACTTAAACCAATAGAAGAGTGCAAAGTGGCTGAAATCCTATTAGCAATTCATTTCAGAGATTTGGATGGCCCCTGCTTCATTTCATAAACATTCTGAGAGGTCTTGTTCTGATTAGTAATCTGAATCTCCGAAGCTTCATAATTGTTTTTTAGAATTTATTCCATTAATGGCAATGGGGAAAATTTTGAAGTTCATTTTTCTGTTATTTTTGTGGCTATCAGGATGGAAATTAGCAGAATTAAAGCCAATATTTATGACTTTAAGCCTGCCAATTTTCAGAATATGGCACTCACCCACTGAATTTTAGGAAAATATTAGAAGTTTCATATATATTAGGCTTGGGCGGTTTCGTTTGTTAATTTCGTAATTCGTAATTCGTTATTAATTCGTATTTAAATTAGCTTACGATCCAATATTGAGCCATGCAGGAATAGTGTGAGGAGTAAATTAGATTCAAAACAATTTTTTCAATTTATTTCGTAATTATTTTGTAATTATTTCATAATTATTTTGTAATTATTTCGTAATTATTTTTGCATGTCTGGTGCAAGTTTTATAGTTGTTGTTTGTTTTATCACACCAACAGTCAACAACAGAGGGAGAGGGAAGCTTCAGAAGTTCCTCCTGTCCCATTTGGAGGTTTTTTTAGCATATTGCGCAATCGAGTCCGCCATTAACGAATCTATTCGTAATTATACGAAATTTCGTATATTTCAAAAAATTTTAAAGGAAAATTTCAGAATTATAAAAAAAAACGAAACGCAAGGGCCCCCTAAAAACAAAACAAGTTTAGAACCAAATTTTTCCGTGGTTACCCAAGCCTAATATATATATATATGAGAGAAAGAAAGAGAGAGATCCCCTTGGATTTCTGCACAATGAGACAATGTAATCAGGGCACCAATCCTGCAAAGTTTCAAAAAGATTTGTTCATCTACTAACTTCTAGAAAGTTTTTCCAATTAATTAAAAAAACTACAAGACATATGCCCTAAAATTGTGGTACACTGAGACAACATAAGCATGTCAGAAAATCTGCCAAGTTTCAGAACAATCATTCTAGCCACTAATTTTAAAGATTTTTTTTCAATTTAAACACTACTCTCCTACTAACTCCACAAAGAATTAGGAGACCAGCTTTGCAGAAAGCCATGTGATTGGCTGACAAGGAAAACAGCCAGCATGCAGCATTTTCAATCAAATCAGCCCCCTCACCCTCTTCCACCCCAGACAATTACAGAATATGTCACATTGGGGGGAAAAAAACATAGCTTGAAAGTCTCCAAAACATTTCCGAAGATTTTGTTTCAATTCTTAATGTTTCCGGGAAGGGGGGGGGGGGGGGGTCCCAGTGCAATTAGTAATTTCAATATTCATATTACTGAGTCATACAAATCTCCGATTTATGATACAGACCACCAAAGCTTTGCACAGCCCTACAAGCCAAAACATTGTACTGGCTTTTTCATTGGTTTACTCCAGTTGGAACTAGCAATAGGATGGAAGTTTCAGAGTTAGGGTAGGGTACAGATTCGAGAATAAAATGCTATTTCTGAACAAATTTTGGCTTCTTTGGATTTCACAAAATAATGTGACAGACTGTTTCTCATCTCCACTTTGTTTTTGTTTTGTTTTGGGTTTCTTTTACTTTTGCAGGATTTACCAAGAAGATTACCAATCCAGAGGAATGTAAACGTGAAGGAGGCTTCTGCATTTTATCTATTGGTGGTCCCTGTACTTTTCCTTTGAGTCCCATTGGAACATGCAGCTTTTGGAAAATTTGCTGTAGAAAGTAAGTAACAAATTCAAAACTAGCCTATGTAGTAGGGCTGTCCATAATTTCATTTCTAGTTAATACGTTGTATCTCATTCATAAGTTTTGTATATATGAACAGATATTAAGAAACACATGGGGGGGGGGGGCACCCATGCAAAAACTTAAGAATCAAAACTCACCCAATACCATTTTGTTTGAATTATGTAATGCTCAGAAACCTATCAAACGCAGTTTCATTTTCAGCACAAGTGAGGGGAAGCCCATAAGGCTGCTATTCCTCTTTAAAGGAAGAAGACTGAGATTCTCTAGCATGGCCGCTTGATTGGTCTGACCCATTTGCTACCCACCTTCGATGGTGCTGCCCTATCTCCTTCACCTACCGTTAAGAGCTTGGGTGTCGTTTTAGTTTCACAGCTGACAATGGAAGCTCAGGTCGCTGCTGCCAGCAAACAGGTCTTTTTCCATCTACGACAAGCAAGGCAATTGGCACTCTACCTCTCTGATGAGGCTCTGGCAACAGTCATCCATGCCACGGTCACATCTAGGCTGGACTATTGCAACACCCTGTATGTTGGCCTTCCAATGTCTACAACCCGAAAGCTCCATATTGTTCAGAATGCAGCAGCCAGGCTACTCACAAGAACACCCATGAAATGCCATATAACACCAGTGTTGCGGCATTTGCATTGGCTTCCAACTGATTACCGTGGTCTATATAAGATGCTAGTTCTGACCTTTAAAATTATTTACTGCCAGGGTCCATCGTATCTTAGGGACCGTCTCTCATTCTCTCGCAACGACCATCCCAACGTGACTTACTTTATATACCGGGTCCTAGAGAAGTGCACTTGGAAAGGACCAGACGCAGAGCTTTTTCTATTTCTGCCCCTGCCTTCTGGAATTCCATTTAGAAGGATGATGATGAAGCCTCATAGGACTTGTTCTCCAGACCCTTGATCATTTTAGTTGCCCTCCTCTGGACACACTCCAGTTTGTCAATTGTTGTTGTTCATTCGTTCAGTCATCTCCGACTCTTCATGACCTCATGGACCAGCCCACGCTAGAGCTCCCAGTCGGACGTCACCACCCCCAGCTCCTTCAAGGTCAGTCCAATCACTTCAAGGATGCCATCCATCCATCTTGCCCTTGGTCGGCCCCTCTTCCTTTTTCCTTCCGCTTTCCCCAGCATAATTGTCTTCTCTAGGCTTTCCTGTCGCCTCATGATGTGGCCAAAGTACTTCAACTTTCTGGGCACCACAATTGAAGAGAGATATTGACAAGCTGGAATGTGTCCAGAGGAGGGCAACTAAAATGATCAAGGGTCTGGAGAACAAGCCCTATGAGGAGCAGTTTAAGGAGCTGGGCATGCTTAGCCTGAAGAAGAGAAGGCTGAGAGGAGATATGATAGCCATGTATAAATATGTGAGAGGAAGCCACAGGGAGGAGGGAGCAAGCTTGTTTTCTGCTTCCTTGGAGACTAGGACACGGAGCAATGGCTTCAAACTACAAGAGAGGAGATTCCATCTGAACATGAGGAAGAACTTCCTGACTGTGAGAGCCATTCAGCAGTGGAACTCTCTGCCCCGGAGTGTGGTGGGGGATCCTTCTTTGGAAGCTTTTAAACAGAGGCTGGATGGCCATCTGTCAGGGGTGATTTGAATGCAATGTTCCTTCTTCTTGGCAGGGGGTAGGACTGGATGGCCCATGAGGTCTCTTCCAACTCTTTGATTCTATGATTCTATGATGATGATAAATGGGGAGATGAAAGCGGCAGGATGGGACAAACTGAGCGAAAGAGACTGAGAGAGCACAGAATTTTGGGAAACATAGTTTGGGAAGGCGAGGAGCCCTATGCCAGAGAATTCAAAAGGCCCTACCCTAAATTACATTTTCCAGAATTCTGCTCAGCATCAGAAAAAGCCAATCAGAATAGGGATTTTTTCCCCCTCCTATCACATTTTCCCCTCCTAATGTGGTCCCAATGGTGAGGTGAAGGGGCGCCTCACCGGGAAGGTGTAAGTGAAGGGTGGAGCGAGATCTGAGAGGCTGAGAAGGAGGTACAGTAATAGGAAAATTACCATATTGAAATCAAATCTGATGCTTTTAAAAAACTTTTATTTGGTGTGCATTGGAAGAGGGGTAGTCTTATATGGTGAGTATATCCCAAACTCTATATTTGAACTGGAAAAGTTTGGGATCGTCTTATACACCCAGTCGTCTTATATGCCGGAATATACAGTATATCAAATTTTAGAATTCTAAATAAGGAATGTTCAACCTAAATCAACATAGGTTCTTGTGGGTTTTTTCGGGCTATAGAGCCATGTTCTAGAGGCATTTCTCCTGACGTTTTGCCTGCATCTATGGCAAGCATCCTCACTACCTCTGAACATGGCTCTGTAAGCCCGAAAAAACCCACAAGAACCTACTGATTCCAGCCATGAAAGCCTTCGACAATAAATTAAATCAACATATCTTTGATTTGTTCTGTTTTTCCCTTTACAGTTTTTTTGGATAGAAAAAAATATGAAGAAATACACTTCCCAGCAACTGGAAAACAATGGCTCTCTCTCTACGAACAGCTGCTTCTCCCTCAATAATCCCTCAAATCTTGTAGTTCTGGCTTCCAACAATCTCTTAGTTCTAAATGGAATCTGTTAAAAAATCTTTCATACTGTGTAATAAAATCAAACTAAATTGAATGTGTGATTATGAGATGTATCTGTAGTAGATATCTAATAAATGATCCACCCAGTAGATAATATGCTGTTGTCATCTGGCTTCAAGTCATTTCTTACTTATGGAGATCTTCAGGTCAGCCTATCATGAGGTATTCTAAGGCTGAGTGTGTGTGATCTGGCCTGTGTAATCAATTGGACCGATGACTGGCACTGCTCGTTCGCTTCCTCTGGCTTCCTGCTACACGGCAGTGATATTAACTTCCCTGAAAAAATTCCCTAAGAGAGCTACGTTCCTTGTAACCTTACTTTCCGGATAACCCTCATAAATATCTAATGAATAAGCCATCCAGTAGATAATATGATAATATTATGAATAAGCCATCCAGTAGATAATATGCCGTTGTCATCTGGCTTTAAGTCGTGATGGAGATCTTATAATGAGGCTTTCTAATGCTGAGTGTGTGTGATCTGACCAGTGTAATCAATTGGATTCCATAGCTGACTGAAGATTCTAAAGCTAGTTCAAATGCTGAAAACGTTCCACCACACTGCCTCCATATAATATATATATATATAGAGAGAGAGAGTGGCTATCTGGAAAGCAAGGTTACAAGATTTTTTTTAATACAAAAAATGAATATATTTTAATAAAACATACATGGATTGTAGCATAGGTTTTGGAGCCCCCGGTGGCACAGTGGGTTAAACCACTGAGCTGCCAAATTTGTTGGCCAAAAAGTCGCAGGTCAGCTTCTGCCAACTTAGCAGTTTGAAAACATGCAAATGTGAGTATTTTATTTATTTGTTGTGTCAGGGCAACCAGTCAATTTATTTATTTATTTAATAATTGACTGCGGTATAGGGTGGCAACCTGTGTTGGACGGGGTTACACTCCCCCTGAAGCCACAGGTCCGCAGTTTGGGAGTCCTCCTGGATTCATCACTTACGCTTGAGGCTCAGGTGTCGGCGGTGGCCGGGAGGGCTTTCGCACAATTGAGACTCGTGCGCCAACTGCGACCGTACCTCGCAAAAGCTGATCTGGCCGGGGTGGTCCATGCCTTGATCACCTCTAGATTGGACTACTGTAATGCGCTCTACGTGGGGCTGCCCTTGAAAATGGCTCAGAAATTTCAACTGGTCCAACGGGCAGCGGCCAGGATGTTAACTGGTGCTCCTTACAGAGAGGTCAACCCTCCTGTTCAAGGAGCTCCACTGGCTGCCGTTTATTTTCAAAGCCCAATTTAAGGTGCAGGTGCTTACCTACAAAGCCCTGAACGGTTTGGGACCATCCTACCTGCGTGACCGCATCTCCGTTTATGAACCCACGCGTGCACTTCGTTCATCCGGAGAGGCCCTGCTCGTGATTCCACCCACGTCGCAAGCGCGTTTGGTGGGGACACGAGACAGGGCCTTTTCTGTGGTGCCCCCCCCAACTCTGGAACACCCTCCCCAAAGATCTTAGACAGGCCCCTACATTGGCCGTCTTTAGAAAGAACTTGAAGACCTGGCTGTTCCGATGTGCCTTCCCAGAATAGGAAATCTCCAATACCAAGTCCCATAAGCACTTTATTAGAATTAAGATTGCCGCACACTGCACTCTGCACTTACCCTATAATCCTTATATACTACCTGTCACATCAGAACTTTTAACCCTGTACCCATTACTCTGGCCCGGCCCAGTTTTATTGTGTCTTAGTGTATTGTTTATCGCTTGTTGTTTATATTGCTTCAATTGTTTTTAATTTGCTTTAGGTTTTGTATTGTTATGTTCTGTATTGAGGCCTTGGCCTTTGTAAGCCGCATCGAGTCCTTTGGGAGATGCTAGCGGGGTACAAATAAAATCAATTATTATTATTATTATTATTATTATTATTATTATTATTATTATTTAGAGTTTTTGTATATCGGTCTTCTCCACCTCCTAAGAGGGACTCAGGCCGGTTTACAGCACGAAATTCAGATACAATGATGAGATACAAAACATCCTCATAATACAATAAAACAAGTGCATTAAAATACAATCAATTGTATTAGATATCTAACAGAACAAAACAAACAGACAAAACACAAAATTTGCAAGTTTGGTAGTTGATTAAATGTCCTTTGACCAGTATCGGGCCACTTGGAGTGCTTCTGGTGTTGCCACAAGGAAATCCTCCCTTGTGCATGTGGCAGGGCTCAGGGTGCATTGCAGCAGGTGGTCAGTGGTTTGCTCTTCTCCACACTCGCAGGTCGTGGATTCCACTTTGTGGCCCCATTTCTTGAGGTTGGCTCTGCATCTCGTGGTGCCAGAGCACAGTCTATTCAGCGCCTTCCAAGTCGGCCAGTCTTCTGTGTGCCCAGCGGGGAGTCTCTCATTTGGTATCAGCCATTGATTGAGGTTCTGGGTTTGAGCCTGCCACTTTTGGACTCTTGCTTGCTGAGGTGCAGTAGATCAATAGGTACTACTCTGGTGGGAAGGTAATGGTGCTCTATGCACTCATGCCAGCCAGGTGACCTTGGGGGTGTCTATGGACAATGCCGGCTCTTCAGCTTAGAAATGGAGATGAGCACCAACCCTCAGAGTCAAACACGACTGGACTTAATGTCAGGGGAAAACCTTTACCCTTTACTAGCATAGGTATTACAGTATTTTTTTTCCACATAATCACCATTCTGTTCAATACATTTTATTATCTATAGGATGAGTTTTTGATGCCTGGGTCATAGAAGTTTCCCTCTTCCTTTTTCAGCCAGTCACTTTGATTTTCACCTTGTCATCATCAGAAAAGTGTTTTCCGTGTGTTCCTTCAATTTAGTGAACAGATGAGAGTCACTGGGTGTGAGATCAGAGCTGTGAGGAGGTGGCTTAAAACATCCCAACCAAACCTGTGCAATTGAGCATTGGAATAGCCCCATGCCCCTGAGGATGGCATGATTTTAATAGTGAATTCAATATTTTATATGTTTTAATGTGCATGTGAGTATTCTGTTTGTTGTCCAAATTCATTGAATAGTTCCCATACGTAAAGCCACCTTGAGTCCCCTTTGGAGTAGAGAAAGGCAGGATACAAATAGAGTAAATGAATAAATAAAATATATAATCTGTAATAATTAAAGAAAATATAATGTGGGGATATTTATTTCCATCAACTAGATGCTTGGAATCAATTTATTGGGTTTTAGTTTATATTTTGGCTGCAGAAGAGACATGATGAGGGCCATGTATAAATGTGAGGGGAAGTCATAGGGAGGAGGGAGCAAGCTTCCTGACTGTGAGAGCTGTTCAGCAGTGGAACTCTCTGCCCCGGAGTGTGGTGGAGGCTCCTTCTTTGGAAGCTTTTAAACAGAGGCTGGATGGCCATCTGTCAGGGGTGATTTGAATGCAATATTCCTGCTTCTTGGCAGAATGGGGTTAGACTGGATGGCCCATGAGGTCTCTTCCAACTCTAGGATTCTATGTAACTGTTGCCAAAACTCCCAGGCTCAGCTAGCCTCTTGGGCATGGCCCAACCAATCAGCTTGTGCTGATTCTATGATTCTGATTCTATGATTCTATGAAGATTACATTATATAGAGGAGATTCCATCTGAACATGAGGAAGAACTTCCTGACTGTGAGAGCCGTTCAGCAGTGGAACTCTTTGCACCGGAGTGTGGTGGAGGTTCTTTCTGTGGAAGTTTTTAAAGAGAGGCTGGATGGCCATCTGTCGAGGGTGCTTTGAAAGCAATTTTCCTGCTTCTTGGCAGAATGGGGTTGGACTGGATGGCCCATGAGTTTTCTTCCAATTTATTGATTCTATAATTCTATTGTTTCTTCTTCTTCTTCTTCTTCTTCTTCTTCTTCTTCTTCTTCTTCTTCTTCTTCCTTCTCTCTCTCGCCCACTTGCTTTCTCTCTCATTCTCTTTCTCGCTCTCACTCTCTCATAGTTTAGTTTTATTTAGTACCAGCCTATATAGTCAGCATTCCCTTTTCAGCATAGATTAACTCAGGATAATTGCTTTCTCCATGCATACAACATATGGTCCGTACATCATCACACTAGAGCAGTGTTTCTCAACTTTCCTAATGCCACGACCCCTTAATACAGTTCCTCATGTTGTGGTGACCCACAACCATAAAATTATTTTCATTGCTACTTCATAACTGTAATTTTTCTACTGTTATGAATTGTAATGTAAATATCTGATATGCAGGATGCATTTTCATTCACTGGACCAAATTTGGCACAAGTGCTTTATATGCTGGGGTTTTATTTTATTTATTTTTTTTGGGGGGGGGGGTTAATTTTGTCATTTGGGAGTTGTAGTTGCTAGGATTTATAGTTCACCTACAATCAAAGAGCATTCTGAACCTCACCAATGATAGAATTGGGCCAAACTTCCCACAGATAACCCATGACCAACAGAAAATACTGTGCTTTCTGATGGTCTTTGGTGACTCCCCCTGACACCCCCTCATGACCTCTCCAGGGGTCCCGACCCCCAGGTTGAGAAACACTGCAGTAGAGAATGAATCCACTTTAAATCAGGTTTCTGCTTCTTGCAGAATTCTGGGGTTTGCAGTTTAGTGAGGATGTTAAACCCTCCTCCCTAAACTACAAACCCCAGAATTCTGCAGGAGGCAGCAACTGGATTTAAAGTGGATTCATTCTCTAGTGTGATGAGGTTGCAGGTGATCTGAATATAGATTTCTGATTAGAACTGCACTTGTAACCAAAATCGACAGGCCTTTGATCTTTGATATTGCTGTTTTTAAATTGTTTTAAGTTGTTTTTAAATTGTGTTAGATTTTAGCCTGTTCTTGTAAGCCGCTCTGAGCCCCAGGGGAGTGGTGGCATATAAGTTTGAATAATAAATAAATAAATAAATAAATAAATAAATAAATAAATAGAAATGTGTCATCTTAAGAACTCCTTTCTCCTGCTGGCTTCCATCTTTGTCTGGCCCTCTGAGAAGGTATCCCTAAGCTTAGAGCATCTCCATGGCGATGCTCTGGCCCTCTTCCATTAGTTATCACTCCCTCTGAGCTAGCCTTTCTATCTTTATACTGCTCACTTGTGGTTGCATCTGATAATGTAGCCTCTATTTATTCAGAAGAAGACTTACAAGACACTTTGAACAACTTAGAATCATAGAATCAACTTTGCAGAAGCATATGAAAAGCTTGGCCTCCAACTGAACATTGAGAAAAACGAAGTGCTCAACCAGTGGGTACCAACCGATCCCATTGCAATGCCATAAATAAAGTTGAATGTTTTACCTCTGGAAAATGTTGACCATTTCTGCTACCTAGGCAGTATTTCCTTAAAAGAAAATCCTGAGAAGATGTTCTGTCTTCCAGGAGCATGGTTTACATTGCCTTTTAGCTGCATGGGATAGCATTCCTTTGCATTTCTCCAGGGTTGCTTTAGACCCAGCAGCACCCTGGAGGTTAAACAGTATCAGAGTCTGGAAAGCCAGGCTGCAGGCCCTCTGCAGTTATTGGTTTAGAAAGTATCTCTTTGGGTTTGGAGTCTGCCCTTTTTTCTGGGGTTGAGATCTCCATTTTGGAATTTTCCCTGTCTCCTTCAGTAGAGAAAAGAATCTCAGATGTGCTGTTGGTCAGGCAGGGAGCTCTGAAAAACCCATTGTGAGTACAATTGAGTGACAGAATAGCTATTGAGTTATAGATAGATAGAATAGGTATTGATAATGGAACTATTGAGTTATAGATAGAAATTGAGATAGATAGATAGAATAGCAATTGAGTTATAGATAGATATAGAGAAAGAGAAGCCTATTGAGTTATATATAGAGAGATATTAAGATACTGAAATAATAATTGAGTTATTGAGAAATAGAGAGAAATAGCATAACGATCAGCCTGAGCTCTAAGGAATAATACTTCTAATATATTCCCTAGCACACACACTCTCACGTTCCTTCGGCTGTTATATTGCCCACAGCTGTTCAACAATGTAAACTGGACTGAAAGACCGTTTAGC
Organism: Anolis sagrei; assembly: GCF_037176765.1. Classification (NCBI taxonomy): domain Eukaryota; kingdom Metazoa; phylum Chordata; class Lepidosauria; order Squamata; family Anolidae; genus Anolis; species Anolis sagrei. The sequence goes on from NC_090021.1 coordinate 11,208,496, forward strand.
CGTTGTTACCAATTTGAAGGAACGGAGTAGAGGACTTTGTTTTCTAAGGCTCCAACTGGACACCTGTCACAAAGCTCGATGTGTATTAAGTTATTACTGCCACCACTCAAATAGATTTTGAGAATTTAACTTGATGTTATGTCTGAGGTAAAGCTTGTTGTGCCCCAGCCCTTCCTCTGACTCCCACTAAAGTGTCTGAGGCGAAAAAGGTGTTATAAATTTACTGGAACAGGCTTAATGGAATGAATCACTGTGAGGACTTCATGTAAAGTTGAACTAGAACAAAGTTTATTTATAATTACTAGAACAAACAACTGGATTCTTCTTTGAGTTACAAAAGCGTATATGGTTAGCACTGCGCAATCTTCTTGAACAGTTCCTAAGTCCTAACAAGCTTACTGAACTTCCCAACTGGGTATCTGTTCTTCGACGTGAGCAAATTCCCTCAGACAGATTAAACCTATCTGTCCCCTTAGCGTATCTAGATCCCACTAGAATACCCTGACCTTGAGAGTGTAAAATCAACCAGTGTGTTTTCCCCCACACCAGTTCACAGGCGGCTATTGCTGTGAAAAAGATCTTGGAGTCCTCGTGGACAACAAGTTAAACATGAGCCAACAATGTGATGTGGCGGCAAAAAAAGCCAATGGGATTTTGGCCTGCATCAATAGGAACATAGTGTCTAGATCTAAGGAAGTAATGCTACCCCTCTATTCTGCTTTGGTTAGACCACATCTGGAATATTGTGTCCAATTCTAGGCACCACAATTCAAAAGAGATATTGACAAGCTGGAATGTGTCCAGAGGAGGGTGACTAAAATGATCAAGGGTCTGGAGAACAAGCCCTATGAGGAGCGGCTTAGGGAACTGGGCATGTTTAGCCTGAAGAAGAGAAGGCTGAGAGGAGATATGATAGCCATGTATAAATATGTGAGAGGAAGCCACAGGGAGGAGGGAGCAAGCTTGTTTTCTGCTTCCTTGGAGACTAGGACGTGGAACAATGGCTTCAAACTACAAGAGAGGAGATTCCATCTGAACATGAGGAAGAACTTCCTGACTGTGAGAGCCATTCAGCAGTGGAACTCTCTGTCCCTGAGTGTGGTGGAGGCTCCTTCTTTGGAAGCTTTTAAGCAGAGGCTGGATGGCCATTTGTCAGGGGTGATTTGAATGCAATATTCCTGCTTCTTGGCAGGGGGTTGGACTGGATGGCCCATGAGGTCTCTTCCAACTCTTTGATTCTATGATTCTATTGGCTCCCCAGGCCACTCTATAGCCCCACCTGCCTTCAAACACTCTCCCTCAGGAAATCTTCAGCTCACTCGATAACTACCCTCTCCCTTCAGCTTAAAATCCAATCTCTCTCTTCTGCTGTTTAAAACCCTTCTCCCTCTGTGATGTTAAATCCCTTCTCTCTCTGACAGAAGCTGCCTGCCTCTGACAGCTCCAGCTCCTCCCATCTGTCCTAGCCAATCCTGGCATAGCTAAACTCCTCCCCTCTGCTGATCTGACTTCCCTTGCATTCCCTCACTAACATGGAGGCCGGCTTACTGACTTTTAGGCTTTGGCTTCAGCCTACAAAGGGTTTGAATCCATTACAAATAGCTACTGAGTACTATTGAACATTACTTCATCTCCAAAACTGACCTTGTGCTTAGATAGGGAAAACCCTGTTTTTTCTAACCATAGCAGCTCAAAGGGTGAAATATCTCAGGATTTTTTCTACCATTTGGAGAAAGGTTACCTCAGTAATTAAAGAAAAGTGGAAAGAACATCTCTATGGTTTCTCAAATTGACTGTTTGTGTTGTAACTTTATCAAGCTGTGCCAAGTCTGCCAAGGACTTTGGAAATAAACATATTTGGTTGATATTCATATCTTGACTGGCATCAGTTGCTGAAAGTATTGAGTTATTGCTTCAAAGAAAGACCCCCAGTAATTTGCCCTGATATAGAGAGAAGCACATCTCAGTTTTAATGTTATAGCGTCTGGGTGTGATGGCACAGAAGACATTTAATTTGTGCTTTTTTCATTTCAGGAATGACTTGAGAATCTGCGAGTCACTTCTGGTGTGAGAGCATTGGCTGTCTGCAATGGTATTGCCCAGAGGACGTCCAGATGTTTTGATGTTTACCATCCTCGTGGGAGGTTTCTCTCATGTCCCTGCATGAGGAGCTGGAGCTGACAGAGGGAGCCGAGGTTTGTGCAATGTACAATGACAATAAATTTATTCTATTCTGTTGTTCAAGAAATTTAATTATTCATGCCATTCATTTTATTTGGTCACAGCATAATATTTCCTTCAATTAACTCCCCCCCCCCCGCCGCCCCAAATTAATGTCCTTGCACCTAAAAGACATGTGGATGGAGCTGAATGAATGGTTGCACATTATTACCCAAGTTCTGAATCAAAGAAAAGGGAGAAATATAAATTAAATGCAAGTTGTTTTCATTAAGAGGGAAACATATAGTTTAATAACAGAGTAAAACATTTTTAGGCAAAGGCTTTAACTGAAAACTGGAGCAGGATTACATATTTCTTGGATGCAAAGAGATAACTTCTGGTTGTCCATGTTATCTGTATAGAAAGAGACAGAGAATCCATGATGAGTATCTTGGGTCAATTATCAACTAGGTGGAGACTATAGTCTAGAAATCCACTTAGGCAGGAAAAACGAAATGCAAATATACAGAATGGGGGACAATGCCTGGCTCGAGAGCAGTACGTGTGAAAAAGATCTTGGAGTCCTCGTGGACAACAAGTTAAACATGAGCCAACAATGTGATGTGGCGGCAAAAAAAGCCAATGGGATTTTGGCCTGCATCAATAGGAGCCTAGTGTCTAGATCTAGGGAAGTCATGCTCCCCCTCTATTCCACTTTGGTTAGACCACACCTGGAATATTGTGTCCAATTCTGGGCACCACAATTCAAGAGAGATATTGACAAGCTGGAATGTGTCCAGAGGAGGGCGACTAAAATGATCAAGGGTCTGGAGAACAAGCCCTATGAAGAGCGGCTTAAGGAGCTAGGCATGTTTAGCCTGAAGAAGAGAAGGCTGAGAGGAGATATGATAGCCATGTATACGTGCGAGGAAGCCACAGGGAGGAGGAAGAAAGCTTGTTTTCTGCTTCCTTGGAGACTAGGACGCGGAACAATGGCTTCAAACTACAAGAGAGGAGATTCCATCTGAACATGAGGAAGAACTTCCTGACTGTGAGAGCCGTTCAGCAGTGGAACTCTCTGCCCCGGAGTGTGGTAGAGGCTCCTTCTTTGGAAGCTTTTAAACAGAGGCTGGATGGCCATCTGTCAGGGGTGATTTGAATGCAATATTCCTGCTTCTTGGCAGAATGGGGTTGGACTGGATGGCCCATGAGATCTCTTCCAACTCTTTGATTCTATGATTCTAACAGTGGAACAGAGGAATAAGCTCTCCTTTGGATGTAAATAAAGGAAGACTAGATGACCATATTTTGTGAATGGTTTTATATTATGCCTCCATAATAGGGTTGGACTTGATAGCTCTTCCCTCCAGCCCTTCAAATGTCTGAGTCTATACTGCCATATAGTCCAGTTCAATGCAGTTAGTCTGCATTCTGAAACTGGATGAGATGGCAGTGTAGATCCAGCTTAAGAGTCTATGGTTCCATCACTCACCTTTTGCAGCAGTACTTCCAAAACGCACATTTACCGATGTGCTCAAGTCCTTTGCAGCCAGATGTAATGGCCATCACACAAAACCCCCCATATCTCTTGCATTCATCTTCATTCCTGGCCCACTGAGCGAACCCTGTAGAAAATAATGTCATTCAATGAGTGAATAGACAAGATTTTGATCAAAGGGCATAGTGGGAATGAAGTGTTCTTTCCGTGAGATGTGAGTGCAGCCTAGCAGTACTGTCAACCCTCCACATTTGTGGTTTTGGCTTTTGAGGATGTGAATATTCTCGTATTTTATTAAAATACTAGCCGTTCCCTGCCATGTGTTGCTGTGGCCCAGACTGGTGATCTAGAAAATAAAGTAATGAGGAAGTGTTGGTTTGTAATATATGTAATTTCTTGATGCTTGTGGATAAACAGTATATCTTGTTGTCTCTTTGTCAGTGTTGATGTAGAGATTGTCTGGTTTGCCTACTCTGGAACATGCAGCATATAATTGTCCTTCTTGAGGCATCCCTTTCAAATCTATGATATTATATCTGTCATATACATGTGTGTGTGCATTCTGAACCCCACCAATGATAGAATTGGGCCAAACCTCTTACACAGAATCCCCATGACCAACAGAAAATACTGTGTTTTCTGGTGGTCTTTGGCCACCCTTCTGACACCCCTTCGCGACCCCCAAGTTGAGAAATGCTGCTTAAGGTCAGCCAGTCCAAAACCCTTCACCAGGGCAAGAAATCATAATCAAAGCCCTCCTGACAAAGAGCCATCCAGCCATAGATATAGATAGATATGATCTACCCCCCCCCCCCAACACACACACTCCACTTACCTCTGAGGATGCCTGCCACAAATGCAGGCTAAACGTTAAGAGAGAATGCTGCTGGAACATGGTCATACAGCCCAAAAAACTCACAGCAACCCAATTATATAATGGGAATCCAAGAGCTGAAATGAACTCTGCTCCTTATTTTATTCAGATGTGAATTAATTATTTACCTGGATCTGGAAGGAGCAGCAAAACAATGACAAGAAGGAAAAGGTGGAAGGTCTTCATAGTTTAGGAAAGCAAGGCAGGTGTTCCACAAGGATCTCTTTCTGTCCTTACAATCAACGGTACCAAGGCTGATCAGAGACAGATTTTATACTACCCTAGGGATTGTGACACATTGTTGTCTTTCAAAAAAAAAAGTGAAATATTATGAAATTTTGGGGATTCAATCTTCACCCCGAGGCTGTTCTTGACATTTCAACAGAATGATTGACGTCAAATCATCCAGGCATCCCCTGGGCAACATCCTTGCAGATGGCCAATTCTCTCACACCAGAAGTGCACTTTCTCAAGTCTCTCATGACATGACAAAAAAAAACAAACAAAAAACAAAACAAAACAAAAAACAGAATGATGGAAGTGTGAACATATGTTAATCCTTTTTTTTTTTTTTTGAGCTAGAATCAACCCCACCCTGCCTGAGGCCTTTTCACACTTCATAATGATAGCATTTTGAGTCCACTTTTACTGCTCCTATGGGCCACTCCTGGGAAGGAAGGAAATCCTCTAATACATACAAAACACTTGATAAGTAGTGTTCAAATAGCTTAGATGAAGGGTTAGAAGACATGATCATCAAGTTTGTAGATGATACCAAATTGGGAGGGATAGTCAATACTCCAGATGACAGAAGCAGAATTCAAAACAATCTTAACAAAGATGGGCCAAAACTAAAAAATGTACTGCAACAGAGACAAATGCAAGATACTCCATGTACTACTTCATCACACTAAAGAATGAATGAATCCACTTTAACAGCCTCACTAAACTACAAACTCCAGATTTCTGCAGTAGGCAGCAACCGGATTTAAAGTGGATTCATTCTCTACTGTGATGAAGTCTTTAGACAGAAAAAAATGAAGCACAGAGATACAGAATGAAGGATGCTGGCTTGATAGCAGTACATGTGAAAAAGATCATGGAGTCCTCATGGACAAGAAGTTAAACATAAGCCAACAATGTGATGCAGCAGCTAAAAAAAGCCAATGGGATTTTGGCCTGCATAAATAGGAGTCTAGTGCCTAGATCCAGGGAAGTCATTTTACCCCTCTATTTGGCCTTGGTCAGACCACACCTGGAATCACACTGTGTCCAATTCTGGGCACCACAATTGAAGGGAGAGGTTGACAAATTGGAATGTGTCCAGAGGAGGCTGACTAAAGGGATCAAGGGTCTGGAGAACAAGCCCTATAAAGAATGGGCATGTTTAGCCTGCAGAAGAGAAGACGGAGAGGAGATGTGATGAGGGCCATGTATAAATACTGTATGTGAGGGGAAATCATAGGGAGGGGGAGCAGGCTTGTTTTCTGCTGCCCTGGAGACTGACACAATGGAGCAATGGCTTCAAACTACAGGAAAGAAGATTCCACCTGAACATTAGGAAGAACTTCATGACAGTGAGAGCTGTTCAGCAGTGAAACTCTCTGCTCTTTAGTGTGGTGGGGGTTCCTTCTTTGGAGGATTGTAAGCAGAGGCTGGATGGCCATCTGTCACAGGTGCTTTGAATGCAATTTTCCTGCTTCTTGGCACTGTTGAGTTCAGAATGCTCTTTGATTGTTGGTGAATTATAAATCCCAGCAACTATAACTCCCAAATGACAAAATCATTTTTTTTTTAGTGATGGTCATTCCTTGGGTTAGTGAGACTGGTGGGGACGAGGGACAGGACCTTCTCGGTGGTGGCTCCTCGCCTGTGGAATGCGCTCCCTGGGGAAATTAGGTCATCAACATTTAACTTCAGGAGGAAGTTAAAAACCTAGATTTGGGAGCAGGCCTTCGGGTAAGCTGGCAGATGGACCAAAGACAATTACGACCAGAGTAGGAAAGGACAATAACAATGCTGGATGGATTATGGATTTATAAATCAGCGAACATTGACCACAAAATGATGTTATTGCTGTTATTGTATTGATTTGATTGTTTTAACTAGTAATAACTGTTGATGTTAAATTGTAAATTGTATATTGTATTTTGTGAATTGTTGGGCATCGAATTGTGCCTTTTGTAAGCTGCCCTGAGTCTCCCCTAGTTGAGAAGGGCGGGGTAGAAGCACCCCAAATAAATAAATAAATAGGTGTCTTGTGGTCAAAATTGGCGACAATTCACCCAGTGGTTTTTGAGTTATGTTAATCCCACAAACAAACATTACATTTTTATTTATATAGATCTGCAGGCAGCCATATCTAATTTTATTTAGGGAAAATTATGTATTGTTGGTGGATTGTATTGGATTTAAAGCTATACCTTTATAAATGTAGTGCAAGGGCTTTTGAAAATGGTCTTTTTTTTTTTTTACTATTGATTACATTTATTTTAAAATACTTTAATTCTATGGCTATTTTAACTGAATGTTAACTACAATATATTCTATGCTTTTCAACTGGAGATTTAAACTGGATGGCAGATAAGTCTGGTGTCTACTTTCCCATTCCTTTTTGAAGGATTTGGAGACTGTGTCAGAAGAGAAAACAGTACAAAAATGGTAAGGAGATTTCTGTAGATGCAGAAGTCAAAGCATTTTTTCAATAACGAAGTACGAAACGTTATCATTGCTCTTTATGGGAAAGAAGTATTTCAGCAGCATTTGTCTAAGCAACATCTCTTCTGCATTGTTACAGCTGTTATTAGCTTGCATTTTGCAAAGAGAAAACCTAGACATGATTGGAACTGCAGAATTCAAAGTAACATTTAAAATGTTTTCCGATGGTTATGCTGTTCAGGAAACACAAGTCTGGAAACTACCGAGATTTGGTAAGAGCCCTGAAACATTTCAAAGAAAAACAATCATGTGGAATTTTTTCTCATGTGCATTCCAGAGATCTTGATGAACAGGATGGAAGCAACTACAGTTATGAAATGCTAGAAATTATCTTAGGTGACATCATTTCTTGTCTCAGGAGCCCCCAGTGGTGCAGTGGGTTAAACCCTCGTGCTGGCAGGACTAAAGACCGACAGGTCGAAGGTTCGAATCCGGAGAGAGCATGGAGGAGCTCCCTCTGTCAGCTCCAGCTACCCATGTGGGGACATGAGAGAAGCCTCCCACAAGGATGGCAAAACACCAAACATCCGGGCATCCCCTGGTCAATGTCCTTGCAGACAGCCGATTCTCTCACACCAGAAGGACTTGCAGTTTCATAGAATCATAGAATCAAAGAGTTGGAAGAGACCTCATGGGCCATCCAGTCCAACCCCCTGCCAAGAAGCAGGAATATTGCATTCAAAGCACCCCTGACAGATGGCCATCCAGCCTCTGTTTAAAAGCTTCCAAAGAAGGAGCCTCCACCACACTCCGGGGCAGAGATGGCCGCAAGGGCTTTTGAAAATGGTCTTTTTTTTTTTTTACTATTGATTACATTTATTTTAAAATAAATGTAACATCCAGCCTCTGTTTAAAAGCTTCCAAAGAAGGAGCCTCCACCACGTTCCGGGGCAGAGAGTTCCACTGCTGAACGGCTCTCACAGTCAGGAAGTTCTTCCTCATGTTCAGATGGAATCTCCTTTCTTGCAGTTTGAAGCCATTGTCCTAGTCTCCAGGGAAACAGAAAACAAGCTTGGTCCCTCCTCCCTGTGGCTTCCTCTCACATATTTATACATGGATAAGGATATCATATCTCCTTTCTCAAGTTTCTCAAGTTTCTCCTGATACAGAAAACATTCCTGTCTCAACCCAAGAGCTGTGTTTTTCACAAATTATAACTTACCAAAGAACCTCTTTCAAAATATGGAATGTATGCTCTGGTGAAATCTTTTGAAGATAGACAGCTAAAAGAAGGAAAGGATTGTACAGCACTAGTCAGAGACTTCAACTACCTCAATCTAGGCCTGGATAGAGTCCACACTCAGATAATGTGGGATTTTCTGCCTTTGTTTGTTTGTTTGTTTGTTTGTTTTGAGAAACTGCAGGTTGCTTCTTGTGTGAGAGAATTGGCTGTCTTCAAGGATGTTGCCCAGGGGATGTCTGGATGTTTTGATATTTTACCATCTTTGTGGGAGGCTTTTGTCATGTCCCTGTATGGCAGTGGTTCTCAACCTGGGGTCCCCAGATGTTTTTGGTCTACAACTCCCAGAAATCCCAGCCAGTTTGCCAGCTGTTAGGGTTTCTGGGAGTTGAAGGCCAAAAACATCTGGGGACCCCAGGTTGAGAATCACTGCTGTATGGGGAGCTGGAGCTGACAGAGGGAGCTCATCCTTGCTCTCCCCGGATTCGAACCTCCAACCTGTCAGTGTTGAGTCCTGCTGGCACAAGGGGTTTTGTGTCTTGATATTCTGGGATATAGGGGTGTGTGGAAGGGCCCCAAATAAAGAAGATACAAGATAGTCATGGAATGGAAAAATTAACAGCGGATATTTCACTCTGTGTTTCTTCTGTTGCAGGGAATAAAAGAAAGCAAGAATAACAGAATGTGGTAAGCTTCTACTTTTCTACCACTCAAGGTATTACACCATGTTCAGCCGTTGAAGACTTGAGAAATTTGATATGTTTTGCAAATATCCTGATAAAGAAAAAATCAGTACACAAGAGGAAGTGGAAAATGTGGTTAGCTTTCATTGCTTATTTGGAAGGGTTCACCTAAACTTGACTGCAGTGTCCTGGGACACTTTCCTATACTAGGTGTTGAAGCAAAGTCTGGGACAAAAGGAATTCCTGCTCAAAGCTGGAATTGATAGTCACTCAAATTCTACTGCTCTTCCCATTCTTCTCTCCTAGAGAAAAGAATGTCTCAGGGATCTCCTTCAGGGATTCAATTTTTTCCCCTTACCACTAAGGAGACCACCGATGCAGTCATAGTTGTTTTCAGAGGAGGAGTGGGAGCTTGTTCATACACAGAAGGGGCTGTCCAAGGTACTGAACCCAGTCTTCCCACATTCTGGAGAATCCTCTTAGCTCCTTGAATCCTTGATTTCTTCCCCCACTGAAAGGAAAGCCCATGCTCATTGTTGCTCAGGGTATGGCAACCAGATTAGAGGATGTTTTGTGTTTAAGATGTTGGATCTGAGCATTGACCAACCTTTCCGCTTCTGCAGCAGTATTTAAGATAGTTGAGATATTTAAAGATAATAATAATAACAACAACAACAACAACAACAACAACAACTTTATTTTTGTATTGTCGAAGGCTTTCATGGCCGGAATCACTGGGTTGTTGTAGGTTTTTTCGGGCTATATGGCCTTGTTCTAGAGGCATTCTCTCCTGACGTTTCGCCTGCATCTATGGCAAGCATCCTCCGAGGTAGTGAGGTCTGTTGGAACTAGGAAAAAGGGTTTATATATCTGTGGAATGACCAGGGTGGGACAAAGGACTCTTGTCTGCTGGAGCTAGGTGTGAATGTTTCACCTGACCACCTTGATTAGCATATAATGGCCTGAATAAACATATATAGCCCGAAAAAACCTACAACAACCCAGTGATTCCGGCCATTAAAGCCTTTGACAATACAAATTCATTCTGTTTTGTTGTTTCCAGTTTTGCATATTCAATTCTTGCTGCTGTTGTCATATAAAGAAAAACTATTTCTTGAGGTTTCAATATATGTTTATCTAATAATCCCAGGAGAAAAAGTACTGGTTTCAATTGAATTTTATTCTTGAATATATTAGTTTCCAAGTCTCTATGGGTTTTTATTCAGAATTCTTTATCCTTTGGGCAAGTCCACCACAAACGGTAAAGAGTTCCAGTCATTTGTTTGCATTACCAACATGCGTTGTATCTTTAATATACCTTCTCTTCCCCACTAATCCCCTTCCTCTTTCTTGGCAACATAATAGAACTCCATTACCCTCATCCTCTTTTTTGTTTTTATTTTCTTTTTGTGTGAAAAAAATAGGAAAATGCTCAATAAAAATAAAAACTTAGGAAAGAAAAATATTTTATGGATGTTTGTGTGTATTTTTAATGTTCTTCACATTTATGAATGCATTTTTCTAAGGTTAGGAGGAAAGGGAGGCATTTTCTCCTTTATTTTTATACTCCGCCAACCATCTCCCCAAGGGGACTTGGTGCGGCTTACAAGGGACAAGCCCAAAAATTACAAACAAAACATATAATTAAAAACATCAGATAAAATATAAAACAAACACAATTGTAAACAATATCAAACAATATGGCTGAGAGAAAAAAAAAACATAGCTGAGGTCCAAGCTCCATGTGTGCAATTCATCCTGAAGATTATGATCATTGCACCTCTCACCCATTTCTTCACCAGGCTAAAACATATGATTTGTTCTCCAGATTTTGTTCGTTTTCATGGTTTCTTTCTCCCACCCTGGACATTCCATAGACATACTTGCCTAGTTTCCAACAGATCTCACAACCTCTGAGGATGCATGGTGTAGATGTGGGTGAAATGTCAGGAGAAAATGCTTCTGGAATATGGCCATACAGCCTGGAAAACTTACAGCAACACTGTTAAAAACTCCCCTTCACTCAGCTGCCCAAGCAATAGAATCATAGAATCATAGAATCAAAGAGTTGGAAGAGACCTCATGGGCCATCCAGTCCAACCCCATTCTGCCAAGAAGCAGGAATATTGCATTCAAATCACCCCTGACAAATGGCCATCCAGCCTCCGCTTAAAAGCTTCCAAAGAAGGAGCCTCCACCACACTCCGGGGCAGAGAGTTCCACTGCTGAACGGCTCTCACAGTCAGGAAGTTCTTCCTCATGTTCAGATGGAATCTCCTCTCCTGTAGTTTGAAGCCATTGTTCCGCGTCCTAGTCTCCAGGGAAGCAGAAAACAAGCTTGCTCCCTCCTCCCTGTGGCTTCCTCTCACATATTTATACATGGCTATCATATCTCCTCTCAGCCTTCTCTTCTTCAGGCTAAACATGCCCAGTTCCCTAAGCCGCTCCTCATAGGGCTTGTTCTCCAGACCCTTGATCATTTTAGTCGCCCTCCTCTGGACACATTCCAGCTTGTCAATATCTCTCTTGAATTGTGGTGCCCAGAATTGGACACAATATTCCAGATGTGGTCTAACCAAAGCAGAATAGAGGGGTAGCATTACTTCCTTAGATCTAGACACTATGCTCCTATTGATGCAGGCCAAGATCTGAGTGTCATAAGGAATAGCAGAACAGCAAAATATCTCTCCTTTCTTTCTGTCCACTGGGTTATATTCCATACGGATGTTGTCCTGGAAAGTTGAAATGAAGAGGAGCTGTGCATGAGTGCACCAGTGCTCTCGTTCTGAGTATCAGCCACACATTCCAATAAGGAATGTATGAGGGGGGATCGTGATGCATCGTCTCTCATGGTTAAATAAGTCCTTGTTATACTTCTTCGAACCTATTCCAACTAGTCTCTAACCTTAATAAAATGAGATGCCCAGAACAGAATACAATACTCCAGATGAGGCCTGAAAAGAATATAATTGGATTATTGCTTCCTTTGTTCTTGGGCGTAATAATTCCACTATATCCACTCCTTATATTAATATAGTCTTGTTGCACTATATTTTTCTCTATAAATCATATGGCTTTTTGTCCTGCATTATTACTATCTAGAGTGAGAAAGTAATGTGAGACATGTACACACACATATTGTTGCTCTTAGTTTTGGATGTGGAATCATAGATAAAAAGAGCTATACCCATGACTTTTGACTAAGAGCAGAGGGCTTTTCTTACCTCTTCTCTAAACTACTGCAGAATTGACATGGGAAGGAAACCCTCCCAACAGACATGTAGCCGGGGGGGGGGGGGGGAGCTTGGGGGGCTTCACAACCTCTGAGGATGCCTGCCATAGATGCAGGTGAAACATCAGAAGAGAATGCTTCTAGAACATGGCCACACAGCTCAGAAAACCTACAACAACCCAGTGATTCCAGCCATGAAAGCCTTCGATAATACTTGGTACCATTTCAAGTCCCATGGCTCTGCAATACAAAAATCCTGGGATGTAGAATTTCTTGGGGTAGGTAGAGTGCTATGCTTGCAAGTTTTCATACAGTATCAGGAAAATAGATTAGAGTTCTTTAATAGACAGCCTAGGTGGATTTTATCAATGTGGAGCTCTGTTGTGAACATAAAAGCATTATGCAGTTGAGTTACACATCTGGTATGGATACTTTCCATATTCTTCATGCTGTGAATGCATAACAAGAGAAAAGAAAATCAGGAAATATAAGTGGAGGTAAGAAAGATGATGCCCAGCCACAAGAGACCTCTTCACACTACAGAACTATAGCACTATGAAGGAATGTGGTTTTGTTTCATAAAACACATCGTTTGTAGTTTGTCATTTGGTGTTGTACTAGAACTCTTTGGCTGAGAATTAAAGATAGCCCTCCACACACCACAAAACCCAAGAGCCCATAGAATGTTACTATGGTAATTAAAATAGACGCATGGTGCTTTAAATGCATAGTGTGAAATGGCCCCAAATTTAAAGGAAGCTTGTAGACATTTCTGTGGCCAGGTTGCCTTACTCCATGGCCTGGTTTTCTCTGTATTTAAATCTGTGTTCATGACATGAGCTCTCTGAAATACGTTCAATGCAACCCAGCTAACCATTGAATTTGCAATTTGTTGCCTTTTGAATCTAGCTTGGTTATTCCCACAGCTGTTCTCAACTTGCTTGGTCTAGATTCTGAGATCAAGTTGAAGACAATGATAAGTTAACAGGGACAAAAATCATCATGAAATTCATAATTTTATTACATTGTGTAAAAGCAACTGATATGGTAACTTTCTATTTTTCTGAAAAGATTCTTGGGAGCATTTTTGGAGGCCAAGTGGACCATAAAGCAGGAACAGATTTGTATTAAAACAGGAGTTGCCTTTTTCTTCTCCGGAAATGGAATATCCGGTTGTTTAACCCCTTGACCTGCAAAAGAAATCAAGAGTCATCTTTATTCATGCTGGTCGATTCATTGACCAAGGCAGTGACATCTCCAGCTCATCCCCTGTTTGGGTATCAGCCAGCATGTCAACGACTTAAATCTAGAAATAGTTTTCTAAGATCTACAGAGACACTTGCTGGAACAACTCAGCAAGCAAGAGTCCAAAAGTGGCAGGCTGAAACCCAGAACCTCAACCAATGGCTGATACCAAATGAGAGACTCCCCCCTGGGCACACAGAAAACTGGGGGACTTGGAAAGCGCTGAACAGACTGCGCTCTGGCACCACAAGATGCAGAGCCAACCTTCAGAAATGGGGCTACAAAGTGGAATCCTCGACATGTGAGTGTGGAGAGGAGCAAACCACTGACCACCTGCTGCAATGCAACCTGAGCCCTGCCACATGCACCATTGAGGACCTTCTTGCAGCAACACCAGAAGCACTCCAAGTGGCCAGATTCTGGTCAAGGGACATTTAATCAACTACCAAACTCATACACTTTGTATTTTGTTTGTTTGTTTGTTTGCTTTGCTCTGTTAGAAATGTAATATAATTTGACTGGTTGTCCTGACACGACAAACAAATCTTTATTCATGTAGATTTGCTTCTCCCCCCCCCCCCTCTCAATAAGGGAGAGGAGGGTGTTTTGCTCCCTTCCACTGAAGGAAGAGCATGTAAAGTAGTCTTGGTCTTGACTTGAAAGGGGTAGGGCCAATGTAGTTATGTTCTCCACCCTGCTCTCCATTCCAGCTTCATCTTTGACCCATCCTTCTGCCCTTTAAAAGTGTACTTTATGGGTTGCCAATGGGGTTGGGTAGGAATTCCACCCCCCAGTGTAGGGTAGAGGGGATTTTTTTGCCTAACCTACACTGTTCAGTCTAGGGCTAATTGGGTGAGTGGGCTTTAAATAGACTACCATGAGAGAAAAGAGAAATAGGTTTACATCCCGGTGTGCATTTAAGGCACCCCTTCATGGTGTAGGACAAGAACAGGAACCCTCATTTGTGGTTAAAAGAACCGAGGTGAGGGTATTTATTTATTTATTTATTACTTGCACTTATTTACCGCCACTCTCAGCCCAGGGGGCGACTCGTGGCGGTGAACAACAACATAGAAAAGACAATTTACAGTAATCAGAACAATACATAACATGCTACTACTACTTGACATATACTTATACTAAAAATCCGCTTCGTCATATCATGGGTCATAGTCAGTCTCATAGTCGTGGTCCATTCCGGTCATCATTGCCAAGATATAGCACTCAGTTAAAGGCCAACTCGAAGAGCCATGTTTTCAGGCTCTTACGAAAGGCCATAAGGGAGGGCGCCTGTCTAACTTCAGCAGGGAGGGCGTTCCACAGCCGGGGGGCCACCACCGAGAAGGCCCGCTCTCTCGTCCCCACCAGGCGTGCCTGTGAGGCAGACGGGATCGAGAGAAGGGCCTCCCCGGATGATCTCAAGGTCCTCGTGGGCTCGTAGGCCAAGATGCGGTCTGCAAGGTATTTTGGGCCGGAACAGTTTAGGGCTTTGTAGGATAGTACCAGCACCTTAAATTGGGCCCGGTAGCAAATCGGCAGCCAGTGGAGCTGGGACAGCAGGGGCGTTGTGTGCTCCCTACGCCCTGCTCCTGTTAACAACATGGCTGCCACGCGCTGGACTAGCTGGAGCTTCCGGGCCGTTTTCAAAGGCAGCCCCACGTAGAGAGCGTTGCAGTAGTCGAGGCGGGATGTGACCAAAGCGTGTACCACCGTGGCCAAGTCAGACTTCCCAAGATACGGGCGCAGCTGGCGCACGAGCCTGAGCTGTGCAAATGCTCCCCTGGTCACCGCTGAAACCTGGGGATCCAGGCTCAGCGACGAGTCCAGGGTCACACCCAAGCTGCGAACCTGAGCCTTCAAGGGGAGTGCGACCCCGTCCAGCACAGGCTGTAACCCTATACCCTGTTCGGCCTTGCGACTGACCAGGAGTACCTCTGTCTTGTCTGGATTTAATTTCAGTTTGTTCGCCCTCATCCAGACCGTCACAGCGGCCAGGCACCGGTTCAGGACTTCGACGGCCTCCTTAGTAGCAGGTGGGAAGGAGTGACAGAGTTGGACATCATCTGCGTACAGATGACACCGCACCCCGAAACTCCGGATGATCTCACCCAGCGGCTTCATGTAGATGTTAAACAGCATGGGGGACAGGATGGAGCCCTGAGGAACCCCACAGGTCAAAGGCTGTGGTGTTGAACAGGAGTCCCCCAATAACACCTTCTGGGTACGGCCCTCCAGAAATGACCGGAGCCACTGCAAAGCAGTGCCCCCGAGACCCATCTCTGCAAGGCGCCCCAGAAGAATACCGTGGTCGACGGTATCGAAGGCCGCTGAGAGGTCCAGGAGCACCAACAGGGACACACTCCCCCTGTCTAGCTCCCGGCGCAGATCATCGACTAAGGCGACCAAGACCGTCTCGGTACCATGTCCCGGTCTGAAACCAGACTGTGCCGGATCCAGATAATCCGTGTCTCTCAAGAATACCTGGAGTTGTGAGGCCACCACGCTTTCCATGACTTTGCCCAAGTAGGGAAGATTGGAAACAGGCCGAAAGTTTTCGAATTTGGTGGGGTCCAGTGATGGCTTCTTCAACAGCGGCTTTATAATAGCCTGTTTTAGGCTCGCTGGAATCTTGCCTTCCCGAAGGGAGGCATTCACCACCACCGTTACCCACTCGGCCAATCCCCCTCTGGCCTCCTTCAGAAGCCAGGATGGGCAGGGGTCTAGGATGGACGTGGTGGGCCTCATTCCTCCAAGTATCTTGTCCACATCCTCGGGCTTCACAAACTGAAAAGAATCCAACAAAATAGGACAAGCAGGTGCTTGTGTCACATCCACAGAGACTGCACTTAATGTGGCGTCCAGCTCAGAGCGGATCAAAGCGACTTTGTCTGCAAAGAACCGAGCAAATGCTTCACAGCGCGTGACCGAATTGTCAGGGCTCCCACCTGAGGTAGGGGGAGTTAAAAGACCTCTGACAATCCGAAACAGCTCCGCCGGACGGTTCTTTGCAGACGCAATAGTAGCCGCAAAGAAAGTTTTCTTTGCGGCTTTTATTGCCGCGGCATATGCCCTTAGAAAGGACACAAACCGTGTTCGATTTGGCTCGCTTGGGTCTGAGCGCCACACGCTCTCTAGTACCCTCTTCCTTCGCTTCATCGCTGCCAGCTCCTCAGTGAACCAAGGGGCTGGTTTAGCTCGGTTACTCGAGAGGGGACGTTCCGGAGCGATCCTGTCAATTGCCCTGGTCATCTCCCCATTCCAGAGAGCGACCAAGGCCTCGACATGGTCACCTACCGAGGTGGCGGGAAAATCCCCAAGAGCCGTCAGGAATCCATTCGGATCCATAAGCCTCCTGGGGCGGACCTTCTTAATGGGTCCTCCACCTCTGCAGAGGTTAGGGGGCGCAGTGAGCCTAAATCTGATCAAGAAGTGGTCGGTCCATGGCAACGGAGAGATAGACAGCTCCTCCACACCGCCACCCTGCTCCCATCCCTGGCAGAAGACCAAGTCCAATGTGTGTCCAGCACAGTGGGTGGGGCCAGTTATCCGTTGGGACAGCCCCATGGTTGCCATGGCGGACATGAAGTCCTGAGCCGCTCCTGTGAGGGTTGCCTCGGCATGGATGTTGAAGTCCCCCAGCACAAGGAGCTGTTGGGACTCCACCGCCAGGCTCGAGACCACCCCCGCTAGCTCAGGTAGGGAGACTGTAGTGCAGCGAGGTGGACGGTACACTAGCAGAATCCCTATTCTGTCCCGGTCACCCACCCTCAGGTGGACGCATTCGAAATTTGTGGTCTGCGGGATGGGGCTCCTGGTCAGATGGATGGAATCTCTATAGACCACTGCGACCCCGCCTCCCCGTCCTCCGGCTCTTGGTTGGTGTTGCACGGAGAAACCTGGAGGGCAAAGCTGGGAGAGATTTACGCCCCCAGCTTCATCCAACCAGGTCTCCGTGATGCACGCCAGATCTGCCCGCTCCTCCAGGATTAAATCCTGGATCCAGGTCGTTTTTCCGTTGACAGATCTGGCGTTCAACAACACCACCTTCAAGCCGGAGGGTCCGCTCACCTGGTTACACCAATTTACCTTAGGAGACCGATTGGGGGTTGTTAATATGGATAAGCGTTCCGAATTAGGCCGAATTTGAGGTCTCCTTTTTCCGCATCTCCTCCTTCCCACCACGACCTCTATGGGGGCCCCTCGGCTAGTGGAAGACCTCCCCCCCTCCATGCCGCCATCCATAGTCAAGAAATTGCTTTCTACTTTGCTCGTTGTTAGATTTTTTGGTTCTTGCCAACATCTTCTCTCCCCCTCCCCCTCCCTCCCTATCCCATTTTCGTTCGCAGGCTCCAACCCACCTCCTTTTTTGCCCCCTCCGCTACACAGAAGTAACAGGGACAGTACATAAATGGGGATGGGGAACCACATGGATAGCAGCAATACAGATGGTGGTGGTGTTCCAGCCACACCAATGGGCTAGATCTTAAAGTGCAAGTTTTTAAATGCAGCCCTGTCTATAGTAGTATTTAATCAACAGCAGACACTACGTGCTATCGGGCACAATCATAAAGTGCTAGGTCTAAAGTGCTCTATTCGACAATAATTAAAGTGCGGCACGGAGGGATGGGGAAGGGGCGAAAGTGCTGGTGCAATCTAGCAGCAGGCGGCAGGCGCCTAAAGTGCTCTATTATGTTCTCACCATATTGGTACAAATGACAACCAGGAATATACTAAGTTGGTAGTATATATTACCCTCCAATGGGGATGAAAGTGATGGCAAATTAGTTAACTATTGATATGATCCCCGGTGGAATCTTTAGACGGTTGGTATACAAGCGGATGGGGCTTCCGGAGGTGACAACTCAGCGGTGGGCAGCACAGATGGTCAATCAAACTCTCATTCAGTATGTATCAATATAGGGGCTGGCTTAAAGGTCTATTAAAGGGTAAACAGTGATTGCCTTGAGCTGTGAGAGTTCCAGTTTCAATATCCTCTGGAATTGAGACACAAGCCCTACGAAGAGCGGCTTAAAGAGCTGGGCATGTTTAGCCTGAAGAAGAGAAGGCTGAGAGGAGATATGATAGCCATGTATAAATATGTGAGAGGAAGTCACAAGGAGGAGGGAGCAAGCTTGTTTTCTGCTTACCTGGACACTAGGACGCGGAACAATGGCTTCAAACTACAAGACAGGAGATTCCATCTGAACATGAGGAAGAACTTCCTGACTGTAAGAGCCATTCAGCAGTGGAACTCTCTGCCCTGGAGTGTGGTGGAGGCTCCTTCTTTGGAAGCTTTTAAACAGAGGCTGGATGGCCATCTGTCAGGGGTGCTTTGAATGCAATATTCCTGCTTCTTGGCAGAATGGGGTTGGACTGGATGGCCCATGAGGTCTCTTCCAACTCTATGATTTTATAATCAATTTCCCTGAGTGGATGCTCTGGAATCATTAGTTTGTTGTAGCCTGGTGTCTCACCCTTGATAGATGAGGAATTGGTCTTTGATGACCACTGCCTCGGTTTATTTACACACCAAGTTCATGTCCTTAAAATTGGTTGGCAGGTCACATAGAAATTGATCGGTAACATTTAATAAAAGTTTCCCACACTGTTGTGGAGGCTCCTTCTTTGGCCATTGGTCTGAAAATGAGCAGCTGACTGAAAGCCTCCTTTGCTAAGATCTTGCTCCCTCTTGACCAAATATACTCAGTTCCCTATGTAATTTAATTTTATTTTCCTTTCAAATTCAATGTATTGTCCATGTTTTATTATTGCTACATGTATGTGTGTGTGTATGTTTTCAAAAATGTATTGTGAAAACATTGTATAAATCTGTTATTTAAACAAAGTTGTTGTTGTTATTATTATTATTATTATTATTATTATTATTATTTTAAAAAAGAAACTTACTGTATGCAGCAAACTTTCCAAGTACTACATTTCCCAGTTGGGCTCATCGGATACTGACAGCCCTTTGGAAAACTGACAGTACAATAGCCCCCTGCATTTTTACATTCAGGTTCAGTTGAAATTCTTCTGGTATATCCTGCAAAAAAATAAGAATACAAATAAATATAAGTATAGATGTGAGGAACAGTTGAATATGTTTGGGAAATTCTGATAACCTGAAATTTGTCTGTGGGAGGAATGGTTTAGTCTTACCTGCCTTCTCTGGAAATAATAATACTTTGTATTTAAATCTGTGGGTTGCAATTTGCCACCAATGTAGAAATAGTGGTTGAGCATTGGACTCAAACAGTAGGAAATAAAGGTTTTGTGAAATGAGGACTTGATTACTGTAAGGCAAAAGAACTGCGGCAAGTGGGGGCTATGGGGAAGAAAGGGCAGCATACAGGGAACATACTCTTCCTCTTTTACTCAACTTCACTGGCTGCCAGTTTGCTACCGAGCCCAATTCAAAGTGCTGGTCTTGGCCTGTACAGTTTTGATCCAACTTACCTTTCCGAACGCATCTCCCTCTATGAGCCTATAAGAGCTTTAAGATCAGCTGGGGAGGCCCTGCTCTCCATCTCAACCTCTTCACAAGCGTGATTGGTTGTGGAGACTAGGATGCAGTAGAGCAATGGCTTCAAACTACAGGAAAGGAGATTCCACTTGAACATTAGGAAGAACTTCCTGACTGTGAGAGTTGTTCAGCAGTGGAACTCTCTGCCCTGGAGTGTGGTGGACAAAGCACCCACCAATGAGAGGAAGTCACACCTCTGTGTCTTTTAAACTATCACAGATATTACAACGTATAGTAATGTCAACATGTTGAACGTTTGAGGTTTTAGCCACAAATTCTATAGAATGGATGATTTTGTGCAACTCATTGGTTTCAGTGGGTTGTTGTAGGTTTTTCGGGGTATATAGCAAAAATGTTCTAGAAGCATTCTCTCCTGATGTTTTGCCTGCATCTATGGCAGGCATCCTCAGAGGTTGGGAGGTCTGACATAGATGCAGGAGAAACGTCAGGAGAGTGCTTCTAGAACATGGACATATAGCCCAAAAAACTTACAACAACCCATGAAATCCTTCAACAATTCATTGTTTTCAGTTTGTCATAGTATCCTTATGCTCATCTATAGTAACTGAATTGCCTTTGATCATTTTAGTTGTCATCCTCTGGACACATTCAACATCTCCCTTCAATTGTGGTGCTGAGAACTGGACAGAGTATTCCAGGTGTGGTCTAACCAAGGCGGAATAGAGCATGGGTTGCATGACTTCCCTGGATCTACACATTAGGCTCCTATTTATGCAGACCAAAATCCCATTGGCTTTTTAAGCCACCGCATGACATTGTTGGGCTGCCTGGTGTCACTGGGGAGGGAGTTCCACAGCTGAGGGGTCACCACTGAGAAGGCCCTGTCTCTCATCACAACCAATCACGCTTGTGAAGAGGTTGAGATGAAGAGTGTGAACTTTGGTTAGATCAAGCACTGTGGTTTCAGTGGATTCATAGAACATTTGGTGATTTTCCATCTTTCTGTTTTTTTCCCAACTATGTTTTTGACCCCCACTTCTTTGAAAGAGACTGGAGAACAAGCCCTATGAGGAGTAGCTTAAAGAGCTGGGCATGTTTTTCCTGCGGAAGAGAAGGCTGTGAGGAGACATGATGAGGGCCATGTATAAATAAGTGAGGGGAAGTCATAGGGAGGAGAGAGCAGGCTTGTTTTCTGCTGCCCTGGAGACTAGGATGCAATGGACCAATGGCTTCAAACTACAGGAAAGGAGATTCCACTTGAACATTAGGAAGAACTTCCTGACTGTAGGAGGAGCTGTTCAGCAGTGGAACTCTCTGCCCTGGAGTGTGGTGGAGGCTCCTTTTTTGGAGTCTTTTAAGCAGAGGCTGGATGGCCAGCTGTCAGGGGAGCTTTGAATGTGATTTCCCTGCTTCTTGGCAGAAAGGGGTTGGACTTGATGTCCCACAAGATCCCTTCCAATTCTATGAAAGCTGCAGATAGAGGAATGTGCTGCTCCCTAAACGTGTGATGGCATCTACTTCTCTGGAAGTTTTAAACCCAGAGACTAGAAAGCCACCTGCCAGGAGTACTTGGATTGTGTCTTCCACATGGCAGAATGGGGTTGAACTGGATTGTTCTTCTTGGTCTCTTCCAGTTCCATGATTCGATGATTTTAGTTTGCATTGTAAGCAGACTTTCATGCAGTTAGTTGGGGTCTAAATTCACTATAAGAGACATATTGGCAAGATAGGATTTATCTCCAGGATCCCTGGCTGTCTTGGAAGTTTCATTTTAAAATACAATCTGGAATTTTATTTCAAATCCTCTCCTCACAGTTCAGACTATGAAGCCCCCAGTGACACAGTGGGTTGAACCCCTGTGCCAGCAGGACCACTGACCAAAAGGTTGGCGGTTCAAATCTGGGTAGTGGGGTGAGCTCCCGTCAGCTCCAGCTTCACATGCGGGGATATGAAAGAAGCCTGCAACACAGTGGTAGAATCATAGAATCATAGAATCAAAGAGTTGGAAGAGACCTCATGGGACATCCAGTCCAACCCCCTGCCAAGAAGCAGGAATATTGCATTCAAATCACCCCTGACAGATGGCCATCCAGCCTCTGTTTAAAAGCTTCCAAAGAAGGAGTCTCCACCACACTCCGGGGCAGAGAGTTCCACTGCTGAACGGCTCTCATAGTCAGGAAGTTCTTCCTCATGTTCAGATGGAATCTCCTCTCTTGTAGTTTGAAGCCATTGTTCCGCATCCTAGTCTCCATGTGTCCCCTGGGCAACATCTTTGCAGACAATGGGTTGTTGTAGGTTTTTTCGGGCTATATGGCCATGGTCTAGAGGCATTCTCTCCTGACATTTCACCTGCATCTATGACAAGCATCCTCACTACCTCTGAGGATGCTTGCCATAGATGCAGGTGAAGCGTCGGGAGAGAATGCCTCTAGAACATGGCCATATACCCCGAAAAAACCTACAGCAACCCAGTGATTCCAGCCATGAAAGTCTTCGACAATCCTTGCCGACAGCCAATTCTCTCATACCCGGATCAACCTGCAGTTTCTCAAGTTCCTCCTGACATGAAAAAAAATGTTCAGACTATGGCAGGAGTCATGCCCCTGCTAAAAAAATAATGCTTGTAGGTTGTATTTCTGGAACATAACTTGTAACAACCCTTTGGAAGGATTCTGGCACTTATTGAGACATGGACATGGACCACTGACACTAACTTTCAGAATCCTTCAACCAGCAAGATGCACTCCCATAAAATAACTTTTCCAAACTATATACTTCATCCCAATGTTAAGTTATATAAAATAGAAAGTTGTGTATTGCAAGTGCCCCTTTTCAGAAAATCAAATATCACATTCTTTACAACTTCCTTATTAACAGAAGCCAGATCTAAATTCTAGAGGATGGATGTTAAAACAAGGCTTGAAAAAATAAGGAGATCTTTCTAGATGAATTTGTCTGCATTATTTTAAAAGGTTGTTCTGTTTAGATCTGAAACCTGTCCCCGTGCAAAGCTAATAAATTCATACCTGGATCAGGAGAGATCATCAAGAAGAGGATAAGGAAGAGAAGACTGTAAATCTTCATTGTGATGCAAAATAAACCGTAAACAGTTGGTTGTAGATTTCTTATTTGTTTGGACAAAGCACCCAACAATGAGAGGAAGTCGCACCTCTGTGTCTTTTAAACTATCACAGATATTACAACATATAGTAATTTCAACATGTTGAACGTTTGAGGTTTTAGCCACAAATTCTTTAGAATTGATTTTGTGCAACTCACTGGTTTCAGTGAGTTGTTGTAGGTTTTTCAGACTATATGGCAAAAATGTTCTAGAAGCATTCTCTCCTGACATTTTGCCATCTATGGCAGCAGGCATCCTCAGAGGTTGTGAGGTCTGCCATAGATGCAGGGGAAATGTCAGGAGAGACATTACCATCCGGTCAGCCTCACGTCGATACCAGGCAAGATTCTGGAAAAGACTGTTAACGAAGTGGTCTGCAAACACTTAGAAACAAATGCGGTCATCGCTAATACTCAACATGGATTTATCAAAAAACAAGTCATGCCAAATCTGATCTCTTTTTTCGATAGAGCTACAAGCTGGGTAGATGCGGGGAATGCCGTGGATGTAGCGTACCTGGATTTCAGTAAGGCCTTCGACAAGGTCCCCCATGACCTTCTGGCAAGGAAACTAGTCCAATGTGGGCTAGGCAAAACTACGGTGAGGTAGATCTGTAATTGGTTAAATGGACGAACCCAGAGGGTGATTCTCACCAATGCTTCCTCTTCATCTTGGAAAGAAGTGACGAGCGGAGTGCCGCAGGGTTCCGTCCTGGGCCCGGTCCTGTTCAACATCTTTATTAATGACTTAGATGAATGGTTAGAAGGCAGGATCATCAAGTTTGCAGACGGGATGAAATTGGGAGGGAGAGCCAATACTCCAGAGGACAGGAACAGGATTCAAAATGATCTTGACAGATTAGAGAGATGGGACAAAACTAACAAAATGAAGTTCAACAGTGACAAATGCAAGAGACTCCACTTTGGCAGGAAAAACAAAATGCAAAGATACAGAATGGGGGACAATGCCTGACTCGAGAGCAGTACGTGTGAAAAAGATCTTGGAGTCCTCGTGGACAACAAGTTAAACATGAACCAACAATGTGATGTGGTGGCAAAAAAGCCAATGGGATTTTGGCCTGCATCAATAGGAGCATAGTGTCTAGATCTAGGGAAGTAATGCTACCCCTCTATTCTGCTTTGGTTAGACCACACCTGGAATATTGTGTCCAATTCTGGGCACCACAATTCAAGAGAGATATTGACAAGCTGGAATGTGTCCAGAGGAGGGTGACTAAAATGATCACGGGAACATGAGGAAGAACTTCCTGACTGTGAGAGCCATTCAGCAGTGGAACTCTCTGCCCCAGAGTGTGGTGGAGGCTCCTTCTTTGGAAGCTTTTAAACAGAGACTGGATGGCCATCGATCAGGGCCATCTGTCTCCTCTCAGCCTTTTCTTCTTCAGGCTAAACATGTCCAGCTCTTTAAGCCACTCCTCATAGGGCTTGTTCTCCAGACCCTTGATCATTTTTCCTTCCTTCACAGTAACATCCATTGATTGTGGCAATATAGACTGCAGGACAGAGTATAAAAAGTCATTGTTCCAAGCTCTGCCCAGAAAGGATCCATCTCTGATCCCCATGCATTTCTGGTGCTGCCTGTCAACTTCATTACAAATGGTGTTCTGCTAACTATTGATTATTTATTTACTGTACTTATACCCTGCCCTTCGTCTCACACTCAGGGCAGCCTACAGACTATGGCAATAATTCAATACCAGATTCAGATAATACCAATATCAGTAAAACACAATATTATACAACTGTAAAAAATATATATATATCAATTAAAATAGTCTTTCAACAATTAAAACATATCAAACATATCAAAAGTCTAGCATCAACTGAGCTTTGTAAACATTGTACCAATTGCTTTGCCATTGTTCCGTCATACTTAAGGGTCACATTAATCCCCAAAGGCTTGCTTAAATAGCCAGGTCTTAAGATTTTTCCTGAAGCTTAAGAGAATGGGGCTTTCTGATGGCGAGGGAGTTCCACAGTCACGGTGCCACCATTGCAAAGGCCCTGTCTCTCGTCCCCACCAACTGCACCTGTAATGAGAGCGGGACCGAGAGCAGGGCTTCTCAGAAGATCTTAACAGTTGTACATCTTAACAAATGTACAGAGAGATACATTTGGACAGCTAAGCTGGAACCATTTAGGGATTTACAGACCAAAGCCAGCACTCTGAATTGTGCTCGGAAGCAAATTGGCAGCCAGTGGAGCTGGCATAACAGGGGCATTGTATGTTCTCTGTACACTGCTCTGGTTAGTAATCTGGCTGCCACCCATTGGACTACTTGAAGCTTCCAAACAGTCTTCAGAGGCAACCCCATTTAGAGTACATTGTAGTAGTCTACCCGATTTTGCCATTTGCTGTTGCTGTTACTGCCATAACAGAAATGGAGAAAGGGAATGATTGGGTTGAGAACTGGGTGGTCTGGAATATATTCTTATATTGCAACTCATGCTCAATATTCTAAGTCGTGAAAAGTTGGCATTTGATAACAACAAAGCTTAAAGTTTGCCAAGGACAGTAGAAAAAAGTCAGAAGTCAACTTCTAATCTGGAACCAGAAACACAATGGGAACACATAAGTAAAAATCCAAGGCAGAAGAGATTTCTCTGAATTGTATAAATATGGAATTTGCTCATGCTTCAGTGATATCTTTCAACAATTAAAACATAAATTTAAAAGACAGACTAGATAGATAAAACAAGGAAAGGTGGAGGAAGGGAAAGAGATAAACTCTTTGCCCAAGTAGCCTGTTCTATAGTCACATCTTCTTAGATTATAACTGTAATGTAATGTGCTCTACGTGGGGCCGCCCTTGAAAATGGCTCGGAAATTCCAACTGATCCAACGGGTGGCGGCCAGGATGTTAACTGGTGCTCCTTACAGAGAGCGGTCAACCCTTCTGTTTAAGGAGCTCCATTGGCTGAGGTTACTTACCGAGCCCAATTCAAGGTGCAGGTGCTTACCTACAAAGCCCTAAACTGTTTGGGACCTGCCTACCTGCATGACCGCACGATCCCTTCGTTCATCCGGAGAGGCCCTGCTCGCAAGCCCACCTGCGTCACAGGCGCATTTGGTGGGGGCGAGGGACAGGGCCTTCTCTGTGGTTGCCCCCCAACTCTGGAACACCCTCCCCAAAGACATTAGACTAGCACCCACGTTGGCAGTCTTCAGGAAGAATCTGAAGACCTGGCTATTCCGATGTGCCTTTCCAGAATAGGATAATCTCCAGCACTATGTCCCAGAAGCACTTTATTAGAGTTTAATACTCTCTGCACATTGCACTTGCCCAGAAATCCAAATACCACCCACCACACCCAGTACTTTTTAACTTGTACTCATCACTGGCCTGGCCCTGGTTTTTATTGCATAATTGATGTATTGTTTTTTATTGCTTATGTTTTATTTTGCTGTAAATTGTACTGTTATTGTTTTGCTGTTGTTGTGTTGATGCCTTGGCCTTTGTAAGCTGCATCAAGTCCTGCGGGAGATGCTAGCAGGGTACAAATAAAGTTTAAGAATAATAATAATAATAATAATAATAATAATAATAATAACTGGAACAGTGGAAATGGCAAGTAGACTTTTTTGTCCAGTGGCAGTGGCAGTTCTTCTGTTTCAGAGAAAAATAAATTTTGTTATCTATGCAATGAACGTAGAAACTCCATCAACCACCAAATTACAGTTAACTAATGACACTGCAGAGTTATTGCAATTGTGGTTTAATATGAAGAAAACACATGAAAGCTAGCTGGAAAGAGAAAATAAACAATGAGGAACTCAGCAGGAGGATATTTTTTTAAGTATAATCTATTTTTCAATATTATTTTTTTATTTGGTGAAACAACCATACCATTGTTCAAAGGCAAATGAACAAACTATGTCATATAAGACACTATCCTACAACAGGAAAACTACTAAACCTAAGCAGAAGATGCTTATGAAAGTAACAGATGCTATTAAATTAGGGACCCATCCACACAGCTGAATAAAATCCCACATTTAGAGTTTTTAACTGGAATATATGGCAGTGTGGACTCAGATAACACAGGGCGCTTCCAGACAGCCCTTAAAGATAGGGATCAAAATTTGAATGTTTCTGGATCCCCATCCAAACGCCCCTCAGAAAGTGTGTTCTTTCTGGGGCGAGTGTCCAGATGTGCTCCCAGAACTTGTTTGTATAGGGGGGGAAGTGTGTTTTAGAACTGAAGAGATATAGTATATGAAGACCATGTGGTCTTATTAAATACAGAGAAGTTATGGATTCTTAACTTCGGGTTACAAATCCATCACTGTAGTACAGAATGCCAGCCAGTCACTAATAGTAGTGGCCCAACATTTCACAGTAATGGGAATGGACAAAGGCATGTGTTACAGAGATAACATCCTACCAGAAACAGTGCTTTTGTGTTTATGAAGTATAATGGTTATATTTAAACTCAACGCAGAGAGTTTCAGGAAGTAGAACAGTTATGTTTTAACCCAAAACAGAGTGTTTCAGGAAGTATGGCCATTACCAACTACTAGAAAGTAGAAAAAGCTATAAGGAAGCATTGAACCCAAAGCAGGAGATTGAAGCATGCCAGGAAGAAAGAGGGTTGTTTTTTTTTTTAAAGGAAGCCCAGGGAGGATAGCAGCAGAAGGTCACTGCTCTTCCTAACTTGGAAGAGGGAAGCCTCCTTAAAATGCCTTGGAAAGAGTTCATGACTGCTGCATGGTGCAGGCCCAAGAGAGAGAGGGCACGGGCACCTGCCTGCTACACCTCTCCTCTCTCCTCAATTCAGGGTGCAGGTGCTTACCTACAAAGCCCTAAACAGTTTGGGACCCGCCTACCTGCATGACTGCATCTCCGAATATGAACCCACACGATCTCTCTGATCATCTGGAGAGGCCCTGCTCACGATCCCACCTGCGTCGCAAGCGCGTTTGGTGGGGACGAGGGACAGGGCCTTCTCTGTGGTAGCCCCCCGACTCTGGAACTCTCTCCCCAAGGACATCAGACAAGCCCCAACGTTGGCAGTCTTTAGGAAGAGCTTGAAGACGTGGCTGTTCCAGTGCACCTTTCCAGAATAGGAAACTCCTAGCATCATGTCCCAATGCTAGAGATTTAAGATTGTCTGCACACCGCACCTACCTCTAAAAACCTATACATTTCACTTCTTAAATTTTATTCATTACATTTGGCCCAGCCTTAGTTTTAAATGCGTTGTGGTATTATTGTTCTAGTGTTTATTGTTATTGCTTTAATGTTTATTGTTTTGCTTTATGAGTTTTATTGTTGTATTTGTTATGTTGTTGTTTTGTTGAGGGCCTTGGCCTTTTGTAAGCTGCACCGAGTCCTTCGGGAGATGTTAGCGGGGTATAAATAAAGTTAATTAATAATAATAATAATAATAATAATAATAATAGAGTGAGAAACAGCTTTAAGAACTTGCCTCTTTTAAATGCCTTGGAAAGAGTGTGTGTGGGTCGTGCAGGCCTGGGAGAGAAAGTGTGGGCTCCTGCCTGCAGAGTAGAAGGTAACAGGCCTCCTTAAAGTGTGGTGACAGTCTGCATCTGAGTGTCTCTCCTCTAGAGTAGGAAAAAATAGCTTTAAGAACAAGAAGCCACCTTAAAGTGTGTGTGCCTGCCTGCAGCTGAGTGCCTTTCTTCTAGAGCAGAAACAGGTAAGAACTTGAAGCCTCCTTGAAGTGCATGCACCTGTCTGCAGCACCTCTCCTCTAGAGTAAGAAAGAGCTTTAAGAACTTCTCTCTTTTAAATGCTTTGGAAAGAGTGCATGTGTCATGAAGGTAAGGTCCAGGAAAGAAAACACGGGTGCCTCCCTGAAAAATAGAAACAGCTTAAATGCCCAAAATAACACCCTGTGAAGTCCCCTCCCCATAAAATATAACAAACACTTTTCTCCTAACATCAATCTCAGGGCTAGCTCCTTATAACCAGTAAAATCCAGCTGCAACCTATCTCTTGCATGCATCCACCCTTAACTGCTTTCACCTGTTTTCACTTACTTACAGATTACTCAGCCCTTTAGAACTAAGACATGGCAGGGGGTTAGACTAAATGGCCCATGCAGTCTCTTCCAACTCCAACTCATGCAGTCTCTTCCAACACTGAGCAGCATTTTGTGGACACAGATACTAAAAGACAAGGGGGTTACGGATAGATGGGAGTTTCTCAAGAGTGAAATACTCAAGGCGCAGTTGCAAACCGTGCCAACAAAAAGAAAAAATAGGACAAGTGCAAAGAAGCCAGAATGGATGTCCAAAGAACTTCTAACTGTGCTGAGACACAAAAGAGACATGCACAAGAAGTGGAAAAAGGGAGAAATCACCAAAGAAGAATTCAAACAAATAGCCAACACCTGTAGGGAAAAGGTCTGCAAGGCTAAAGCACAAAACGAGCTCAGGCTTGCCAGGGACATTAAAAACAATAAAAAGGGATTCTTTTCTTATGTCAGTAGAAAAAGGAAAAACAAGGAGGCGATAGGGCCTCTTCGAGGAGAAGATGGGGCAATGCTGACAGGGGATAGGGGAAAGGCAGAATTACTTAATACCTTCTTTGCCTCAGTCTTCTCACAAAAAGAAAGTCATCTTCAACCTCAGCAAGACGGAGTGGATGAGGGATTTGAGGACATCCAACCCCAAATTGGGAAACAAGTCATCCAGGAGTACCTGGCTGCTCTAAACGAGTTCAAGTCCCCAGGGCCAGATCAACTACACCCAAGAGTATTGAAGGAACTAGCAGAAGTCATTTCGGAACCATTGGCAACCATCTTTGAGAGTTCTTGGAGAACGGGAGAAGTTCCAGCAGATTGGAGGAGGGCCAATGTGGTCCCAATCTTCAAGAAGGGAAAAAAGGATGACCCAAACAACTACCGTCCGGTCAGGCAAGATTCTGGAAAAGATTGTTAAGGAAGTGGTCTGCAAACACTTAGAAACAAAAGCGGTCATTGCTAGTAGTCAACATGGATTTATAAAAAACAAGTCATGCCAGACTAATCTGATCTCTTTTTTCGATAGAGTTACAAGCTGGGTAGATGTGGGGAATGCCGTGGATGCCACGTACCTGGATTTCAGTAAGGCCATCGACAAGGTTCCCCCATGACCTTCTGGCAAGGAAACTAGTCCAATGTGGGCTAGGCAAAACTACGGTGAGGTGGATCTGTAATTGGTTAAGTGGACGAACCCAGAGGGTGCTCACCAATGCTTCCTCTTCATCCTGGAAAGAAGTGACGAGCGGAGTGCCGCAGGGTTCCGTCCTGGGCCCCACAATTGAAGAGAGATATTGACAAGCTGGAATGTGTCCAGAGGAGAGCGACTAAAATGATAAAAGGTCTGGAGAACAAGCCCTATGAGGAGCGGCTTAAGGAGCTGGGCATGTTTAGCCTGAAGAAGAGAAGGCTGAGAGGGGATATGATAGCCATGTATAAATATGTGAGAGGAAGCCACAGGGAGGAGGGAGCAAGCTTGTTTTCTGCTTCCTTGGAGACTAGGACGCGGAACAATGGTTTCAAACTACAAGAGAGGGGATTCCATCTGAACATGAGGAAGAACTTCCTGACTGAGAGCCGTTTAGCAGTGGAACTCTCTGCCCCAGAGTGTGGTGGAGGCTCCTTCTTTGGAAGCTTTTAAACAGAGTCTGGATGGCCATCTGTCGGGGGTTATTTGAATGCGATGTTCCTGCTTCTTGGCAGGGGGTTGGACTGGATGGCCCATGAGGTCTTTTCTAACTCTTAGATTCTATGATTCTATGATTCTATGATTATATTATGATTCTATGATTCTATGACATGGTAGGGAAATGATTTCCCAGTAATTTCGTTTTCATGGCACAGGAAGATCACCATTCACATTCAACTTTCCTGCAACCTCTTCAACTGTTATGCCTCTGTTTTTGCGAATCAGTTCCAGGGTTCTTTCTTAATTCCTTATGGTCATAGCTGAAGCTGGATGTCCAGAGCACTCTACATCCACCACACTCACTTGTCCATTTTCAATCATTTCAATTTACTCATAGATGACCCAATGAAAGAAAAAATTATCCCCATACTGAGCACACAGGAGAAGATGAATTAGTGCTCCCGCCACAACTTCTGCCCACAAAAAGCATATGAAAGAACACTGTTCCTCTTTGGTGCAGGTTATAAGTTTTGAGGCCATCTTCAGCACAGTGTGATAACTCTAATTCTAAAATGCAAAGTCAGCCAGGTTGCCAAACAAACTAGTCATATGACATTCTCAGACATGGTCAATTACTACTACTTATGCTCTCACAGTTTCTAACAAAAATATAAATGTGCAGAAACTTTTTGAATACCCTCTCATGGTCTGTTAAGTTTGCCATTTGGCACTTACTTTTCTTACAATTTGCAAGGTGAGAGCACCAAGATGGGTGATATGTGCTTTTCGTGGTCTTTCCTATGCACCAAATGGCTTTTTCCCATGTCAGGAGTGACTTGAGAAACAGCAAATCATTTCTGGTGTAAGAGAATTGGCTGTCTGCAAGGATGTTGCCCAGGGGACGCCCAGATATTTTACCATCCTGTGGGAGGCTTCTCTCTTGTCCCCGTATGAGAAGCTAGAGCTGACAGATGGAAGCTCACCCCGCTCTCCCTGGATTCGAACTGCTGACCTTGCAATCAGCAGTCCTGCCAGCACAAGGGTTTGACCCACTGCACCATCACGTTTCCAGCTGGTGAAAGGGTTAAATCCATATTCCTCTCATTGCCAGACATTTTGAGCAAAGTGTCTAGGGATGTTTTCTTGCCCTTGGTTGGGTATCCTTTTAAGAGTGCCAATCAGTGTCATGGGTAGGACTCCTGCAAACTGTAGAATCATTGAATCTTAGAGTTGGAAAGAAACACAAGGCAGATCTAGTTCAGTAAACTGCCATGCAGGGATGCATGACTGAATTGACTCAAAAGACGGCCATTCTATCCTATCTTGGTTATATAATAGACACACCAAGACTCTGCCAGTACTTTTGTCTCATAAGGAAGAAGACTAGCATTTCCGATTTTTTTACTTAATCTGTTCAATAGTCCATGGATAATAGTTTCTTGAACTCAAAAAAATATGTGGATCTGGAATTCATAAGCTTATGGACCTACAGCTTCTTACGGTATTTTAATTTCCAGTAAAGATGAAGATATTTTGGCTTTTCTTTTCTGTGCTTTCTTGGATACATATAACCCCTCCAGGTATAGATGTGGATTAGAATTGTTATTGATTTATTTGAATGTGATTGTCGTTGTGTGCCTTAACGTAATTTCTAGGGCTGGGCCGTTTCGTTCGTTAATTTCGTAATTCGTTATTAATTCGTTATTTTTTTTGATAATGAAGCGATATTGAACCATTCAGGAGCAACTAAAAAACGAAATGAATTTTTCTAATTCGTTTCGTAATTGTTTCGAAATTGTTTCGTTATTATTTCGTAATTATTTCCGTATGTCTGGTGCAAGTTTTATAGTTGTTGTTTGTTTTATCAGTGATAAAAAAATAAATTATCACACCAACAGTCAACAACAGAGGGAGAGGGAAGCTTCAGAAGTTCCCCTGTCCCATTTGGAGGGTTTTTTAGCGTATTGCGCAATCGCGTCCGCCATTAACGAATCGATTCGTTATTGTTTCGAAATTGTTTCGTAATTTCCAAAATTTCGTAAATATCGAACTTTTTAAAAGAAAAATTTCGGAATTCTTTTAAATAACGAAACGCAAAAACCCCCTAAAAACAAATCGAATTTAGAAACAAATTTTTCCGTGGTTGGACAGCCCTAGTAATTTCTAATCCATGGCAACTGTAAGATAAACGCATCATAAGATTTTCTTGGCAAAATGTTCAGAAGAGGTTTACTATTGCCAACATCTGAAACTGCAATGGTGTCCAATGTATTGTCGAAGGCTTTCATGGCTGGAATCACTGGGCTATTGTAGGTTTTTCCGGGCTATATGGCCATGTTCTAGAGGCATTTTTCCTGACGTTTCGCCTGCATCTATGGCAAGCATCCTCAGAGGTAGTGAGGTAGTGATCTCACTACCTCTGAGGATGCTTGCCATAGATGCAGGCGAAACGTCAGGAAAAATGCCTCTAGAACATGGCCATATAGCCCAGAAAAACCTACAACAACCCTGCAATGGTGTCATTTGCTCAAGATCAACTTATGGATTTCCATGGTGATTTGAATTATGTTCTCTAGAATCATAATTCAAAGTTCAAACCACACATCAGCAGTATTCATTATGTTGGAGGGGGGTAAAAAGGCAAAAAGTGTGCTGACAGCCATGGAAGGTGGGATTTATGAAGGGTCTTTCATAAGCAGAGTCCCCCTCCCTCTTATCTTTCCCCCATTTCTCATTCACTGTGTATATGCAAATATTGGGATTCCAAAAATTCAAAATACTCCAAAATCCAGGGAGGGGAAGCCTTCTGATCCCAAGCATTTTGGATAAGGGAGACTCAACCTGTTTCTTTGAAACCTCTCATTAATAGCATCATCATATGTCAAAGGCAACTTGATTGCATTTAACATCAATCAAAAAAAGTAGATTTGTTTCTCTTTGGGAGAATGGGATGCCAATGAATGAAGAACCTCATTGTATTGAAGAATCATTTCAATGTTCTTTTTGTTTCTTTGGTCCTTTGAACCCTGTCAGATTGCTGACTGGGAAAAGTAGCAATTGCAGGCTGACATCTCTCATATGAGGCTGAGCAATGCTAGTGTAAACAGTTTCAAAATCAAATATTGGTTAGACCACACCTGGAATATTGTGTCCAATTCTGGGCACCACACTTGAAGAGAGATATTGACAAGCTGAAATGTGTCCAGAGGAGAGCGACTAAAATGATAAAAGGTCTGGAGAACAAGCCCTATGAGGAGCGGCTAAAGGAGCTGGGCATGTTTAGCCTGAAGAAGAGAAGGCTGAGAGGGGATATGATAGCCATGTATAAATATGTGAGAGGAAGCCACAGGGAGGAGGGAGCAAACTTGTTTTCTGCTTCCCTGGAGACTAGTGGAACAATGGCTTCAAACTACAAGAGAGGAGATTCCATCTGAACATGAGGAATAACTTCCTGACTGTGAGAGCCGTTCAGCAGTGGAACTCTCTGCCCCAGAGTGTGGTGGAGGCTCCTTCTTTAGAAGCTTTTAAACAGAGGCTGGATGGCCATCTGTCAGGGGTGATTTGAATGCAATATTCCTGCTTCTTGGCAGGGGGTTGGACTGGATGGCCCATGAGGTCTCTTCCAACTCTTTGATTCTATGATTCTTTTTGTTTAGCTATATTTAAAATGATGAGCTTTGTGTGCCACAGTTTTGTTCTTGTTTGGGGTGAATGTGACTGACAGGCCCTTCCAATACATCATCCCTATTCCAGAGATATGTGCAGTTGATCAACTATCATGCAAGTTTAAAGAAACAGAAGCTCTGTAAGATTCTCTAGTGCTTCATGTTCCTTAACACTAGGAACTCAGCCTGTGTCACCTTTGGGCTGAGGAAGGTGGTATATAAATAAATACAGTAAATAAATAAATAATAATAATTTTTCTTTCTTTTTTTAGGACACTGTCAGATTTCAGACTTATTTCTACTGGATATGGAAGTATGCAGAGTCTACAATGGAATGTGCCTGCCTCGATTTGATTGCCCCCCTTTTACTGTCAGGGTTTCAATATGTGGCACAGACTGGAGTTGCTGTAAAAGGTAGGAAGCATTCTCCAGTGTCATTCATGCAGACAGGGGTGGCTCAACCCATTACGCAAAGTAATCATTTGCAGTATAGTTGATTTTGCCCAGGGGCGCTCTTGAGGCGTTCTTGGGGGAAAATAGACCTTGACATATGCGAGTTGTAGTTACTGGGATGTATAGTTCACCTACAATCAAAGAGCATTCTGAACTCCACCAATGATGGAATCGAACCAAATATGGCACACAGAACTCCCATGATGAACAGAAAATATATATCAGTGATTGGTTGGGGGGGGGGGGGGATGCCAAAATACTGTTTGCTTACCATTGAAAATTACCTAGGGCCGCCTCTGCATGCAGATTAGGAAACTTCAACATTTCAGAGTATGACTAGGCACCAGTGCGTTGCCCTGGCACATTGCAAAGGGTGAGAGTTGACTTTTTAGGGTAACACTGCATGAACACCAAGCACAAAATAGCTGCATGCAATAACATCCTGCAGAAACTTACTGGCAGCACATGGGGTGCAGACCCAAAATTAATAAGGACAGCAGCCCTAACCTTGACTTACTCAACTGCCGAGTATGCCTGCCCTATTTGGCACAAGTCTTCCCAAGTGGAGTGGGTGAACATAGCATTGAACAATATATGCAGAATAGAATCATAGAATCAAAGAGTTGGAAGAGACCTCATGGGCCATCCAGTCCAACCCCTGCAAAGAAGCAGGAATATTGCATTCAAATCACCCCTGACAGATGGCCATCCAGCCTCTGTTTAAAAGCTTCCAAAGAAGGAGCCTCCACCACACTCTGGCTCTCACAGTCAGGAAGTTCTTCCTCATGTTCAGATGGAATCTCCTCCCTTGTAGTTTGAAGCCATTGTTCCATTGCGTCCTAGTCTCCAAGGAAGCAGAAAACAAGCTTGCTCCCTCCTCCCTGTGGCTTCCTCTCACATATTTATACATGGCTATCATATCCCCTCTCAGCCTTCTCTTCTTCAGGCTAAACATGTCCAGCTCCTTAAGCCGCTCCTCATAGGGCTTGTTCTCCAGACCTTTTATCATTTAGTCGCTCTCCTGCGAATAATCGCAGGATGTCTGAAACCTACACCTGTTGATAAGCTCTACAAGCTAGCTGGCATTGCCCACCCCCACCCAATGTGAGACAGAAGTTGCTGCTAACTGTGAGAGAACCACTTGTTTTATACTAATTTATGCAATGCTTTTGATACAAAATAAATAAAGATTAAGAACCAGATTCAGTTGTGCTATAAATTAAAATATAACAATCAACATGTGAAGACTGCTCAGACCAGGCCCGTAGCCAGGATTTCGATTCGGGGGGGGGGGTGAGTTTTTTTCATGGGGGGGTTTCGGGGGGTGAGTTTCGGGGGGGGGGGGCTGAGTCTGAGTGAAAGAGGGTCTACCCTAGCAAACCTTTTGTATCATTACCCCAATCCCCCTATGCATATGGGATATATTGAGTATGGTGATCAGATCATGATATGAGTAAACTTAACAGTTTAAATAATGCACCAGTAAGGCCTTTTTGCGAACAACCATGAGAATTTCGGGGGGGGGGTGTGAAGCCCCTCAAGCCCCCCCCCCCCCCCCCCCCCCCCGGCTACATGCCTGGCTCAGACTATACTAAAGATATTGCTGTCTTCTGGTTTATAGCATTCACTGACAACTGAGTCCATAGTGCTGTCTGGATGTATATCCCAGCAATTACAACTCCCAAATGACAAAATTATTATTTTTTTTTTTATAAAATAATCTTTATTACTTTTCTTAAAAATACAGATAAACAGATAGATAGATAGTGCTGGAAACTTTTAGACTTGTAAAAGTTTCTCACTAAGTAGGGAAAACCAAAGAGGGGGGAAAAGAGGGGGGAAAGGGGGGGTTAGAGATAAAGGTATAGTGGGGGGGGGGGTGTCCGATTTCCTGTTATCCAGGGTCTCGTTGTGTTGAGAGACGCTGGTTTCCTATTGTGTGTAGGATGTGAGAAAAGAAAATTAGAAATGAATAGTGAGGTATGAGGGGGGTGCGTGATTTTGTAGGTATTGCGTTGACTTCCTGGTATCGTTTGGAGATTCCTTGTCCTTTTCCTTCTTGTTCCTTTTTTCTTCTTTCTCTTTCTTTTATGTCTTGCTCTCCCCTATTTCTAAATTTCCAGTCATGTTCCTTTAAATAATTCTTTTCATAGTCTTTTCTTTTATTAAGTATGTTGTTACATATTTCCAGTCTATTTCCGCCAATGGGGTGCCCTTCTTTTTTGATAGTAGATACGTCAATTTGTCCATATTTCTTATATCTAATATTTTTGTTAACCATTCTTCTTCCTCTGGGGGATCTTTCTTTTTCCAATGTCTTGCATATACTATTCTAGCTGCTGTTGTCAGGAAGAATAAAATTTTGTCTTTATTTTTTTCCATTTTTATGTTGTTTATTCCTAGTAGGAAGATTTCTGGTTTTGGGGGTATATTTATCTCTAATATTTTTTGTAATGTTTTATGTATCTTCTTCTAATAGGATGTTGCTTTTGGACAGGTCCACCATAAAATTATTATTTTTGAGTGATGGTCACTCTTTGGGTTAGTAGGTGTGTTGCGGCCAAATTTGTTGGCAATTAGTCCAGCGGTTTTTGAGTTATGATATCACTCAAAACAAACAGAGCATTTTTATATAAATATATAGACATATATTTCTGAACGCATGAAAAATGGAGGAATCTGTTCTGGTAAATGTGGCAACCAGAGAAGTTCAAGATAATTACCATAATCTCTATGTTCTGAAGACCTGCTCTCATTCTCTCTTCTTTCACCATCTTATGTTTCTTTTCTCCCTCTAGTCTAATATACACTGATGAAGACTGTCAAGCAACAAGCGGTTTTTGTAAAAACCCAACAGATCCTGATTATTTATGTTCATTCAATACATACAACTATGGAACATGTAGCGATGGAGGTGCATGTTGTGTAAGGTAAAAAAGTCTTTCTTTATTAAAGTTCGCAGCCATTTTTTTCTGACTCTCATCCACAGGGTCTCGTTGTCAACAGTTAACCTGGTGATTTATTTACCCAAAAGTGAATATCATGGATATTGCACATTGGCCAAAAATATTAATGCATAATAAAACTGAAAGTACATGTAAAACACCAATAACCTGCCAGTTGATAACATCATTTCTTGCTGAAGGTGAGGCCTGCACACCTCCACCAAGGGTTCATCTACACTGGCCGTTTAAACTATCGTCACATACTCTGTCCCCAACCCACAGTATCACCATTACTGCTGCCCAAACTCCAGGAGAGTTTCTGACCATTGTGTGGAACCTCTGCTGATGTCAACATGGGGAACACACAATGGACAGAAGCTCTGGTAGTGGCAGCGATATGTATCTGATCCACCCCCTTTTCCTTTTCTGGTTAGTGCAAAGAAAGGGAATGGTCACAGTGACTTGTGTGGACCATGGATTGGCCCACATCAGACTCAGTCCTGCTGCCCACACTAGTCAAAACTGTGGGATTACTCTAGAGTTTTGGTCAAATTTCTGAGCATCCCTTGACTTTCCTAAACACAAGGCTAAACTAAGTTAACCAGATTTGTTCCATGATAGAAACCAGAAATGTGCCGTTTCTTAATAAATTTAACATGCTGAATTCAAATATAATAATTAAATGTGTTAATTGGCTCTGTTTTTTATGCAACAGCTATTTCAATTTTCTCCACAATAGGTAATTAGTTAATATTATGATAATGCACCTAACCTGGGATTGTGGCGCAGCTGGCTGAGTGTCAGCTGCATTAAGATCACTCTGACCAAAAGGTCATGAGTTCGAAGCCAGCCCAGGCTGGAGTGGGTGTCCAGCCATTGTGTAGCCCGTTGTCGACCTTTGCAACCCGAAAGACAGTTGCATCTGTCAAGTAGGAAAATAAGGTACCACCTTGTGTGGGAGGCTAAATTTAACTAATTTATGAGGCCATAAAGAAAAAAAAGACTCCGGGGAATGTGGAATGCGGAAGAACTTCATCGGTGTTGCTGATGGACAATGAAAAGCATCAGCTCCCCTGGCGGCCAGAAAAAAGTTAAATAGCCTCAGTGTATTTGTGTGTTAAATGTTGTTTGTCAAACTGGCATTGAATGTTTGCCATATATGTGTTGACTGTAATCCGCCCTGAGTCCCCTGCGGGGTGAGAAGGGCGGAATATAAAAGCTGTAAATAAATAAATAAATAAATAAATAAACCTTACTGCATGTATATAAACTGTGAATTTTAGTCAAATTATATTGCCAATAGTTTATATATGAGAAATATTTATTTAATTAGTCTATTGTTTATGTTTGTGCAGCAAGAAACTATATTAGTAGGCCTAATGCAGTTGAAAAGTCTGAAAGTTTAAATGTCGCTTTAATCGTGACTTTAGTTTATATCCTGTTTGCTTCTCTTGACTTATCTTTTGTATTCAAGGAAAGGATTGTCTCTCGCAATGCTCCAGCAGTAGTCTGACAGCATTGACGGAGTCCATTGGCCTTGATATATTTTTCCATAGTGCTTTATTTACACACGTGCGAGGCATAACTACAGTAAAAAGAACAATGTAAAATGATGTTTAACGATACTGTCTCAGTCTTCAACTGACTGACCCTCACTGTTCAAAAGTCTGGCCTTATATAGGGCTTTCTGGCTTTTGCACACGGCACTAATACTGCGTCATCAAACTTTCTAGAATATTCTAGAATCTTCCATAGTGTAAGTCGCAACATGCATTTTTTCAACCATATGTGATCACGTGATTGCTTATATCATAAAAACTAGAGCCAATATACATTTTTAAATGTCATTTTCATTTTCAGCACCCCAAAATCATAAAAGAACAACTATTTTCAGGCCCGCAACTTTTTCTCCGTTGAACAGTGTAACCCAATCATGAGTCTATTCATATTGCATGTTCAGCTTTCTTCTGGTTTCAGTTTTAGGATTAAATACGAGTCCTACAAAGTGCCTATAAAAGTAATGGAATTGTTTATGGGACCAAGCCTTTGGCCATTAAAGTAATGTAGTGCAAAGAATAATCAGAGAATATGTGCAATGACAATTGGATTGGTTACCGTTTACGATTTTGGATCATGTGATTTTAATATTTATACTAGGATGTTTTAATGCTTTGTCCTAATGTTTAAATATTATTTATGTCTTATGTTTAATGGTTTTAATTATTTTAATTCATAGCCTTGGTTAAATGTTATTGTTTAGTTATGATATTTTATATTATGTTGGCACTGAATTGTTGCCATTAAAATGTTGTAAACCACCTTGAGTCCCTTCAGGGCTGAGAAAGGTGGTATATAAACACAGCAAATAAATTTATAGAGAAATGTTGAACCTAGGGATTAGCAGCACTTTGAGTATTCAAAAAAATATATATCCCAAATAAAGTTCTAAACATCTCATTTTTTTGTTTCAGTTGGGAATATCTGCAAATCTAAATCTTCAATCTCTTTAAAAAGCGTGAACAGAAAGTCATATACTTGGATTCTAACAGAACCATAACAGTAGAAATGCAAAGCTTGAAGCAGAGTGGATTTGTGTTTTTCACTAACCTCTTTGAAATAAATAAAAAAACCTGCATGAAATGTACACATCTTCTGCGCCTTCCAAGAATTCACCAAAAACCAGGGTCTTCCTGGTTTGTGGTGAATTAATTCGTGTTTCTCAGGGACATCATCTGGATTGCCCCTTTCAATTGTGAGAATTCCCGTATTAAAGGGGATGTCTTTATGGGCCCTCGGAAGAATTTATCCGATTCAATAAATAACCATAAACCCCTGATTATGTGATGAGCCTGATCAAATATGAAACAGAACTCTCTCTCTTCCTTCATAAGCAGAATTCTTGGAACAAAATTGATTTTTCTTGTGGAGATGTGCTTGCTTGCTTGCTATTGGTTTGTGTATAGTTAGGATATCATGGGTGCTATTTCAAGCAAATTTTGGAGCACTTCTAACCTTTTGTGAAGTGGGGCAAAACTGGTTTTCCCCCTTTATAATAAATAATATTCACCAAAAGTGTAAGAAAATCATGAAGATAGTGAAAGGCCAACTCGGGATGGGTCTTGTTTTTATGCTCGTATAGACATTAGACAAACTCTGAATGGAACTTTCCTTGGAATAAATCTGTAGCACATTGTACCATATAAAAATGGGCAAAACCATTATCTGAATTTACAAAATTTTACAACTTCTGGAAACATGAGCCAACGCAAAACAATTACATATCACAATGGTCACTTTCCCCTATTTAGCCATTCATTGACTCTATTAAAAGAAAACTTTAATATTAGTGAAAAACAACTCACAGAAAAAGTTTTCCCACTTCTCTTAACTTCAGAAAACCAAAGCTTTGTTAAAGAAATCACTTAGTGCATATGTGTCAACTGTAAAATAAGACGCATGAAACTGATTGGTCGGGCTATGCCTGGGGAGCTGTGTAAGCCTGGGACTTTTGGATACTGTTACATTTATCAGGCTTGAGCTATGGAAGTGCCTGCAGAGAGAAGCAAACAGAGACAAAGTTTGGAGTGTGCTCTTGCTTCATGAGCTGCTGAAGGAGTTTATCCACATGGACAAAGAAAGACGATCTTAAATCTCTCATGAAAGGACATGATGTGAGTTAATGCAACTGATCACATGATTGTACATATGTTGTTCTGGACTACAAAGAGTAAACTACTTGTTCTTTATTGATCATCTGCGTGGCATAGTCTCTTTTCTCTGGCAAGGCAGTTTGTGGGCTGATCAAACATGAACTACACATGATTTTCATTTCATCACAAGTTTCACATACCGTCTGTCAACTTATTTATAATCACAAAAATCTATTATTTCATTATAAACTATTCCATTATAGCAGCCTTCTAATTCAGTAAAAGGCAGTGCATTTGGGGTTAAGTATGCCGTTAACTACTGCATATTTAATTGCTGCTCTTAACTTTTTTTTCCCATCTACCTTCAAAATGATCTCTGAAGAATGTTGTCAGATCAAATGGACAGCAGTACACTTCATACTAAGCAAATTATTAATTTCTGCTATGTACCAAACACTGATTGAAGTTTTCAAGATCTTCTAGAATTCTTTCTGCTCTAATTGCTCAAG
Source organism: Anolis sagrei (assembly GCF_037176765.1). Taxonomy (NCBI): domain Eukaryota; kingdom Metazoa; phylum Chordata; class Lepidosauria; order Squamata; family Anolidae; genus Anolis; species Anolis sagrei. The sequence continues at coordinate 11,250,548 of NC_090021.1, forward strand.
ATAACCATCACACATTTTTAAGATTTCATTTGCCTCTGCCCATGAAAGAAAACAGTCCTTCCCAGGAACGAAAACAGCAAACATTTCTAATTCACATACTACCAGCTTCAGCAACAAATCCCCTTTTTTTTTTTTTTTTGGTACATGAATATCTAAATCATCTAACCCTGGAAAAAAATGCCATATTGCTTTAATTTTCTGCAAAAAGAAAACAACAACCCAACGACAACCATGAGCAACTCTCAGCTTCTCTTTTCTTTTCTTTCATGGATGCTTCTGATCCTTCCAGGTAAGTCATGTTATAAACTACTGCAGGGTAACATCTGATTAAGTTCTGTCATTGCTGTCTTGACTTAACTGGAGCAAACAGTGCCATGTTGATGACACTAGATATTGAAAGAATATTAGACTATATTTCAAAAATGGTCAAAAGACATATTTGTTGAGTGTCCTGAATACCAAATACTTAGTTGCAGAAATTTTATTATTGGCACAGAAAGTCTTTCTGGGCAAAATGCCCCTATCCAGTTTTTTTGCACAAAACCTGCTTTTTCATGTACAAAATTGTCAGTTTTGTGCACAACACATTTCAAAACATCCCAAAGTTGTAGTGTTTAAAGCGGGGGGGGGGGGGGTGGATGCAACCTGGGGGTGGATGCGGTCTCTTGGGCTCTTTCTCTCTCTCGCCATCCTATCCTTCCTTCCTTTTCTCTTTCCTTCCCTCATTTCCTTCCTGAGGGACATGAGAGAAGCCTCCTCGCAGGATTGCAAGACATCCGGGCGTCCCCTGGGCAACGTCTTCGTAGATGGCTGATTCTCTCGCCACAGAAGCGACCAGCATGCAAGCAAGCAAGCAAAACAACCAACTGACCTTTTTAGGACATTTAACCAACTACCAAACTCACAAGTTTTGTATTTTTCTGTTTGTTTGCTTTGTTCTGTTAGAAATGTAATATAATGGACTGGTTGCTCTGACACGACAAATAAATAAATTTCCTTCCTTCCTTACTCCTTCTTTCTCCTTCCCTCCTTCCTTCCCTTCCACCCCTTCATTCTTCCTTCCTTCCCTTTTTTCTTTCCTTCCTTCTCTCTCCCTCCATTCTCTTTTACCCTTCCTTTCTTCCATCATTCTCTTCCTCCCTCCATTCATTCTTTCTCTTCTTCCTTCCTCCTTTCCTCCTGGGGGATGTTTAGCTGGGAGAATTGAAGGTAGAGAGGGAACATGAGAATCATCTTTCAAGATTTAAAAGGGTGTCCCATTGAGTGAGGAGGGGAAAACTGGCTTTCCGATGCTCTAGAAACCAAGGCACAAGGGAGCAAGGGGTTCAAATGGCAGGGAAAGACATTCCACTGAAAAAATTAGGAAGAACTTCCTGAGAGTAAGCTGTGGAGAGTGGCAGAGGCTGCCTTGGAGTGTGGTGGCATCTCTGTCTCTTCAAGCTTCTCCACAGACGAGAACTTTGCTTGTGTCTTCTTGCATGGCAGGGGGTTGGACTGGCTGGCCCTTGAGGGTCTCTTTCAGCTCTAGGATTCTAGGATTACATATCAGGAGTAGGCAATAGGGTCTCAATGATACACTTTTTCTCTCCCATCCACCATCTCATCCTGACCAAGATCAACCCTTTTGAGATCCAAATATTTCCTGTCTTTCCTTCACTTTCTGCCTCCAAAAGTGAAAAGGAAGGGGAAGAAAGGGTAGGGAGGGACTTGGGGTGAACTCCCTCACAACCACCCTGCTCCAGCCCACCATGTGGCCCCCAAGTTAGAAAGTTTATCCATGCCTGGTTTAAATACTTTATCTTAGTGAGAAGAAAAAGTCCTGAAATTACTAGTTGCTTCTTTCAGGAAGAAAATTAACAATTATTTTCTTCCCTAGATGAAATTAAGAAAGTTGAATGTCCTAGTCCTTCCTTTATTTCTTGGTAATGATGTCCATCCACTCCAGTGATATTCAAATTGAGAGTTCTGGAAGGTCTTGAAAAATTGTGACCCATTAGCAATTCCACAAATATCAAGCCGGACACAATCTAGTCTTTAGATTACTGCAACGCTCTCTATGTGGGGCTGCCTCTGAAGACTGCCCGGAATCTGCAGCTAGTCCAACGCTCGGCAGCCATATTTCTAATGGGTGCTGGGTACAGGGAGCATACAACCCCTGTGTTACGCCAGCTCCACCGGCTGCCGATTAGCTTCTGAGCACAATTCAAAGTGCTGGTTTTGACCTACAAAGCCCTAAACGACTCTGGCCCTGTTTACCTGTCCGAACGGATTCTCCCCTATGAACCATCAAGGTCTTTAAGATCTTCTGGGGGGGGGCTGCTCTCGATCCCACCACTGTCACAATCGCGGTTGGTGGGGACGAGAGACAGAGCCTTCTCGATGGTGACTCCCCAGCTTTGGAACTCCCTCCCACAGGAGATTAGAATGGCTCCCTCCCTCCTGACGTTCAGGAAATTAACAAAGACTTGGCTATGGAATGCGGCCTTTGACAACTGAGTCAACTTTGGTCCACATGGAAGGAGAATGATTAACTGTGTATTATGACCATGAATGTTTTTGACGACTGGCTGTGTAATTGTGATGATGATGATGTTGTATTGTAATATGTTTTAACGTGTAATGATAATGCATTGTGTGGTATGTATTTTGTATATGAACACATGTTGTGAACCGGATCTGAGTCCCTCCTGGAGGTGAGAAGATCGGTATAGAAAACTTTTAAATAAATAAATAATAAAAGAATAAAGGCCATGCCTTGACCATTGCCAGAATTTGTCTAGTGAAATGGAAAGGACATTACTTGGTTTTAGCTGGGCTTTTAATAATCAGATTGATGATCAGGAAAAGTTATTTTGTTATGCACAAGGCAAGAGCTTGGTAGAAAAAAAATGCTAATCTTGAGGTCATTCAAAATAAGAAATCCTGAAATGTCAATTCGAATGTTATTTTGTCTGTTTTTCTTCTTTACCACAAATGCTGACTTGTTTTCTTTATTCCTTTAGGGTTCCCACTCATATCTAATTCATTTAAGTGTTTGGTTTATTTTGATGGTTTTTGCCATCGTGGGCCCTGTCCTCCGTACGCAGTCCAAGTTGGACGCTGCAACCCAAAAATGTCCTGCTGTGAAAGGTAGGGGGGGTTGTGCTGCCTGTTTGACTTATGTACCCTGACATGCTAGGCTGTGTTTATGGAGTTGGAAATAAGAAGTCCCCAGAGTCAAGTTACATCTTGCTTACTTGCCAGTCTGGCTTCCTTGCCATTTCTATGCATCCTTTAGTAGTGTGTCTAACTATTATTAACTCAAAGGAAGCAGGTATCTTAATTGATCGAATATTGGACTGGGAGTCTGAAGACCAAGGTCTGAATTCTCACTTGGCCAAGGTTAACATTCTCTCAGTCTCAGAGTGAGATAAAGGCAAATCTCCTTCTGAATAATACAGGGTTGGAAGGTTTGTCATATACTGTAGATAACTCAAGGGTAGAAAACAACAACACCAACAACTAAACGGAGCAATGTTTCCTTCTTTTGTTTCAAGAAGATTAAGTGTGGTTCTGTACTGGAGAAATAATCACAGCACCTTCATGGAGTCATAGATGGTTATGCCCCAGTGAGATATTAGATTTACCTCATGTTTTCTAGTTAAGTAGCCATGTGCTCAAAGTTTCTGTATCAACTGCCATTGTCCAGCTTTATTGGGATCCCACCCTATACATTGGCCTGAATCCTATTGTTTGTCTAAACCAAAGGTTCTCAACTATCCCAATGATGTGACCCCTTCATACAGTTCCTCATGTTGTGGTGACCTCCAACCATAACATTGTTTTCATTGCTACTTCATAACTGTCCCGGTGGCGCAGTGGGTTAAAGCACTGAGCTGCTGAGCTTGTTGATCGAAAGGTCGCAGGTTCGATTCCAGGGAGCGGCGTGAGCTTCCGCTGTCAGCCCTAGCTTCTGCCAACCTAGCAGTTCGAAAACATGCAAAATGTGAGTAGATCAGTAGGTACCGCTCCGGCGGGAAGGTAACGGCGCTCCATGCAGTCATGCCGGCCACATGACCTTGGAGGTGTCTACGGACAACGCTGGCTCTTCAGCTTAGAAATGGAGATGAGCACCACACCCCAGAGTCAGACATGACTGGACTTAATGTCAGGGGACTACCTTTACCTTTACTCATAACTGTCATTTTGCTCGTAATGTAAATATCGGATATGCAGGACGTATTTTCATTCTCTGAACGGAATTTGGCACAAATGCCCGATATGCCCAAATTTGAATACTGATGGGATGTGGGGGGGGGGGGGGTTAATTTTGTCATTTGGGAGTTGTAGTTGCTGGGATTTATAGTTCATCTACAGTCAAAGAGCATTCTGATCTCCACAAATGATGGAATTGAAACCACTGAAAGAGATAATCTGGGGCAGTGTGATATCAGTCCACTGATGATGCCAAAATGTACTATTCATGGCTTCAATAGCATTGATTTAAGAGAGGATAATAATAAAAACAGTGAGAGCAAAGAGTTTAAGAAAGAGTTGTTGCTGCATGCGTTCATCTTATTTATTTGTGTGCGCAATGTTCATAGCGTTGTTTGTCCACAGTAGGACAATGGGAGTAGGGATGCAAAATATATTTTTAAAAGTTTGAAAAATGGTTTCAAGTGTCAAGAAATCAAGACAAGAACTTCTGAAGTTCAGATCCTGTAGTTGCTTTGTGCAGAAAAGAGCACTTTCTGTGCAGAAAAAACATTTTCTCCATAGAAAATAATATTTAAATATAAAAACATTAATTTCTACACAAAAATAGTTGCTCTCGGAAGTACTGGGCATTTGTTCTATTTTAAAATGTGTATTTCTTCTGTTTAAAGCTAACATATTACTGATCTTCATAGAAAACAGCATTTTCTACATGGAATATAGCATGACAATACAGACATTTTAATTAGCGCACAAGCAGTTTTCCAGCATTTTGGAATTAAATTGTTCTGCCTAAAATGAGCACATGGTTGGTTTTGTGGGTAGAAATTAATATTATTTTCCATGCAGAAAAAGTTGTTACCTGCACAGAAACCGTTTCCTCTGCAATCCAACCACCTGAGAATTTTGTGCAGAAATATGAATAGCTTAAAAAAATTGTGTGTTTCTCCCAAGAGGAATTGTATTACTTTCTCACAAAAGGAAGAAAATGGATGAAAATATTCATTGCTAACAATGAAAAGAAACTTAACGAGAATTACAATCATATCTGAGATTATTCACTCATATCCAACAATTAATGAAGATTTTGTACTGACACCTTGAGCAAATGAATATACATATTCCACAATGATATTGTTTTCAAGACTATGAGACAAATATCACAGGTAGCAGGCTATGAATGTGAATTGATATTTCTTTTTAGTTCTCTTTTTTCCTTAGTGGTATGTTCTTTCATGCCTTCATTCCCCCTTTTTTTTCTTTAGTACGATAAATCATGCAAGTGTTTGTTTCACATATGGAGGTGGTTGTGGAATTGGAGAGTGTCCTCCTAACGCATTTCATCGTGGAGAATGTGATATGGGCTTTCCATGCTGTTTATAGTAAGTAACATACTTCTAAATCCTGTATTTCTAATGTCCACAGAAGTCAAACTTAGATATGTCAGTTAAGAGTAGACAGAAGTACCTTCTGCCATCAGATATCAAAAATCAGTTGAAAGAGACATTTCCTTGTAAATCAACACTGTTGGCAAAGATGTGCTGGCAGAAGAATGCAAAATGCATTGGCATCACTAGAGGAGTGCAGGGGTGTGTAGACCACACTTAGTTTCCGGTCTCAATTCAAAGTGCAGGTTATCACCTACAAAGCCCTAAACGGTTCGGGACCTGCCTATCTTTGTGATGACATCTTCCCCTATGAACCTATGCAAGCTCTAAGATCTTCTGGGGAGGCCCTTCTCTCGCTTCCACCTCCGTCACAAGCGTGGTTGGTGGGGATGAGGGAGAGGGCCTTCTCAGTGGTGAGAGCTGAAAAATAAGACACATCTGATCAGACCACTAAGCTGAGATGTGGGGACAACATGGGAAGGAAGGGGAGGGCAGATGGTTACAAGCCCTCATACACTGCTGCGGCTTCTTCTTCCACCACCATCTTCCCTATTCCCTCTCCTCAGGGATGTGGATCCCACTTATGGGGAGAAGCAGGAGTTAGCATCTGGCCATAAGCTCAAGAACCTTTTGATCAATCACTTATGAGCCCAGATTCCATTAGTATAAAGTCTGAGTGTTTGTTAGCATCCCTCCTCCTTTGAAATATGTCTTCCTCCCCTCCTCTGAGTTGTCCTACAACACCCAGCATTCCTTTTTGACACTATGCAAGTAGTGACCAATCATCACTCTTAACTTTCAAGATCAGATGAGATTTGCTTACTTGTCCGAATGCATTTCCCCCTACGACCCACCTCAAAGCTTATGATCTTCCAGGGAGGCCCTGCTCTCGATCCCGCCTCTGTCGCAAAAGTGCTTGGTGGGGATGAGAGACAGGGCCTTCTCGGTGGTGGAACCCGCTCCCCAGTGAAAATAGGTCAATAGGTGTTACAATTGTTTTTAATTGCCCTATACTTGTCTCGTGATGTTTTGTATTGATGTTGTTCACCGCTTTGAGTCGCCTGAGGGCTGAGAAAAGAGGTATATAAATAAAGTAAAGTAAGTAAGTAACTGCTTCCCTCCTGTCCTTCAGGAAAAAATTGAAAATGTGACTATGGGACCAGGCATTTGGATAGTAGGTTGATAAATGATGACAATGCTATGGTAAATGGACTATGGACAGGCTTTGGACCAAGTCGTTGATTGTAGAACTCAGATTAGATTTGACCAACTGAATTTGCACTATTTTAAATGGTTTTAATTTATATTAATGTTTTTTTTTCTATTTGGTAATTCCTGTTTTATCTGTGTGTATATGGAAGGCATCGAATTGCTGCCAGATGTAAGCCGCACTGAGTCCCCCTTCAGGGGTAGGAAAGGGGAGGGTACAAATATTTGAAATAATAATAATAATAATAATAATAATAATAATAATAATAATTTGGTGCTTTCAGGCCATTTAGATTCTTGCTATTCACCCCCCCCCCCCCCGGAGCTCCCGGTGGTGCAGTGGGCAAAACCCCTGTGCTGGCAGGGCTGAAGACCGATAGGTCGCAGGTTCAAATCCGGGGAGAGGCGGATGAGCTCCCTCTATCAGCTCCAGCTCCTCATGCGGGGACATGAGAGAAGCCTCCCACAAGGATGATAAAAACATCAAATCATCCAGGCGTCCCCTGGGCAACGTCCTTGCAGACGGCCAATTCTCTCACACCAGAAGCGACTTGCAGTTTCTCAAGTTGCTCCTGACATGACAACCCCCCCCCCCCGAAATCTTTCAGATAAGTCCCTATTAATTTTGCACCATGTTGTGGACAAATGCTGTCTATGAACTATTTTTAATATCATATAAAGACTTATATGAGTATAAAGGAGTAGGTTGAAAGAAACTGGAAATATACAACATTTTTTGGTGCAGAAGGATTTTCACACCCCAAACCATACAGCTGTGGCAGCTGCCAGTGAAGGAGCACATTTCATGGCATCCCTAGGAAGAGACCAAGTCACATGGGGAAACCAGGGCTTTAGATATTATCAGCTTTGCCTGTCCTCCTCTGACCTTCTTTCTGCTCTTTTCGATCCACACTCTCTCCTTTGGTGCAGTATGAGTTTCATCTGGTTGATAATTGGAACTGAATAGGAATCTCAGGGAACAGAGAACTGACATCTTTAAAGGGTCCTGTTTTTAAACTGGGAAGGAGCTTGGGGCAGGCAAGGCAGCCAAGGCTCTTCTGTTTTGAGTTCTGGAGCTTGGGGAGCTGAATTTCTAGGTCTGCCTTCCAAAATACAACACCGTAAGAGAAGCAATACCAAAGTAATTTGGATTGTCCTCATGGTCAGATGTTCTTGCTCAAGGGCAGGCTGGGACAGTTTTGTTTCAGGTCTACACATACCCCAACCAAGTCTCCAACCAGGTTGCTCTCCCCATCTGGCAAGTTTTTCAGGTTTTGATCTTAAATAGATAACAAGTTAAACACAGTGGCCAATGTTTCATCCAATTTCATGTTGGTTCTTGTTATTTCAGAGTTGGTCATCAACTGACGACTTAATTTTGTTTTGCAGCAAATAAGAAGTCTCAGTTCCATATCTTCCTTACAACTACAAAATGTGACACTGGAGAACTCATCTCCAAAAGTATTTTGAAGCAACCATTCCTGTCTTTTGTCATTCATAATAAAGGCTTTATATCTAATTCTTCAAGCAAACTTTAAGACATTACTCTTCATTACTAAATGTTTTCGTCTCTTTGGACATCCCTGGCCTCATGAAAATATAAGATGAAAATCTGTGTGTTGGCTGTGTACGTCATGGGTAACATCCTAAGTAGCCTGGGCACTATATCAAAGCTGGTGTGTGTACACTTACTCCTTTAATCCTTGATGAAAGGTATGGAAAGCAAGCCTTAGATATATTGTCGAAGGCTTTCATGGCTGGAATCACTGGGTTGTTGTGGTTTTTTGGGCTATATGGCCATGTTCTAGAAGCTTGCCGTAGATGCAGGTGAAACATCAGGAGAGAATGCTTCTAGAACATGGTCATATAGCCCAAAAAACCTACAACAACCCAACCTTTAGACAGCTGGTTATGTTTAACTTGCAGGAAAAAAGATGGAGAAGTGACGTGATAGCCATCTTAAATACCTGAAGTGATGTCATGTAGAAACTGGTGAACATTTTTTTTTTGTCGTGTCAGGAGTGACTTGAGAAACTGCAAGTCGCTTCTGGTGTGAGAGAATTGGCCGTCTGCAAGGACGTTGCCCAGGGGATGCCCAGATGATTTGATGTTTTTATCATCCTTGTGGGAGGTTTCTCTCATGTCCCCGCATGAGGAGCTGGAGCTGACAGAGGGAGCTCATCCGCCTCTCCCCGGATTTGAACCTGCGACCTGTCGGTCTTCAGTCCTGCCAGCACAGGGCTTTAACCCACTGCGCCACCGGGGGCTCCACACTGGTGAATATGAACCAATGGATTTGAATTGTAAGAAAGCAGATTCCACATAAACAACTGAAGGAACGATAAGAGTGATTAAATAGAGGGATGAGGTCCACATGTCATAGAATCATAGAGTTGAAAGAGACCTCATGGGCCATCCAGTCCAACCCCCTGCCAAGAAGCATTTATTTACTTCTTCAAGTCACATTCAAAGCTTCCCTGACAGATGGTCATCCAGCCTCTGTTTAAAAGCCTCCCATGAAGGAGCCTCCACTACACTCTGAGGCAAAGAGTTCCACTGCTGAACAGCTCTCATAATCAGTAAGTTCTTCTTAATGTTTATGTGGACTCTCCTTTCCTGTAGTTTGAAGCCATTGTTCCGCATCCTAGTCTCCAGAGCAGCAGAAAACAAGCTTGCTCTCTCCTCCCTATTACTTCCTCTTACATATTTATACATGGTCATCATGTCTCCTCTCAGCCTTCTCTTCTGCAGACTAAACATGCCCAGCTCTTTAAGCCACTCCTCATGTATACTACTACACTTACATCTTGTATATCTGTGTAGGTTTCTTCAAGTTGCTTGCTAACTTATGGCAACCCTGCACCTTTCACAGAGTTTCCTTTGGCTAGGAATATTCAGAGCTGATTCTGCCAATTACTTCTTCTGAGTCTACAGCACCTTGTACTCATTAGCAGTCTTCCATCTAGGTACTAACCATGACTGCCTCTGCTTAGCTTTGAAAATCAGACAGGATATGGGATCTTTGGGATATATGGACACTGGCACAAATATTCAGATATTTATGTGCATTTGAGTGATATTAATTTAAAAAACCCAATTTATCACACGTGCTGGATTCTTTTATACACAAGAAAGTTTATTCTCAAACCGCAAAAGATTCAACAAAAGACACGAGATGCTCCAGTGTTCACAAAGGAGATTAACCCTTCTTGTCTTTGGGTATAAGAACCTCTGGAAAAAAAAACAAGAAAGAATTTGGGATCAGTAAGGAAACGGACAGAGAAACAAATAACCAGGAGAACAATGTAGAAAGCTACACAAATTACAAAACAACAACAACAACAACAAAAAGAGGCAGGAAACTTTCAGAGTGCACATGGGACAGCTAAGCAAGGGCATGAAGGGAAGGAACTCTGTAAGGTTTTTCTCCCCTATTCCTCCCCACATTTGTAGACAAAGACTTGAAAAAGAATCATTGTGTAAAAGATCCCTCAAAACATTTTACACCTCAAAGAAAGAAGAGAGAAAAAGTAATGTCAATGGTAATGAGGACAATGATTCTTTCATCATTACTCCCAAAAGTAACAGTACAAATTTGTAAGCTGTCCAAACTAGAATAGGTAAAGGTTTTCCATTGACATTAAGTCCAGTCGTGTCCAAATCTGGGGGTTGGTGCTCATCTCCATTTCAGAAGCCAGAGAGCCAGCGTTGTCCGTAGACACCTCATAGAATCATAGAATCAAAGAGTTGGAAGAGACCTCATGGGCCATCCAGTCCAACCCCATTCTGCCAAGAAGCAGGAATATTGCATTCAAATCACCCCTGACAGATGGCCATCCAGCCTCTGCTTAAAAGCTTCCAAAGAAGGAGCCTCCACCAGACTCCGGGGCAGAGAGTGCCACTGCTGAACAGCTCTCACAGTCAGGAAGTTCTTCCTCATGTTCAGATGGAATCTCCTCTCTTGTAGTTTGAAGCCATTATTCCGCGTCCTAGTCTCCAAGGAAGCAGAAAACAAGCTTGCTCCCTCCTCCCTGTGGCTTCCTCTCACATATTTATACATGGCTATCATATCTCCTCTCAGCCTTCTCTTCTTCAGGCTAAACATGCCCAGTTCCCTAAGCCGCTCCTCATAGGGCTTGTTCTCCAGACCCTTGATCATTTTAGTCGCCCTCCTCTGGACACATTCCAGCTTGTCAATATCTCTCTTGAATTGTGGTGCCCAGAATTGGACACAATATTCCAGATATGGTCTAACCAAAGCAGAATAGAGGGGTAGCATGACTTCCCTAGATCTAGACACTATGCTCCTATTGATACAGGCCAAAATCCCATTGGCTTTTTTTGCCGCCACACCACATTGTGGCCGGCATGACTGCATGGAGTGTCATTACCTTCCCACTCTGCTCACATTTGCTCACCCCGCTCCCTGGATTTGAACCCGTGACCTTTCGGTCAGCAAGTTCAGCAGCTCAGTGGTTTAACCCACTGCGCTACTGGGGGCTCGGCTAAACTTGAGTAGAACTATTGAGTCAGTTGGTTGATATATTGTTGAACCACCATTCAGCAATTGGTTCAGTCAGTCTACAATAGTTGGGATGAACTAATAGGTGTCCAGCCACTACAAAAGAACTCATCCTCATTGGGCAGTTTACCTGCTGCTCTGGGCCAGAGTGAAGAGAGAGGGGGCCAGGGGACAGTTCCACCTTGTCTCCTGTGCTATGCTAATAATATAACATAACATAACATAATATAATATATAAAATAATATATTGTATATACATATAATATATATAATATTATAATATTACTAATAATATGATATTATAATATGTTTTATACTAGCCATCCCCTGCCACATGTTGCTGTGGCCCACTCTGGTGGTCATGGGGGTTCTGTGTATTTACCTCTCTCAAAGAAGGTTTGGCTCAATTCTATCATTGGTGGGGTTCAGAATGCTCTGTGATTGTAGGTGAACTACAAATCCCAGCAACAACAACTCGCAAATGTCAAGATTCTATTTCCTCAAACTCCACCAGTGTTCACATTTGGGCATATTGAGTATTTGTGTAGAGTTTGGTCCAGATCCATCATTGTTTGAGTCCACAGTGCTCTCTGGATGTAGGTGAACTACAACTCCAAAACTCAAAGTCAATGTCCACCAAACTCTTCCAGTATTCTCTGTTGGTCATGGGAGTTCTGTGTGCCAAGATTGGTTCAATTTCATCATTGGTGGAGTTAAGAATGCTCTTTGATTGTAGTTGAACTATAAATCCCAGCAACTACAACTCCCAAATGACAAAATCAATTTTTTGAGTGAAGGATACATATTGGGTTGTTAGGTGTCTTGTGTCCAAATTTGGTGTCAATTCATCCAATGGTTTTTGAGTTCAGTTAATCCCACAAACAAACATTACATTTTTATTTATATAAATTACTTGTAATATTACTAATAATATTACAATATAAAGGTATAGTATGATATAGTAATATATAATACTGATATTGTATTATGCTAATAATATATTGTATGTGTGTGTGTATATATATATATATATATATATATATATATATCTTGTAAGACGCTTTGAATCCCCTTCGGGGTGAGAAGGGTGGCATGTAAATGTCGAAAATAAATAAATAAATAAATAAATAAATAAATAAATAAATATCTCAGTGTAAAATCTGCTCTGCAGCAGCTCTGGATTTAGCATGTTTGTGCCAAATTTAGAACCATTAGCTAAATGGCTTGTGAGTACATCTGTTCCACTGGGGCGACCTACATCTCATCCACTCCATATCTCTGCTATGCCTAGCCAATGATGGAGCTCTATCCAAGCTCTTCGCTGGCCACTAGACTTTTTCCAAGCCCCTATCTAACCATGGCATTATAGCTTAGCTCCAAGATGTCCCAGTTGATTATGCTCATCACAACAAGGAATGCCTAGACCACCAGCAAGAAGGAGGGGAGATGGTGATGAAACCAATGTTCGGTCTGGAGAGAAGACTGAGCTGAATCAATCTGATCTGTTCCAACTGTCCAGACTGCCCTCAAGCCATGATATTGTAAGGGCAACCAAAGGCCCTTTTCTGTAGTGATACGAGTGTTTTGGGTTTGTTTAGGTTTTTTGCCAGTGTGGACAGGTTCTTGGAGAAAACACCAGTACTTGTAATGAGCTAATTTTGAAGTTGGAGCATAGTGTCTAGATCTAGGGAAGTCATGCTACCCCTCTATTCCGCTTTGGTTAGACCACACCTGGAATATTGTGTCCAATTCTGGGCACCACAATTCAAGAGAGATATTGACAAGCTGGAATGTATCCAGAGGAGGGCGACTAAAATGATAAAAGGTCTGGAGAACAAGCCCTATGAGGAGCGGCTAAAGGAGCTGGGCATGTTTAGCCTGAAGAAGAGAAGGCTGAGAGGGGATATGATAGCCATGTATAAATATGTGAGAGGAAGCCACAGGGAGGAGGGAGCAAGCTTGTTTTCTGCTTCCCTGGAGACTAGGACGCGGAACAATGGCTTCAAACTACAAGAGAGGAGATTCCATCTGAACATGAGGAAGAACTTCCTGACTGTGAGAGCCGTTCAGCAGTGGAACTCTCTGCCCCGGAGTGTGGTGGAGGCTCCTTCTTTGGAAACTTTTAAACAGAGGCTGGATGGCCATCTGTCAGGGGTGATTTGAATGCAATATTCCTGCTTCTTGGCAGGGGGTTGGACTGGATGGCCCATGAGGTCTCTTCCAACTCTTTGATTCTATGATTCTATGATCCTGTTGAACAATTCTGTTCTGATCATGGTAAGGTAAGAAAAGGACGAAAATGTAGCCTTGTAGCAAAACCCTGCGCATCAATTTTCTCTAAACTTTGGAAATAAGCTTCCCTTCCCATTACCTTTTAAGCAACATTTTCTGTAATTGCTGCACTTCCCAATTCTTTTTTCATCTGTTTTGCATGATGACACTCTGCAGGTCCCAAACCTGGCTGAGCACTCAACGTTATTTGACACTGAGCAGTACGCTAGAGAGAGAAACAAAGGAAATGACTTGCATGAACAATCAAAGCAAGACTGGGGGCTACTCTAGGATAAAAGTGGGGTTTTCATTTATTTAAATCATTTTTCTACTGCTCCTTAGCCAATCAGAGCCCCCAATTTGTCTTATTATATTTATGTATTGGTATCCAAGGCAGAGTACAGCAATCTCAAACAAAATTATCTTTAAATCTTATTTAGCAATAGTGTGATATTTTTAAAGTCATGGTTAAAGCATTCTAAAATACATTCAAAACATTATTATAAGTGGTGGTCTCTCTGCTGTGGAACTCCCTCCCGAGCAATATTAGATCAGTCCCCTCCCTCCTAACCTTCAGAAGGAGAGTAAAGACTTGGCTCTGGGAACAGGTTTTTGAGAACTAATGCAGTGTCTGGGTTGTTGTAGGTTTTTTCGGGTTTATATGGCCATGGTCTAGAGCAGTGTTTCTCAATCTTCCTAATGCTGCGACCCATAAATACAGTTCCTCATGTTGTGTTGACCCCCAACCATAACATTAATTTCGTTGCTACTTCATAACTGTAATTTTGCTCCTGTTATGAATCAGAATGTATGCTCCTGTTATGAATCCAGTATGCAGGATGTGTTTTCATTCACTGGAGCAAATTTGGCACAAATACCTAATATGCCCAAATTTGAATACTGATGGGGTTGATTTTGTCATTTGGGAGTTATAGTGACTGGGCTTCACCTACAATCAAAAGCATTCTGAACTCCACCAACAATGGAATTGAACCAAACTTGGCATACCGAACTCCCATGACCAATAGAAAATATTGGAAGAGTTTGGTGGGCATTGACCTTGAGTCTGGGAGTTGTAGTTCACCTACATCTAGAGAGCACTGTGGACTCAAACAATGATGGGTCTGGACCAAACTTGGCACAGATCCTCAATATGCCCAAATGTGAACACTAGTGGAGTTTGAGGAAATGATACTTGACATTTCGGAGTTGTAGCTGCTGGGGTTTATAGTTCACTTACAATCAAAGAGTATTATGAACCCCACCAAAGATAGAATTGGGCCAAACTTTCCACACAGAACCCCCATGACAAACAGAAAATACTGTGTTTTCTGATGGTCTTAGGTGACCCCTCTGACAGCCCCTTGCGACCCCTCCAGGGGTCCCGACCCCCAGGTTGAGAAACACTGGTCTAGAGGCATCTCCTGACGTTTCGCCTGCATCTATGGCAAGCATCCTCAGAGGCAGTGAGGTCTGTTGGAACTAGGAAAAGGGTTTATATATCTGTGGAATGACCAGGGTGGGACAAAGGACTCTTATCTGCTGGAGCTAGGTGTGAATGTTTCAGCTGACCACCTTGATTAGCATATAATGGCCTGACAGTGCCTGGAGGTGATTAGATGTCCTTGCAGTGTCGTTGTGTGCTTTCAGACTTATGGTGACCCCGAGGAGAACCTATATGTGGTTATCTTAACAACATTTATTTATTTAACATATTAACACCCTGCCCTTCTCACCCAAAGGGGACTCAGAGTGGCTCACACCTATATAGGCAACAATTCGATGCCACACAAACATACATTCAGCAAGTAAACATATTAATTAAAACCAGTCAGTAAAGC
This sequence comes from Anolis sagrei, assembly GCF_037176765.1. Classification (NCBI taxonomy): domain Eukaryota; kingdom Metazoa; phylum Chordata; class Lepidosauria; order Squamata; family Anolidae; genus Anolis; species Anolis sagrei. The sequence goes on from NC_090021.1 coordinate 11,265,973, forward strand.
ATCTCAAACATTCAAACCAATTATTAAAACCATGCAATCCAATATCATAGTCTGAGGCCATTCTAGGACCCTGGTGCCACAATGGGTTAAACCCTTGTGCCGGCTGGGTTTGAATCTGGGGAGTGGGGTGAGCTCCCATCTGTCAGGTCCAGCTTCCCATGCAGTGACATGAGAGAAGCTTCTCATAGGATGGTAAAACATCCGGGTGTCCCCTGAGCAACGTCCTTATAGATGGCCAATTCTCTCACACCAGAAGAGACTTGCGGTTTCTCAAATTGCTCGTGACATGAAAAAAACCTCTCAGTTATAATGAAATAACCTTTACACATTTTTTCCATCCTGGGGAATGTGTACACACACACACACACACACACACAACCCCTCCACACACACGTCTTTCTTTCTTTCTTTCTTTCTTTCTTTCTTTCTTTCTTTCTTTTTTTCTTTCCTCCTTCCTTCCTTCTTTCTGTCTTTCCTTCCATCTTTCCTTCCTTCCTTCCTTCCTTCCTTCCTTCCTTCCTTCCTTCCTTCCTTCCTTTTACCTGACAGTATAAAAGTAAATCTCCCTCTGAGTAAGTAATTAGTTCTTATTTAAAAGTAAATTAACATGGCACAATCAAGCAAAGTAAAGCTGTTCCAATTCTTGATTTTAGATTTCCAAATCTTGATTCTGTATCTGTGCATTTCATTTTTTTCCTGCCTACCTGTAGTATCCTACATTTATATGTTTATTGCTAGCCTCCTTGAGTCCCTATATTGGAGGAAAGACAGGACAAAATAAAGTAAAGTATAGTAAAGTAGCCAAACAAAAAATACAATGCAAAGTAATGCAACACCACACAACAACGCAACGCAAAGCAACGCAAAGCAACGCAAAGCAACGCAAAGCAACGCAAAGCAAAGCAAAGCAAAGCAAAGCAAAGCAAAGCAAAGCAAAGCAAAGCAATGCAATGCAATGCAATGCAATGCAATGCAATGCAGTAAGATTTGTTGGTGGGTAGTTGCCCTTGATTTCCTTTGAAACTTGAGAGAATTTACCTCAGTGGATGAATCTCATCCTATTAAATATGCTCCCTGATTACTCAGTCATTTCTATTCCTACCACTTACCTGTAGGAACCAGAAGCAGCCAGGAGACTATAGGATAAAGAAACCAAATGGCCTTCATTATTGAATTTTTTTCCACTCAGCTATCCAGTAGTGTTGCTATTGGTGGTTCTTGGGTTTTGAAGAAGGTGAATTAAAAATGCTGCATTTTTATAGATAACATGGTTGAAGTAAGACTATGGAAACTGGAAACACTGCAGATCCAGTATGCATAACAAATGTCACCACAGTGTCTTTATGCTGCAGTAAGTCAGCAGTTGTTTCTCACAGTACAACTTGCACTGTAGCAATTGCTTTCAAAACTATCCTGGGAATGTTCAATACAATTTAAACAAAGCATGCCACAAATTCTGGGCATTCTGAACAAGGATCTGGCTATCTTGCTGCTCTCTGGAATCACTGGGTGTTTGTAGGTTTTTCAGACTGTATGGCCATGCTCTAGAAGCATTCTCTCCTGACATTTAACCTGCATCTATGGCGGGCATCCTCAGAAGTTGTGAGATCTGAAGATGCTCGCCATAGATGCAGGCGAAATGTCAGGACAGATTGCTTCTAGAACATGGCCATACAGCCCAAAAAAAACTACAAACACTCGGTTGTGTGGTGGTTGGAAAGTTTTGTTTGATGGGGAAAACACCTTCACAAGAGGAATTGGTGTTTTATATTGACCAATAGGAGGAAAAGTCCATGGAATATTATAATTGTTGTACATACAAATGCATTGTGCAATCACTTATTTCTCAGATCTAGCTACGATCATTGTATGGTTAGCAACTCTGCTATCTAAAATGAAGCTTCAATACTTTGAGAACTTTTGTGTCCTAAACTGGGTCTGCCTGAACAGATTCATCAACATACTATCCTCTCTTCTTCTTCTTCTTCTTCTTCTTCTTTTTACCCAAAATCCACATTTACTTTATTTATGTATGGAATTTATACCCTGTCTTCTGCCTGCCTCTTGTTCAACCTGATCAGCATTTTATCTACTTTTTTGGGATGGATTTATGTTCTTAAATAATGATAAAAGGAATGACATGTTCTTAAATAAAGGTAAAAGTAATGACATGTTTTTGCCTTGCGTACCTTTCAGACCAAAAAGTTTGATAGTCGACATAATATCTGGCTAGTTAGTTCAAAATGTAATTGAATGTCCAATTCATTTAAATGTATTTCCTGCTTGAGGTAGAAACTTTGAACATAATTATTCAATTAACAAACCATCTAGACTGCAACAAAATATAACCAGGGTTCAAAGAGTACAAATTGTTCAGTGAGGAAGAAGAGGTACATTAATGACCAATTACATGAATCCTCATGCCTCTATTGCCCACACATAGAGAACGCATTGTACAATGCCTGTTGCCAAAAGGAAGCCTTCTTTCCTAATCCAAGGCTCCTCTCTGTCTCTGTCCAAGGGTTTTTCAAATATGTCCCTATACAACCAGGCAAAACATAGAGAAAACCAAAATGATTCTGCATAAAACCGAGTTCTCAGGTTGTCCCATCTATCAGGTCCGTAGGACAGAATGTTTTTGAGTTGAAAGATCAGTATTCCATTTGAACTTTGGCCTTTTGAACAATCTATGTTGAATCCTACCATTTTGGACGAGTCTTGTTCAAATCCTGTTAGATCAGTGGTTCCCAACCTGTTTTTCACCAGGGACCACTTGATCAAGGACCACTTGACCAGGGACCACTTTGACCAGGAACCACATTGACCAGGGGCCACTCTCTAACATTTGTACCAAAAGCGTTACTAATCAGTTTTTGGTCAACATTAGATTTGGTTTGGTTATTTGGGGAGCTGATTCAGAAAATTGCATTAGATAGATCACATCAGCCCTAGTTTCTGATACAGAACATATTTCATCCAGTGGTCACCATCTGCTAGCCCACAGAAAACCATATTTAATAATCTAGAGCTGCGGACCTTATTCAAGAGAGGAGACTCCATCTGAACATGAGGAAGAACTTCCTGACTGTGAGAGCCATTCAGCAGTGGAACTCTCTGCCCCGGAGTGTGGTGGAGGCTCCTTCTTTGGAAGCTTTTAAACAGGGGCTGGATGGCCATCTGTCAGGGGTGATTTGAATGCAATATTCCTGCTTTTTGGCAGGGGGTTGGACTGGATGGCCCATGAGGTCTCTTCCAACTCTTTGATTCTATGATTCTAAGGTCTTGCGACCCACAGGTTGGGAACCACTGTGTTAAAGACTTGATTGCTTTCCACCTTTATATCAATGTATTTCGCTAGGTCATAATCTCTGTTCATTTCAGGTTCTGATGAGGATCAATACTTTGAGAAGCATCTGATTGATCGGGGTATTATTGAAAACCAGTAACTTTGGTTTATGAGAGCCAATATAGTATAATGGTTTGAACATTGGTCTATGGTTATGGGGACCACATTTTGATTTCCCAGTCAGGCATGGAAAACCATCTTGGATGAGTCACACACTCTTAGCCCCAGAAAACTCAATGATGAGGTCACCATAGGATCACCATCAGTCAGAAACAATGTGAAGACACACAATAACAACTCTTTGATTTTGAGGTTATGTACTTTCCAGTCACTCTCTTCAGATGGGAAGGACTGAAGAGAGTGGTGTGTAGCCTGACCACTAAAGATAGTTAACTTATAATTGGTGAATTTTATGGCAGGTGTTGTAGCTTTCAGGTCCCATCAAGTTTAGTTCTCATTACCAAATACTAAAGAATTATGATAGTTGTCCTACAATATCTGGAGAATGTCATGTTGGCCATCTCTCATTTTATGGATTCTGGGTGAGAGAAGATGTTGGAATAGAAGCAGGATTCGCTAAGGGGAAATCAACATTAGACCAGACTCACATCTTGGCCCACCTAGCCAACAAATACTCAAAAAATTGCCCTAATAAGCTAAACGTGGCCTTCTTGGACCTGAAGGGGGCATTTGACTCTGTGAACAGAGAAAAGTTGTGGGAAAAACTAGCAGCCCTCAACATAGACCCAAGACTCCTCTTCTTGATTAAGAAATTGCACAACCAAAACCTCTGCCAGGTGAAAGACCACAGGGGATGCCTGTCAAACCCGATCCTGGTCCAAAAGAGAGTCAAACAAGGGTGTGTACTAGCCCCACTCCTCTTCAACATCTTTTTGCACGATCTCCCTACTGCCCTGGCTCAAGTTGACGGGCATAGCCCCAAGATTGGCCCAAAGCATGTCCCCCTCTTGCTATTTGCGGATGACGCAGCCCTATTATCCCTCTCTCATGTGGGCTTAAAAAGACTCCTGCATAAATTTGTTGACTTTTGCGAGGCGAACGAACTGCAGGTGAACTACGACAAAACCAAAATCTTGGCGTTTGGGAAAAGCAACAAAAGACAAGTCTGGAAGATAAAGGGCCACTATATTGAGCAAGTAAAACATTTCAAATACCTAGGTCTCTGGTTTAGCAACAACTTGTCATGGTCCACCCACTTAAAATATACACTGGCCCGGGCCAAATCGAGTGGCTGTGCGACCAGGAGGTTCTTCCACTCCAGGGGTAATCAATATATCCCCCTAGCTCTGCAAGTCTTCAAAGCAAAGGCGATGTCACAACTTCTCTATGGAGCACCCATCTGGTTAACACCCAATAACAGCGCCATCAGATCTTTTCATTCGAAATTCCTCCACAAACTATATGGTGCCCCCAACTGTGTCCCGTATGCAGTTCTTTGTCTTGAATCTGGGCAATATTCTATTGAGGCTACTATCTGGCTAATCGTCATTAAATTTTGGCTATCTATACACTATCAAAGTCCCAGCGACTCTCTGACTCAACTCACCTTGAGCGAACTCCACCACTCCAAATGGTGCTCAACTGTCCTAGCAAAGATCGGAGAATTGGGCTACGACAGCGATTTCCTGACCCTACTATCTTTTCCCGAGATTTTTACCCTCATCAAAAGGAGGCTGCTAGATAGGGACCACAACCAATTGTTGAGCTTGGCAAACAAATCCTGCTCACCTATTAACTTGGCAATTCCATACACACAGGGAAATCCAGCCTTTTACATCACAGAGCTCACCAACCCCTCTTACAGAAGAGCCTACATGCTGGCTAGATTTAACATCATGCCATCGCCGCTCCATAGAGGAAGACTCAATGGCCTCCCGAGCGACAAGAGGGTCTGCCTCTGCAGCACAGGACAGCTAGACTCCATACCGCATATTCTCCTGCACTGTCCACTCTACCAGGAGCTAAGATCCAGCCTGCTAACACAAGCCATAGATTCACTGAAGAACCGCAGCGATTCTGACAAAGTGATTTTGCTTTTAAATTGCCAGGACTTTAGCTGCTGCCTTTCAGTGGCAAGATTCCTGAATGAAGTCTGCAAACTGAATGTGTAGCAAACGAGAAGCCCTTTTTTATTATGTGTACTATTTTTTATACTCTCTGCCATGTTATGCCAATAAAGGCTTATTGTATTGTATTGAGAAGCAGTAAATCAAGAATACGTATGTGGAACAAATAACTTTGGTTAGTGTCTTCTTTAATTTTTTTAATCTTGAATGTTCCATCTGTATATGCTTTGGATTTTTGTCATGGACTAGTACAATAAATATATTGATAGAAGGGTAAATGTATTGTACAAATAGCATTGGATGCCAAATATTTTCTGTAATTTAGGTTCCAGGGTCAGGAAATGGGGTGCAGTTTCCTAGAACCTTCCAGGTGTCACATATAATGCCAAAAAATGTCAAATAATCTATCTATCCACACAATAAAATGGAAAATGTGTGTATGTGGTGGAGGTGTCCACTTACACAAACAGGCTATAGTTCTTAGTTCTGAGAAGCCTCCAAAGGCACTCCCCCAACTGACATTCCAGTTAGAGCAAGTGCCATGAACATGTAGCCCAAATGCTGCCAATATCCTCCCCAAACACCAACCACCCAAGGAATAGGTTCTTGTGGGTTTTTTCGGGCTATAGGGCCATGTTCTAGAGGCATTTCTCCTGACATTTCGCCTACATCTATGGCAAACATCCTCAGAGGTATGCTTCCTGAGGATGCTTGCCATAGATGCAGGTGAAACATCAGGAGAAATGCCTCTAGAACATGGCCCTATAGCCCGAAAAAACTCACAAGAACCTAGTGATTCCAGCCATGAAAGCCTTGGACAATATACCCAAGGAATGCTTTCATTTTAGGACCATTTCATCCTAGATGTTCTGTGTTTTTTCTCCAGAATGGACATCCCAGAATTTCTTTCTCTCTCCATATTTGCATGACACCGCCCACTGCTTCTCACTTAACCCTTTCCTACTCATTCCTATGGCACATAGCAAACAGGAATTGATTAGCAACTGAACAAGAGATTTGGGAAGAATTCACCATGATTTAGAGGAGTTGAAGTTCACCTACATCCATAGAGAACTGTGAACCCTCTGGCCCTTGCACCTCTCATTATGAAGGACAACTTTCAATCCAATTGGCAAAGGGAGATAGTATGCAAAATTGTGTCTCGGGGTCTATCCCCAGAATTACCAACCAATGATGGATCTGGACCACACTTGCCATGAATGATGGGATTTGCAGGACCTTCACTCAGTTTCAGAGACTACTGCAATGCCTGTTTGGGGGGGGGGGGGGGTTGATCCACCCACATGGGAGTTGTAGTTCACCCTGCATCTAGAGATATTACCAAACTTCCCAAAACAAGTAATGCCTTTGAGGCACCCCGGTGTCCCGCTGGGCATACAGAAAGCATATCCTGTAAACAGACATTATTTCAGGCCCAGTGCGCGACAGCACACCTTTCTCAAGTAACGTGTGCATTGCCGGGTCCCCAGGCTAGTGAAAAATAAAATAGAAACCAAAATGGGAAGAATTCACTTCTAATTTTTTCTTCCAAAAAATCTTAAATTCTGTAGGGAGCCTCATCATCCTACTTAGAAGTAAACTTCCAAAAAAGGGCACCGGGGGGGGGGGGGGGGAGGCTCTGGTGTCCCAAGATTTTGCTTTTTAATTATAAATGCTTGCTTTAATTAATAAAATAACTAATCCGAATATACAAGTTCAAAGTAATTGGCAAACAAGGTCTCAAGATAATTATGAAAAAGGGGTTGTATGGTGGTTGGAAGGTTTGGTTTAAGAACCAAAGTGGAAAACACCTTCATGAGAAGAATTGACAAATAGGAGGAAAAGTCCACGGAATATTGTTGAATTGTTTTACATATAAACGCATTGTGCAATCACTTATTTCTCAGATCTAACTATGTCCATTGTATGGTTAGCAACTCTGTTATCTTTGGGGGAAGTTGAGGGGGAGGCCAAAATGGACTTTTGTGGCAAATAAACTGGTGGGGGGGGGGGGATAAGGTCCTTGGAGCTGAGCCTTGCCTTCCCCTATCTAACAAACAGAAAGCAAATTCATTTTCTTTTCATAGACACAGTGTCTGCATGTACAAGCAAAAACTGGCAGAGAAAAAACATGTTTTGATCATCTATTATCTATTTATTTCAGATATTACATGTGTTCTTAGGAAAATTAAATTGATGACTCCATCAGTTGTGCATGAATTTGACTCCACTGTAACCTCTTCTCTGTGTCAGTTGGCAGGAAGTTGGTTTGGCATTGAAGACAATAATTCTTGCTGAACTGTTCTTCCATTTCAGTAATTTCTGTAGAAAGAGAACAGCTTTGTATTCACAGTTTTAGTAACCTTCCATCCAAGCACCTAACAGAACTGATCCCTCTGTAGTTTTCCACTCAGAGGATATCTGGGGCCTTCATGCAATTTAAGCTATACATTGAAGTACTGTATATACTGGAGTATAAGCCGACCTGAATATAAGCCAAGGCACCTATTTTTACCACCAAAAACTGGGAAAACGGATTGACTCGACTATAAGCTGAGGGTGGGAAATGCAACAGCTACTGGTAAATTTCAAAATGCAAATAGATCCCAATAAAATAACATGAATCGAGGCATCAGGAGGTTCAAGGCTGTAGAATATTTACATGAAACTGTAATTTAAGATAAGACTGTCCAACTCTGATTAAACCATTATTCTAACCCTCTTCAGGGTAAATGTGCCTTTGTATCCTTCCAATAATAATGAGAATAAAATAATACATGCAATAATAATAATAATAATAATAATAGATAAAATAATGGAAATGTAATAATAACAGTAATAATAGAGTAAAATAATAAATGTAATAATAGAGTAAAATAATGGAAATGTAATGATAACAATAATAAAGAGAGTAAAATGATAAATGTAATAATTTTTTTTTGTCGGGTCAGGAGCGACTTGAGAAACTGCAAGTCGCTTCTGGTGTGAGAGAATTGGCCGTCTGCAAGGACGTTGCCCAGGGGATGCCCGGATGATTTTTGATGTTTTTATCATCCTTGTGGGAGACTTCTCTTATGTCCCCGCTTGGGGAGCTGGAGCTAACAGAGGGAGCTCATCTGCCTCTCCCTGGATTCAAACCTGCGACCTGTCGGTCTTCAGTCCGGCCGGCACAGGGGTTTAACCCACTGCGCCACCGGGGGCTCCTAATGTAATAATAATAATAATAATAATAATAATAATAATAATAATGTAAAATAATAAATAAACTTGAGTCGAGTATAAGCCGGGGGAGATTTTTTTCAGTCTTAAAAAAGGGCTCAAAAACTAGGCTTATACTCGAGCATATAAGGCAATCTAATTAATTTGGTCATGGATCAGTGTGGCTGATCCATTGATCAATGTGGCTGATCCATTGATTGTTAAAGCAGTTCTAGAAATGACAGTAGCAATCATTTCTGGGTGTTAGTAATTTTACTTCTAAAATATTTTTTCTTCTTCTTAAGAAATCAATATCATTTTTGGTGGCTGGAGAAAACCATTATAAGACCTTGTTTATTCCATTACAAGACACCTAATTTTCAGAATGCTGTACTGTCGAAGGCTTTCATGGCTGGAATCACTAGGTTCTTGTGGGTTTTTCCGGGCTATAGAGCCATGTTCTAGAGACATTTTTCCTGACGTTTCGCCTGCATCTATGGCAAGCATCCTCAGAGGTACCTCACTACCTCTGAGGATGCTTGCCATAGATGCAGGCGAAACGTCAGGAGAAATGCCTCTAGAACATGGCTCTATAGCCCGGAAAAACCCACAAGAACCTAGTTTCAGAATACTGTTTCATATACAAATAGGAGTAAACAATGATATGAAAATGGGAATGCATGTTCAATTTGGGTGTTTCTTGTTGCTAGAAGGCAATCTATCTTACCCTGAGCAGCAATAATCCCCTGCGTCTCCACATGTTCCAACTTCCATGGGGCCAATCTGGCATGGCTCATCTCTGCACCAACCTTCAGCCTTTTCACACTCCTCAGGAGTATCTATGTCACTCTGAGCATTACCTCCTGCAAAGAGCAATTTAGGAGAGAATTGTGAGTCATCCCACTGTGCTGTTGAACGTGGGATAGTACAACACTGTGAACCACCCTGAGTCCCCTTCGGGATTGAGAAGGGTGGTATACAAATACTGCAAATCTATATAAATAAAAATGTAATGTTAGTTTGTGGGATTAACATAACTCAAAAACTACTGGACGAATTAACACCAAATTTGGACACAATACACCTATCAGGCCAATGAGTGATCATCACTCATAAAACACTGAAAAACACAGCAGAAGGTACTTAAATACAAAAAACAAAAAGATGGTATAGTGCATGCGCAAAAATGACTCTCTCAGCAAACAAAATACACAGTAGCATATCCACACTCTCTTCCAGACTACGGCTCCTAGCATCCCCTAGACCAGGCCCTTTAGTAGAGGAGGATGATCCAAATGCACTGCTTCCAAGATGCAAGCTTGGATTTCGTTGAAAGCATCCCAGTCCCTGCATATTTCCAATTTCTTATTCCTGGACTGCAACTCTCAGCAATCCTCCAGATAGAGAGAGTAGATAGAGATAGATAGATAGATAGATAGATAGATAGATAGATAGATAGATAGATGGATGGATGGATAGATCAGGCAGACTGCTGGAAGTTGTAGTCCAAGAATAGGTAGAGAAGGAAGATCGGGGAGAAAGAGGAAGTGAAAGAAAAGGGGGGAAGAAAGGGAAGAGGAAGAGAAGGAAAGAAGGTGTGAAGGAAAGAAAAAAAAGGAAGGAGAGAAAGAGGGAGGGAAGGCTGGCCACAGCAACGCATGGTGGATAAAACTAGTAAATATTTATCGTGTCATCCGCAACCAGAACATTGTATTATATTTCTAACAGAACAAAACAAACAAACAGATAAAAAAACACAAATTTCGCAAACTTGGTAGCTGATTAAATGTCCTTTGACCAGTATCTGCCCACTTGGAGTGCTTCTGGTGTTGCTGCAAGAAGGTCCTCCATGGTGCATGTGGCAGGGCTCAGGTTGCATTGCAGCAGGTGGTCAGTGGTTTGCTCTTCTCCACACTCGCATGTTGTGGATTCCACTTTGTAGCCCCATTTCTTAAGATTGGCTCTGCATCTCGTGATGCCAGAGCGCAGTCTGTTCAGCGCCTTCCAAGTCGCCCAGTCTTCTGTGTGCCCAGGGGGGAGTCTCTCATCTGGTATCACCCACGGATTGAGGTACTGGGTTTGGGCCTGCCACTTTTGAACTCTCGCTTGCTGAGGTGATCCAGCGAGTGCCTCTGTAGATCTAAGAAAACTATTTCTTGATTTAAGTCGTTGACATGCTGGCTGATATAATAGTACTATGTATCTCATCCCTAGGAGTGTATTATTTGGACTGAAAGAAATCTTAAATTTGTAAGGGCCCTTAAGGGCCATCTATTCCAACTCCTACCATGCAATAACACTCACTCATTCTTGAAAGATACCCATCCAACCATTGTTTAAAGATCTCCAAAAGTGGGGAAGCAACCACCCCCTAAGGTGTTTTATTCCACATGCAGTTAAAAATAGTTCTTCATCTTTTGGTAGAATATCTTTTGCCATCCAACCCACCAAAAAAAAGAAGAGATAACACAACAGGTACAGGTTAAATTATGGGCAACTTTATTGAATGTTTCCTAATTAAACTTTGTAACTTGTAACTTGCAGCTAATTCTAACGTGTTGTATGAATTTATTGTGGAATGAAGCCGAGGTAGTGGTCCTTCCTGACCTATCCTTTGGCCCAATTTGGGTGAAACACCAGGTCCCTGGCTAAACTAATCTTAGTTGACCTTTAAGGGAAACGTGACAGAGAATTTTGCCCCAAGGATTAATTGAGGTCGGAATCTCCCATTCCTAGGCCATTTCCTTTCGCTCTCACCTGGATTATTTAAACCACAGGTGAGGGTTTCCATTCCTGACCTACACACAAAGGAGGTGCCTTGGTATACACCAAAATGTCAACCCCTTACTGTTTTCTGATATAGCCTGTTTAAGCCACCACAACTTCCAAAGTTGCCCTTTGAAACAGTGTAGGGTAAACCCCCCTAGGACATGGGGGGGGGGATTCCTCCCCGTCTGTCATAGGCAACCAAGGAATTACACTGTTAGTGGATGAGAGGGTGGCTCAATTTCTTCTTGTAGAATGAACAAAGGGGCAGAATACTAACCTCTGTAGCTCTGCCCCCCAGAAAGTAGATATGGCTGGATCTACTTTCTACTGCATTCTTTACTGGCGGAGGTGGCAAAGCTGTGTGGGGGAGGAAAGTTGATTCTTCTAATCTGAAACCATATGATTTGGGACATATCTTCATGATCGCATTTCCTCTATGAACCGGTGCTAACTTTAAGATCTTCTTTCGCCCTTGGAAAGTATGAGACAAAGCCAGGATTGTCCATGTTTCCAATTTCTGAGTATAATTGTGAAAGCTGGACGCTACAATGAAGAAGAAAATAACTTATAGGAAGAAAATAATTTCAAATGGGATGCTGAAGGACATTTCTATAAATGCTGTGCACTGATAAAAACACAATGAGTCGCAAACATAATGTATGCCTTACCTGGAGAAAACAAGAGCATCCAGGAAAAGAAAGCAAGAAAGGAGACAAATATCCGCATGGTTCAAGTTTGATACAGATTTCAACGAGTACAGCAAAAGAGAAACGGTAGATTTTTACAAAGGTTGCATGTCATCTGATATGGTGAACTTTCTACTATTTATATAGCTGATCAATACATAAAATTTGGGTCTTAATGTTCCTGATGAAATGTATAATTATAGCAATCCCCAAGGGGTTATTGTTCAAGAAGACATAGAGTGCCAGCCAAAGAAAATAGAATGGGGTACATTATGTCCTGTGAAAAAGAACTAGGGGTCGTAGTAAACTACAAACTTCACTTGAATCAACAGTATACTGTGGGGGACACAAAAGGTAATAAAATTTTTAATATCTCAAGAGAAGTATGGGTTCCAGATCAAAGGAACTAATTATGCCACTCTGTTCTGATTTATTCAGAACTCAACAGCAAGGAAGGAAGGAGGGAGGGAGGGAAGGTTGGTTTTCGAACCTTGCCTTGTGATATATCACATTTACCATGAAATAGCAAAGGAAGCGGGGGATGGAGTATGTTAAGAAAAAAAGTGACAAAAATCATCAAAGTTCTGGAAAGCAAGTTTTATGAGGAATGCCCAATGGAACTGGGCTTGTTTAGCTTGGAGAAGAGCAATTGGGAGTTGACAGGCTCACTGTCATTAACTTGGCAGATGAAAACATGATTGCAAAGCTCTACAGCATAACCAGATTCTTCAATCTGGGTTGAATCAGAAATAATTATTTGTTTTTAATGTCATATCATAGATATTGTTTTACACTGTAGAGCAAACATTCAGTTCTCTGGAGTTGTTATGACGTCTAAAGCAGTCCTTAAGCTTTCTGATATGGGGAATAGGCATTGTTAGGTCCAGCCTGAATCTTCCTAACTCGGATTAAATTCGGATCTAATTCCTTTTTTAAGCGATTTCAAAGCGATTTTGGAACCAGGAAGTATCCTTGCCATTTCGAAGCCACTGTCACCACGACTCAGTAAGTGATTCGGAAAAGACCCGGCGTTTGGAGGCAAGCAGCAGCTTGCATGCTGGGATGCTTGCCTCCAGCCAAATCATGTGGGGAGGGGTGGGGTTTCAGCAAGGCTTGAGCCAGGGACGTGAAGGGAAAAGGATTAGGGCTGGCTGCTTGGGTGGTTAAGGTGCCACGCCACCACTTAGCAAGGGAACAACTTAGACTACTGCAACGCTCTCTACGTGGGGTTGCCCTTGAAGACGGCCCGGAAGCTTCAACTGGTCCAGCGTGCGGCTGCCATGTTACTAACAGGAGCGGGACGCAGGGAGCATACAACACCCTTGTACCAGCTCCATTGGCTGCCAATTTGCTACCGGGCTCAATTCAAGGTGCTGGCGTTGGCCTATAAAGCCCTAAACGGTTCCGGCCCAAGATACCTATCTGACCGCATCTCGGCCTATGAGCCCATGAGGACTTTGAGATCGTCCGGGGAGGCCCTGCTCTCGAGCCCGCCTGCCTCGCAGGCACATCTGGCGGGGACGAGAGACAGGGCCTTCTCGGTGGTGGCCCCTCAGCTGTGGAACACCCTTCCCGTGGTCATCAAACTGGCTCCTTCCTTGATGATATTCTGCAGGAAATTAAAGATGTGGCTGTTCAAGAAGGCGTTTGAACAAGAAGTGCAATAATTGGTAATGACTATAGGAATAGAACAACGGAATATGATACTGGATTGTGGTTTAACGATGAGACGATGCGAATGGCTTTTTGTATTATTGATATTTATATTGTTGATGTTGTTGATGACAATGCTTTTGTTATTGCTAGATTGATTTCAGATTGTGTCTTGTAATTTGCACCCTGTCCTCTCTATGTTGTACACCGCTGTGAGTCGCCCCCGGGCTGAGAACAGCAGTATATAAGCACAGTAAAATAAATAAATAAATAAATAAATAAATAAATAAATAATAACAGGGTTGGGAACAACTACTTTCCTTGGGGAATCAGACCATAAAAGTTTGCAGCCCTCCTTTCTCTGCCTAGGGTTACACATTGTTATTTTGGAAACTAGAAATCTCCTAATCTAATATTTTCCTTGGGGAACCAGACCATAAAAGTTTGCAGCCCTCCTTTCTCTGCCTAGGGTTACACATTGTTTCTTTGAAAACTAGAAATCTCCTAATCCAGTGAGGCTTCCCTGTAGCCGCACATCTCAATTTCTCCAAGACAAGAAGAAGCAGAAAGGAAAACCATACACTTGGCTGGATCATGCACTGTTCTTGCCTGTCTGTTATTCCTGCTGTTTATCTCCCTTTCATTCTCCTCTTTCCTTATCTCTCTTCCTTTCCCCTTTCCTTTTCTCCTCCAAATCCAGCCTGTTCAGCAGCAGGAAAAAGTCATTTAAAACTGGGTGGATTCCTTTCCTCTCCTTTCTCTCCCATGTTGAAACCAGTGTGGATGGGATGGATCTGCATTAGTTTAAATCAGAGATGTTTTGAGACAGCCTGATGTGAAACAGCTTGAAGCTGAGGAGTCAAGATTAGATAAGGAAAGCGAATGGAATGTAAGGAGCAACCCAGAGGAGGCAATCTTTGATCAAAAAGGGCATATTTTTCATGATCGCCACCTGGACCAGGGGAAAGGCACTTTGCTACGATAAGCGAAAGAAAGAGCTTGAAAGATGTTTCCCAAGGGAATCGGAATGTTTTTGCTACGGCCCTCTGAATAAATACAGGGCCTTTGCAACCCTGTTCTTTAGTGAGTGCAACGTTTAGCTTCATGCCTGTTTCATGTCTTTGTTTCATGCTGAGACTCATGAAATCTCCTGCCCAAGAGAGATTCATGCTGATATTTTTGTGAGTGCTGTTTCCTGATTTCCAGCTACTGTCTTTGGATTTGTTCAAGTTTGCTTCAGGACTTTTCAAGGGACTTTGTCTACTCACTTCTTGGATTTAAGGACTGTTTTCCTGTGGACCTTTCACTGGACTTGAGAATCAATATGGTTCTCCTGATGGGAACTTCACTGGCTAAGTCTACTATGCTTATGGATAGCTGAATGAACATTCTTTTTGACTTCATGTTACCTATTTGACATTTGCTTATTCATCAATAAACTGCTTGCTTATTAAGAACATTGGTGTGTTTGTGGGTGCAAAGGTGATCATCACAGCCTTGGTGTGCGACAGAGGCCTGTGTAGAAGGGCCTTAATTCTGTACAAAATTTGCAAGTGATGTTTTGTGCAGAAGCCTAGGTAACCTAGCCAAGCAGAAGCCCCAAAAGCTCATTCCTTGATCTGGCACTGACCCACCTTCCTTCCTACTAACAGTATATTTGTTGGGTCACCTCTAGGGCTGGTTAGATTTTTTCCATCTACATTCAAGGGGTTTTTTTTACCCAAAACTGTTTCTTTATGGGCTAATTTGTGTTTGTGGGTTTTAATTAGGCTATCATGCAGAAATCAGGGATGGGTTCACATCTCAGTGTACATCTTAGGCACCCTTTTGTGGTGTAAGACAGGAATGGGAACCCTGACCTGTGGTCTAAACAATCAAGGTGAAGGTGAACGAAAATGGTCTTGGGGCAGCTGGACTTCTGGCCCTAATTAATCCTCTGAACTTGGACTAGAATTCTCCATTTCATTTCCCTAAGTGGTCACCCTGGAAGATCCCTGAGGTGGATCTGTAATTGGTTAAATGGACGAACCCAGAGGGTGCTCACCAATGCTTCCTCTTCATCTTGGAAAGAAGTGACAAGTGGAGTGCCGCAGGGTTCCGTCCTGGGCCCGGTCCTGTTCAACATCTTTATTAATGACTTAGATGAAGGGCTAAAAGGCATGATCATCAAGTTTGCAGATGACACCAAATTGGGAGGGATAGCCAATACTCCAGAGGACAGGAGCAGGATTCAAAACGATCTTGACAGATTAGAGAGATGGGCCAAAACTAACAAAATGAAGTTCAACAGTGACAAATGCAAGATACTCCACTTTGGCAGGAAGAATGAAATGCAAAGATACCAAATGGGGGACGTCTGGCTCGAGAGCAGTATGTGTGAAAAAGATCTTGGAGTCCTCATGGACAACAAGTTAAACATGAGCCAACAATGTGATGTAGCGGCAAAAAAAGCCAATGGGATTTTGGCCTGCATCAAGAGGAGCCTAGTGTCTAGATCTAGGGAAGTAATACTACCCCTCTATTCCGCTTTGGTTAGACCACACCTGGAATATTGTGTCCAATTCTAGGCACCACAATTCAAGAGAGATATTGACAAGCTGGAGGAGGGCGACTAAAATGATCAAGGGTCTGGAGAACAAGCCCTATGAGGAGCAGCTTAAGGAGCTGGGAGACTAGGACGCGGAACAATGGCTTCAAACTACAAGAGAGGAGATTCCATCTGAACATGAGGAAGAACTTCCTAACTGTGAGAGCTGTTCAGCAGTGGAACTCTCTGCCCCGGAGTGTGGTGGAGGCTCCTTCTTTGGAAGCTTTTAAACAGAGGCTGGATGGCCATCTGTCAGGGGTGATTTGAATGCAATATTCCTGCTTCCTGGCAGGGGGTTGGACTGGATGGCCCATGAGGTCTCTTCCAACTCTTTGATTCTATGATTCTATGGAAGCAGTATGGTCTGATTACATCCAGGCACCCAGGTGTTTTGCCCAAGTTAGCCGAGGAGTAAGTCTTGGATGGCCACTGCCTCAGCTCATTCCACACCAGTTTTTATACCCCTTAAGAACTGGTTTTCAGAAAAGTTAAATAGGTAACATTAATAAAAGCTGCCAATATTTATACCATATTGTTGTGTGGTCTCATTATTTTGGCGGTTGGGGAGCAAATGGATTGTCATCAGGGACAGTTGTTTCACATAGGGTTGGGTTGAGGAGGTGGCCATGGGTTGATACCTCTTTCTTGGCTATAACCCCTGCTGGGTTACTACCTCCACATTAGGATATAAGTAATTAGATATGTCTCTTATTTCATCTATATTGTGTCTGGCCTCTTCATTTTGCAGTGCGTAGTCAATGGAGATAAAAGAATAAAAGTCCAAACACACATTCCAGCAACACAGATGGTGTGTTTATTCAAATTATTATATGATTTGCATTGAAAGCATGTCCACAACGACCATTTTCTCTGTTCTTGAAGTAGAATCTCCATGCCATGGCAACAGTGTTGATGAGGCAAGATATTTCTCTCTGAGTCAATCACTTTGAACCCATTCTGCAAAAAGATAATGGATTTTTTGTTGAAATTTCTTGTACTAACACGAGGAATATATATATACTAACTGTGGATAGGTGAGTCATGTCTCAGTACATCATAAATATTTATTTGATAAGAATTTATGTGATTGTTAATTAAGTGATTCATTCAAGGTCTCTAGTAATAACCTAGGAAAATATGTAGCAATACTGATTTGGGAATGTAGCCTAAATCAGCTTTTTGCCAGAAGAAGGCAGTGTAGGTCTATCTCCCAGCATGCTGTACTACCTTAAGAGTCAGAAAAAATGTAAAGTGGTTTTGAAGGCAATAATAGAGATTTAATATGATTTCAACCCTGAAAGGATGTCTGATACAGACTGTCCTCTCAAAAAGCATTGGACATCTCCATACAATACAGGGCAAGGCATTTCATACACTTTGACAGCCATTCAAAAGACCCACTCTCTCCCTTGATTGGCTCAGAAATGGCCAATCTAGGATCTGAACTGTCATTGACTTAGCACTTCCTGTCATGTCAGGGATAAATGAAGTGTCTCTTCTGGTGGGAAAAATGAAGATTTCCTTGGCAAATCCATTTTTCAGCACGCCCCCCCCCCCCTCTGTTGGAGACATAATCCTATTGGCAAAGTTCAAACCAGAGTCCCAGGTACAAGCAATGAAACAATTGCCCCATGAATCACAATGCAAGAAATCCCAAGCGTACTGCTTTCCAGGCTAAGGTTATTCCATGAAGCTTTCAGGCTAGTCAGCTACATTGAACTGATGCTTTCTCAGAGTTTGCAAAAGGCCTAAATACCTTTCTAACATGAAAACATTAGGCTCTCATCATCATAAAAGCATTGCGACGACCTTTCACCGAGCCGGCTTCTCATCTGCTAGCCAGACAAGACCTCCTCTTGACCCGTAGATCAAGGCGAGCTTGCCGGGTCAAGTTTCTATCTACACTTTCAGTATCAGCGTGGGAAGGCACCTGCTTGCTATCTCCTTTGTTAAAATTCCTTTCTGGTGGAAACAGCTGTGTTGACACTGCACTGTCTGTGGGAACCTCAGAAGCAGGCCCAGAGATTTGAGGAACAGACAAAGAGCCAGGAAGCTGAATCCCAGCAGGAAGCTGAATCCCATCATCCTCATAGTCAGATAATAGCTCAGCCACTACAGGTAGGTCTTATTTTTGGGGAAACAGGGTTTATGGCTATCATGATACATTTAAATTAACACCGTTGCCAGCAATGTTTATTGTAACTGTATTTTAAATTGCTTTTAGGGTATTTGTTGTAATGTTTACTTCTGTTTTCGTTAACTATATCTTACTGGATTGTTTTGTTTTCTTTTAAATCTCAATACTTAATTCTTTGTTATTACTGTGCTTTATTGTATATTATTTTGATATGTTTGTACTCATCTGAGGCATTGAATACTTACCTTTTTGTGTGTGTGTGTAAACCACCCTGAGTCCCTTCAGGGAGAGAGGGTGGTCTAGAATATTATTATTATTATTATTATTATTATTATTATTATTATTGACTGAATGGCCCTTGGGATCACTATCAACTTTATGGTAATGTTGATTATCCAAATGACAGTAGACTTACTGAATGATTTGAATTGCAAATCAACACCTTCCAGTTTGTATATTTTTATTTTCAAGTAGACTATTTTGGCTTGTATTGTTATTGCTAGTAGTAGTGGTGGTGGTGGTACCCCACGTTTTTGTCTTAATAAGGCCACAGGTGGAGGAAAACCTTGAAAACAATGCAATTTAGAACTAAACTTGCAAATATTAAAGCAAGTCAATTAAAATCACATTAATTAAAAGACAGCTGTTTAAAACAATTGAAACATCATATAACAACCCTTGCCTCGTTCTTAAAAAAAACTTTCTGCTTTAAAAGTATATCTGAATTAAAACTTTTTAGCTTGATGTTAAAAGAAAATATATCTTACGCATAGCAACATAAAGTGCCTGGACCGCAGTTCCCCATGGTAGGATAGGGTGTATTGCATTCAGGGTCAGAAGTACAAAATCCTTTAATTTGACTGCACTCCGCAGCGTTAGTTGCAACCGCCTCGAAACAGAGACATCCTGGAGACAGAAAACATTTTAGGATTTCCCTTCCTTTTGGCTCATAGGACATTATATCTCCTGTGGAACAGAAAGCCATCTGTATCTATTTATTTATTTATTTATTTATGAAGGTGACTCAAGGTGGCTTACAACTGGGCAGACATTTGATTCCATAATAATATACAGCATACAATTAAAACAATTTTTCAAAATCCATACAATGAAACCATTAAAAACATATAAAACCAATGCCTTCACTGTTATACTTGTTGTCCAAAAACATCGTCTGAGCCATTCCACAATTCAGTTTCACATAGTTCTGTGTTTGTCTATTGCACTGCATTTCCAAAGGCTTGTTCAAAAAGTCAGGTTTTTACTTTCCGCTGGAAGGTCAGGAGCAAGGGGCTAATCTAATATCCTAGGGAGGGAGTTCCACAGCCAAGCGGCCACCACTTAGAAGGCCCTGTCTCTCGTCCCCGCCAGATGCGCCTCTGAAGAAAGTGCGACCGAGAGGAGGGCCTCCCCAAACAATCTTAATCCCTGAGATGGTTCATAGGAGGAGATATGTTTGGACAGGTAAGATGGGTCGGAACCGTTTAGGGCTTTATAGGCTAAAGCCAGCACTTTGAATTGTGTCCAGTAGCAAAGTGGCAGCCAGTAGAGCTGACGCAGCAGAGAAGCAGTATGCTCCCTGAGTGCTGCTCCAGTGAGCAACCTGGCTTCTGCCCGCTGGACCATTTAAAGCTTCCAAACAGTCTTCAAAGGCAACCCCAAATAGAGTGTGTTACAGTAGTCTATATGGGATGTAACTAGAGTGTGGACTACCGTGGCTAAGTCAGACTTCCCAAGGTATGGGCACAACTGGCACACAAGTTTTAACAACAATGCCAAACTAGAAAGAGAAATTCTGAATGTCAAAATGCTTAAAATACAATGACCAGAATCCTATTGGTTAGTCACAACTAGAATAGATTATTGAATAAACTGCTGAATTGTAAACCAACAGGTAACTGGTGCAATTCTACATTTCTTCCATAATGGCAAACAACAACAGCAGTTATTATATTCATTTAGGTCTCACCTTTCTCCCAGTAATGTGATGAAAGAGAATTAACTGAAAGCGTAATGAGTTTACATGTACATATGATAACAAAGATGAAGTATTTTGGCCACATCATGAGAAGACAGGAAAGCTCAGAGAAGACAATTATGCTGGGGAAAATGGAAGGAAAAAGGAAGAGGGGCGGACCAAGGGCAAGGTGGATGGATGGTCTCCTTGAAGTGACTGGCTTGACCCTGAAGGAGCTGGGGGTGGTGACGGCCGACAGGGAGCTCTGGCATGGGCTGGTTCGTGAGGTCACGAAGAGTTAGAAGTGACTGTCATAGGACAATCCTATTGTCCTATGACAATAGGATTTCAGCCATCTTTTCATGACTTTTCAGACAATCCTGCAAGGATGATGCCTATTATCACTTCCATGCTGAATATGAGAAATAACATTGAAAAGGAATATATGTTCAAGGGATTTTCCAGCAGCACCAGTCAGTGGTGGAGAGAGATGGATTCCAGTACTTCCATTTCATATTGCTGGATTTGAGTGCTATTATGCCTGTTTCCCCCCCTCCCTTGTATTCTCAATCTCTTAAACATGGGGGTCATGTCCCATTCTTTTTTCTTTCTTTGTGGAGTGCCAATGTGTGCACAAGACTTGCTAATTATGGCATTTTTGATATCATTTAATTTTTTTATCACATGCAGATTCCAACTAGAGAAAACCTGTGGAATTAATTACACAAATGCTAATTCATCATGTAGTAAACAATTTGATGAGTCTACTATCAAGAGTATCCTGGCCCAGGAATCATATGGTAATGGCCTAAAAGAAAAGAAACATTACCTTGGAGGCTAGATATGACCTGGGAGCCACTTTGACATCATCCCAAAATCAGTTGGGCCTCCTGTACCTCTTTGTTGTATTTCTAGGAGTTTTTCTTCCATATCCTGCTTCTAATTTTGAAATATGCTTACCTGGAGAAGCCAACACCATCAAGACAAGGAGAGCAACAGGAAGGTTTCCAAGCTGCATGACTTTAGATTGACTGGGATATAAAATCGAAACCAGACACCAAGACCAAGATAGAATGCTATGAAGCTCCTGTGTCATCCTAAAGCCTGAATGCATGTCTATTTATATATCACTTAAAGGGAAGCTTTGTACATTAATATTCCGGATGTCCAACATATTTTGGCAGAATCACCAGACATCTTGGTCCTCAATATTCCATGGTGTTCCCGGAAATAGTCGGGCATCATAAACTTATATAATTACATTATACATTATATCAGTTTATAATCACTGGATTGGAAATGTTTTATGGTTCTAATATATTTTCTTTCTGTTTGTCATATCTGTGATTTTGCTTTGTTCTGTGTCAGTGCCAGATTAAAACTGATAAACTGATTTGAACAGCATATCTCAGTTGAGACATAAACAACATCAAGATTCTAAAAGTCAAAGGAATTGATTTATGCCTTTCTGCCCTCGGTGAGTTTCCAAAGAAGGTGATAGCCTCACAGTCCAGAGCTGCACAGTCCACTATTAACCAGCTCTTACCTTCAAGACTTCTTTCCTACTGATTAGGTCAGTGGTTCCCAACTTGTGGTCTGTCAACCACCAGTGGTCCCCAGGAACTAAAATATGGTCTGTGGCCTCACCATTACTACATTGTTGCAACGAGAATGACTGGTCTTGCAAAACCCTCTTATAGTGCCAAGGCAATGGGGATCTTGGGAGGAGAGAAACTGACTACCCAGGAAAGATGCAACAACAAGCCTCCTGGCTGTTGCTTCTTTTCATTCTCCCTCCCCCTGGATGTCTAGAAGTGGGGATGTCTTGGTGTCTTCATTTTTAGACCTGTTCCTGGAGTTATCTGGGGTACTGATTCAGCAAATTGCTTTGGATAGACCACATCAGTTCTAGATTATTAAATATGGTTTTCTGTGGGTGTGCAGATGGCAACTATTGGATTGCATATGTTTTGTATCACGATCTAGAGCTAATGCCATCTATCCAATAGGGCTGGGCGGTTTCGTTTCGTTAATTCGTAATTCGTTAATAATTCGTTATTTTTTTCAATTACAAAACGATAACGAACCATTCTGGAGCAATTTTTTTTAAAAAAACGAATTTTTAAACACGTTTTGTAAATGCTTAGTATTTCGTTATTGTATTCGTTTCGTTATTGTTCTGAGGTCGTTTCGTTATTATTTCCGCATGTCTGGGGCAAGTTTTTTGTTTAATTAGTGAAAAAAAATTATAATATCACACCAACAGTCAACAACCGAGGGAGAGGGAAGCTTCAGAAGTTTTTGGAGGTTTTTTAGCGTATTTCGCGGTCGCGTCCGCCATTAACGAATCGATTCGTTATTGTTTCGGAAATCGATTCGTTAATGTTTTGTAATTTTTTTCACATTTACGAAATTTCGTAAATACCAAACTTTTTTAAGGGAAAATTTTGTAATTATTTTAAATATCGAAACAAAAAAAAACCCCAAATACAAATCGATTTTAGAAACAATTTTTTCCGTTGTTACCCAGGCCTACTATCCAATACAGTTTTCTGAATCAGCACCCCAACTAAACAAACCAAATCCAAGGTTGACCAAAAACTGGTAACTGTAACCCTTTTGGTAATAATGTTGGAGAGTGATCCCTGGTCAAAGTGGTGCCTGGTCAAGTGGTTCCTGGTTAAAAAAAAGGTCGGGAACCACTGGATTAGGTGGAATTCCTTTCCATGAAGTCTGACTCCATTGTTCCGCATCTCAGTCTTTGAAAAGCAAAACACCAGCTGACTCCATCTTCAATATGAGCTCCTTTCAAATATTTAACCATGACTTTCATGCCAGTACTTAATCTTTTCTTCTCTGATTTTGCATTGTTTTAAACTTATATTATTGTTATGTGTTGTTAGTCACATTGGGTCCCATATTGGGAGAAAGACTGATGATGATGATGATGATGATGATGATGAGGACGACGACAACCCAGACCACACATACCTAGTTTTCAGACCTTTGATCATTTTAGTCACCCCTGTCTAGACATGATCTAGCTGCAGAAGAAATTCAAGACAGCAATCTGGGAAACCAGCTTGAAATCATCTGGATAAGAATCAAGGGAACTGGGACTCAAAAAGATGTCGTTGTAGGCATCTACTACAGACCCCCAAGCCAGGAGGAAGATCTTGATGAAGTCTTCTGCCAACAGTTGACCAAACAGGCACAGAAAAGAGATGTAGTAGTCATGGGCGATTTCAACTATCCCGATATTTGCTGGAAAACAAACTCGGCCAAGAGTACAAGGTCCAACAAATTCCTCGCTTGCCTTGCAGACAATTTCATGGTCCAAAAGGTAGAAGAGGCAACAAGGGGATTGGCTACTCTTGATCTCATCCTAACAAATGCGGAGGACCTGATCGATGCGGTTGAAGTGGTAGGATCCTTAGGGGCAAGCGACCATGTGCTCCTGCAATTTGAGGTACAAAGGAAGGCCGAAACTAAGACAAGTCAAACCCGCATTTTGGACTTTAGGAGAGCTGACTTCCAAAAAATGAAGGAAACGCTGAGCAGCATTCAGTGGACACAGATACTAAAAGACAAGGGAGCTACGGATGGATGGGAATTTCTCAAGAGTGAAATACTCAAGGCGCAATTGCAAACCGTGCCAACAAAAAGAAAAAATAGGACAAGTGCAAAGAAGCCAGAATGGATGTCCAAAGAACTTCTAACTGTGCTAAGACACAAAAGAGACATGCACAAGAAGTGGAAAAAGGGAGAAATCACCAAAGAAGAATTCAAACAAATAGCCAACACCTGTAGGGAAAAGGTCCGCAAAGCTAAAGCAAAAAACGAGCTCAGACTTGCCAGGGACATTAAAAACAATAAAAAGGGCTTCTATTCTTATGTCAGTAGAAAAAGGAAAAACAAGGAGGCGATAGGACCTCTTCGAGGAGAAGATGGGGCAATGCTGACAGGGGACAGGGAAAAGGCAGAACTACTTAATGCCTTCTTTGCCTCGGTCTTCTCACAAAAAGAGAGTCTTCAACCTCAGCAAGATGGAGTGGATGAGGGATTGGAGGACATCCAACCCCAAATTGGGAAAGAAGTCGTCCAGGAATACCTGGCCGCTCTTAATGAGTTCAAGTCCCCAGGGCCAGATCAACTACACCCAAGAGTACTGAAGGAACTAGCGGAAGTCATTTCGGAACCATTGGCAACCATCTTTGAGAGTTCTTGGAGAACGGGAGAAGTTCCAGCAGATTGGAGGAGGGCCAATGTGGTCCCAATCTTCAAGAAGGGAAAAAAGGACGACCCAAACAACTACCGTCCGGTCAGCCTCACGTCGATACCGGGCAAGATTCTGGAAAAGATTGTTAAGGAAGCGGTCTGCAAACACTTAGAAATAAATGCAGTCATCGCTAATAGTCAACATGGATTTATCAAAAACAAGTCATGCCAGACTAATCTGATCTCTTTCTTCGATAGAGCTACAAGCTGGGTAGATGCGGGGAATGCCGTGGATGTGGCGTACCTGGATTTCAGTAAGGCCTTCGACAAGGTCCCCCATGACCTTCTGGCAAGGAAACTAGTCCAATGTGGGCTAGGCAAAACTACGGTGAGGTGGATCTGTAATTGGTTAAGTGGACGAACACAGAGAGTGCTCACTAATGCTTCCTCTTCATCTTGGAAAGAAGTGACAAGTGGAGTGCCGCAGGGTTCCGTCCTGGGCCCGGTCCTGTTCAACATCTTTATTAATGACTTAGATGAAGGGCTAGAAGGCATGATCATCAAGTTTGCAGACGACACCAAATTGGGAGGGATAGCCAATAGTCCAGAGGACAGGAGCAGAATTCAAAACGATCTTGACAGATTAGAGAGATGGGCCAAAACTAACAAAATGAAGTTCAACAGTGACAAATGCAAGATACTCCACTTTGGCAGAAAAAATGAAATGCAAAGATACAGAATGGGGGACGCCTGGCTCGAGAGCAGTACGTGTGAAAAAGATCTTGGAGTCCTCGTGGACAACAAGTTAAACATGAGCCAACAATGTGATGTGGCAGCAAAAAAAGCCAATGGGATTTTGGCCTGCATCAATAGGAGCATAGTGTCTAGATCTAAGGAAGTAATGCTACCCCTCTATTCTGCTTTGGTTAGACCACATCTGGAATATTGTGTCCAATTCTGGGCACCACAATTGAAGAGAGATATTGACAAGCTGGAATGTGTCCAGAGGAGGGCGACTAAAATGATCAAGGGTCTGGAGAACAAGCCCTATGAGGAGCGGCTTAGGGAACTGGGCATGTTTAGCCTGAAGAAGAGAAGGCTGAGAGGAGACATGATAGCCATGTATAAATATGTGAGAGGAAGCCACAGGGAGGAGGGAGCAAGCTTGTTTTCTGCTTCCTTGGAGACTAGGACGCGGAACAATGGCTTCAAACTACAAGAGAGGAGATTCCATCTGAACATTAAGAAAAACTTCCTGACTGTGAGAGCCGTTCAGCAGTGGAACTCTCTGCCCCGGAGTGTGGTGGAGGCTCCTTCATTGGAAGCTTTTAAGCAGAGGCTGGATGGCCATTTGTCAGGGGTGATTTGAATGCAATATTCCTGCTTCTTGGCAGGGGGTTGGACTGGATGGCCCATGAGGTCTCTTCCAACTCTTTGATTCTATGATTCTATGATTCTATATCCATCTTGAATTATGGTGCCCAGAACTGGACACTGTAGAACTGACCAAAGTAGAATATAGTGGGACTTTTACTTCTCTTGATCTAAACATTATACTGAAATTGATGCAGCCAAGAATCACATTGTCTATTTTTGTTGCTGCATCACAGTCTTGGGTTCTGTTCGTCTTATTTTCTACTAAGATCCTAAATCCCTATAACAATTAATAAATCCTAAATCTACCAAGCTTGCACCTCTATTTTTTTTAAAAAAACGATGTGCTTAGTCTGACTTATTTTTTTAAGAAACCTATATTGACCTTTAGTAAGCATGGCCTTCCTTTCTAGGTGTTTAGAGATGTATTGTCGAAGGCTTTCATTGCTGGAATCACTCAGTTCTTGTGGGTTTTTTCGGGCTATATGGCCATGTTCTAGAGGCATTTCTCCTGACGTTTCGCCTGCATCTATGGCAAGCATCCTCACCTCACCTCTGAGGATGCTTGCCATAGATGCAGGCGAAACGTCAGGAGAAATGCCTCTAGAACATGGCCATATAGCCCGAAAAAACCCACAAGAACTGAGTGTTTAGAGATGGTTTGTTTAATGATCTGCTCTAGAATATTTCCTGGTATGGATGTGAGACTGACTGAATTATCGTTTGGGTTCTCTTTTTTTTCCATTTTGGAAGGTGATAAAAACATTTGCCCTCCTCCTGTGTGCTGGAACTGTTCTCCGGGAATTCTGTGGTTCTGAAATGATTCTGCCAAATCTTTTAATATTTTATGCAATTTTCCTGAATCTGGAGACTTAGGGCCCTTCCACACAGCCCTATATCCCAGAATATCAAGGCAGAAAATCCCACAATATCTGCTTTCAACTGGGTTATCTGAGTCCACACTCAGATAATGTAGAATTTTTTGCGTTGATATTCTGAGATATAGGGTTATGTGGAAAGGCCCCTAAATTCAGAATAGCTTGATATTCCTGCACTGGCTCCAAACCTGTTCTGTATTTCCTCTACTTAAGTGGTTCTCAACCTGTGGGTCCACAGATGTTTTGGCCTACAACTCCCAGAAATCCCAACCAGTTTACCAGCTGTTAGAATTTATTGGAATTGAAGGCCAAAACATCTGGGGACCCACAGGTTGAGAACCACTGCTCTACTTCATCATCAGCTCCATGACCCCCCAAGTTAGGATCAATTGGCAGCAATTGGGGGGGGGGGGGTTGTGAGGCTATCTTTTCTGTCATTTTAGGTCTATTGGGACAGAATGGACACACAGAATGGACACATTTAAAACTGCTAGCCCCATAAGTTTCAGAACTTTAGGGTCATCCACTGATTTTTCAGGAAATTTAAGTCATGCAGAAATCAGGGATAGGTTCATATGTTGGTGTATACCATAGGTACCCCTTTGTGATGTAGACCAGGAACATTCACCTGAGGTTTAAACAACCAAGATGAGGGCTAATGGAAATTGCCTTGGAGCAGGTGTTCTGGCCCCAATATATTTCCCGTCTTTTGAATTATAGGACAATATATCTTCTGTGGGACAGAACACCACCTACATCTACCTATAACAACAATGATAACCTAGAAAGAGAAATTTTGAATGTCAAAATGCTTAAAATACAATGACTGGAATCCTATTGATTAGTCACAACTAGAGTAGACCATTGAATAAACTGTTTAATTGTAAATCAACAGACAGCTGGTGCAATTCCACATTTCTTCCATAATGGCAAAAAACAACAACAAAGTTATTATATTCATTCAGGCCCCATCTTTCTCCCAATAGCACAATAAATGGGAATTAACTGAAAGTGTAATGAGTTTACATGTACATAGGATGACAATAGGATTCTGGTCATCTTTTTTGTGACTTTTCTGACAGTCCTGCAAGGATGATGCCTATTATCATTTCCCTGCTGAATATGAGAAATACAATTGAAAAGGAATATATGTTCAAGGGATTTTCCAGCAGCAGGGAGGGTAGGGACAGATGGATTCCACTACTTCCATTTCATGTTGCTGGATTTGAGTGCTATTCTGCCTGTTTCTTCCCAGTATTCTGGATCTCCTAAATAGGGGGGGGGGGGGGTCATGTCCAATTGTTTTCTTTCTGGAGTACCAATGCATTATGGCATTTTGTGATGTAATTTTATTTTTTGTCAGATGCAGACCATAACTAGAGAAAGCCTGTGGTATTAATTACACAAATGCTAATTCGTCATTTTGGAAATGATTCAATGAGTATACTATCAAGTGTATCCTGACCCAGAAATCATATTGTAATGAGCTAGAAGAGAAGCAACATTTGGAGGCTAGGTATGACCTGGGAGCCACTTAGACACATCCCAATATCTGTTGTGCCTCCTGTACCTCTTTGTTGTATTTCTAGGAGTGTGTCTTCAAAATTCTGCTTTTAATTTTGAAATATGCTTACCTGGAGAAACCAACACCATCAAGACAAGGAGAGCAACAGGAAGGTTTCCAAGCTGCATGACTATAGATTGACTTGGATATAAAATCGAAACCAGACACCAAGACCAAGATAGAATGCTACGAAGCTCCTGTGTCATCCTAAAGCCTGAATGCATGACTATTTATATATCACTTAAAGGGAAGTTTTGTACATTAATATTCCTGATATCCAACATATTTTGGCAGGATCACCGGACACCTTGGTCCTCAATATTCCATGGTGTTCCCGGAAAGAGTCAAGCATCATAAATTGACATAACCAGATTGTATAGTTTATTATACTGGATTAGAAAGGTTTTATTGTTCTAATATATTTTCCTCCTAGTTGTCATATCTGTGATTCTGCTTTCTTCTGTGTCAGTGCCCAGTTAAAACCGATAAACTGATTGGAATAGCTCATCTCTATTGATTCGTGAACAACATCAAGGTTCTAAAAGTCACAGGAATTGAATTATGCCTTTCTGTCCCAGGTGAGCTTCCAAGAAGATGATAGCATCACACTCTGGAACAACACAGTCCATTGTCCCACAATCCTTACCTTCAAAATGTTTTTCCTACTGGGATAGGAGTTTGGATCCATTGCTCACTGTGTTAGTGTTTGAAAAGCTGAAAACAAGCCGATTCCATCTTCAGTATGACATTATTTCAAATATTTAACCAGATGCATACAGATGGGGTTTGGAGGTGATTGGCATTGGCATCAGGGAGTTATAGTTCACCCACATCTTGAGAACACTGAACCTAGGTGATGTTGGATCTGGCACAAAGACCCAATACGGCCAATTGTGCATACAGGTGGAGTTTGGGGAAGATTGCCCCAATATTTTGGGGAATTGTAGTTCACCCACATTCTATGCATGTTCTAATGGGATCATTCACCAAAAAGACTGGGTTTTTTTCTAAGAAATGGTGTAACATATGACCAAACTGATATTACCTAACATCCAAAAACAAACAATGCCCGTTTCAAATAACCTGGACACCATCAGGTACTCAATCTAGTTATTCTATAAAGAATCCACTAGAATGGCAGACATGTAGAAAAGTGCATTGGATTGCATATTGATGGGAAAGGAAATATCTTTATTGATTGTAATGTTAAAACAGATGCCCTGAAGTCCAGTACGGGGGGAAAGAGTGCACACATGTATGTGTAAGGCATGATTAATGACAAATGGTTTGCTGTTAAAATCAACATTGTTTCTGTATTACGAGAAACCATATATAAACATCTCTTATAATTATCCAATCATATATTGATGGTGGTCATATTATTTTCCATCAATGCAATTTAAATTGATGGAATCCTATGAATGAGAGGTGTCTGGCAGCCTGCTTCATGAACAATCTTCCTCAGACCTGGTAAACCTAAGCCAACAAACCAATCTTCCTGTACTGCTCTCTTCTTCTTTTCCTATTGCCTTCCATGTTGCCTAGCACTGTTGTCTTTTCCAATGAGTCATGTGTGCAGAAGAGTATAAAGTGTAGGCATTCTCAATGTAGGGCCCATCCATACAGCCCGATATCCCAGAATATCAAGTCAGAAATTCCCACAATATCTGCTTTGAATGGGGTTATCTGAGTCCACACTGCCATATGTTCCAGTTCAAAGCAGATAGTGTGGGATTTTCTACCTTGATATTCTGGAATATAGGGCTGTGTGGAAGGGCCCAAAGTCATCTGAGCTTCTAGTGAAAATTCAAACTTGATTTGCTCTAGAGAACATTCTGAATATTGTATACATCCTAAAGACAAAAAAGGAGAGAAACCCTTCCCCTGGAATGGAGATACAGAATTAAATTTGAATGCCAGAAATGATGCCTTTATTCAGATGATCATGTATTTTGCATTTAAAGCAGACATACAATAAGGATTGCCTCTGTCCTTGAAGAAGGATATTCATGCCATGGCAACATGTCTTGGAGAAAATTATATCATTGTGAAGGAGGAGAAGGTGCAATGGATTAGCAGTCAAAATGTTAATAGAGGACGATTCTTTCTTCATGGGGATTACTTCGATCACTGCAGAAAAATAATGGACATTCTGTTGAAATTTCAAGGTCTCATACTAACCCTTCAAAGCAATACAATACAGTTAAAAAAACATCAATTTTTTTTGTTTTCTTTCAACCCTAGAATAGAATCATAGAATCAAAGAATCAAAGAGTTGGAAGAGACCTCATGGGCCATCCAGTCCAACCCCCTGCCAAGAGCAGGAATATTGCATTCAAATCACCCCTGACAAATGGCCATCCAGCCTCTGCTTAAAAGCTTCCAAAGAAGGAGCCTCCACCACACTCCGGGGCAGAGAGTTCCACTGCTGAACGGCTCTCACAGTCAGGAAGTTCTTCCTAATGTTCAGATGGAATCTCCTCTCTTGTAGTTTGAAGCCATTGTTCCACGTCCTAGTCTCCAAGGAAACAGAAAACAAGCTTGCTCCCTCCTCCCTGTGGCTTCCTCTCACATATTTATACATGGCTATCATATCTCCTCTCAGCCTTCTCTTCTTCAGGCTAAACATGCCCAGTTCCCTGAGCCGCTCCTCATAGGGCTTGTTCTCCAGACCCTTGATCATTTTAGTCGCCCTCCTCTGGACACATTCCAGCTTGTCAATATAACTCTGTCAAGAGTTCTCTTCCACAACTATAAGACATGGAGAAAGGACTATATGAATGAATGTTTCATTTCATCTCCATAAGAAAACAGTTGATTTCTTACCGTGAGCAACATACACGGTTGCGATCACATTTCCGTTTGATATTATGGTGACATTTGCTTTCAGGAATACATTTTCCACCTGTTTTACGACACTCACGTATACAACTGAATGCCAATCCATTACAGGCAAAACTTTCTTCATCCTCTATTGTAGCGGCATGTCCTAAAGAGAGGAAATGACTGAGTTAGGATTTTCCTCCCTTCTGGATTATAGGACATCATACTCATGAGTTGTTTCTTATGTCTTCTGTGGAATGAAATACCAGGAACATCATACTATAATAACAATTTCCATTTACAAAGAGAGTTTTTAATGTTAAAAATGGTTAAATTACAATGGTCTGAATCCTAATGAAGCCTGTTGGTCAGTCACAACCAGAGTACGCCACTGAATTAATTGTTGAATGGTGCATCAGCACATAATTAACTTCCATTGATACTGTGGTTTCACTCAAAACCAGATCCAAGAATTCTGGTCAATATGAATCAAAACACTACATCAAAGAATCCAAACTCCTATCCGTCAGTCAATCATAGCGAAGAATCAAGCAGTGTCCGAGTCTGTTAACTCGGGCCCCTATCAGTCATTCAATATGAAATGTTCCCTAGACTGTGGTGCATTTCATGTATGTTCTGTACCTAGGTCTGCCCAGGGGGTTTTTTTTTTGGGGGGGGAGAGGTATTGCTACCACACTCACCAAACTTAAATGTACAAGTTTGGGTGGTGGTGGTGCTACTACCCGTACTGCCATGCTGGAACCCTCTCAGTCTCAGCTGCCAGTTCCCCTTAGTTTGGAGGAGACAGGGCTGCACTTGTCTCTTGAGCAATTAGAGGAGAACGAGCAGGAGGTGTGCCAGAGGCCTGAGGGAGAAGTTTAAATCAGTTTTCCAAGGGTCTGCAACCCCAAGTAGGGTTGTTTCCTCTGGCATAACTGTCGGCCTCAACTGGATATATACCTATTAACCCAATCCTTTTAACAATGGGTTGGAAATGAGAGGAAAAGACACTTCACATGCATGTCCAAGGTGCTCCCCACTTTGTCAGTATGTAGTCTGGTGAGAAAATTGCTTATAGTTTAAGCTGTATGGTTTCAGTAATACATGGGTTAAAACTACAGTAATGTGGAGAATTGATAGAGTGTTACTGTCAGAACCCAGATGCCTTAAAGAGCCAGACACAGGAGTATATCGAAAACAATAGTTTATTAAAACAAAATAAACAAGACTCGGAGACACTTGCTTCAGTGCCTCTGGTCAGAACTCAAAGTTTGCAGCAATTTGCAGGTTGAAAAACTAACTTGGAAAATAACCCGGATTAAACTGGCAAATAATCTGGATTAAATAAGAGTTTCTCCAAAACACACCAACATCACACCATTCAAAGATAATGAGCAAACAAAAAGCCATGAAGAGAAGCCGTAGTCCAGAAGCAGTCCAAAGTCAAATAAATCCCAGTTGAAGGTTCCAAAGTGTCGATGTCAGAAACAGTCTGAAGTCAAGGAGAGGGGAAATCCTTACTTACGAGAAGCCAATCCAGTCGGTATACGAAGAAGGCAGCAACCTGCAGATCCAGGACCCAAGCCCAACAAGAGAAGCGGAAGCGACAAGACCCAAGGCACGAAACCAACACTTTGCCTACTGCAAAGTTCTATTATTCCAGTGCCTTCATTCATCTGATGATGAGCTGCCCTCCACCCCGTCCTCATCGCTATCAGCTGGTTTAACCTCTACAGCTGAATGCTAACGCCCATCCCTCCAACTCTTCCACCTTTTGTCAAGACTTAGGTCTCCCCATGATTCCATGGTATCACCAGATTGCCAATCCCCACCAGAAAATCCCTCAAAGGTGTTACTGGACGTTGGTTGCATACACACATTCCTGATCTCCTGAACTTTGGTCCAATCCAGTGGTTCCTCTTCATCCCCACTACTCCCAGACCCACCATTTCCAGTAAAGCCCATGAAATCCTCGTCTTCACTGGGAGCGGTAAGTATGTCCCAGATCTTCTTTCTCTGACGCTCCTTGTCTGACTCCTGCTCTCGAGTAACCCTCTTAATGCCTCTATTCCCATCTCCCTCCTCTTCCTCACTCATTTCACTCTCGGAGAAACCTTCAAAGGATTCTTCGTCTGTGGGTGACATAAGTATCTCCTGGATTATCTTCCTTTGCTGCTCCTCATCTGACACCTGGGTGCCTCGTTTCCCTCCTCTACCACTCCTACTATCAGTTGTAGAAGTGCCAGCAGACTCTACTACAACAGTGACTTTTGGAGTTTCCTGTGCAGACAAGAAAAGGAGCTCTGATCTGTGTATTGTGCTCCATGCAGCTTGCAGAGATGTGATAGGATATGACCGAAGAATGGAATGTAATTTCTTTGTATAAATAAAGATAAAGTGTTGCTTTGGGTGAAAGCTGAATTAAGGAGTCTGGTGTTTTTCAAGTCAAACCACTGAGAAAAGGAAGGTCATTTATCTCAACTTTACAACACACTTCCATTGTCTCGGTATCAGCACACATCTCCCAGGAACAACAACAACAACAACAAAACTTTATTTCTATACCGCTCTATCTCCCCAAGGGGACTTAGAGCGGTTTCCAAGTGACATAATCAATGCATATAAAGAGAACAGCATAAACATAATATTAACCAGACAAAATAAGTATTAAATACCACAATAGCATATACATTTAAAACAATCCTGCCTGTTCAAGGCAGTTTAAAAGGCCAGGCCGGGCTCGTGCGATTTTAGAGGGCCCAGGAAATTAGAGTCTATGCCTGTACATTTCCAGGGCCTAATAGAAGAAAGTGACCTGGGTATTTGGTAGAAAAAGATATGGCCAGTTTCGATCACCTATTTAACTGTTCCATCCCTCATAATATTTCATTGCATTTGCTAGGGGTGTGCATTTTGGGTAAACCCCATTCCATTTTTGGTGTCTGATTTTCTGCTGGCCTCGCACCATTTTCTCAGGAGCTGCCCTAATTTGGGAGGGCAAAATACCATTTTTCCATTCAGCACCTCAAAGATCCATTTTTGCTCCAGGAAGATACGGTTAATCGACAGCAATCGGGGGCAGGGGGTGGGATTTGATTTGTGGTGTAGGTCAGGAACAGGAATATTCACCTGAGATTTAAACAACCAAGGTGAGGGCTAATGGAAATCTTGGAGCAGGTGTTCTGACCCCAATATATTTCCCTTCCTTTTGGATTATAGGACAGTATATCTCCCATGGAACAGAACACATCTACATCTACCTATAACAACAATGCCAACATAGAAAGAGAAATTCTGAATGTCAAAATGCTTAAAATACAATGACTGGAATCCTATTGGTTAGTCACAACTATAGTAGACCATTAAATAAACTGTTGAATTGTAAATCAGCAGATAGCTGTTGCAATTCTACATTTCTTCCATAATGGCAAACAAAACCACATGGTTATTATATTCATTCAGATCCCACCTTTCTCCCAATAGTGCAATGAAAGGGAATTTCTGACCACACAGACGGATAGTAATGAATAATGAATTTTGTTTTCTCTTTGACAACTTGGCCTTATGTAAGTACATGATTGCTTTTTAATGTATTTTATGTATTGGAATGTTATGGGGTGTGATGTTTTTAAACTATTGTTCATGAATCTTGTTGTAAACCAGCCTGAGTCCCTCTCCGGAGGTGAGAAGACCGGTATATAAAAGTTCTAAATAAATAATAAATTAATTAACTGAAAGTGTAATGAGTTCACATGTACGTATGACGATAATAAAATAAAATAAAATAAAATAGTAAAAAGTAGAGACATCACACTGGCAACAAAGATCCGCATAGTCAAAGCAATGGTATTCCCTGTAGTAACCTACGGATGTGAGAGCTGGACCTTAGGGAAGGCTGAGCGCAGGAAGAGAGATGCTTTTGAACTCTGGTGTTGGAGGAAAGTTCTGAGAGTGCCTTGGACTGCGAGAAGATCCCACCAGTCCATCCTCCAGGAAATAAAGCCCGACTGCTCATTGAAGGGAAGGATACTAGAGACAAAGCTGAAGTACTTTGGCCACATCACGAGGAGACAGCAAAGCTTAGAGTAGACAATGATGCCGGGGAAAATGGAAGGTAAAAGGAAGAAGGGCCGATCAAGGGCAAGATGGATGGATGGCATCCTTGAAGTGACTGGACTGACCTTGAAGGAGCTGGGGGTGGTGACGGCCGACAGGGAGCTCTGACGTGGGCTGGTCCATGAGGTCACGAAGAGTCGGAGACGACTGAACGAATGAACAACAACAACAATGACGATAATAGGATTCCGGTCATCTGTTTCTGACTTTTCTGACAGTCCTGCAAAGATGATGCTTATTATCACTTCCATGCTGAATATGAGAAATAGTATTGAAAAGGAATATATATTCAAGGGATTTCCCAGCAGCACCAGTCAGTGGTGGAGAGAGATGTATTCTACTACTTCCATTTCATGTTGCTGGATTTGAGTGCTATTATGTCTGTTTCTTCCCAGTATTCTGGATCTCCTAACCATGGGGATCATGTCCCAATCTTTTCTTAATGGAGTACCAGTGCATGCACCAGACTAATTATGGTGTCTTGTGATGCAATTTTTTTTTATCAGATGCAGATCCTAACTAGAGAAAACCTGTTGAACTAATTACACAAATGCTAATTCCTCATTTAGTCTACTATCAAGAGTATCCTGTCCCAGGAATCATATGGTAATGGCCTAGAAGAAAAGAAAAATATGACCTGGGAGCCATTTTGACAGCATGCCAAAATCTGTTGGGTTTCCTATACCTCTTTGTTGTATTTCTAGGATTTTTTCTTCAACATTCTGCTTTTAATTTTGAAATATGCTTACCTGGAGAAACCAAAACCATCAACACAAGGAGAGCAATGGGAAGATTTCCAAGCTGCATGATTTTAGATTGACTGGGATATAAAATCGAAACCAGACACCAAGACCAAGATAGAATGCTATGAAGTTCCTGTGTCAACCTAAAACCTGAATGCATGTCTATTTATATATTGCTTAAAGGGAAGCTCTGCACATTAAGATTCCGGATGTTCAACATATTTTGGCAGCATCACCGGACGCTTTGGCCCTCAATATTCCATGGTGTTCCCGGAAAGAGTCAAGCATCATCGAATGATATAACTGCATTATCTCAGTTTATAATCACTGGATTGGAACTTTTTTATTGTTCTAATATATTTTCCTCCTATTTGTCATATTTGTGATTCTGCTTTTTTATGTGTCTGTGTCAGGTTAAAACCGATAAACTAATTTGAATAGCACATCTCTATTGATACGTGAACAACATAAAATTTCTAAAAGTCATAGGAATTGAAATATACCTTTCTGTCCTTAGTGAGCTTCCAAAGAAGATGATAGCATCATGCTCTGGAGCTGCACAGTCCACTGTCCAACAGCTCTTACCTTCAATTGTTTTTTCCTATTGATTAGGTCAGTGGTTAACATCCTGTGCTCTATGGACCACCAGTGATCCCAAAAAACTAAATATATATGCAACGAGAGCAACTGGTCTTGTGAAACCTTCTTATAGTGCCAAAGCAAAAGGGATGTTGGGTGGGGAGAGGCTGACTACCCATGAAAGGCAGAACAACAAGCGTCCTGTTCCTGGGGTTATCTGTGGTACTGATTAAGGATTGTGTAGTTCTAAATTGGTCTCCTCCTCAGAGACATCCCCTTGCATTCATCAAAGATAATCCAGTCGGATATATCCAAGACCCCTTCATTTTCCCTAGGGTATTCTTGTTTTGCCTCGTCTATGATAGGGGAAAGAACCTCTGCTTCATTCAACGCCTGCCAATTTCATGTTTGTGAACTGTCCTCCTTCCTAGAAATGGCCCCCATGCATTGATCAAGGACAGTCCACTCAAGGCACTTCCACACAAGAGGAAAACTCATGCTGAAGCAAGTTTTTAAAATTCACTTTTCTCTGGGTTTTAGTCCCCACAAGCCACCCAAAACCAGGTCTTTTCCTAGGTAGGGTGGCTACATGCCATCCCGATAACAATCAAGATGGCACCGAGGAACCCTGAACCCCCCCCCCCAAATAACTTCTTAAAACCCCTTACCTGTCCACCATAATCTTTCTCCTCGTGCTCTCCTAGTGTGAGGAAATAATGTGCCAGAAGATTGGGGGGGGGGGGGGGGAGGAAATGACATGGTCTCCTGGCACATCATTTCCTCTCACCATGAGGAAAATAATGGCATCGGGGAAAGTTCTTTTTACATTTTAAGGAGTAATTGAGGGTAGGGATTGGATGCCATCCCAGACTTTTGGGCTCCAGGACGGTTCAGGATGGCGAATGGGTACTTACTTCCAGATAGTCGTGGGACTACCCAGAAGCGAGTCTCCACAAGCCCAATGCCCAATTAGACCCAGACCTTTCAGGAAGGCCTGGATCGAATGAGATATTTCAGTCAAGTTTATTCCAAATTCATCCCTTTTTACTGGGGGTGTTGTTTGTCTCCCCCCTACCCCCTACCCCGGTCTGGAAGGGCCCTCAGTTGTATGTAAGAACCTCTCATCCACCACATGGTGTTGTATTTCCTCATCATTTTTTACTGGTGAGAAAACTGGACATCAATTTTGTAACTCTAAATTAATAGAATTGTGTAACTCGAAATTAATAAAAGGATTCACGAAACGATGACTGGTGCTCTTTCTCTTTCTAAATGTCACATTTTTCCAAGCATCAGCATTCTCCACATATGAAGTGACCTCCCCATAGCCTGGCCCTGAATGTTCTTCTGATGTGCGTTGTGTATCTAGAATGGTCTGGCCGGCTGTGTATAAAAAAAAACCTTAAGTTCCTTAATGACCTTAAGTGTCTCGATATAGACCTTCAACTATGGGAGTTATAATTCACATGTATTCCGTGAGCCCTCTGAACCCTACCAATGATGGATCTGGACAAAACGTTTCACAAAGACCCAACATGGCCAACTGTACATACAGACGGGGTTTGGGGGTGATTAGTATTGGCATCATGGAGTTATAGTTCATCCACATCCTGAGAACACTGAAGCCAGGTCATGTGGATCTGGACCAAACTTGGCACACAGACCCAACATGGCCAACTGTGCATACAGGTGGAGTTTGGGGAGGATTACCCCAAGAGTTTGGTGAATTGTAGTTCACCCACATCCTTATGCATGTGCTAATGGGAACATTCAACTTAAAAAAGCAAAGACTGATGTTCTTTTCTCAAATGATGTAACATATAACCAAACTGATATTACCTAATCTCCAGAAACAAACAATGGGCCTTTCCAAATAACCTGGACACCACCGGATCTGCAAGCTAGTTATTATAGGGTTGTTGTAGGTTTTTGGGGGGCTATATGGAGGCATTTCTCCTGACCTTTCTCCTGCATCTATGGCAGGCATCCTCAGAGGTAGTGAGGTCTGTTGGAACTAGGAAAATTGGGTTTATATATCTGTGGAATGACCAGGGTGGGACAAAGAACTCTTGTCTGCTGGAGCTAGGTGTGAATGTTTCAACTGACCACCTTGAGTAGCATTAGATGGCCTGGTAGGTTTTTTTGGTGTGGCTTGTTAGTGCCTGGGGCAATCTTTTGTTGAAAGGTGATTAGCTGTCCCTGATTGTTTCCTCTCTGTTGTTTTGCTGTTGTAATTTTAGAGTTTTTTAATACTGGTAGAGAGATTTTATTCATTTTCATGGATTCCTCCTTTCTGTTGAAATTGTCCCCATGTTTGTGGATTTCAGTGGCTTCTCTGTGTAGTCTGACATGGTGGTTGTTGGTGTGGTCCAGCATTTCTGTGTTCTCAAATAATATGCTGTGTCCAGGTTGGTTCATCAGGTGCTCTGCTATGGCTGACCTCTCTGGTTGAAGTAGTCTGCAGCACCTTTCATGTTCCTAGTTATTATATAAAGAATCCACTAGGTTGGCAGATAAGAAGAAAACTACATTAGATTGCATATTGATGGGAAAGGAAATATATTTATTGATTGTAATGTTGAGTATGATGCCTTGAATCCCAGTACTGGGGAAAAGAGTGCATACATATATGTGTGTATGCATGATTAATGAAAATGATTTGCTGTTTAAATCAACATTGTTTCTGTATTATGAGAAAGCATATATAAACATGTCTTATGATTATCCAATCATATATTGATGGTGTTTCTGTAATTTCCCCTCAATGCGATTTAAATTGATGGAATCCTATGAATGAGAGGTGTCTAGCTTCATGAACAATCTTCCTCAGACCTGGTAAACCTAAGCCAACAAACCAATCTTCCTGTACTGCTCTCTTCTTCTTTTCCTATTGCCTTCCATGTTGCCTAGCACTGTTGTCTTTTCCAATGAGTCATGTTTGCAGAAGAGTATAAAGCAGTGGTTCTCAACCTTGCTAATGCCGTGACCCCTTAATGCAGTTCCATATGTTGTGGTGACCCCCAACCATAATATTGTTTTGGTTGCTACTTGATATTTGTCATTTTACTACTGTCATAAATCATAATATAAATATCCGATATGAAGGATGGATTTTCATTCACTGGACTAAATTGAGCACAAATACCCAATATGCCCAAATGTGAATGCTAGTGGGGTTGGGGGAGGATTGATTTTGTAATTTGGGAGTTATAGTTGCTGGGATTTATAGTTCACCTATAATCAAAGAGCATTCTGAACTCCACCAGCGATGGATTTAAACCGAACTTGGCACACAGAACTCCCATGACCAACAGAAAACACCGGAAGGGGTTGGTGAGCATTGACCTTGAGTTTTGGAGTAGTAGTTCACCTGCATTCAGAGAGCACTGTGAACTCAAACAATGATGGATCTGGACCAAACTTGGCACAAATACTCAATATGCCCAAATGTGAACATCGGTGGAGTCTGGGGAAAATATACCTTGACATTTGGGAGTTGTAGTTGTTGGGATTTATAGTTCACCTACAACCAAAGGGCATTCTGTACTCGACCAACAATAGAATTGGGTTAAACTTCCCACACAGAATCCCAATGACCAACAGAAAATACTATGTTTTCTGATGGTCTTTGGCGACCCTTTGACACCCCCTCTCGACCCCCTCAGGGGTCCTGACCCCCAGGTTGAGAAACACTGGTATAAAGTGTAGGCATCATCAATGTAGGGCCCATCCATGCAGCCCGATATCCCAGGATATCAAGTCAGAAATTCCCACAATATCTGCTTTGAATGGGGTTATCGGAGTCCACCCTGCCATATGTTCCAGTTCAAAGCAGATAGTGTGGGATTTTCTACCTTGATATTCTGGAATATAGGGCTATGTGGAAGGGCCCAAAGTCATCCTAGCTTCTAGTGAAAATTCAAACTTGATTTGCTCTAGAGAACATTCTGAATATTGTATACATCCTAAAGATGGAAAAGGAGAGAAACTCTTCCCCAGGAATGGAGATACAGAATTAAATTTGAATGCCAGAAATGATGCCTTTATTCAGATGATCATGTATTTTGCATTTAAAGCAGACATACAATAAGGATTGCCTCTGTCCTTGAAGAAGGATATTCATGCCATGGCAACATGTCTTGGAGAAAATTACATCATTGTGAAGGAGGAGAAAGTGCAATGGATTAGCAGTCAATCTATAGATAGAACAGGATTTCTTTATCCATTTAGTCTGCAGAAAAATAATGGATAGTCTGTTGAAATTTCAAGGTTTCATACTAACTCACAGTCACTATCTAAAGCAATACAACACAATTTTACAAAACAAAAGAACCAAAAAAAATGAATACAATGAAACCTACATTTATTAAAACAAGTAAGAACAGCTTAAAAGAATCCTAACACTATACAGTATACTGGCATATTTTTTAAAAGTTTCTGCTTTCCAAGCCTGGTTGAATACAATTACAATCTCACCTGCTCCTGGAAGGACAATACTTTCTTTCCCCACCCCAAAACAGAACTGCACACCATGGAAGTCAAGGCATGAAATACTTTCCAACCCTAGAATAAGAGCCCTCTTCCACAAATATAAGACGTGGAGATAGGAATATAGGAATGTAGAAAACAGGAGATTTCTTACACTTTACAACAATCAGTGTTGTAACTACATGGCGCGATAGGTACTGCACAGTCCTCTTCTGGAACACATTTTCCACCTTTTTCTCCACACTCCTTAGCACTCATAAAAATTCCATTACAGGCGTGTCCTAAAGAGAAGAAATGACTGAGTTAGGGTTTCCCTTCCTTATGGATTATAGGACTTCATACGAATGAGTTGTTACTTATGTCTTCTGTGGAATGAAATACCAGGTACATCCAACTATAATAACAATTTTTACCTACAAAGAGAGTTTTTAATATTAAAATGGTTAAATTACAGTGGTCTGAATCCTAATGAATCCTGTTGGCCAGTCACAACCAGAGTAAAAAAGGTAAAGGTTTTCCCCTGACATTAAGTCCAGTCATGTCTGACTCTGGGGTGTGGTGCTCATCTCCATTTCTAAGCCGAAGAGCCAGCGTTATCCGTAGACACCTCCAAGGTCATGTGGCCAGCATGACTGCATGGAGCACCGTTACCTTCCCGCCGGAGCGGTTCCTATTGATCTACTCACATTTTCGCATGTTTTCGAACTGCTAGGTTGGCTGAAGCTAGGGCTGACAGCGGAAGCTCACGCTGCTCCCCGGAATTGAACCTGCGACCTTTCGATCAACAAGCTCAGCAGCTCAGTGCTTTAACCCACTGCGCCACCAGGGGCTCCTCACAACCAGAGTAGACCACTGAATTAATTGTTGAATGGTACATCAACACGTAATTAAATCCCATTGATATGGTGGTTCCACTCAAAACCAGATCCAAGGATTCTGGTCAATTTCAGTCAAAACACTACACCGAGGGATCTAGGCCAGTGGTTCTCAACCTGTGGGTCCCCAGATGTTTTGGCCTTCAACCCCCAGAAAACCTGACAGGTGGTAAACTGGCTGGGATTTCTGGGAGTTGAAGGCCAAAACACCTGGGGACCCACAGGTGGAGAACCACTGATCTAGGCTCTATCAATCAGTCAGTCACAGCGAAGAATCCAATGGTGTCTGAGTGTTAACTCATTC
This sequence comes from Anolis sagrei, assembly GCF_037176765.1. Lineage (NCBI taxonomy): Eukaryota > Metazoa > Chordata > Lepidosauria > Squamata > Anolidae > Anolis > Anolis sagrei. Next base: position 11,308,355 of record NC_090021.1, read on the forward strand.
GATTGTGGGGAATCATAGAATCAAAGAGTTGGAAGAGACCTCATGGGCCATCCAGTCCAATCCCCTGCCAAGAAGCAGGAATATTGCATTCAAATCACCCCTGACAGATAGCCATCCAGCCAGTTTAAAAGCTTTCCAAAGAAGGAGCCTCCACCACACTCTGGGGCAGAGAGTTCCACTGCTGAACAGCACTCACAGTCAGGAAGTTCTTCCTCATGTTCAGATGGAATCTCCTTTCTTGTAGTTTGAAGCCATTGTTCCGCGTCCTAGTTTCCAGGGAAGCAGAAAACAAGCTTGCTCCCTCCTCCCTGTGGCTTCCTCTCACATATTTATACATGGCTATCATATCTCCTCTCAGCCTTCTCTTCTTCAGGCTAAACATGCCCAGCTCCTTAAGCCACTCCTCATAGGGTTTCTTCTCCAGACCCTTGATCATTTTAGTCGCCCTCCTCTGGACACATTCCAGCTTGTCAATATCTCCTTTCAATTATGGTGCCCAGAATTGGACACAATATTCCAGGTGTGGTTGACCAGCACCAGGCCCAGGACGGTACCCTGCGGCACTCCGCTCGTCACGTCTTTCCAGGATGAAGAGGAAGCATGGGTGAGCACCCTCTGGGTTTATCCATTTAACCAATTACAGATCCGCCTCACCATAGTTTTGCCTAGCCCACATTGGACTAGTTTCCTTGCCAGAAGGTCATGGGGGACCTTGTTGAAGGCCTAACTGAAATCCAGGTACGCCACATCCACTGCATTCCCTGCATCTATCCAGCTTGTAACTCTATTGAAAAAAGAGATCAGGTTAGTCTGGCATGATTTGTTTTCATAAATCCATGTTGACTATTAGCGATGACCGCATTTGTTTCTAAGTGTTTGCAGACCACTTCCTTAACAATCTTTTCCAGAATCTTGCCTGGTATCGACGTGAGGCTGACCGGACGGTAATTGTTTGGGTCATCCTTTTTTCTGTGTCTTCTGTGTCTGAGTCTGCCTGGGTTTCAAGGGTGTGTGTGTGTACCTATTAACATAATCCTTTTAACAATGGGTCGAGAATGAGAGGAAGAGCTGCTTCACATGCATGCCTAAGGTGTTCCCTACTTCCATTGTCTAAGACTGTGCAAACAGATTTTTCCAGCTTCCATTGATAAAACCAGGATGCTTGCTGATAGGTATCAGTGTACATGCTCCAAGAAACTATCACCTAGTGAATTATTCCATTCCTTATAGTATCTCATTGTGTTTACTAGGTGTGTGCATTTTGCATTAACCCGTTCCATTTTTGCTGTCTGGTATTCAGCTGGCCCCAATCTGGGGAGCTGCCCAAGTTCAGACGAGTGAATTGCCTTTATTCCCTCCAACAGCCCGAAGATCGGTTTTTACTCCAGAATGATCCGGTCCATTGGTGGCAATGGAATTGGGGGGTGGTGGTTCTGAGGCCCCCTTTTCTGTCATTTTTAGGGATATTGAGACAAACATGGCCACACTTGGAAATCCCATAATTTTCAGAATGTTTGGATCATCCATTGATTTTCAGGAAGTTTAAGTAGGCTATCATGCAGAGATCAGGGATAGGTTCACATCATGGTGTACACCTTAGGCATTCCTTCCTTGGCCAGAAAGAGAAACCCTCACCTGGGGTTTAAATAACCAAGGTGAGGGCTAATGAAAATGGTCTTGGAGCGGTGTTCTGACCCCAATATATTTCCTTTCTTTTTTGGATTGTAGGATAATATATCTCCTGTGGAAGAGAACACCATCTACATCTACCTATAACAACAATGCCAACCAAGAAAGAGAAATTCTGAATGTAAAAAAGCTTAAAATACAATGACCAGAATTCTATTGGTTAGTCACAACTAGAGTAGACCATTGAATAAACTGTTTAATTGTAAATCAACAGATAGCTGGTGCAATTCTACATTTCTTCCATAATGGCAAAAAACAACAACAAAGTTATTATATTCCTTTCTCCCAATAACGCGATAAAAGGGGATTAAACGAAAGTTTACATGTACATATTAGGCTTGGGCGATCCAGTTCGTTAATTTTGTAATTTGTTATTGATTCGTATTTAAATTTGCTTACAATCCAATATCGAGCCATGCAGGAATAGTGTGAGGAGTAATTAAGAATCGAAACAATTTTTTCCAATTTTCGTAATTATTTCGTAATTATTCCGTAATTAACCCAAAATTTCTCATTACTTTATTTTTCATACCCTCACTCTATGCCACAGCAATGAGTTGCCAGGTACAGCTAGTATATAATATAATATAATATAATATAATATAATATAATATAATATAATATAATATACAATTATAATATAATATACAATTATAATATAATATATTATATAATAATATAATAATAATAATATAATATATATTATATATTATATTATTATAATACTATTATATTATAGTATTGTATATTATATTATAGTATATTTTTATATAATTTATTACTATATTATTATTATATTATATTATAATTGTATATTATAATATAATATATATTCTATTATATATAATAATAATATAATATACAATAATATAATATCTGATCTCATCACTTAAAAATGGTAAGGCCCCAGGGCCAAATCAAATACCCCCCAAATTTCTAAAAAATAACATCTCGTGGTGGACAGCCTTCCTCGCCCCCCTCTTCACACACATCAACCGCACAGCCTTAATTCCTGCCTCATGGTCAAAATCTACTTTAATCCCGATATTTAAAAAAGGGATAAAAATGATCCTGCGAACTACCACCCTATCAGTTTACTCTCGGTGGTGGGCAAACTTTATGCTCGCCATTTATATAGCAAGCTTCTAGACTGGTTAGACTCAGAAAAAGTAATAGGTGAGGAACAGGCAGGCTTTAGAAAAGGGAGGTCTACCATAGACCATTGTATCATGTTAAAATCTCCTGTAACAATTAAGTCAGATTTTGGAAAGTGTCGTTCTAACATTACTATATAATCTTCTAGCTCTTCCCAAGTACGAATTAGCTCTGCCCTTTTACAGCTGGGAGAAATATATACATTAACCAGGAGTATCTGTGTAGGACCATATTCTATGTGACAAGCCATAGCTATATGGTAGGGCTGGGCGGTTTTGTTTCGTTAATTCGTAATTCGTTAAAAATTTGTTTTTTTTATAACGAAGCGATAACGAACCATTCTGGAGCAACTTAAAAACAAAACGAATTTTTAAATTCGTTTCGTAAATGCTTCGTATTCGTTATGTATTCGTTTCGTTATTGGTTTGAGGTCGTTTCGTTATTATTTCCGCATGTCTGGGGCAAGTTTTATAGTTGTTTTTTGTTTAATTAGTGAAAAAAAATTATAATATCACACCAACAGTCAACAACAGAGGGAGAGGGAAGCTTCAGAAGTTCCCCCTGTCCCATTTGGAGGTTTTTTAGCGTATTGCGCGGTCGCGTCCGCCATTAATTGATTCGTTATTGTTTCGTATTTGTTTCGTTAATGTTTCGTAATTTTTTTAACATTTACGAAATTTTGTAAATATCGAACTTTTTAAAAGAAAAATTTCGGAATTCTTTTAAATATCGAAACGCAAAAAACCCCCAAAAAATGAATCGATTTTAGAAACAAATTTTTCCGTTGTTACCCAGGCCTACTATATGGCTGCAGTTGTCGAGTGGTTTAACTTTAGCCCCAATAGATGTAGACAGCAGAATGGCCAGGCCTGCTTTCGGTCGTCCTCTACCTTTTTCCACTTTTAGCCAGGGTGTCAATTATAGTGTATCCATTAAAATCTAGAGGTCCTTTGCTCCATGTCTCTTGTAGCGAAATAATACAAAAATTCCTCAAGAATTTACCAACCCATTCCTCTTTACTTCTGGTCTGCCACCCTGCTATGTTCCAGGATAGACAGTTAAGGTTAGATGATTTTGTTTGCAAGATTTTCACTTTTGGGGCTGGTAGAGGTTGCAAAAAAGAGGGCTGAGTAGGAGGTGTTTCAATTTTTACTTCATCAGCATCAGTTGAGCGCTATTAAGCCTGTTTCTTCCCTGTATTCTCAGTCTCCTTAAACACGAGGGTCATGTCCCATTCTTTCCTTTCTGGAGTACCAATGCATGCACCAGACTTGATAATTACAGCATTTTGTGATGTAATGTTATTTTTTATCAGATGCAGACCTCAACTAGGGAAAACTGGTGGAATTAATTACACAAATGCTAATTCATCATTTAGTAAACAATTCAATGAGTCTACTAGCAATTGTATCCTGACCCAGGGATCATATAGTAATGAGCTAGAAGATAATCAACATTTGGAGTCTAGACATGACCTGAGAGTCACTTTGACATCATCCCAAAATCAGTTGGGCCTCCTGCACCTCTTTGTTGTATTTCTAGGAGTTTTTCTTCCATATCCTGCTTCTAATTTTGAAATATGCTTACCTGGAGAAGCCAACACCATCAAGACGAGGAGAACAATGGAAAGATTTCCAAGCTGCATGACTTTAGATATAAAATCAACAGCAGACTCCGACACCAAGATAGAATGCTATGAAGTTCCTGTGTCATCCTAAAACCTGAATGCATGTCTATTTATATATCACTTAATGGGAAGCTATGCACATTAATATTCCTTATATCCAACGTATTTTGGCAGAATCACTGGACATTTTGGTCCTCAATATTCCATGGTGTTCCAGGAAAGAGGTCAAGCATCTTAAACGGACATAACTAGATTATATAGTTTATCAGACTGGATTAGAAAGGTTTTATTGTTCTAATAGATTTTCCTCCTATTTGTCATATCTGTGATACTGCTTTCTTCTGTTTCAGTGCCCAGTTAAAACCAATAAATTGATTTGAAGAGCTCATCTCTATTGATTCGTGAACAACATCAAGGTTCTAAAAGTCACAGGAATTGAATTATGCCTTTCTGCCCAAGGTGAGCTTCCAAGAAGATGATAGCATCACACTCTGGAACAGCACAGTCCATTGTCCAACAACCCTTACCTTCAAAACAGTTTTCCTACTGATTAGGTGGAATTCCTTTCCATGCAGTTTGGATCCATTGCTCACTGTGTCAGTGTTTGAAAAACTGAAAACAAGCTGGTTCCATCTTCAATATGACATCATTGCAAATATTTAACCATGGTTATCATGCCTACTTAACCTTTTCTTGTCTGATTTTCCATTGTTTTAAACTTATACTATTGTTATGTGTTGGAGTAAGACATATAAAATGATGGTGGTGGTGATTATCATGTAGACGTCAAATGAGGATTGTAAGTGGCCTTGATGACTACTGTCACTTGCTGAGTTACATTGTGGATTTTTACCCCAGGGAAGCAGCATATTTCTTTAGACATTCTACCAGGTTTGCAGATCTACAAAACTAATAGGATGTCTAAAGAAATAGGAGGGAGTCACCTACATCCTCTATGAAAATTGACAGGGTCCCTTTCTTGTAAGGTACTCTGCAGATCTCCTGAAAACTGACCCTCTGGATTGTGTAGCTCTAAATTGGCCTCCTCAGAGAATCCCCCTTGCATTCATCAAGGATAATCCAGTTGGATATATCCAAGACCGCTTCATTTTCCCCAGAGAATTCTTGTTTTGCCTCGTCTATGATAGGGGAAGGAACCCTGCTTCATTCTGTGCCTGCCAATTTCATGTTTGTGAACTATTCTCCTCCCCAGAAATGGCCCCCATGCATTGAACAAGAACAGTCCACTCAAGGTGCTTCCGCACAAGAGGAAAACTCATGCTGAAGCAAGTTTAAAAAACTCACTTTGGTGTGTGTTTTAGTCCCCACAAGCCACCCAAAACCAGGGCTTTTCCTGGGGAGGGTGGCTACTTGCCATCACAATAACAATCTAGATGGCACCCAGACACACTGACCCCCCCCCCCCAATAACCCCTTAAAATTTAAATCCTTATCTGTCCACCATAATCTTTCTCCTCATGCTCTTCTAATGTGAGGAAATAATGTGCCAGAAGAAGGCGGGTGGTGGTGGGGGGGGGGGGGGAGGAAATGATATGATCTCCTGGCACATCATTTCCTCTCATCAGGAGAAAGATAATGGCATCTGGGAAAGTTCTTTTTAATTTTTAAGGGGTAATAGGGGGTAGGGGTTGGATGCCATCCTTGACCTTTGCACTCCAGGAGGGTTCAGGATGGCAAATGGGTACTCACTTCCAGGTAGTCGTGGGACTACCCAGAAGCGAGTCTCCAGAAGCCCAATGCCCAATTAGACCCAGACCTTTCAGGAAGGCCTGGATTAAATGAGATATTTAATTAATTCGGAAAAGCCAAGATTATTCCAAATTCATTCATTTTTACCAGGGGAGTTGTTTGTCGCCCCCGTCGCCCCCCCCCCCCCCCCGGTATAAACCCAGACAGGACCAGTGTTTTGGGCCCTTCTGGATGGGCCCTCAGTTGTATGTAAGGACCTCTCATCCACCACATGGTGTTGTATTTCCTTATCATTTTTAACTGGTGAGAAAACTGGACAACAATCGTGTAACTCTAAAATAATGACTGGTCTTCTTTCTCTTTCTAAATGTCACATTTTTCCAAGCATCAGCATTCTCCACATATGAAGTGACCTCCCTGTAGCCTTGCCCTGAATGTTAATCAGGTGTGGGTTGTGTATCTAGAATGGTCTGCTAGGCTGTGTCTAAGAAAAACTCAAGTTCCTTAATGACCTTAAGTGTCCTGATATGGCCCTTGGATTGCTGGGTGCTCTCTGCCATGAAAGTAAACTGCTTGCATTGGCTCCAGATATAACTAACTAGATGTTCTGGAAAGAAGAGGAACACCCCATGCCCCCTGCATGCTACTGGAACAGCTTGCCCCCACTCCATATCAAGGTGACTCAAATTAAAAAAAAATCCTTGGTGTTAGGGTTCCTTATAGGAATACAGTTTCTCATCCAGGGAGAGGAACAGGAAATCTCAAACTGACCCCTGATTTCCTGTTATTCCCCCCACCCGTGTCCCCATCATGTTAACAACCCTAGTTTATACATGGGAAGTGGGGAGGGGGAATTGTAGTTGCTGGGATTAATAGTTCATCTACAAACACAGAGCATTCTGAACCCCACCAATGATAGAATTGGGCCAAACCTCCCACACATAACCCCCATGTGGGCCACAGCAACGCATGGCAGGGGACGGCTAGTAAATAAATAAAACTTTATTTATACCCCGTCACCATCTCCCCAAGGGGACTCGGGGCGGCTTACATGAGGCCATGCCCAACAACACATCAGTAAAAACAAAACAGCAACCAAATAAAACAGTATAATTAATATAACTCACATATAAACAATAACACAGAGAAATAAAAACCTTATGGCCGGGCCAGAAGTAATAAATTTAAAATTTAAAAATAAACACTGGGCATGAACAGAGGTAGGATGTATCTAAGCAGGAGGGTTTTAAAAAGATAATGTAGGGAGAACAACTTGTGCGCCAGCTGCGACCGTACTTTGAGAAGTCTGAATTGACCATGGTAGTCTAGGCTTTAGTTTCCTCAAAATTGGACTATTGTAAGGCACTCTACATCAGGCTGCCCTTGAAGATAGTGTTGGGGTTCAGCCTGAGTTTGAACTTGAACCTGATTCTCTGTTTGTTCCTCCTGATGCTAATGAAAATATATTTACTGATGCTAATGAAAATGTACCTCTTGATGCCAGTGCTCCTGAAATAAGTGAGGAAGAAACTGCTGTAGGTTTGGAAAATGCCAATGTTCCTGAAATTAGTGAGGAAGGAACATCTGTAGATTTGGAAAATGAAAGTACCAGTGTTCATGAGAATGTTACAGAGGGAAGCCATGACCTTTCACTCCCTTCTGCACCTGGTAACTTTAATGACAACATAAGGGGCCAGATCTGGCAAGACAGAAATAAATCACTCAGCTTGCGAAGGTCTTCTCGAATTAAAGAATTAAAAACATTGGCTTCAAAGCAGAAGGGCGGTTCACCAATTCTTGGGCTTTAATTGCCTTCCGCCGGGCTGACTTTCTCAGTTCAGGCATCGTTTCAGAATTGATGAAGACCTTGGCAGTTCTCCCGGTTTCCCTGGCCATGGTATTGAAAGATTTCTAGGATATCAAGTACGGTTAGTGGATTGCTAACAGGTTCCAGTATTTCAGTGTGGCTTTGTGTTTTGCTTTGTCCATTTAAATTCATGTTTGCTGATTTTGCTGTGGCTTTTGACTTGCATTTTCCCTTTATTTTGTAATCATTTTTCTTCAATAAAAAAGGATTGTTTTTCACAGTCAAGTGTGGTGGATAGTTATCTTAGGGCCTCGTTCCCTGCTCTGGATCGCAACAGATAGTTCGGAAACTACAGCTGGTGCAAAGGTCAGCGGCCAGATTGCTAACTGGAGCTAGTTACAGGGAGCAATCAACCCTCCTTTTTAAACAGCTCCACTGGCTGCCAATGAGTTTCCGGTCCCAATTCAAGGTGCACTTGATAAACCTACAAAACCCTAAATGGTTCAGGGCCTGCCTATCTGTATGACCACCTCCTCCCCTATGAACCCTTGTGGTCCTTAAGATCTTGTGGGGATTCTCTTCTCTCAACCCCGCCCCCATCTCAGGTGTGGTTGGTGGGGACGAGAGAGAGGGCATTCTCAGTGGTGGCCCCCTGTCTCTGAAATTCCCTCCCAAGGGAGATTAGACTGGCACCCTCCCTATCTATATTCCACAAGGAATTAAAGACGTGGATGTTTCGTTGTGCTTTCAACTGATGACTCCTATGAGAAATTATTTGTTCTGAATTCCTATATTACACCATTATTCATTTATGTAAGTTAAACTAAACTGATCCTGATCCTGTTAAATGGCTCTGTTTCCATGATATCTCTTTTGCCTTTAATGTTTTCTATCCACCTTCCTGAATTATTTACCCTTTAATCAGCCCATATGTTGGCTTCCTTTCCCCTCCAAAATTGGCCTGCTCTTGCCTTGATGCTTGTTTATTACGATTATGCTGTTGTGCGCTATTTTAATTTGCAACTTGATGTTGTTTTGCTTTTAATTGTATGCTGTCTGGGCTTGGCCCCATGTAAGCGGCCCCCAAGTCCCCTTGGGGAGATGGAGGCAGGACAGAAAAATAAAGTTCTTCTTCTCCTCTCTGTCCCAGAGTGTGATGGAGGCTCCTTCTTTGGAAGCTTTTAAACAGAGGCTGGATGGCCATCTGTCAGGGGTGCTTTGAATGCAATTTTCCTACTTCTTGGCAGGAAGTTGGACTTGATGGCCCACGAGGTCTCTCCCAACTACATGATTCTATGAGAGAAACTCTTTCCCAGAAACAAAGATACAGAATTAAATTTGAATGCCTTTATTCAGATTATCACGGTTTTTGCGTGTAAAGCAGATATACAATAATGATTGTCTCTGTCCTTGAAGCAGGATATCCACGCCATGGCAACAAATCTTGGAGAAAATTATATTATTGTGAAGGAGAAGGTGCAATGGATTCACAGTCAAACCATTGGTAGAACAGGATTTCTTTATCCATGTAATATTTCTTTATCATTGGAACCATTTACTCTGCAGAAAAATAATGGATATTCTCATGAAATGTCAAGGTCTCATACTAACTCACAGTCACTGTCTAAAGCAATACAACACAATTTTATAAAACAAAACAACAAAAATGAATACAATGAAACCTACATTTATTGAAACAAGTAGGAACAACTTAAAAGAATGCTAACACTATACAGTATACTGGCATGTTTTTTAAACGGTTCTGCTTTACAAGTCTGGTTGAATAAAAAGAATCTCACCGGGTCCCGGTTGGGCAATACTTTCAAACAACAATCAGTGGTGAAACTACATCGCATGAGAGGTAGGGCACATTGATCTATTTTAACACATTTTCCACCTTTTTCTCCACACTCCTTATCACTCATAAATCCATTACAGATGTGTCCTAAAGAGAGGAAATGACTGAGTTAGGGTTTCCCTTCCTTATGGATTATAGGACTTCATACTCATGAGTTGTGTCTTATGTCTTCTGTGGAATGAAATACCAGGTACATCCAACTATAATAACAATTTTTACCTACAAACAGAGTTTCTAATATTAAAATGGTTAAATTACAATGGCCTGAATCCTAATGAATCCTGTTGGTCAGTCACAACCAGAGTAGACCACTGAATTAATTCTTGAATGGTACATCAACACGTAATTAAATCCCATTGATATGGTGGTTTCACTCAAAACCAGATCCAAGGATTCTGGTCAATTTAAATCAAAACACTACACCGAGGGATCTAGGCCAGTGGTTCTCAACCTGTGGGTCCTCAGATGTTTTGGCCTTCAAGCCCCAGAAAACCTAACAGGTGGAGAAATAGAATTGGAAACGAATATATGTTCAAGGGATTTTCCAACAGCACCAGTCAGTGGTGGGGACAGATGGATTCCACTACTTCCATTTCATGTTGCTGGATTTGAGTGCTATTCTGCCTGTTTCTTCCCAGTATTCTGGATCTCCTAAACAGGGGATCATGCCACATTGTTTTCTTTCTGGAGTACCAATGCATTATGGCATTTTGTGATGTAATTTTATTTTTTGTCAGATGCAGACCATAATTAGAGAAAACCTGTGGTATTAATTACACAAATGCTAATTCGTCATTTCGGAAATGATTCAATGAGTCTACTATCAAGAGTATCCTGACTCAGGAATCATATAGTAATGGGCTAGAAGAGAAGCAACATTTGGAGGCTAGGTATGACCTGGGAGCCACTTTGACAATATCCCAAAATCTGTTGGGTCTCCTGTACCTCTTTGTTGTATTTCTAGGAGTTTGTCTTCAAAATTCTGCTTTTAATTTTGAAATATGCTTACCTGGAGAAACCAACACCATCAAGACAAGGAGAGCAACAGGAAGGTTTCCAAGCTGCATGACTTTAGATTGACTGGGATATAAAATCAAAACCGGACACCAAGACCAAGATAGAATGCTATGAAGCTCCTGTGTCATCCTAAAGCCTGAATGCATGACTATTTATATATCACTTAAAGGGAAGTTTTGTACATTAATATTCCGGATGTCCAACATATTTTGGCAGGATCACCAGACATCTTAGTCCTCAATATTCCATGGTGTTCCCAGAAAGATTCAAGCATCATAAATTGATATAACCAGATTGTATAGTTTATTATACTGGATTAGAAAGGTTTTATTGTTCTAATATATTTTCCTCCTATTTGTCATATTTATGATTCTGCTTTTTTCTGTGTCCATGCCAGGTTAAAACTGATAAACTGATTTGAATAGCACATCTCTATTGTTACATGAACAACATCAAGTTTCTAAAAGTCACAGGAATTGAAATATGCCTTTCTGTCCTTGGTGAGCTTCCAAAGAAGATGATAGCATCACACTCCGGAGTTGCACAGTCCACTGTCCAACAGCTCTTACCTTCAACACGTTTTTCCTATTGATTAGGTAAGTGGTTAATATCCTGTGCTCCATGGACCACCAGTGTTCCCTAAAAACTAAAATATGGTCCACACCTCATTGTTACTACACTGTTGCAACGAGAGCGACTGGTCTCGCGAAACCCTCTTATAGTGCCAAAGCAACAAGGATGCCGGGAGGGGAGAGGCTGCCTACCCATGTAATGCGCAACAACAAGTGTCCTGTTCCTGGGATTATCTGCAGTACTGATTAAGGATTGTGTAGTTCTAAATTGGTCTCCTCCTCAGAGACATCCCCTTGCATTCATCAAAGATAATCCAGTCGGATATATCCAAGACCCCTTCATTTTCCCTAGGGTATTATTGTTTTGCCTTGCCTATGATAAGGGAAAGAACCTCTGCTTCATTCAATGCCTGCCAATTTCATGTTTGTGAACTGACCTCCTTCCTAGAAATGGCACCCATGCATTGATCGGTCTACTCAAGGCACTTCCACACAAGAGGAAAACTCATGCTGAAGCAAGATTTAAACATTCACTTTGCTCTGGGTTTTAGTCCCCACAAGCCACCCAAAACCAGGGCTTTTCCTGGGGAGGATAGCTACAGTCAAGATGGCACCCAGGCACCAGGCACCCTGAACACCCCCTCCCCCCAATAACCCCTTAAAAGTTAAAATCCTTACCTGTGTAGGGTACCCCTTTAGTTTAGGCGCCCCAAGGCTGGTGACAGAAAGCAAGCAGTCTCCGTAGGTGAAGCAAAATCTTTATTCAAGTGTGGCCACACAGGGAGAAACAGCCAAGACCAGTGTCTTCAAAGAAGGCTGTCTCTGACATTTGGATCTTTCAGTCACCTTATATACATGTCTTTTCGCTGTGTCATGGGCACACACCTCTCTTATCGGATCAACCATTCAAAAACATGTTTTTTCTCATATTTTGCCACTTCAGTGTCTCTAACTGATAACCCTCTACAAACTACAGAAACACACACATTGTTACAGATAAGCATTTTGGGTGTTAACCTACCCTGGGTACTTCCTGGGCGTACTTGACTATAGAGCATCTTGTGTCTTCTAGATACATTATCTCCTCTTGGCTTTTGGTTGTCTGCAGGCCAGAGGAGAAGGACAAGCCTCTCTTTAGGTTTGCATTTCAGCATTTTGAACACTTCTAAGTTCTTTTAACCCTTTCACCTGTCCACCATAATCTTTCTCCTCGTGCTCTCCTAGTGTGAGGAAATAATGTGCCAGAAGATTTTTGGGGGGGTGGGGAGAGGAAATGACGTGTTCTCCTGCCAGATCATTTCCTGTCACCAGGAGGAAGATAATGGCATCCAGGAAAATTCTTTTTAGTTTTTAAGGGGTAATTGGGGGTAAGGGTTGGATGCCATCCCGGACCTTTGGGCTCCAGGAGGGTTCAGAATGGCAAATGGGTACTCACTTCCAGGTAGTCGTGGGACTACCCAGAAGCGGGTCTCCACAAGCCCAATGCCCAATTCGATCCAGACCTTTCAGAAAGGCCAAGCTTATTCCAAATTCATTCCTTTTTACTGGGGGAATTGTTTGTCTCCCCCCTCCCCTGCCACCGGTCTGGAACGGCCCTCAGTTGTATGTAAGGACCTCTCATCCACCACGTGGTGTTGTATTTCCTCATCATTTTTTTACTGGTGAGAAAACTGGACATCAATTGTGAAACTCTAAATTAATAGAATAGCGTAACTCTAAATTAATAAAAGGATTCCAAGCATCAGCATTCTCCACATATGAAGTGACCTCCCCGTAGCCTTGCCCTGAATGTTCATCTGATGTGGATTTTGTATCTAGAATGGTCTGCTAGGCTGTGTATAAGAAAAACTCAAGTTACTTAATGACCTTAAGTGTCTCGATATGGGCCTTGGATTGCTGGATCCTCTCTTCCATGAAAGTAAGCTGTTTGCATTGGCTGCAGATATGACTGACTAACTAACTAACTAGATGTTCTGTCAGGAAGAGGAACATCCCATGCCCCCTGCATGCTACTGGAACAGCTTGCCCCCACGCCATATCAAGGTGACTCAAATTACCAATCAAGAACTTTTACTGAACTGTGGTCCTTCTTCTAAAAGCCCTCAATTCTCCTGGTCACTATGTTTCCCAAAAATTAGTGTTGGTTAAGTTGAGCATGCTAGCAACTGCACAACTGCTGGCTCTGCCCCCAGAATCATAGAATCATAGAATCAAAGAGTTGGAAGAGACCTCATGGGCCATCCAGTCCAACCCCCTGCCAAGAAGCAGAAAGGTCAGATGACCTAGCTGAAGCTCCACCCATTGAACACATGCCATAAATTCCTCCTCTCAAGTACAGAGCTAAAGCTTCACACATATACCCCTTAAGGACATGGTCTCAAGCCTACGATCTCGAACACAAGGCTTCCCAATACTCATATGTTATTTGTAATTCTGTCTCATAGGGTGCATCTACTGTGGAATGAATGCAGTTTGACCCACTTTTAGTGACATGGCTCAATCCTACAGATTCCTGGGATTTGTTGTTTGGTGAGGTGAGGTCCAGAGAAATCTAAAGATCTTGTAAAGCTACAATTCCCATGATTCTGTAGCATTGAGCTATGACAAATGGAGTCCTCCAAGTATACTGGAAAAGGCATCAAGCTTAACACAGAGCCTAAACAAAATGAAGGCCTCCCAATGTACTTGCAAAGGCTTAAAGTCTGGCATGAGGTTTGAAACCAATGGTTCCTTCAGATATACTGGCAGAGGCTTACAGCCTAACATGAGGCCTGAAACAAAATGAAGACTGTCCAGTATAGACCTTATGCCTGACCTGAGGGCTAAGACATAACTTGAGGGCTGAAGCCGAATGAGACTTCCTAATATACAAGCAAAACTGAAAGCCTAACAAGTGGCCTGCAACAAAAATGAGGGTATTATCGTGCCATGGTAATTCCCCCCTACCCCAGAAGATGTATCCTTCACTAAGGTCCCAGCAATATATATATATTAGGGCTGGGCGGTTTCGTTTCGTTAATTCGTAATTCGTTAAAAAATTCGTTAATTTTTCGTATATTCATTTCTTTTTTCCAATTCCTTGCTATAAGCAGTCTTGCTATAGTTAGTAAGTTTGTTATCGCTTCTTTATCCTCCTTTTTCAATTGCTTTTTTCAATTACAAAACGATAACGAACCAGTCTGGAGCAATTTAAAAAAAACCGAATTTTTAAATCGTTTCGTAAATGTTTTGTATTTCGTTATTGTATTCGTTTCGTTATTGTTTTGAGGTCGTTTCGTTATTATTTCCGCATGTCTGGGGCAAGTTTTATAGTTGTTTTTGGTTTTCTAAGGGTTTTTATAGTTGTTTTTGGTTTAATTAAGCTTCAGAAGTTCCCCCTGTCCGATTTGGAGGTTTTTTAGCGTATTGCGCAGTCGCGTCCGCCAGTAACGAATCGATTTGTTATTGTTTCGGAAATCGATTCGTTATTGTTTTGTAATTTTTTCACATTTACGAAATTTCGTAAATATCCAACTTTTTTAAGGGAAAATTTTGTAATTATTTTAAATAAAAAATGCAAAACCCCCCAAAAAACGAATCGTTTTTAGAAACAAATTTTTCCGTTGTTACCCAGGCCTAATATATATGTTTTTTTTCCTGTTTTTTAAAGAAACATTGGTACTGTTTCTTTATCTGGGCAGAGGCCAAAACGGGGTGCTACATAGAGAAGGATAGTCCATTTTATGAGGGTGGAGAGTGGCTTGAAGGAGTGAAAACATTTAGCCCTGTTTCCCTGATATTCCCCCCACCCATGTCCCCTAGCTTCTAGTGAAAATTCAAGCTTGATTTGCTGTAAAGAACATTCTCAATATCATATATACATCCTAAAGATGGAAAAGGAGAGAAACTCTTCCCCAGGAATGGAGATACAGAATTAAATTTGAATGCCAGAAATGATGCCTTTGTTCAAATGATAATGTATTCTGTATTTAAAGCAGACATACAATAAGAATCGCCTCTGTCCTTGAAGAAGGATGTCCATGCCATGGCAACATGCCTTGGAGAAAATTACATCATTCTGAAGGAGGAGAAGGTACAATGGATTAGCATTCAATCTATAGATAGAACAGGATTTCTTTATCCAAGTAGTCTACAGAAAAATAATGGAGATTCCATCTGAACATTAGGAAGAACTTCCTGGCTGTGAGAGCCGTTCAGCAGTGGAACCTATTGCGGTATATTGCTTTAAGCCCGGTGTGTGTGTTAAAGAAAGCCTAAACAGAAAAACAAATTGACTCAGCGCAACAGGTTATGGGCCCAGCATAACCCAGTATGCACCAGTATAACCCAGCCTAATTTTGCAAAGACCCTAACAGAGGAAATTTTTTTGACTTTACTTTGTTGTGGGACTAAACTCTGGAAGATGGATCCAGGAGTGAATATTGCAGCATTCCCTATTGCCAGGTTGAATGGCAGAAATTACTCCATATGGAAGGTTCGTATGGAGAGTTACTTAAGGAGGGAATCTCTGTGGGATTGTACTGTGAACCCACCACAACAACAACCAACAGCAGAGGAGCATAGAGCATTAGAGAAGGCCAAGGCAAGTCTCATTCTCGGAGTCAACGATGAACAGCTGATTCACGTTTGCAGTTTGCCCACTGCACATGCCATATGAGAGTGGCTTAAGGAGGTGCATGTCTCGGACTCTTCAGCAACTGTGGCTGTATTAGCTAGAAGGCTGTACAGAAAGCGTCTCCAGAAAGGAGAGGAGCTGAGAGACCATTTACAGACATTGCAGAGCTTATTTGTTGAGCTGGAGCAGAGAAACTTCACGCTCACTGAGGCAAATAAGTGTTTTATTTTGTTATCCTCCATGGATGATTCTTATGATGGAATTGTGAATTCTTTGGAATCACTCCCACAAGCGCAGCTGAATCTGCAGTATGTTTCTTCGTGTCTTCTTGCCGATGATGAACGAAGAAAGGATCGGTGTTTAGAGACCACAAGCTCAACTGGTCGTGTTCAACACAGACGGCCTGCTGGGGAAGCAGCAGAGCAAGGAAGAGAGACAGTTTGTGCTGTGAGAAGGTGCTTTGTTTGCAATTCTCCAAAGCACATGAAGAAAGATTGCCCAAAGCTGCGAGACAAGCAGAAGGGGAGTCAGCCTCAACAGAAAAAGAGCAGTCCCTCGCACGTAAGTGTTGTACAGACAAATTCAAGCCCAGAACAGAAGGATGACTTTCATGTTGACTCAGGGTGTTCACAACACATTGTAAATAACAAGACTTTGTTTAGAAAATTTGAATGGTTTCAATGTGACACTTGCTGATGGAAAGCATTACTCCGTTCAAGGAAAAGGAGAGGTTTTTGTTGATAGTTTGGGTATAACCTTGGAGAATGTATTTTATGTTCCACAAATTGATTATAATCCCATATCAGTGGCGAAACTTGATAGTGAGGGGTTTGATGTTATATTTTCAGGAGGCAAGGTCAAAATCCTGAAAGGAACCAAACTGTATGGAACAGGGACAATACAGGATGGTATATATGCTTTAGAGCCAAGGAGTGCAAATAATATCAACATAGTGAGCAAGAATACTCCTTTACACCATAGGTGCATTCATGAGTTGCACAGGGTTTTGGGTCATCCAAGTTTTAAAGTTCTGTACAAGATGCAGGAGTACAGTGAGGGTTTAAAATTGGAAGACTGTAAACATTTCCTGGATTGCACTGTATACAAGGGAACTAAAGCTCAATCTGCGCCTGTAAGCAAAAAGAGCTTAAGGAATTCTGAAAAGCCTTTTCAGTTAGTGCACGCAGATTTAATTGGACCATTTCATCCCAGCAAAGGAGGGGCAATTTATTGTTTGTGTATTCTTGATGACTACTCCAATTTTGCGTGGATTTTTTTGTTAAAGCATAAAAGTGAAGTGTTTGAAACTTTTAAGAACTGGGTTGCTTACGTAAAGAGACAGTTTGAGGTAGATGTGAAAGCCTTGAAAACTGATAGAGGAGGCGAATTCACATCACACGATTTACAGAGTTTCTTGAAGAAAGAAGGGATTAAACACAGACAGATGTGCCCATATCAAAGTGCCAAAAATGGCAAAATAGAAAGGTTTGTAAGAATGATTCAAACAGTAAAGGATTCTCTCTTGACAGACTCAGGGTTACCCAGTAACTTATGGGGAGAGGCAATGATGACTGCCAATTACTTAATTAACAGAATATAGTCTGAATCTATCCAAGATACCCCATATTTTCTTTTGTATGGAAAAAAGCCACCTTTGGGACATCTGAGAGCTTTTGGGACTCAAGCATGGGTTTTAGTGCCCAAAGCAATTAGAAGGAAAGGTCAGGAAAAATCCAGAAAGTTAGTCATGGTTGGATATGCTCAAGGAGCTAAGGCGTGGAGATTTTTGGACAAGGACGGGTCCATAGTAATTTCTAGGTCTGCAAACTTTGCCTGTCCTCAAAGTTGGGATAGAATACATGCTAACCATGAGGTGTTTCTCCCAGTCTGCAATGAGGAAAGACTTGAGCAGACACAAACCTCAGAGCAGGAAAGTGCTGCTGCAACAACTGCTTCTCCTCAACTCAAGAGTAGTCCAGTGACTAAGAAATTTAAAATATCTAAGTCAGATGAGGTTGAGGTAAAGGAAGAGCAGATAGATCCTGAGGAAGGCACTAGTCAAGGCACAGGACCCAGGAGGACCACAAGAATTAGGAAGGCTCCTGAAAGATTTAAAATCCAGCATGTTAAAGTGTGTTTGGTAACAGATGAACCTCAAACTTATGAGGAAGTTGAGAGTTTGCCTCATGAAGAAAAAGAAAAATGGCTGCAGGCTATGCAGGAGGAATTAGAAAGCATGAGGAGGTTAAATGTCTATGAACCAGCTAAATTACCAGAAGGTATAAAGCCAATAGAAACCAAATGGGTTTACAAACAGAAGGTGAACTCAGAGGGACAAGTGCGCCACAAAGCACGTTTGGTAGCACGTGGGTTTCTTCAGAGAAAGGACATTGATTACTCAGAAGTGTACCCACCTACTCTTAACCCAAATTCATTAAGGATTGCTTTAAATATAGCAGCATGTTTGAAATTAAAGGTCAACCACTTTGATGTAAGTACAGCTTATTTGAATGCTACTTTGAAGGAAGATGTTTACATCAAATCACCTCCCGGAGTCAAAAGCAATGAGTCAAATTCATATTTCAAACTGAACAAGGCCCTTTATGGTTTAAAGCAATCTGGTCTAGCGTGGTACGATTGTCTTAGTGAAAATTTATTGAAGATGGGTTTTGTTAGGAGCAGAGGAGACCCATGTGTCTATACTAGGAATGTTAATTGCGATTATCAAGTTCTTTTAGTATATGTTGATGACCTTTGCTTTATTGCTGAGAGTGATAAAGAGATTAACCATTTTGCTGAGGAGTTAAAGCAACAGTCAATACATTACTTTCTGGGGTTACACATCATGAGAACTGAGCAAGGAGGTTTTATGTTAAGTCAGAAAGGGAAAATATTGCATGTGTTAAAAACCATGAGAATGGAAGATTGCAAAGGTGCTCAATCACCTATGATTTTAGGATTTCAGAATGAGGTTGAAAATGCTGAGCCAATTCAACAGAGGGATTTATACAAAAGTGTAATTGGACAATTGTTGTATATAAGTAATTACACCCGTGTTGATATTGCTTTCTCTGTAAATTTCTTGAGCAGGTATACCAATAATCCAACCACAGCAGCATGGAATGGTCTTAAGAGATTACTGAGATATTTGAGAGAGACCCAAAATTTTTGTTTAGTTTTGAATCCTGACGATTCACTAATTCTAGAAGGCTATGTAGATAGTGATTTCAGAAATAGTCCAGATAGGAAATCAACAACTGGGATTTTGTTTATGCTTAGTGGTGCAGTCATAGACTGGAAATCTAAGAAACAAAGTTTTGTGGCTTTGAGTTCGAGTGAACCTGAGTTTGGTGCTCTTTCTCAAGCATACACAGAGTCATGTGTGTTAAAACAACTATTGAGGGATCTATTGATTCCTGTTGGAGAACCAACAAATATTTTTGAAGACAATCAAACTTGCATTTTGATGGCTACACAAGCAAGGGTTAAACAAAGTGTTACAGTATATGATTTTGTAAGTCTTGACAAGAATCATCTCTTGCTTATATGTGTGTTGAGGAAGAACACATGGACAATGTAGCAATCAAGTTAAGGTGAATGTATATCAGGTGAAGGTTTTCTTGATGCAAGTAGTAGATGAGATGGAGTGATCAGAGATGGAACTACTCCCCAAAGATTGCTGGAAAGAAGCAGATTAATACATTGCGTTGTAAGTTTCCTTTCTCCTGCGATGGACAATGTGTTTTCAATGCTGCTGTATTTTTCTTTATAAAGCTACATGTATTAACTACTCCAGAGTAAAGACATTTTTTCCTTTGGCCATTTTTTCCTTTCCCTATGGCCAGGTTAAATGGCAATAACTATTCCATTTGGAAAGTCAGAATGGAAAGTTATTTGAGGAGAGAATCCTTGTGGGAATGCACAGAGAACCCAGTGCAGCAGCCAGCTACAGCAGAGCAGCTGAGAGCTCTGGAAAGAGCAAGGTCTACTCTGATGTTAGGAGTTGATGATGAACAATTGGTTCATATAAGCAGTCTGCCAACTCCCAATGCAATTTGGGTGAGACTCAGAGAAGTACATGCTTCCAGTTCGGCAGCAACAGTGGCTGTACTGGCAAGACGACTTTACAGGAAGAGATTGGAGAAGAATGAAAGTCTGAAAGACCATTTGCAGATATTGCAGAGTTTGTTTTTGCAATTGGAGGAGAGAGATTTTCATCTCACAGAGCCAAACAAATGTTTCATTGTCCTGTCATCCTTGGATGATTTCTTTGACGGGATAGTAAACTCTTTGGAATCACTCCCACAAGCACAATTAAACCTCCAATATATTTGTGCTAGACTTCTTGCTGATTGCGAAAGGCGAAGAGATCGTTGCCTGGAGACTGGAAACACAGCAGGACGTTCTCAAGGAAAGCAGTCAGCCAGAGTTGCACTTGAGGAGGAGACAGAGAAAGTTTGTGTGGTGAGAAGGTGCTTCAATTGTGGGTCTCCAAAACATTTAAAGAGGAATTGTCCAAAGCAGCAGCAAAGGAAGCAAGGATGGAAGAGAGTGAACCAGAGGAGGGGTTCCTCGCATGTCAGCATTGTGAAGTCCCAAGGGAGTCTAACAGATGAAGACATATTTTACGTGGACTCTGGATGTTCACAGCATATAGTGAACAACAAAAGTTTGATTTGTAATCCTGTAAACCCTAAATGTTCAAATGTTACCCTTGCAGATGGAAAACAGTACAAAGTGCAGGGACAAGGGGAAGTTTATGTTAAGCATTTGGGTAAAACATTAAGGAATGTATTTTTAGTTCCAGAGATTGATTACAATTTATTATCAGTTGGAAAACTGGATAAAGAAGGTTATGAAGTTAATTTTTCTGGAGGAAAAGTCAGGATTTTGAAAGGGAATAAGTTATGTGGAACTGGTGTATTACAAGGGGATTTGTATGTGTTGACCTCAGGAGGTAACACAAGTGATGTAAATGTAGTAAGTAAGAATGCTCCATTACACCAGGGATGCATTCATGATTTACATAGAACATTAGGTCACCCAAGTTTCAAAGTGTTGTATAAAATGCCAGAGTTTAGTGAAGGTATAAAATTAAAAAATTGCATGAAGTTTCTAGATTGCAATGTATGCAAGAAAACTAAAGCACAGTCAGCTCCAATTAGTAAGAAAAGTTTAAGAAACTCAGAAGAAAAGTTTCGGTTAGTACATGCTGATTTAATCGGACCGTTTCAACCGAGTAAGGGTGGAGCCTGTTATATACTGTGTATATTAGATGACTATTCTTGTTTTTCTTGGTGTTTTTTGTTGAAACAAAAGAGTGAAGTTTTTGAGGTTATTAAGAATTGGGTGGCATATGTGTAGAGACAATTTGGAGTAGGAGTAAAGGCTCTCCAAACTGACAGAGGAGGAGAGTTTACCTCACATAGTTTAGAAAATTTTCTGAAGAAAGAGGGGATAAAGCACAGACTCACATGTGCTTATCAAAGTGCAGAAAATGGAAAGATAGAAAGACTAGTAAGAAAAGTTCAAACAGTGAAAGATTCTTTGTTAGAAGATTCTGGATTATCTCAAAATCTATGGGGAGAAGCAGTAATGACTGCATGTTATTTAATTAATAGACTCTGGTGTGAGCCTATTCAGAACACTCCTTATTTTATGTTATATGGCAAGAAGCCTCCATTAGGGCATTTAAGGAATTTTGGGACACAGGCATGGGTGTTCATACCCAAACCATTGAGAAGGAAAGGCCAAGATAAAGCCAGGAGATTAACAATGGTTGGCTATGCACAGGGAGCCAAAGCTTGGCGGTTTTTAGATAATGAAGGAAACATTGTTATATCAAGATCTGCTAACTTTGCCTGTAGCCAGAATTGGGATAAGATTCATGCTAATCAGGAAGTTTTCTTTCCTATTTCAAAAGAGGAAACTCATGAGCAAGGGAGACAAAACACAAAGCAAGAATGTGCTGCTACACCTCAACTCATAAGTAAGCCTATAATTAGAAAATTTAAGAGGCCTAGGCCCTCAGATGAGGATGATGAGGTGAATGAAGATCCTGAAGAGGGAACTAGTCAGGAAATTTTACTCAGAAGAAGTGAAAGAACCAGAAAGAAACCTGACAGGTTCACAATACAAAATGTAAGAGTATGTTTAGTGAATTATGAGCCTCAAAGTTTTGAGGAAATAGAAAGTTTGCCACAAGAAGAGAAAGAAAAATGGTTAGAGGCTATAGATGAAGAGCTGAAAAGCATGAAAAGGTTAAATGTGTATGAACCTGCAGATTTACCAAGAGGGAGTAATCCTATTGACACAAAATGGATTTTTAAGCAAAAGATTGATGCTAATGGTCAAGTAAGGTATAAAGCGCGTCTTGTTGCTAGAGGGTTTACACAGATTAGGGACATTGATTACACAGAGGTGTATTCGCCCACTGTTAGTCCTAATTCTGTAAGATTGATTTTAACTCTTGCAGCATGTTTGAATTTAAAGGTATATCATTTTGACATAAGTACAGCATATCTGAATGCTACTCTGAAGGAGAATATATATATTGTACCTCCACCAGGTTCAAAGTACAGAGATACCAATACGTATTTTAAGTTGAATCACGCCTTATACGGATTGAAACAGGCGGGGCTTGTCTGGAATGATTGTTTAAATGATGTTTTGACCAAAATGGGTTTCCAGAGAAGCAGAGCAGATCCATGCGTGTATGTAAGAAATGTACAACATGATTATCAAGTATTGTTTGTGTATGTTGATGATGTATCGTTTTTGGCTGAAACTCAAGCAGAAATTGACAAATTTGCAGAAGAGTTAGGAAAACATTTTAAGTTAAGAAACCTTGGTCCAATTCAATATTTTCTTGGTGTACAAATTATGAAAACTGAACAAGGTTTTGTGTTAAGCCAAAAAGGGAAGATAATGCAGATTTTGGAAAAATTAAACATGAAAGATTGTAAAGGAGTTAAATCACCCATGATTTTAGGTTTTCAAAACGAAGTGGAAAATGCTGAAGTATTTAAAGAGAAAGCCTTATACAAGAGCATTATTGGTCAGTTATTGTACATATGTAATTACACCAGAGCAGACATTGCATTTGCTGTAAATTTTCTAAGCAGATATGCAAGCAACCCAACCATTGCTGCATGGAATGGACTTAAGAGGGTGGCAAGATATTTAAAGCAAACACAAGATTTTTGTTTGGCATTAAATCCAGATGATTCACTATCCTTGCAGGTATATACAGACAGTGATTTCAGCAACTGTACTGATAGGAAATCGACAACAGGAGTTTTAGTTAAGTTTTCTAATGCTGTAATTGACTGGAAGTCGAAGAAGCAGAGTTATGTAGCTTTAAGTTCTAGTGAGGCTGAGTTTGGTGCACTTAGCTTAGCATATACAGAGATTTGTGTAATCAAACAACTGCAATCAAACAATCAAACAATTGCAAATACCTGTTGAAGATCCAACAACAATATATGAGGATAATCAGACATGCATCACAATGGCAACACAGGCCAGAGTAAAACAAAGAAGCAAGCATGTAGATATTAAGTACAGTTGTGTAAGGGATGCAGTGAAAAATGGTGAAATTGATATAGTATATTGTAATACAAATCTAAATCTAGCTGATGTACTAACTAAACCACTGAGTGTACAGAAACATCAGGATGTTTTGAATGATTTGGGAATTTTTGAGTGTACCATGTAATTGTATTATGTATTGTGTTTTCCTCTACACACAAGGAGGAGTGTTACAGTATATGATTTTGTAAGTCTTGACAAGAATCATCTCTTGCTTATATGTGTGTTGAGGAAGAACACATGGACAATGTAGCAATCAAGTTAAGGTGAATGTATATCAGGTGAAGGTTTTCTTGATGCAAGTAGTAGATGAGATGGAGTGATCAGAGATGGAACTACTCCCCAAAGATTGCTGGAAAGAAGCAGATTAATACATTGCGTTGTAAGTTTCCTTTCTCCTGCGATGGACAATGTGTTTTCAATGCTGCTGTATTTTTCTTTATAAAGCTACATGTATTAACTACTCCAGAGTAAAGACATTTTTTCCTTTTATACTCTGTGTACTTCAACTTGGGGCCTGGAGCTGGGAAGACTGCTGTGTAATTTCAATATAAACTAACAAACCGCAACACAAAGGAGTAAACATGTTGACATAAAATATAATTGTGTCAGAGATGCAGTGAAAGATGGAATAATTTCACTGACATATTGTGAAAGTGCAAAGAACCTAGCTGACATTTTGACCAAGCCGTTGGGAGCACAGAAACATAGCCAGTTTCTAAGTAACTTGGGAATATTTGAATTTGATTTGTGAAGGTTTCTTTAACACGAGGAGGGGTATTACGGTATATTGCTTTAAGCCGTGTGTGTGTGTGTGTGTGTGTGTGTTAAAGAAAGCCTAAACAGAAAAGCCTTGCAAGCCTTGCAAGGGTATTAATTGATTAACTGCAGCTGCAGAATGCTAGCTAGGCCACACCTTTAAAATGTAACAATTTGAAGCTTCTGCAGACGTTTGGCAGTTGGAAGTTTGAATTGCTGGAGAAAAGAAGCAAGAAGCTTATGTTATGGTGAAGTAACCATGTTTTATTTTGTTATGCTCTATGATTTAAAACACAGAAGATTTATTCTGTATTACTTACAGTGACTATGTAAGTGTGCCAAACTGTTTTATTTTTCAACTCTGCATCCAAGAGTAAAGTTCTACTGTTTTATTTCTTCTGACTGGTCTGTGTCTTTGGCACTGGGTTTTTGGGCATATTGGACATTTCTACTGCGCAACAAATTGACTCAGCGCAACAGTACCCCCCCCCCCCCCCACCAACCACCCCCAACCCCGAAGACACAGGTCCGCAGCTTGGGGGTCCTCCTAGACTCAGCGCTGATGCTTGATGCTCAGGTGTCGGCGGTAGCAGGGAGGGCCATTGCACAGTTAAAGCTTGTGCGCCAGCTGGACCATATCTTGAGAAGTCTGACTTGACCATGGTGGTCCATGCCTTAGTTACCTCAAGATTGGACTATTGTAATGCACTCTAGATAGGGCTGCCCTTGAAGATGGTTCGGAAACTACAGCTGGTGCAAAGGTTGGCGGCCAGATTGTTAAGTGGAGCTAGTTAAAGGGAGCTGTCAACCCTCCTGTTTAAACAGCTCCACTGGCTGCCGATGAGTTTCCGGTCCCAATTCAAGGTGCAGTTTATCACCTACAAAGCCCTAAATTGTTCAGGACCTGCCTATCTGTGTGACCGCCTCCTCCCCTATGAACTCTCGCGGTCCTTAAAATCTTTTGGGGATGCTCTTCTCTCGCTCCCGCCCCCGTCTCAGGCAAGGTTAGTAGGGGCAAGAGAGAGGGCATTCTCAGTGGTGGCCCCCTGTCTCTGAAATTCCCTCCCAAGGAGATTAGGCTGGCACCCTCCCTAACCATATTCCATAAGCCGCTGGGTGAGATCATCCGGAGTTTCGGGGTGCGGTGTCATCTGTACGCAGATGATGTCCAACTCTGTCACTCCTTCCCACCTGCTACTAAGGAGGCTGTCGAGGTCCTGAACCGGTGCCTGGCCACTGTAACGGTCTGGATGAGGGCGAACAAACTGAAATTAAATCCAGACAAGACAGAGGTACTCCTGGTCAGTCGCAAGGCCGAACGGGGTATAGGGTTACAGCCTGTGCTGGATGGGGTCGCACTCCCCTTGAAGGCGCAGGTTCGCAGCTTGGGTGTGACCCTGGACTCATCGTTGAGCCTGGATCCCCAGGTGTCAGCGGTGACCAGGGGAGCATTTGCACAGCTCAGGCTCGTGCGCCAGCTGCGCCCGTATCTCGGGAAGTCTGACTTGGCCACGGTGGTACACGCTCTGGTCACATCCCGCCTTGACTACTGCAACGCTCTCTACGTGGGGCTGCCCTTGAAGACGGCCCGGAAGCTTCAGCTGGTTCAGCGCGCGGCAGCCATGTTACTAACTGGAGCAGGTGGCAGGGAGCATACAACGCCCTTGTTGTCCCAGCTCCATTGGCTGCCGATTTGCTACCGGACCCAATTCAAGGTGCTGGTTTTGGCCTACAAAGCCCTAAACGGTTCCGGCCCAAAATACCTTTCGGACCGCATCTTGGCCTACGAGCCCACGAGGACCTTGAGATCGTCTGGGGAGGCCCTTCTCTCGATCCCGCCTGCCTCACAGGCACGTTTGGCGGGGACGAGGGAGAGGGCCTTCTCGGTGGTGGCCCCCCGGCTGTGGAACACTCTCCCTGCAGACATCAGACAGGCGCCCTCCCTCATGTCCTTCCAAAAAAGCCTCAAGACATGGCTGTTCGAGAAGGCATTTAATTAAGTGCTATAACAATGTGGTAAAGATGACTGGAATGGAACAAGGAATATGAGATTGGTTATGATTCCACTATGAGACGAAGCGGATTTTTAGTGTAGTTTTTGTAATTGTTATGTAGTTTATATGTTGTTGTAATTGCCTCTTTGTAAATTGTCTTTTATATGTGTGTACACCGCCATGAGTCGCCCTAAAGGGCTGAGAATGGCGGTTAATAAATGCATCAAATAAATAAATAAATAAATAAATAAGGAATTGAAGACGTGGATGTTTTGTTGTGCTTTCGACTGATGACTCCTATGAGAAATTATTTGTTCTGTGACCTGAATTCATCATGTAATTTGAATTCCTATATTACACCATTATTCATTTATGTAAATTAAACTAAATTGATTCTGATCCTGTTAAATTCCTCTGTTTCCATGATATCTCCTATGCCTTTAATGTTTTCTATCCACCTTCCTGAACTATTTACCCTTTAATCAGCCCATATGTTGGCTTCCTTTCCCCTCCAAAATTGCCCTGCTCTTGCCTTGATGCTTGTTTATTACGATTATGCTGTTGTGCGCTATTTTAATTTGCAACTTGCTGTTGTTTTGCTTTTAATTGTATGCTGTCTGGGCTTGGCCCCATGTAAGCTGCCCCCAAGTCCCCTTGGGGAGATGGAGGCAGGATAGAAAAATAAAGTTCTTCTTCTTCTCTCTGTTCGAGAGTGTGATGGAGGCTCCTTCTTTGGAGGCTTTTAAACAGAGGCTGGATGGCCATCTGTCGGGAATGCAATTTTCCTACTTCTTGGCAGGAAGTTGGACTTGATGGCCCACGAGGTCTCTTCCAACTACATGATTCTATGAGAGAAACTCTTTCCCGGCAACAAAGATACAGAATTAAATTTGAATGCCTTTATTCAGATTATCACGGTTTTTGCATGTAAAGCAGATATACAATAATGATTGTCTCTGTCCTTGAAGCAGGATATCCACGCCATGGCAACAAATCTTGGAGAAAATTATATTATTGTGAAGGAGAAGGTGCAATGGATTCGCAGTCAAACCATTGGTAGAACAGGATTTCTTTATCCATGTAATATTTCTTTATCATTGGAACCATTTACTCTGCAGAAAAATAATGGATATTCTGTTGAAATGTCAAGGTCTCATACTAACTCACAGTCACTATCTAAAGCAATACAACACAATTTTATAAAACAAAACAACAACAAAAATGAATACAATGAAACCTACATTTATTGAAACAAGTAAGAACAGCTTAAAAGAATGCTAACACTATACAGTATACTGGCATGTTTTTTAAAAGTTTCTGCTTTACAAGTCTGGTTGAATAAAAAGAATCTCACCGGGTCATGGTTGGGCAATACTTTCAAACAACAATCAGTGTTGTAACTACATCGCATGTGAGGTATGGCACATTGATCTATTTTAACACATTTTCCACCTTTTTCTCCACACTCCTTAGCACTCATAAATCCATTACAGATGTGTCCTAAAGAGAGGAAATGACTGAGTTAGGGTTTCCCTTCCTTATGGATTATAGGACTTCATACTCATGAGTTGTGTCTTATGTCTTCTGTGGAATGAAATACCAGGTACATCCAACTATAATAACTATTTTTACCTACAAACAGAGTTTTAAATATTAAAATGGTTAAATTACCATGGCCTGAATCCTAATGAATCCTGTTGGTCAGTCACAACCAGAGTAGACCACTGAATTAATTGTTGAATGGTTCATCAACACGTAATTAAATCCCATTGATATGGTAGTTTCACTCAAAACCAGATCCAAGGATTCTGGTCAATTTCAATCAAAACACTACACCGAGGGATCTAGGCCAGTGGTTCTCAACCTGTGGGTCCTCAGATGTTTTGGCCTTCAACCCCCAGAAAACCTAACAGGTGGAGAAATAGAATTGGAAATGAATATAATGGCCTGGGTAACAACGCAAAATTTTGTTTCTAAAATCGTTTTGTAATTGGGGGGTTTTTTTGTTTCGATATTTAAAATAATTACAAAATTTTCCAAAAAAAAAGTTCGGTATTTACGAAATTTCGTAAATATTTACAAAACATTTTGTAAAGATGGCGCCCTTTTTTTCAATATTTTTAAAATATTTTTTAAATTTAATTATTAATTTAGTAGAATAGGGAGGAGAAATTAAAATTATTATTATTAAATTTAAATTATTATTAAGGAGGGAAGGCAGGCACTCACTCTGGCAGGCCCTCTCGCTCGCCGCTCGCTCTCCGCTCGCCCGCCCCTCTCGCTCGCCGCTCGCTCTCCGCTCACCCGCCCCTCTCGCTCGCCGCTCGCTCGCCCCTCTCGCTCGCCGCTTGTGGGGTTCAGAACGCTCTTTGATTGCAGGTGAACCATAAATCCCCGTAACTAAAACTCCCAAATGTCAAGCCCTTCCCTGACAGATGGCCATCCAGCCTCTGTTTCAAAGAGTCTCCACCGCACTCCCTCTGGGGCAGAGAGTTTCACAGCTGAATGGCTTTCACCGTCGCCGCTCGCTCGCCCCTCTAGCTTTCCGCTCGCCCGCCCCTCTCGCTCTCCGCTCGCCCGCCCCTCTCGCTCGCCGCTCGCCCGCCCCTCTCGCTCGCCGCTCGCTCGCCCCTCTCGCTCGCCGCTTGTGGGGTTCAGAACGCTCTTTGATTGCAGGTGAACCATAAATCCCCGTAACTAAAACTCCCAAAGCCCTTCCCTGACAGATGGCCATCCAGCCTCTGTTTCAAAGAGTCTCCACCACACTCCCTCTGGGGCAGAGAGTTTCACAGCTGAATGGCTCTCACCGTCGCCGCTCGCTCGCCCCTCTCGCTCGCCGCTCGCTCGCCCCTCTCGCTCGCCCTCTCGCTCACTTGCTCAGCCGGCGGCATCGGCAGGCGGCCATCTTACGTATTTCCGAAATGGACGGAAATACAAATTTTTTTGGCGCCTGCCGTTTCGATATTTAAAAACACTTCCGGGTTAAAAAAAAGTTTTGTAATCGTTTCGTAATTACAAAAATAACGAATTTTTAACGAATTAACGAATTAACGAAACGAATTGCCCAGCCCTAGAATATATGTTCAAGGGATTTTCCAGCAGCACCAGTCAGTGGTGGAGACAGATGGATTCCACTACTTCCATTTCATGTTGCTGGATTTGAGTGCTATTATGTCTGTTTCTTCCCAGTATTATGGATCTCCTAAACAGGGGGTCATGTCCCATTGTTTTCTTTCTGAAGTACCAATGCATTATGGCATTTTGTGATGTAATTTTATTTTTTGTCAGATGCAGACCATAACTAGAGAAAACCTGTGGTATTAATTACACAAATGCTAATTCGTCATTTCGGAAATGATTCAATGAGTCTACTATCAAGAGTATCCTGACCCAGGAATCATATAGTAATGGGCTAGAAGAGAAGCAACATTTGGAGGCTAGGTATGACCTGGGAGCCACTTTGACAATATCCCAAAATCTGTTGGGTCTCCTGTACCTCTTTGTTGTATTTCTAGGAGTTTGTCTTCAAAATTCTGCTTTTAATTTTGAAATATGCTTACCTGGAGAAACCAACACCATCAAGACAAGGAGAGCAACAGGAAGGTTTCCAAGCTGCATGATTTAGATTGACTGGGATATAAAATCGAAACCGGACACCAAGACCAAGATAGAATGCTATGAAGTTCCTGTGTCATCCTAAAGCCTGAATGCATGTCTATTTATATATCACTTAAAGGGAAGCTTTGTACATTAATATTCCGGATGTCCAACATATTTTGGCAGGATCACCAGACATCTTAGTCCTCAATATTCCATGGTGTTCCCGGAAAGAGTCAAGCATCATAAACTGACATAACTAGATTGGATAGTTTATTAGACTGGATTGGAAAGGTTTTATTGTTCTAATATATTTTCCTCCTATTTGTCATATTTATGATTCTGCTTTTTTCTGTGTCCATGCCAGGTTAAAACTGATAAACTGATTTGAATAGCACATCTCTATTGTTACATGAACAACATCAAGTTTCTAAAAGTCACAGGAATTGAAATATGCCTTTCTGTCCTTGGTGAGCTTCCAAAGAAGATGATAGCATCACACTCCGGAGTTGCACAGTCCACTGACCAACAGCTCTTACCTTCAACACGTTTTTCCTATTGATTAGGTAAGTGGTTAATATCCTGTGCTCCATGGACCACCAGTGTTCCCTAAAAACTAAAATATGGTCCACACCTCATTGTTACTACACTGTTGCAACGAGAGCGACTGGTCTCGCGAAACCCTCTTATAGTGCCAAAGCAACAAGGATGCCGGGAGGGGAGAGGCTGCCTACCCATGTAATGCGCAACAACAAGTGTCCTGTTCCTGGGATTATCTGCAGTACTGATTAAGGATTGTGTAGTTCTAAATTGGTCTCCTCCTCAGAGACATCCCCTTGCATTCATCAAAGATAATCCAGTCGGATATATCCAAGACCCCTTCCTGGGCGTTCTTGACTATAGAGCATCTTGTGTCTTCTAGATACATTATCTCCTCTTGGCTTTTGGTTTTCTGCAGGCCAGAGGAGAAGGACAAGCATCTCTTTAGGTTTGCATTTCAGCATTTTGAACACTTCTAAGTTCTGTTAACCCTTTCACCTGTCCACCATAATCTTTCTCCTCATGCTCTCCTAGTGTAAGGAAATAATGTGCCAGAAGATTTGGGGGGGGGGGGCGGTGGGGAGAGGAAATGATGTGTTCTCCTGCCAGATCATTTCCTGTCACCAGGAGGAAGATAATGGCATCCAGGAAAATTCTTTTTAGTTTTTAAGGGGTAATTGGGGGGTAAGGGTTGGATGCCATCCCGGACCTTTGGGCTCCAGGAGGGTTCAGGATGGCAAATGGGTACTCACTTCCAGGTAGTCGTGGGACTACCCAGAAGTGAGTCTCCACAAGACCAATGCCCAATTTGACCTAGACCTTTCAGAAAGGCCAAGCTTATTCCAAATTCATTCTTTTTTACTGGGGGAATTGTTTGTCTCCCCCCTCCCCTGCCACTGGTCTGGAATGGCCCTCAGTTGTATGTAACGACCTCTCATCCACCACGTGGTGTTGTATTTCCTCATCATTTTTTTTACTGGTGAGAAAACTGGACATCAATTGTGTAACTCTAAATAAATAGAATTGTGTAACTCTAAATTAATAAAAGGATTCCAAGCATCAGCATTCTCCACATATGAAGTGACCTCCCCGTAGCCTTGCCCTGAATGTTCATCTGATGTGGATTGTGTATCTAGAATGGTCTGCTAGGCTGTGTGTAAGAAAAACTCAAGTTCCTTAATGACCTTAAGTGTCTCGATATGGGCCGTGGATTGCTGGATCCTCTCTTCCATGAAAGTAAGCTGTTTGCATTGGCTCCAGATATGACTAACTAACTAGATGTTCTGTCAGGAAGAGGAACATCCCATGCCCCCTACTGGAACAGCCTGCCCCCACTCCATATCAAGGTGACTCAAATTACCAATCAAGAAATTTTACTGAACTGTGGTCCTTCTTCTAAAAGCCCTCAATTCTCCTGGTCACTATGTT
Source organism: Anolis sagrei (assembly GCF_037176765.1). NCBI lineage: Eukaryota > Metazoa > Chordata > Lepidosauria > Squamata > Anolidae > Anolis > Anolis sagrei. The sequence continues at coordinate 11,340,313 of NC_090021.1, forward strand.
TCCCAAAGATTAGAGTTGGTTAAGTTGAGCATGCTAGCAACTGCACAACTACTGGCTCTGCCCCCAGAATCATAGAATCATAGAATCAAAGAGTTGGAAGAGACCTCATGGGCCATCCAGTCCAACCCCCTGCCAAGAAGCAGAAAGGTCAGATGACCTAGCTGAAGCTCCACCCATTGAACACATGCCATAAATTCCTCCTCTCAAGTACAGAGCTAAAGCTCCACACATATACCCCTTAAGGACATGGTATCAAGCCTACGATCTCGAACACAAGGCTTCCCAATACTCATATGTTATTTGTAATTCTGTCTCATAGGGTGCATCTACTGTGGAATGAATATCATATACATCCTAAAGATGGAAAAGGAGAGAAACTCTTCCCCAGGAATGGAGATACAGAATTAAATTTGAATGCCAGAAATGATGCCTTTGTTCAAATGATAATGTATTTTGTATTTAAAGCAGACATACAATAAAAATTGCCTCTGTCCTTGAAGAAGGATATCCATGCCATGGCAACATGCCTTGGAGAAAATTACCTCATTCTGAAGGAGGAGAAGGTACAATGGATTAGCAGTCAATCTATAGATAGAACAGGATTTCTTTATCCAAGTAGTCTACAGAAAAATAATGGAGATTCCATCTGAACATTAGGAAGAACTTCCTGGCTGTGAGAGCCGTTCAGCAGTGGAACCTATTACGGTATATTGATTTAAGCCCAGTGTGTGTGTGTGTGTGTGTGTGTGTTAAAGAAAGCCTAAACAGAAAAACAAAATGACTCAGCGCAACAGGTTATGGGCCCAGCATAACCCAGTATGCACCAGTATAACCCAGCCTAATTTTGCAAAGACCCTAACAGAGGAAAAACATTTTTGACTTTACTTTGTTGTGGGACTAAACTCTGGAAGATGGATCCAGGAGTGAATATTGCAGCATTCCCTATTGCCAGGTTGAATTGCAGAAATTACTCCATATGGAAGGTTCATATGGAGAGTTACTTAAGGAGGGAATCTCTGTGGGATTGTACTGTGAACCCACCACAACAACAACCAACAGCAGAGGAGCATAGAGCATTAGAGAAGGCCAAGGCAAGTCTCATTCTCGGAGTCAACGATGAACAGCTGATTCACGTTTGCAGTTTGCCCACTGCACATGCCATATGAGAGTGGCTTAAGGAGGTGCATGTCTCGGACTCTTCAGCAACTGTGGCTGTATTAGCTAGAAGGCTGTACAGAAAGCGTCTCCAGAAAGGAGAGGAGCTGAGAGACCATTTACAGACATTGCAGAGCTTATTTGTTGAGCTGGAGCAGAGAAACTTCACGCTCACTGAGGCAAATAAGTGTTTTATTTTGTTATCCTCCATGGATGATTCTTATGATGGAATTGTGAATTCTTTGGAATCACTCCCACAAGCGCAGCTGAATCTGCAGTATGTTTCTTCGCGTCTTCTTGCCGACGATGAACGAATAAAGGATCTGTGTTTGGAGACCACAAGCTCAACTGGTCGTGTTCAACACAGACGGCCTGCTGGGGAAGCAGCAGAGCAAGGAAGAGAGACAGTTTGTGCTGTGAGAAGGTGCTTTGTTTGCAATTCTCCAAAGCACATGAAGAAAGATTGCCCAAAGCTGCGAGACAAGCAGAAGGGGAGTCAGCCTCAACAGAAAAAGAGCGCTCCCTCGCACGTAAGGGTTGTACAGACAAATTCAAGCCCAGAACAGAAGGATGACTTTCATGTTGACTCAGGGTGTTCACAACACATTGTAAATAACAAGACTTTGTTTAGAAAATTTACTAAGCTGAATGGTTTCAATGTGACACTTGCTGATGGAAAGCATTACTCCGTTCAAGAAAAAGGAGAGGTTTTTGTTGATAGTTTGGGTATAACCTTGGAGAATGTATTTTATGTTCCACAAATTGATTATAATCTCACATCAGTGGCGAAACTTGATAGTGAGGGGTTTGATGTTATATTTTCAGGAGGCAAGGTCAAAATCCTGAAAGGAACCAAACTGTATGGAACAGGGACAATACAGGATGGTATATATGCTTTAGAGCCAAGGAGTCTCTAATATCAACATAGGGATCCTCTCACCTCTGCAGGAGTCTACCGTATACCATGCAGCTGTGGACAAGTCTACATAGGGACCACCAAACGCAGCGCCCAGACACTCATCAAGGAACATGAAAGGCACTGCAGACTACTTCAACCAGAGAAGTCAGCCATAGCAGAGCACCTGATGAACCAGCCTGGACACAGCATATTATTTGAGAACACAGAAATGCTGGACCACACCAACAACCACCATGTCAGACTACACAGAGAAGCCATTGAAATCCACAAGCATGTGGACAATTTCAACAGAAAGGAAGAGACCATGAAAATGAACAAACTCTGGCTACCAGTATTAAAAAACTCTAAAATTATAACAGCTAAACAACAGAGAGGAAAAAACCAGGCACAGATTAACACCTCCCAGCAAGAGATTTTCCCAGGCTCAGGCAGGCCTTCAAATGCTAATGAAGGTGATCAGCTAAACATTCACACCTAACTGCAGCAGGGAAGAGCTCCTTGCCCCACCCCAGCCATTCCACAGATATATAAACTAGGCCTGGGCGGTTTCGTTCGTTAATTTTGTAATTCGTTAAATATTCGTTAATTTTAGCAATTACAAAACGATTACAAAACTTATTTTTAAACCCGGAAGTGTTTTTAAATATCAAAACGCCATGCGCCAAAAAATTTTGTATTTCCGTCCATTTCGGAAATACGTAAGATGGCTTGGCTAGATGCTTGCTGGGAGCTCTCCTCTCTCTCCTCTCCTTAGCCAGTCAGAGGCAGAGCCTGAAAGAAGAGGAGGAGGAGGAGGAGGAGGAGGAGGAGAGGGCGGGGAAGGCACCGGCTGAGCAAGCGAGCGAGAGGGCGAGCGACCCTCAGCGGGAAGGCGGCCCGTCCCTCCTTCCTCACCTTTGCGGTGGGTGTGCTTTGTTCTCCCAATTCCTTAGCGGAGGGCTGTGCTTCGTTCTCCCAATTCCTTAGCGGAGGGCTGGGCTAGATGGCCTTTGGGGAGCCCTTCTCCCAATTTCGCATTGCTTCGGAGGAGCCGGGCCCAACTCGGCGGCAGCACTTGAGGGCCCGCCAGAGTGAGTGCCTGCCTTCCCTCCTTAATAATAATTTCTCCTCCCTATTCTACTAAATTAATAATTAAATTAAAACAATATTGAAAAAATATTGAAAAAATATTGAAAAAATATTGAAAAAAAAGGGCGCCATCTTTACAAAATGTTTTGTAAATATTAACGAAATTTCGTAAATACCGAACTTTTTTAAGGGAAAATTTTGTAATTATTTTAAATATCGAAACAAAAAAAAAACCCCAAATACAAATCGATTTTAGAAACAAATTTTTGCGTTGTTACCCAGGCCTAATATAAACCCATTGTCCTAATTCCAACAGACCTCACACTGAGGATGCTTGCCATAGATGCAGGCGAAACGTCAGGAGAAATGCCTCTAGAACATGGCTCTATAGCCCGAAAAAACCCACAAGAACCTAATATCAACATAGTGAGCAAGAATACTTCTTTACACCATAGGTGCATTCATGAGTTGCACAGGGTTTTGGGTCATCCAAGTTTTAAAGTTCTGTACAAGATGCAGGAGTACAGTGAGGGTTTAAAATGGGAAGACTGTAAACATTTCCTGGATTGCACTGTATACAAGGGAACTAAAGCTCAATCTGTGCCTGTAAGCAAAAAGAGCTTAAGGAATTCTGAAAAGCCTTTTCAGTTAGTGCACGCAGATTTAATTGGACCATTTCATCCCAGCAAAGGAGGGGCAATTTATTGTTTGTGTATTCTTGATGACTACTCCAATTTTGCGTGGAGTTTTTTGTTAAAGCATAAAAGTGAAGTGTTTGAAACTTTTAAGAACTGGGTTGCTTACGTAAAGAGACAGTTTGAGGTAGATGTGAAAGCCTTGCAAACTGATAGAGGAGGCGAATTCACATCACACGATTTAGAGTTTCTTGAAGAAAGAAAGGGATTAAACACAGACAGACGTGCCCATATCAAAGTGCCAAAAATGGCAAAATAGAAAGGTTTGTAAGAATGATTCAAACAGTAAAGGATTCTCTCTCGACAGACTCAGGGTTACCCAGTAACTTATGGGGAGAGGCAATGATGACTGCCAATTACTTAATTAACAGAATATAGTCTGAATCTATCCAAGATACCCCATATTTTCTTTTGTATGGAAAAAAGCCACCTTTGGGACATCTGAGAGCTTTTGGGACTCAAGCATGGGTTTTAGTGCCCAAAGCAATTAGAAGGAAAGGTCAGGAAAAATCCAGAAAGTTAGTCATGGTTGGATATGCTCAAGGAGCTAAGGCGTGGAGATTTTTGGACAAGGATGGGTCCATAGTAATTTCTAGGTCTGCAAACTTTGCCTGTCCTCAAAGTTGGGATAGAATACATGCTAACCATGAGGTGTTTCTCCCAGTCTGCAATGAGGAAAGACTTGAGCAGACACAAACCTCAGAGCAGGAAAGTGCTGCTGCAACAACTGCTTCTCCTCAACTCAAGAGTAGTCCAGTGACTAAGAAATTTAAAATATCTAAGTCAGATGAGGTTGAGGTAAAGGAAGAGCAGATAGATCCTGAGGAAGGCACTAGTCAAGGCACAGGACCCAGGAGGACCACAAGAATTAGGAAGGCTCCTGAAAGATTTAAAATCCAGCATGTTAAAGTGTGTTTGGTAACAGATGAACCTCAAACTTATGAGGAAGTTGAGAGTTTGCCTCATGAAGAAAAAGAAAAATGGCTGCAGGCTATGCAGGAGGAATTAGAAAGCATGAGGAGGTTAAATGTCTATGAACCAGCTAAATTACCAGAAGGTATAAAGCCAATAGAAACCAAATGGGTTTACAAACAGAAGGTGAACTCAGAGGGACAAGTGCGCCACAAAGCACGTTTGGTAGCATGTGGGTTTCGTCAGAGAAAGGACATTGATTACTCAGAAGTGTACTCACCTACTCTTAACCCAAATTCATTAAGAATTGCTTTAAATATAGCAGCATGTTTGAAATTAAAGGTCAACCACTTTGATGTAAGTACAGCTTATTTGAATGCTACTTTGAAGGAAGATGTTTACATCAAATCACCTCCCAGAGTCAAAAGCAATGAGTCAAATTCATATTTCAAACTGAACAAGGCCCTTTATGGTTTAAAGCAATCTGGTCTAGCATGGTACGATTGTCTTAGTGAAAATTTATTGAAGATGGGATTTGTTAGGAGCAGAGGAGACCCATGTGTCTATACTAGGAATGTTAATTGCGATTATCAAATTCTTTTAGTATATGTTGATGACCTTTGCTTTATTGCTGAGAGTGATAAAGAGATTAACCATTTTGCTGAGGAGTTAAAGCAACAGTCAATACATTACTTTCTGGGGTTACACATCATGAGAACTGAGCAAGAAGGTTTTCTGTTAAGTCAGAAAGGGAAAATATTGCATGTGTTAAAAACCATGAGAATGGAAGATTGCAAAGGTGCTCAATCACCTATGATTTTAGGATTTCAGAATGAGGTTGAAAATGCTGAGCCAATTCAACGGAGGGATTTATACAAAAGTGTAATTGGACAATTGTTGTATATAAGTAATTACACCCGTGTTGATATTCCTTTTTCTGTAAATTTCTTGAGCAAGTATACTAATAATCCAACCACAGCAGCATGGAATGGTCTTAAGAGATTGCTGAGATATTTGAGAGAGACGCAAAATTTTTGTTTAGTTTTGAATCCTGACGATTCACTAATTCTAGAAGGCTATGTAGATAGTGATTTCAGAAATAGTCCAGATAGGAAATCAACAACTGGGATTTTGTTTATGCTTAGTGGTGCAGTCATAGACTGGAAATCTAAGAAACAAAGTTTTGTGGCTTTGAGTTCGAGTGAACCTGAGTTTGGTGCTCTTTCTCAAGCATACACAGAGTCATGTGTGTTAAAACAACTATTGAGGGATCTATTGATTCCTGTTGGAGAACCAACAAATATTTTTGAAGACAATCAAGCTTGCATTTTGATGGCTACACAAGCAAGGGTTAAACAAAGGAGTAAACATGTTGACATAAAATATAATTGTGTCAGAGATGCAGTGAAAGCTGGAAGAATTTCACTGACATATTGTGAAAGTGCAAAGAACCTAGCTGACATTTTGACCAAGCCGTTGGGAGCACAGAAACATAGCCAGTTTCTAAGTAACTTGGGAATATTTGAATTTGAATTGTGAAGGTTTCTTTAACACAAGGAGGGGTATTACGGTATATTGCTTTAAGCCCTGTGTGTGTGTGTGTGTGTGTGTGTGTTAAAGAAAGCCTAAACAGAAAAGCCTTGCAAGCCTTGCAAGGGTATTAATTGATTAACTGCAGCTGCAGAATGCTAGCTAGGCCACACCTTTTAAATGTAACAATTTGAAGCTTCTGCAGACGTTTGGCAGTTGGAAGTTTGAATTGCTGGAGAAAAGAAGCAAGAAGCTTATGTTATGGTGAAGTAACCATGTTTTATTTTGTTATGCTCTATGATTTAAAACACAGAAGATTTATTCTGTATTACTTACAGTGACTATGTAAGTGTGCCAAACTGTTTTATTTTTCAACTCTGCATCCAAGAGTAAAGTTCTACTGTTTTATTTCTTCTGACTGGTCTGTGTCTTTGGCACTGGGTTTTTGGGCATATTGGACATTTCTACTGCGCAACAAATTGACTCAGCGCAACAGTACCCCCCCCCCCCCACCAACCACCCCCAACCCTGAAGACACAGGTCCGCAGCTTGGGGGTCCTCCTAGACTCAGCGCTGATGCTTGATGCTCAGGTGTCGGCGGTAGCAGGGAGGGCCATTGCACAGTTAAAGCTTGTGCGCCAGCTGGACCATACCTTGAGAAGTCTGACTTGACCATGGTGGTCCATGCCTTAGTTACCTCAAGATTGGACTATTGTAATGCACTCTAGATAGGGCTGCCCTTGAAGATGGTTTGGAAACTACAGCTGGTGCAAAGGTTGGCGGCCAGATTGTTAAGTGGAGCTAGTTACAGGGAGCTGTCAACCCTCCTGTTTAAACAGCTCCACTGGCTGCCGATGAGTTTCCGGTCCCAATTCAAGGTGCAGTTTATCACCTACAAAGCCCTAAATTGTTCAGGACCTGCCTATCTGTGTGACCGCCTCCTCCCCTATGAACTCTCGCGGTCCTTAAAATCTTTGGGGATGCTCTTCTCTCGCTCCCTCCCCCGTCTCAGGCAAGGTTACTGGGGGTAAGAGAGAGGGCATTCTCAGTGGTGGCCCCCTGTCTCTGAAATTCCCTCCCAAGGAGATTAGGCTGGCACCCTCCCTAACCATATTCCATAAGGAATTGAAGACGTGGATGTTTCGTTGTGCTTTCGACTGATGACTCCTATGAGAAATTATTTGTTCTGTGACCTGAATTCATCATGTAATTTGAATTCCTATATTACACCATTATTCATTTATGTAAGTTAAACTAAATTGATTCTGATCCTGTTAAATTCCTCTGTTTCCATGATATCTCCTATGCCTTTAATGTTTTCTATCCACCTTCCTGAACTATTTACCCTTTAATCAGCCCGTATGTTGGCTTCCTTTCCCCTCCAAAATTGCCCTGCTCTTGCCTTGATGCTTGTTTATTACGATTATGCTGTTGTGTGCTATTTTAATTTGCAACTTGATGTTGTTTTGCTTTTAATTGTATGCTGTCTGGGCTTGGCCCCATGTAAGCTGCCCCCAAGTCCCCTTGGGGAGATGGAGGCAGGATAGAAAAATAAAGTTCTTCTTCTCCTCTCTGTCCCAGAATGTGATGGAGGCTCCTTCTTTGGAAGCTTTTAAACAGAGGCTGGATGGCCATCTGTCGGGGGTGCTTTGAATGCAATTTTCCTACTTCTTGGCAGGAAGTTGGACTTGATGGCCCACGAGGTCTCTTCCAACTACATGATTCTATGAGAGAAACTCTTCCCCGGAAACGAAGATACAGAATTAAATTTGAATGCCTTTATTCAGATTATCACGGTTTTTGCATGTAAAGCAGATATACAATAATGATTGTCTCTGTCCTTGAAGCAGGATATCCACGCCATGGCAACATATCTTGGAGAAAATTATATTATTGTGAAGGAGAAGGTACAATGGATTCGCATGTAATATTTCTTTATCCTTGTAACCATTTAGTCTGCAGAAAAATAATGGATATTCTGTTAAAATTTCAAGGTTTCATACTAACTCACAGTCACTATCTAAAGCAATACAACACAATTTTATAAAACAAAACAACCAAAAATCAATACAATGAAACCTAAATTTATTGAAACAAGTAAGAACAGCTTAAAAGAATGCTAACACTATACAGTATACTGGCATATTTTTTAAAAGTTCCTGCTTTAAAAGCCTGGTTGAATAAAAACAATCTTACCCGCTCCCCGTTGGACACTACTTGCAAACAACAATCAGTGCTGTAACTACATCGCATGAGAGAATAGCCACAGTCCTCTATTGGAACACATTTTCCACCATTTTCTCCACACTCCTTAGCACTCATAAATCCATTACAGATGTGTCCTAAAGAGAGGAAATGACTGAGTTAGGGTTTCCCTTCCTTATGGATTATAGGACTTCATACTCATGAGTTGTGTCTTATGTCTTCTGTGGAATGAAATACCAGGTACATCCAACTATAATAACAATTTTTACCTACAAACAGAGTTTTAAATATTAAAATGGTTAAATTACCATGGCCTGAATCCTAATGAATCCTGTTGGTCAGTCACAACCAGAGTAGACTATAATTAGAGAAAACCTGTGGTATTAATTACACAAATGCTAATTCGTCATTTCAGAAATGATTCAATGAGTCTACTATCAAGAGTATCCTGACACATGAATCATATAGTAATGGGCTAGACGAGAAGAAACATTTGGAGGCTAGGTATGACCTGGGAGCCACTTTGACAATATCCCAAAATCTGTTGGGCCTCCTAGAATCAAAGAATCAAGAGTTGGAAGAGACCTCTTGGGCCATCCAGTCCAACCCCCTGCCAAGAAGCAGGAATATTGCATTCAAATCACCCCTGACAAATGGCCATCCAGCCTTTGCTTAAAAGCTTCCAAAGAAGGAGCCTCCACCACACTCCGGGGCAGAGAGTTCCACTGCTGAACAGCTCTCACAGTCAGGAAGTTCTTCCTCATGTTCAGATGGAATCTCCTCTCTTGCAGTTTGAAGCCATTGTTCCGCGTCCTAGTCTCCAAGGAAGCAGAAAACAAGCTTGCTCGCTCCACCCTGTGGCTTCCTCTCACATATTTATACATATTCATATCTCCTCTCAGCCTTCTCTTCTTCAAGCTAAACATGCCCAGTTCCCTAAGCCGCTCCTCATAGGGCTTGTTCTCCAGACCCTTGATCATTTGAGTCGCCCTCCTCTGGACACATTCCAGCTTGTCAATATCTCTCTTGAATTGTGGTGCCCAGAATTGGATACAATATTCCAGATGTGGTCTAACCAAAGCAGAATAGAGGGGTAGCATTACTTCCCTAGATCTAGACACTAGGCTCCTATTGATGCAGGCCAAAATCCCATTGGCTTTTTTTGCCGCCACATCACATTGTTGGCTCATGTTTAATTTGTTGTCCACGAGGACTCCAAGATCTTTTTCACACGTACTGCTCTCGAGCCAGGCGTCACCCATTCTGTATCTTTGTATTTCATTTTTTCTGCCAAAGTGGAGTATCTTGCATTTGTCACTGTTGAACTTCATTTTGTTAGTTTTGGCCCATCTCTCTAATCTGTCAAGATCGTTTTGAATTCTGCTCCTGTCCTCTGGACTATTGGCTATCCCTCCCAATTTGGTGTCATCTGCAAACTTGATGATCATGCCTTCTAGCCCTTCATCTAAGTCATTAATGGAGATGTTGAACAGGACCGGGCCCAGGACGGAACCCTGCGGCACTCCACTTGTCACTTCTTTCCAAGATGAAGAGGAAGCATTAGTGAGCACTCTCTGTGTTCGTCCACTTAACCAATCCTGTACCTCTTGTTGTATTTCTAGGAGTTTGTATTCAAAATTCTGCTTTTAATTTTGAAATATGCTTACCTGGAGAAACCAACACCATCAAGACAAGGAGAGCAACAGGAAGGTTTCCAAGCTGCATGACTTTAGATTGACTGGGATATAAAATCAAAACCGGACACCAAGACCAAGATAGAATGCTATGAAGCTCCTGTGTCATCCTAAAGCCTGAATGCATGTCTATTTATATATCACTTAAAGGGAAGCTTTGTACATTAATATTCCGGATGTCCAACATATTTTGGCAGGATCACCAGACATCTTAGTCCTCAATATTCCATGGTGTTCCCGGAAAGAGTCAAGCATCATAAACTGACATAACTAGATTGGATAGTTTATTAGACTGGATTAGAAAGGTTTTATTGTTCTAATATATTTTCCTCCTATTTGTCATATTTATGATTCTGCTTTTTTCTGTGTCCATGCCAGGTTAAAACTGATAAACTGATTTGAATAGCACATCTCTATTGTTACATGAACAACATCAAGTTTCTAAAAGTCACAGGAATTGAAATATGCCTTTCTCTCCTTGGTGAGCTTCCAAAGAAGATGATAGCATCACACTCCGGAGCTGCACAGTCCACTGTCCAACAGCTCTTACCTTCAACACGTTTTTCCTATTGATTAGGTAAGTGGTTAATATCCTGTGCTCCATGGACCACCAGTGTTCCCTAAAAACTAAAATATGGTCCACACCTCATTGTTACTACACTGTTGCAACGAGAGCGACTGGTCTCATGAAACCCTCTTATAGTGCCAAAGCAACAAGGATGCTGGGAGAGGAGAGGCTGCCTACCCATGTAATGCGCAACAACAAGTGTCTGTTCCTGGGATTATCTGCAGTACTGATTAAGGATTGTGTAGCTCTAAATTGGTCTCATCCTCAGAGACATCCCCTTGCATTCATCAAGGATAATCCAGTCGGATATATCCAAGACCCCTTCATTTTCCCTAGGGTATTATTGTTTTGCCTCGTCTATGATAGGGGAAAGAACCTCTGCTTCATTCAATGCCTGCCAATTTCATGTTTGTGAACTGTCCTCCTTCCTAGAAATGGCCCCCATGCATTGATCAGTCTACTCAAGGCACTTCCACACAAGAGGAAAACTCATGCTGAAGCAAGATTTAAACATTCACTTTGCTCTGGGTTTTAGTCCCCACGAGCCACCCAAAACCAGGGCTTTTCCTGGGGAGGGTGGCTACTAGGCCTCGGTAACAACGGAAAAATTTGTTTCTAAAATCGATTTGTATTTGGGGGGGTTTTTTGTTTCGATATTTAAAATTATTACAAAATTTTCCTTTTAAAAAGTTCGATATTTACGAAATTTCATAAATGGTAAAAAATTAACGAATCGATTTCTGAAACAATAACGAATCGATTCGTTAATGGCGGACGCGACCGCGAAATACGCTAAAAAACCTCCAAAACCTTCTGAAGCTTCCCTCTCCCTCTGTTGTTGACTGTTGGTGTGATATTATAATTTTTTTTCACTAATTAAACCATAAAATTGGCCCAGACATGCGGAAATAATAACGAAACGACCTCAAAACAATAACAAAACGAATACAATATCGAAATACGAAGCATTTACAAAACATTTTTGAAAATTCGTTTTTTTTAATAATTGCTCCAGAATGGTTCGTTATCGTTTTGTAATTGAAAAAAAAATAACAAATTATTAACGAATTACGAATTAACGAAACGAAACCGCCCAGCCCTAATGGCTACAATTAAGATGGCACCCAGGCACCAGGCACCCTGAACACCCCCCCCCATAACCCCTTAAAAGTTAAAATCCTTACCTGTCCACGATAATCTTTCTCCTCGTGCTCTCCTAGTGTGAGGAAATAATGTGCCAGAAGATTTGGGGGGGGGGGGGGAGAGAGGAAATGATGTGTTCTCCTGCCAGATCATTTCCTGTCACCAGGAGGAAGATAATGGTATCCAGGAAAATTCTTTTTAGTTTTTAAGGGGTAATAGGGGGTAAGGGTTGGATGCCATCCCGGACCTTTGGCCTCCAGGAGGGTTCAGGATGGCAAATGGGTACTCACTTCCAGGTAGTCGTGGGACTACCCAGAAGCGGGTCTCCACAAGCCCAATGCCCAATTCGACCCAGACCTTTCAGAAAGGCCAAGCTTATTCCAAATTCATTCCTTTTTACTGGGGGAATTGTTTGTCTCCCCCCTCCCCTGCCACCGGTCTGAAACGGCCCCCAGTTGTATGTAAGGACCTCTCATCCACCACGTGGTGTTGTATTTCCTCATCTTTTTTTTTTACTGGTGAGAAAACTGGACATCAATTGTGAAACTCTAAATTAATAGAATAGCGTAACTCTAAATTAATAGAAGGATTCCAAGCATCAGCATTCTCCACATATGAAGTGACCTCCCCGTAGCCTTGCCCTGAATGTTCATCTGATGTGGATTTTGTATCTAGAATGGTCTGCTAGGCTGTGTATAAGAAAAACTCAAGTTCCTTAATGACCTTAAGTGTCTCGATATGGGCCGTGGATTGCTGGATCCTCTCTTCCATGAAAGTAAGCTGTTTGCATTGGCTCCAGATATGACTAACTAACTAGATGTTCTGTCAGGAAGAGGAACATCCCATGCCCCCTACTGGAACAGCCTGCCCCCACTCCATATCAAGGTGACTCAAATTACCAATCAAGAAATTTTACTGAACTGTGGTCCTTCTTCTAAAAGCCCTCAATTCTCCTGGTCACTATGTTTCCCAAAGATTAGTGTTGGTTAAGTTGAGCATGCTAGCAACTGCACAACTGCTGGCTCTGCCCACAGAATCATAGAATCATAGAATCAAAGAGTTGGAAGAGACCTCATGGGCCATCCAGTCCAACCCCCTGCCAAGAAGCAGAAAGGTCAGATGACCTAGCTGAAGCTCCACCCATTGAACACATGCCATAAATTCCTCCTCTCAAGTACAGAGCTAAAGCTTCACACATATACCCCTTAAGGACATGGTCTCAAGCCTACGATCTCGAACACAAGGCTTCCCAATACTCATATGTTATTTGTAATTCTGTCTCATAGGGTGCATCTACTGTGGAATGAATGCAGTTTGACCTACTTTTAGTGACATGGCTCAATCCTACAGATTCTTGGGATTTGTTGTTTGGTGAGGTGAGGTCCAGAGAAATCTAAAGATCTTGTAAAGCTACAATTCCCATGATTCTGTAGCATTGAGCTATGACAAATGGAGTCCTCCAAGTATACTGTAAAAGGCATCAAGCTTAACAGGGCCTAAACAAAATGAAGGCCTCCCAATGTACTTGCAAAGGCTTAAAGTCTGGCATGAGGTTTGAAACCAATGGTTCCTTCAGATATACTGGCAGAGGCTTACAGCCTAACATGAGGCCTGAAACAAAATGAAGACTGTCCAGTATAGACCTTATGCCTGACCTGAGGGCTAAGACATAACTTGAGGGCTGAAGCCGAATGAGACTTCCTAATATACAAGCAAAACTGAAAGCCTAACAAGTGGCCTGCAACAAAATGAGGGTATTATCGTGCCATGGTAATTCCCCCCTACCCCAGAAGATGTATCCTTCACTAAGGTCCCAGCAATATATATATGTTTTTTTCCTGTTTTTTAAAGAAACATTGGTACTGTTTCTTTATCTGGGCAGAGGCCAAAACGGGGTGCTACATAGAGAAGGATAGTCCATTTTATGAGGGTGGAGGGTGGCTTGAAGGAGTGAAAACATTTAGCCCTGTTTCCCTGATATTCCCCCCCCCCCCACCCATGTCCCCTAGCTTCTAGTGAAAATTCAAGCTTGATTTGCTGTAAAGAACATTCTCAATATCATATACATCCTAAAGATGGAAAAGGAGAGAAACTCTTCCCCAGGAATGGAGATACAGAATTACATTTGAATGCCAGAAATGATGCCTTTGTTCAAATGATAATGTATTCTGTATTTAAAGCAGACATACAATAAGAATCGCCTCTGTCCTTGAAGAAGGATATCCATGCCATGGCAACATGCCTTGGAGAAAATTATATCATTCTGAAGGAGGAGAAGGTACAATGGATTAGCAGGCAATCTATAGATAGGATTTCTTTATCCAAGTAGTCTACTGAAAAATAATTGAGATTCCATCTGAACATTAGGAAGAACTTCCTGACTGTGAGAGCTGTTCAGCAGTGGACCCCCCCCCCCATCCCCACCCCCGAAGACACAGGTCCGCAGCTTGGGGGTCATCCTAGACTCAGCGCTGACGCTTGATGCTCAGGTGTCGGCGGTAGCAGGGAGGGCCATTGCATAGTTAAAACTTGTGCGCCAGCTGGACCATACCTTGAGAAGTCTGACCATGGTGGCCCATGCCTTAGATACCTCAAGATTGGACTATTGTAATCCACTCTAGATAGGGCTGCCCTTGAAGATGGTTCGGAAACTACAGCTGGTGCAAAGGTCGGCGGCCAGATTGTTAAGTGGAGCTAGTTACAGGGAGCTGTCAACCCTCCTGTTTAATCAGCTCCACTGGCTGCCGATGAGTTTCCGGTCCCAATTCAAGGTGCAGTTTATCACCTACAAAGCCCTAAATTGTTCAGGACCTGCCCATCTGCGTGACCGCCTCCTCCCCTACGAACCCTTGTGGTCCTTAAGATCTTCTGGGGAGGCTCTTCTCTCGCTCCCTCCCCCGTCTCAGGCAAGGTTAGTGGGGGCAAGAGAGAGGGCATTCTCAGTGGTGGCCCCCTGTCTCTGAAATTCCCTCCCAAGGAGATTAGGCTGGCACCCTCCCTAACCATATTCCACAAGGAATTAAAGACGTTGATGTTTCGTTGTGCTTTCGACTGATGACTCCTATGAGAAATTATTTGTTCTGTGACCTGAATTCATCATGTAATCTGAATTCCTATATTACACCATTATTCATTTATGTAAGTTAAACTAAACTGATTCTGATCCCCAGAGTGTGATGGAGGCTCCTTCTTTGGAGGCTTTTAAACAGAGGCTGGATGGCCATCTGTTGCGGATGCTTTGAATGAATTTTTCCTACTTCTTGGCAGGAAGTTGGACTTGATGGCCCATGAGGTCTCTTCCAACTACATGATTCTATGAGAGAAACTCTTTCCCAGCAACAAAGATACAGAATTAAATTTGAATGCCTTTATTCAGATTATCACGGTTTTTGCATGTAAAGCAGATATACAACAACGATTGTCTCTGTCCTTGAAGCAGGATATCCACGCCATGGCAACATATCTTGGAGAAAATTATATTATTGTGAAGGAGAAGGTACCATGGATTCGCAGTCAAACCATTGGTAGAACAAGATTACTTTATCCATTTAGTCTGCAGAAAAATAATGGATATTCTGTTGAAATTTCAAGATCTCATACCAACTCACAGTCACTATCTAAAGCAATACAACACAATTTTAGAAAACGACCTCAAAACAATAACGAAACGAATACAATATCAAAATACGAAGCATTTACAAAACGTTTTTGAAAATTCGTTTTTTTAAATAATTGCTCCAGAATGGTTCGTTATCGTTTTGTAATTGAAAAAATTAACGAATTATTAACGAATTACGAATTAACGAAACGAAACCGCCCAGCCCTACTTTCCAACCGTAGAATAAGAGTTCTCTTCCACAAATATTAGACATGGAGATAGAAATATATGAATGAATGTTTCTTTTCATTTCCATAGAAAACAGTAGATATCTTACCTTTTACAACAATCAATGTTGAAATTACATGCATCTCCGATACTGACTTTACATTCATTTCTAGGAACACAAATTCCACCTCTTGTATTACATTCATTTTTACTTATGTACTCAACTCCATTACAGGCGTGTCCTAAAGAGAGGAAAGGACTGAGTTAGGATTTATCTTCCTTATGGACTATAGGACTACACACCCATGAGTTGTGTCTTATGTCTTCTGTGGAATGAAATACCAGGTACATCCAACTATAATAACGATTTCTACCTACAAAGAGAGGTTTTAATATTGAAATGGTTAAATTACAATGGCCTGAATCCTAATGAATCCTGTTGGTCATTCACAACCAGAGTAGATCACTGAATGAATTGTTGAATGGTACATCAACACGCAATTATATCCCATTGATATGGTGATTTCACTCAAAGCCAGATCAATGATTCTGGCCAATATCAATCAAAACACTACACCAAGGAATCCATGCCCTATCAATCAGTCAGTCACAGCGAAGAATCCACTGGTGTCTGAGTCTGTTAACTCGGGCCCCTATCAATATACACAGAACAACAGACAATATACACAGAACAACAATCCCAAATGATTTGGAGAAGGGAGCGTGGAGAACAACGTTTAAAAAGAGCTTATGATGAAACATTTGGATATGACCCAGACCAAACTTATTTAAATGAAGGAGAAAGGCTGGGAGCCATCTTGTTCCCTGCTGTGGGCGTAGCTCTAAATATAAGACAGATTCGGAGACTCTCAGCTCAAGTGGAGAAGCTGGCAAACCAAACTGTGGCTGGAATAAGAGCTCTGCAGGCGGAAGTTGATTCCTTGGCAGGGGTCCTGATGCAACACAAACTTGCTTTGGACTACCTATTGTCTGTAGAAGGAGGACTATGTTCTTTTCTAAATACCACGTGTTGCCACTATATCAACAAGTCAGGAGAGGTCGAATCTGATATAAGTAAGATACAGGAAGTAGTATCTACCATCAGAACTGGATACGCCCCAAAGGGAGAGAACGTTTTTGGTTGGTTAACCTCTTGGTTGCCGAATTTACAATGGTTAAAAGACCTTATCGTCATAGGATTTGTTATTTTGATAATTGGTATTCTAATCATGTTCCTACTACCTTGTGTGATTACTTGCTTAAGAAATATGATTGAAGGAATTGTCACTGCTGCAAATGTCCGACATGGAAAACAATTGAAACAAATTATGACTATGGAGATAGAAGAGATGCAGCAGTTATCCAGGGAAGACAAGATGATATAATCACACTTAGGTGTGACTCCGAAAAGTGAAAGTTTTCTTCGTCACAAGATTTTGTGGGGTATGTGGCAGTCATTAGGGAAAATAATAATTAGGAAAATGGAATTAATGAAGAAGTCTTACCTTAAAAGCTTACCTGTCCGTTCTTGAGGCTTTCGGGGGAAGAATTCTGAAGTGAAACTAACAGATGGGAAAGGAACTAGAATACGCCATATCTTAAGTCAATATTTGAGAAAGCCAAGGCTATGTGCTATGTGCTAAAAAGGGAAGGTCACAGAGAATTGGCACTACAGGTAAATCGATAATTATTGATCCAAAACTAGGACATTTGAAGATATGGTACAACAGCGCCATCTATCCTCCATCTGATGTAAATAGCAGGTAATTCAGTCCTATGGTATTCTAATAAGAATATAGGAAAATAATGTATTGTGATTACAGAAGGATTAATAAGGGAAATGCTTGCTTTGAATAAGTTAGAGATACATATATGAAGATATATGGAGTCGTATATGTGTAAAGAGATATATATGAAGTTATGATTCATTCTAAAGATTCACCTTTACGTAATTCATTTGGGAATGTGGCTGGTCAGCTGATGAAAAGGGAAACAGTGGAAATTATAGTATTTTGCCAACAAATGTTCTTGGCCGCGGTTTCTCGAGGACAAACTGATAATGATTAGATTGTTAAATGTCAAGACCCATATGCGCATGTGCAAACTAGGAAATTCTGCCTATATATACTGGTTGCTTTGGGGTATTGCTTTGTGCCACATCAGCCATTTTTGGAAGCTGGAGCACCCTTACCCTGGGTAAGCATTAAATTCTGTGAACTTGCAAAAGCTGTCTCTGTCTCTTCCTTCTTCACTGATCTCCTGGAAAATTGGAATTTGGGGACCCTCCCGTAACAGCCCCAATCCGTTTTCTCAAGGGCTGCCCAAATTCAGGAGGGTGAAATACCATTTTACTGTCCGGCAGCCCGAAAATCCATTTTTCCTCCAGGAAGATCCAACCCATTGGCAACAATTTGGGGGGGGGGCTTCTGAGACCTCATTTCCTGTAATTTTTTGGGCTACTGGGACAAAAATGGCCACACTTGGAGGAGATATTTACCACTGCTAGCCCTGTAAGTTTCATAACGTTAGGGTCATCCACCGATTTTCAGGGAATTTCAATAGGCTATCATGTGGAAATCAGGGATAGGTTCATATCTTGGTGTACACCATAGGCACCGCTATGGGAACACTCACCCGGGGTTTAAACAACCAAGGTGAGGGCTAATGGAAATGGCCTTGGAGCAGATGTTCTGACCCCAATATATTTCCCTTCCTTTTGGATCATAGGACAATATATCTCTTGTGGAATAGAACACCATCTGTATCTACTTATAACAACAATGCCAACCTAGAAAGAGAAATTCTGAATGTCAAAATGCTTAAAATACAATGACCGGAATCCTACTGGCTAGTCACAACTAGAGTAGACCATTGAATAAACTGTTGTATTGTAAATCAACAAATAGCTGCTGCAATTCTACATTTCTTCCATAAGGGCAAACAATAGTGTTATTATATTCATTCAGGCCCCATCTTTCTCCCAATAACGCAATGTAACGGGATTAACTAAAAGTGTAATGAGTTTACCTGTACATATAATAACAATAGGATTCCGGTCATCTATTTATCACTTCCATGCTGAATATGAGAAATAGCATTGACAAGGAATATATGTTCAAGGGATTTACCAGCAGCACCAGTCAGTGGTGGAGAGAAATGGATTATCCTACTTCCATTTCATGATGCTGAATTTGAACACAATTGTATGTGTTTCTTCCTTGCATTCTCAGTCTCCTAAACATGGGGGTGATGTCCCATTCTTTTCTTTCGGTAGTACCCATGCATGCACCAGAATTGCTAATTATGGTGTTTTGGGATGTAATTTTATTTTTTATCAGATGCAGACCCTAACTAGAGAAAACCCATGGAAATAATTACACAAATGCTAATTCATCATTTAGTAAAAAAATTCAATGAGTCTACTAACAAGAGTATCCTGACCCAGGAATCATATAGTAATGGTCTAGAAGCAAAGAAATATTTGGAGTGGTGAGAGATAGATAATATTTATAAGCAGGAAAATAACAGTAGATGTCAAAAGTTAAAGTATGATAGGTTGTATTGAACAATTTATTCATTTTATTTATTTACTTTATTTGTATACGGCCCCTCTCAGCCTTCCAGCTACTTGAGGCGGTTTACAAGGCAAAATTCAATGTCACAAAACCACAATAATATGAATCTGCTGTAAAATAAACAATGTATGACACATTTATTGAAATATGATAAAATAATAAAACATATTTTTAAAAGAAACATTTGGAGGCTAGATATGACCTGGGAGCCACTTAGACAACATCCCAATATCTGTTGGGCATCCCGTACCTCTATGTTGTATTTCTTCAATATCCTGCTTCTAATTTTGAAATATGCTTACCTGGAGAAACCAACACCATCAAGACAAGGAGAGCAATGGAAAGATCACCAAGCTGCATGGCTTTAGATTGACTGGGATACAAAATCAAAACCAGACACCAAGACCAAGATAGAATGCTATGAAGTTCTTGTATCATCCTAAAGCCTGAATGCATGTCTATTTATATATCACTTAAAGGGAAGCTCTGCACATTAATATTCCTGATGTCCATCATATTATGGCAGCATCATTTGGTCCTCAATATTCCATGGTGTTCCAGGAAAGAGGTCAAACATCATAAACTAACATAACTACAATATATCAGTTTATAATCACTGGATTAGAAAGGTTTTCTTGTTCTAATATAGTTTTCTCCCGTTCGTCACATCTGTGATTCTGGTTTCTTCTGTGTCAGTGCCAGGTTATAACCGATTAACTGATTTTGAATAGCACATCTCTATTGAAATGTGAACAATACCAAGGTTCTAAAAGTCACAGGAATTGAATTATGCCTTTCTGTCCTAGGTGAGCTTCCAAAGAAGATGATAGCATCACACTCTTTAGCTGCACAGTCCACTGTCAAACAGCCCTTACTGTCAAGACATTTTTCCTGTTGATTAAGTGGAATTCCTTTCCATGCAGTTTGAATCCATTGCTCAATGTGTCAGTGTTTGAAAAGCTGAAAAGAAACCGACTCCATCTTCAATATGATGTCCTTTCAAATATTTATTCATGATTATCATGCCTACTTAACCTTTTCTTGTCTGATTCTGCATTGCTTTGAACTTATTGTTATATGTTGTTATTCACATTGGGTCCCAAATTAGGAGAAAGACATAAAAGATTATGATCATGATCAGGCATGTAGCCGGGGGGGGGGGGGGGGGCTATGGGGGCTTCACCCCCCCCCCCCCCAAATTCTCATGGTGGTCCGTGAGAAGGCCTTACTAGGACATTATTTAAACTGTTATGTTTATTAATATCATGATCTGATCACCATGCTCAATATATCCCATATGTATGAGGGTATTGGGGTAACAATACAAAAGGTTTGCTAGGGTAGACCCTCTTTCACCCAGACTCAGCCCCCCCCCCCCCCGAATCAAACTCAGCCCCCCTCCCCCCCCCCCGAATTAAAATCCTGGCTACAGGCCTGATCATGATGATCATTATGCATTATGTTGACTCAGACTACACATACCCAGTTCATATGCTATGATTTTCAGACCTTTGACCTTTTTTTTTGGTCACCCTCATCTAAACATGATCTAGCTTGTCAATATCCATCTTGAATTGTGGTGCCCAGAACCGGGCACTGTATTCTGGTGAAAACTGACCAAAGTAGAATAAAGTGGTATTTTTACTTCCCTTGAGCTAAACATTATATTTAAATTGATGCAGCAAAGAATCACATTGTCTTTTTTCCTTGCTGCATCACAATCTTGGGTTGTGTTCATCTTATTTTCTACTAAGATCCTAAATCCCTATGGCAATTAATACATCCTGAATCTACCAAGCTTGCAACTCTATTAAAAAAAAACCCATGTGCTTAGTCTGACTTGTTTTTTGAGAAACCTGTATTGACCTTTAGTGAGCATGACCTTCCTTTCTGAGTGTTTAGAGATTGTTTGTTTAATGATCTGATCTAGAATATTTCCTGGTATGGATGTCAGACTGACTTAATAATAGTTTGGGTTCTCTCTTTTTTCCATTTTGGAAGGTGGTAAAAACATTTGCCCTCCTCCTGTGTGCTGAAACTGTTCTCTGGGAATTCTGTGGTTCTGAAATTATTCTGCCAAATCTTTTAATACTCTAGGACAGGTTCTTAAACTATGACCCATGGGCCAGACCCGGCCCCCCAGAGGCATTTATCCGGCCCGCCGGATGCGCTGGGCCTCTGTGCCCTGAAGGGCCACCCCTCTCAAGGACAGCAAGAAAGAGCCAGATAAGTGGGCTCCTTCAGGCCCGGGGGAGAGCTGGGCACTGGTGTCTGAAGGAAGAGGAGCAGGAGGCTGGGAAGGAGGAAGAAGCAGAGCTGGGCTACCCTTCACGACAGCCCTCCTAGCTTTGGCTTCCGGCAGGCAGCTCACACAGGGCCAGTCCAGCAGAAGTGCCTGCTCTGGCAGCTGGAGCAGTCAACTTCCAGGCAGCAGCGCCCCCTCTCCTCTTCTTCTTCCTCCTCCTGCTCCACCTGGCCATCGAGAAGGAGGAGGAAGAAGAGAAGGGGTACTGCTGCAGTTTCTTCTCTTCTTCCTCCTCTTCCTCTTCGATGGCCTGTTGGAGGAAGGGGGAGGAAGAAGAGAGGAAGAGCTGTTGCTGCCTTTCTCCTCCTCTTCCAACTGGCCATTGAAGAGGAAGAAAAGGAAGAAGAGAAGAAACGGCTGCAGCATCCCTTCTCTTCTTCTTCTTCTTCTTCTTCTTCTTCTTCTTCCTCCTCCTCCTCCTCCTCCTCCTCCTCCAATTGGCTATCGAGAAGGAAGAGGAGGAAGAAGAGGAGAAAGGGAGCTGCTGCCATTTCTTTTCTTTTTCTTCCTCCTCCTCCTGCAGCTGGCCATCCAGGCAGGCAGGCAGCTGGTGAATCGTGGGAGGAGGAGTCTCCTCAGTGCTTCCATTTCCCTGCCGCAATCCACCAGCTACCTGGGGTCACCTCCTCTCTCCCTCCCCGCCCCCCTAGAAGGAGACCTGGAAAGTGGGTGTGGCAGAGGTTTTCCCTCCATCCACCATGTTGGCTGGACTCCTTCTTCCCAGGGATCTCAACACCTTCATGCACTTCAGTGCACTGTGGTGTTCAGCCAGTCAAGGAAAGCTTTGTGTTCTGGTGGACTTCAGTGAAGATTGCTTTTTTGCATGTTATGTCACAACTTGGGGCGGTTAGCATGGGCCCTAGATCAGGGTTTGGATCATCCCTCCCCATTCCAGGAAGGTCCACCCAAGTTTCCAAGAGGGGATGTGGTGGCTCAGGGATCTCAGAGCAGTGTTGGATGTGAGACTGCACCAACTTCTCTTTTTGCCACAAACCATTGGGTCCTTTTGGAGACTTCTTCATGCCACTGAATGAGAAGTGGACTGTCCTACAATGTGATCCAGGACCCATGTATGGCTGCCAACCCTGTTTTCACATGTAACCAACCAATAAATAAGTTGTCATCTTTGTTATCCCAATACTTTGTGTTTCTGTTTCTGTATACGGACTAGGGATTAGTCACGCTGCACATGCAATTGAATCTAATGGACTTTCTAATGTGTGTCTTTGATTTTGGTCATTTATCTTTCAGTAGTTTAAATGTATTAATTTTATAGGAGTGTTTTTAATGAAACAATGTTTACTGACTTTTAAAAATCTCTTTTAAGATTTTGGAAGTGTCTTGAATTCAAGTATCAAGGAAGAAACCAAATATATATGAATGAGCAATTGAATGATAAAGGGGCGTAGCATGATGGAAAGCTGTTGGTGGAAACTGGTGTATATTTTGGAAATCCAAATGAATTATAGATCACAAGAATGTAAATTCTTCAACAGCAGTGAAGACAAAAAAAATTGATTCCAAATCTATTTCACACTTTTTATAATTATACACTTTTATTATTGAATTATTCAATTGTCCTTGAAACTGCATCTTTGTGTCATAGTAACATTTTATGGAGGAAAATGGACAGTGAATAAGTCTAGAAGCTGATGTGATGCCTGCTCTTGAAATGGAGAATATTTCTTCCAGGTTGATCACTTCCGATAAAGTCTGTAGTAAGATAATGGATTTCCTGTTAAAATTCCAAACACTTGTGAACTAATATACAGAAATATACATGATGGGTAGTGTAATGTGAACATGCAGATCAAGAATAAGTCTCTACTAGTTAGGTGCAACCATTAAAATGTTTTAAAAGTCATTACAAAATTAGAGGGCACTGGCATTTCATTAGTTACTCTTCTTCTAACAAGAGTAACTGAATTTTATTACTTTCTTGCTATAGTAAGAAGTGACATACAGGGAGCACACCACCCCCCTGTTGTGTCAGCTCCACTGGCTGCCGATCCAATTCCGAGCACAATACAAAGTGCTGGTTTTGACCTACAAAACCCTATACGGTTCCAGCCCAGTGTATCTGTCCAAACGGATCTCCCTCTACGTCCCACCTCGGAACCTAAGATACTCTGGGGAGGCCCTGCTCTCGACCCCGCCTTTATCACAAGTGAGATTGGCGGGGATGAGGAGCAGGGCCTTCTCGGTGGTGGCCCCCCACCTGTGGAATTCACTCCCCGGGGAGATTAGATCGGCAACGTCCCTTCTTTCATTTAGGAAAAAGTTGAAAACCTGGATATGGGACCAGGCATTTGGACACCCAGGCAGCTAAAGAAAGACCTGATGATGAGCTGGAATTGACGAGACGGAACGGATTTACAAAACTCCGAACGCTGAGCTCAGGATTAGTCTACTATTGTGTTATTGTATTGTTGTGTATTGATGATTTTAATTTTTAATTTGTAACTGTTTAATTTGTTTATATATGTATGTATATGTGACAAAGGCATCGAATTGTGCCTTCCTCTGTAAGCCGCCCTGAGTCCCCCCCCTGGGGGTGAGAAGGGCGGGGTAAAAGTGACGGAAATAAATAAATAACTGTGCATAATTACTATAATTGGGGAAAATTCAGGGGCTCCTTTTTCCCTCATTTTTACAGTTATTGTGGGTAAACTTGCTACAATGGTAGAACATTTTGCACTGTTAGCCCATCAAGTTTTAGAATGTTTCACTTATCCATGGATTTTTGGGAAATTTCCAAAGTTTTTATAAATGTTTTTTAAAATGAAAAGTACAAAAGCCATCTCCCTGAACTTTTTATACATTTGCGCAAGATAACAGGGGATCATTCCCCCCAACTTTCAGAAATATCTATAGATCTACTGAATGTCTCTCATATATTAACCAATAGAAACCAATATTAACAATTTCTACATTTTTATAGAATCCACTTCTCTGTTAGGGTCTTGTTCAGGAACCTCTAGTATATTAAGGATCTTTCTCACAGTTTGGTTTAGCTGTGCGTTTGGAAGGAAGACTGCTTGATTTTCATGTAAAATCTTAGCTAGGATTACTTTTAACCCGTTTGCTAAAATTTCTGCAAATAATTTATAATAATAGTTCAGTAAGGAAATTGGTCTAAAGTTCTTAATTTATTCCACATCTCTATCTTGTTTGGGATTGAGTACTACAGCAGCCTCTGAACACAAATCTGGGATTTCTCCTTTTTAAAGCATTTAATTCATTACTGAGAGAAAAATTGGAGCAGTTCTTCTTTGTATGTCTTATAGTACAAGACTGAGAACCATGTCCATGATGCTGCAGATAGTGCAGATTCTAGAACCAGGTAAAAGATGACTTCTCTGGTGTATATGAGTACCACCCAGGCTTCGGTCTGGATTGAGGACATGATGTGTAATCAGCTCCACATTCGAACCTCTTCTCATTTCCTCCCATTTTAAGTGGTCAGTGTAAATATGCCCACAGTCATTGTGTGATAAATCAGTTTATCATAAACCTTCCTACTTTTCCTCTCCCAAGCTCCATGTGTCTTGGTCCTCTTCCACTTATGCTCCTTTTTAGCTATAAAATTTTCTCTTCCACCAAGTTTTTTGTCTTTCATGTTAGACATTCTCAGACTCAACTGACACGTAGTGCAAATCAATGCCCTCCTGCCTGCTGATTCCTACCAAGTAAAGTAGACTGACTGAATCAAGGGTTTTTATTCATACAATGAGTATACCCAAACTGAGACTTGGAAGAACTTTTTGGCCCACAATTAAATAGTGTGTATATGTTCTCTACACACATTTCTGGGGAACTAACAATAATCTCTTAAACTCATTAGAGGAAAATATCGCTGTATTTGTCCTCCCTTATTTCTTTTGTGTGTGTTTTTATTGATAAATATAAATGTAACTTTCTAAAGGCAAGATATCAAATAAAGGATTATTTTTAAAACATAAAAAATGGGTTATGAAAAATCTTTGAATTCTATAGATATTATGAAAAGAAGAAGAAGAAATCTTACGCTATGCAACATATTGTTCCATCACCACAGGTTCCTATTGGTGGTTGATTCAGTGATGCAATGCATTTAAGTTTGCGAGTACAAAATCCACCACATTTAGAGCAGTCATCCATAGTATTGACTTTATCCAGGCAAGGATGTGCTAGAGAGAGAAAATAGTTGAATTAGGATCTCCCTTCCTTCTAGGCTAGAGAACGCCATACTGAGGTGTTGTTTCTTGTGTCATTTTTTGTAACTCAACTATAATGGAATTTAACTATTTGTTGACTCATTGTTCAATGACTAATTCAATAGACTAATGATTCAGGATTCAGGTCATTGTATTTTGAACATTTCAACATTCAAAAGCTCATTATTGTAACCTGGTAAAAATTATCTAAATCCTGTTTGTCGGTCACAACAAGAGTAGCCCAGCTATAATGGGATTTGGTTATAAGTTGACTCATTTAATTTAATGTTGAATGATGAGTCAACATATAGCTAAACCCAATGAATTCCACTGGTCTACTCTAATCCTGTTGCTTGGGTTCTGGCTAATATCAATCATGATTGTACTTTGTGTGTACATATTGTTAGGTGGTAGTTAATTGATTTGTACATTTTAGCATCTGTTGGGGTATATTGCATCTCTTCAGCAGATTGAATAAAGCCCCTGTCGTTTGCCTTCATCTAGTGCAGTGGTTTTCAACCTGTGGGTCTCCAGATGTTTGGCCTTCAAGTCCCAGAAATCCTAACAGCTGGTAAAATAGCTAGGATTTTTTGGGAATTGTAGGACTCACTAAGAATCACTGACCTAGTGGATCCTGATCTTTGTTCCGGAACATTGACAGTTAGCGGACCTCGCCAAGCAATGGACCCTTATTATCCACAGCCATTAGCAAACTGAATTTCGACTTCAGGTTTGCTCCCCTTTTTTGAATAAACTCTTTTGCCTCATTTTAGGCTTTAGGCCCTTGGGGAGGGGGTCTGTTTTGTTTCAAGCCCTGTGTTTGGCTTTAAACTTTTTTTAGGATGCCTCTATTTTTTCAAGCCTCATATTAGGCTTTAAGCCTTCACAATGTATTTGGAGGCCTCATTGTGTTTCAGGCCTCAGTTCAGGCTTTAGGTCTTGGTCAGCACACTTGGGGGGGGGGGCATTGTGTTTCAGGCATCATTTTTGGCATTGAGCGATTACCAATCTATTCACAGGATGTCACTTTGTTGTGCTGTAAGCCTCTGCCAATATATGTGAAGGACTCCATTTGGTTTCATGCCTCACGCCAGACTAAGCCTTTGCCAGTATGTTGGGAAGCCTTCATTTTGTTTAGGCTTCATGTCAGGCTTTATGACTTTTCCAGCATCTTTGAGCCTTTGCTGATATATTTGGAAGATTTCATTTTGTTTAGGCTTTGGATTAGGCTTTAAGCTTTTCCCAGTATATTGACAACATTACCCCATTTACATTGGTTATAAGTGCCTAGTTAACAATATTACCATCCGGTAATATACAGTGATGAAGTGATGGCAATCCCGAGAGAATAGAGTGGGGAGTGTTTTGCCATCTGCCATAGGAAATCATTGAGGACCTTTGCCAACCTGAGGGAGAACATGATGTGTGCTTCCAGACTGAGCTGGTGTTATAATTGCCTGTTTGGAAATATTTATAGTGTTCATTCAGTTAAATTATTGATCTAGCATGGGTCGATGTTAAGTCCTCATCTGTGGATACAGTTTGATTTTTTTCGGCCAATTCATGTCAACTTGGGATACAGCTGGGTTTGAGTAATGACCTGGGCCTGTTAAAGAGGAAGGCATTGATCGTGCAAGTCCTGAAGGATTTAAGTTACATCAGGCAAAGTTGGCCTGGAGTTTAGATTACCTGGTCAGCACTGTTGTCAGGGATTGCTATCCCAAAAAGCTCTACGGTTCTAGCCCAACTTACCTGTCCAAACATATCTCCCCTTATGAACCAGCTAGAACTTTAAGATCGTCTGGGGAGGTCCTGCTCTCATTCCTTGTGGTGTCACAAACACGTCTGGCAGGGACGAGAGACAGGGCCTTCTCAGTGGTGCCCCCTCAGCTATGGAACGCCCTTCCTAGGGACATTAGATTGGCCCCCTCCCTTTTAGCATTCTGGAGAAAAGTTAAGACTTGGCTGTTTGAGCAAGCTTTTGGCAATGCAGTGTAACACACATAGGATGATGATCTTGGATCTTAGGGCCTTTTACTCTAGCACTTAAGACCTGGCTTTTCAGTAGAGCATTTGATCTATGTTAATTATTAATTTTTGTGTGTATGTATTTTTATCTTTTACAATTTAGCCTGTAAATCGCCTAGAGCATCTCAGATGGAGGGCGATTAATAAGTAATTAAAGATGATGATGATGATAATGTTTTAACTAAGAGACACTTGTTATTTATGTTTTAACTGATTTTGTTATGATTTTATGTTATATGTCAATGTTTTAAAATGTTTTATGCTGCAGTTGGCATTGAATTTGCTGCCTTTGTTAACCACCCTGAGTTGCCTGCGGGCTGAGAGTGGTGGTATACTACTATAGTAAATAAATAAATTTGGCCAGAGGGAAAGTCACTGGGAATTGAGACTTGCCATGGGGTAAACAAGGAAACTCAGAGGAAGGGAATGTTCTGTTTGCAAATGATTTAAAAGAAGCAATAAAATATATGATGGCCAGCCTAGTGGGAAAGAGGGACTAGGCGGGTGCTGGTCCTTTTTGGTGGCATGATAAAGGTGAAATAGTCCTGGTAGGCATCATGGCACCCCTCCCTGACAGGGGGTGAAGGGTGGACTTTCATAACAGTTCCTAAAGGTTGAGGGCTGGGGGCTAGAATGAGGTTTCTCATGCTTAAAAATACTCAGGAGTGCCCTCAAGATGGCCTTCCAGTTATGATCGGCAGAGAGGTGCAGCCTTCACAATCTTTTGTGATGGAATGTTCTTGGAGGTGGTCAGAGGGAGTGACACCTGCTGCTACTAATAGTTTACTAAAGTCTTTTTGCCATGTAATAGCAAGGATTTGAACCACTCTATTACAACACTAAAGCAGCTCTAATGAGTTAATTGGGTGTGTTAACTGCTTACTGTATAAAACAAGGTACTGAGTTTGTGGTTGTTGACCTTTGCATTTGCTTAGCTTGGCTCTATTTTAGAGCTGGTAGCTTGTTGGAGCTGGAAGCAGCAGGTGGCTGTTTTTTGTTGCTGGGAATTGACCTGCAGCATTTGGAAGCTGGAAACTGGAGCATAAGTCAAGACCAAGAAAGACTGTTTATCTAAACTATAAATCAAGGGGATCTTATTTTCAACAAAGTAGACAGAAACCGAACTATTTACTACATTTATATCCTGTCATCGTGAAAGAAGACTCACAGAAGAAAGTGTTGTTACAGTAAGTTGTAGCAGGATCAAGTGTGTGTTTGTTGGGGTTCAGCCTGAGTTTGAACTTGAACCTGATTCTCTGTTTGTTCCTCCTGATGCTAATGAAAATGTACTTCCTGATGCTAATGAAAATGTACTTCTTGATGTCAATGCTCCTGAAATTAGTGAGGAAGAAACTTCTGTAGATTTGGGAAATGAAAGTACCAGTGTTCATGAGAATGTTTCAGAGGGAGACCTTGAACTTTCCCTCCCTTGTGCGCCTGGGAACCTTAATGAGAATAGAAGGGGCCAGATCTCGCAAGACAGAAGTAAATCACTCAGTTTGCGAAGGTCTTCCAGATTAAAAGAAATACAAACAACGGCTTCAAGGCAGGGAGGCGTTTCATGAAACCAATTCCTCGGCTTTAAGTGCCTTCCACCGGGCTGACTTTCTTAGTTCAGGCATTGTTTTAGATTGATGAAGACCTTGGCAGTTCTCCCGGTTTCCCTGGCCATCGTCTTGAAAGATTTCTAGGACATCAAGTAAGGTTAGTGGATTGCTAACAGGTTCCAGTATTTTACAGTGTGGCTTTGGGTTTTGATCTTGTTCATGGAAATTCATGTTTGCTGATTTTGCTGTAGCTTTTGACTTTGCATTTTTCCTTTATTTTGTAACCATTTTTCTTCAATAAAAAAGGATTGTTTTTTCACAGCCAAGTGTGGTGGATAGTTATCTTAGGGCCTTGCTTCCTGCTCTGGATTGCAACAGTGTTAAAGAAAAATCTTATGATGAAACTTGTTATGTACAGCTGGTAATGTAGGTCAGCCAGTATGTTTGGGCCACACCCAGTGGGGTATAACTGTATAGATTTTAGAATACAGTTTGGAGAAGTAATACACTACTCTGAGGAGAAGCAATATGCTGTAATGTTGCTATGCTCTAACAGCGATGCTCTTTGCTATGGTGGAATAGCTTACACAAGGTTTATGTTTTGCTCTCTCATTTGAATGAAGATAAAGAAGCCTTATTCTGTGTTATTTACAAGGACTATGTAAGTTTGTTGCACTGTTTGATTTTGTATGCAACACTGCAAGTTTATGCCTCTGCTGATAAGAGTAAAGTTTGTTCCTTTTTCCTCTTGTTTGTGTGTCTTTTGCTTGGGATTTGGCTAAAACATGCTTTGTAAAACAAGGATTTGTTATTATACTTTAGTGAGATCAACTGTTCTGATTTTCTTTGTATCATTATTGAACTAAAGTGAATGAACTATTCTCTTTTCTACGTAAAGCCACAAGCAGCCCGTGTGTATTATTGAGTTCAGGGACACACTATATTAAAAGGGGCTGAAATATCTTTAACAGGATAAGGGCACCCTTCCGCAAACTGTTATTGCCAGTCTGACAACACCTAGTTCAGGGACAGTTCTCACTAGGTGGCCAAGGGTGCTTCCAGACAGCACTAAATCATGAGTTTTAAACAGGGGCAAAAAATCCCAGGACTTCAGAAGACGTTCACATATAGACCTGTTGGTCCCAGGATTTCTACATCTGTTGTCCATACTTTATGCTTTCTTGTGAGATTTAGAGGCTCCCAAGATGGTCACCACAGGACTTCTGCCAGAAACTTCAGCGTTTCATTTTTTTAAAAACCCTCAAGAGGCGGATATGCAGAGAATCTCTGCAGCAAATCACTGCAAAATTTATGTTCTTTGTCCTGTCGAGAGAAACTGCGTCCTCCAGACATTTCATGAAGTACCTGCCACACAAACAAAGTTTATGGGGTAGGATCACTTCTGCCCAAGTCAGCACTGCACAATCAAAGAAGAACACACACTTTCAAGATGGGAATAGAATTTTGTCATTATTGACACTTTTTAGAGCCTGGTTGCCTGGCCATCTGTCCAGACAGATTTGGTTGTGTAATAGTGGCATCAAACAACAGGGTGCTGTTCCTGGGCTACACATGGCTATTCCTGATTGCTCTTCTTGGGAAAAGATGTACAACATTGATTAGGAGGGCACAACTTTGTCCCGGCCAGAGAAAATGTGCCCTTCACATATTTCATGAAGTTTCTGGTACAGAAAGTTTTTGCCTTCTACTCAAATGCCACCTTCTTTTTAGGAACTGACAGGAACAAACATCTAAAACCTGGGAACAAGGTAAAAGTTTTACCCTGACATTAAGCCCAGTCATGTCCGACTCTGGGGGTTGGTGCTCATCTCCATTTCTAAGCCGAAGAGCCGGCGTTGTCTGTAGACACCTCCAAGGTCATGTGGCTGGCATGATTGCATGGAGCGCTGTTACCTTCCTGCTGGAGTGGTACCTATTGATCTATTCATATTTGCATGTTTTCAAACTGCTAGGTTGGCAGAAGCCGGGGCTAACAGCAGGAGCTCACACTGCTCCCCGGATTCGAACCTGCGACCTTTTGATCAGCAAATTTAGAAGCTCAGTGCTTTAATCCACTGAGTCCCATGATCTCTGATTGCAGGGACATACAGACGTGCAAAGATCTGCATATTTGACTCAAAACTGAAATATTCTTGCACCTGGAAACCTCACATTTTTTGCCTTTTGTAGCGATTGCTTCTGCATTTACAGGGAACGGCATCTGGTCACCTTCCTGTTTGCTGCAGAAGCTCCTGGGATAAAGGTACTGAGGCCCTAAGACAACATGAGTTCAAGTCTTGCAGATTAATAGTGCTTTTTCCTTCACAGGTTATTCCAGAAGATCTTATACATAATTCAGGAACTGGCCCTTTAGATCCATTTCTTGTGTCTGGTCTCTTTTTTTCATGGTAAGTATTCAAATGATTACAGATTTACTCACATAGTTCAGTAATATATAATGTGTTTATTTAATTATAATGCGGTCTCTATTTTTTTGTAAAGATGCACTATGAATGCTTTCTCTGTCTCAGAATAGCGTGATGCAAAATGACTGTGGATCAGTCCAGAAGCCGAAGTGAACACCACTGCTGAAACTGAAGACGTTTTTGTTCAAACACGTCCCTTTAAGACTCTTTAAATCTGCAAAAATATAATAGTTTTCCTGTGATTCAGTTTTTTCATATTAACCCAAAGAAATATGAACTCTTAAGCAGTGAAAAAGTCTTTCAGCAACTGTTAATTCAACCAAAATGTATATGACCTTTAGACTTTTAAGCAGTTACTTGACTCCCATCCCTAAAATTCATAGGAATAAAGCTGGATTTCATGCAAAGTTTTAAAAGGTAGAGCTAAAATAGCACAATTTTAAGTTTGTTTTTTTAAGGTAAAGAATAAGATTAAGTTAACTTTCCAGGGCATATTTTATGAAGTGTTCTCCCATTGTTTTGAAACGCTTTTCTGTTAATGCTACTATGGATGCATCCAGACAGCCCCTTTATTGCAGTAACTCCCGCAATAAAGAAGGGGCTGTCCAGATGACATCCTGGACAATCCCGAATTAATTTGCTACAAACCCAGAAACTCCTGGTGTATAGCAAATTAATTAGATAGTAGATTTATTCAATGCCTTCTTAGAAGGTGAGGGATAACACCACTATTTCTGGTGTCTGGACTGCAATCCAGACACCATTCCCACAGTTTTCCAGACTAAATGAGTCTGGAAAACCGTGGGAATATCCACCCCCTCACCCAAAGCACCCAAACCCCTTTGAAAAGTAAAGAAAACTTACCCGTCCTCCAGTACATTCTTGGAGCGGGGTACGGGGAGGAAAATTACTCATTTCTACACACCGGGAGAGCTGTTCCGAGAGTGTACTGGAAGCCGGGTAAGTTTATATTACTCTTTTATTTCACTTTTTAAAGGGGTGTGGGGGCTTTGGGAGAGGGAGTAGGGCCTCCAGATGTTCTCGTGGGCCAGTCCCGTGAGAGCATCTCGATACCCACCCCAGAAAGTGTGCGCTCTCTGGGATGTGTGTGAACAGGCCCCCAGGAAGATCCGTATTTTTAAAACATGGATTCTCCTGGGATAAAGGCCTGTCTGGATCCGCCCTCTGATTCTCTACTTACAAGGGTACATATACACTGTAGAAACAATGCAATTAGACACCATTTAAAGTGTCATAGCTCAAAGCTATGAAACCATGGGACTTTTTGTTTTAAAAGGTCTTTAGTCTTCTCTACCAAAGAGTGCTTCTGCCTCACCAAACTAAAGTTTCCAGGATCCCATAGCATTAGGCCATGGAAATAAAAAGGATGTTCTCAACCTTCCTAATGCCACAACCCCTTAATGCAGTTCCTCAGGTTATGGTGACCCCCAACCATAAAATTATTTTTGTTGCTACTTCAGAACTGGAATTTTGCTACTGTTATGCATTGCAATGTGAATATCTGATATGCAGGATATATTTGCATTCACTGGGCCAAATTTTGCACAAATACCTGATACGCCCAAATTTGAATACTGGTGGTGTTGGGGGGGGGGGATTATTTTGTCATTTGGGAGTTGTAGTTGCTGGGATTTATAGTTAACCTACAATCAAAGAGCATTCTGAACTCCACCAGCGGTGGAATTGAACCAAACTTGGCCCACAGAACTCCCATGACCAACAGAAAATACTGGAAAGGTTTGGTGGGCATTGACCTTGAGTTTTGGAGTTGTCATTCACCTACATCCAGAGAGCACTCTGCACTCAAACAATGATGGATCTGGACCAAGCTTGGCACAAATACTCAGTATTCCCAAATGTGAACATTGGTGGAGTTTGGGGAAAATAGATTTGACATTTGGGAGGTCTAGTTGCTGAGATGTATAGTTCATCTACAATCAAATCCCATTCTGAACACTACCAATGATAGAACTGGACCAAATTTCCTACACAGAATTCCCATGACCAACAGAAAATACTGTATTTTCTGGTGGTCTTTGGTGACTCCTCAGACACCTCCTTGTGACCGCCCCAGGGGTTGAGAAACGCTGCTCTACAGTGTAAATGCAACCAAACTTGCAATCCCATTTGTTGCAACGCATTTTAAAAATAAAATCTAATTTTAAATATTTGGAAGACAAGGCATCAAATACTTTGAAGTTTGAGTCAAAAAGTAACTTGTGGTTTGGAGAGATATGGAGCTATCAAGCTATGAATCCATGTTCATACTGCAAGTCATCTTAGGGCCCAGTGTGGGGCGGAGGAAGAGCAGGATATCAAGGTGGGCTATAAATTAATTACATAATAAAACAAATGGAAGTTCCGTTTGAGCTCTTTGGATTCGAAATAAATACAAAATCTTACGGCAAGCAACATAATGTGCCTTGAGAGCAAGTCCCTTGAGCGGGGAAAGGTGAGTTGCACTTTGGATCCGAAGTACAAAACCCATTGATAGCTTTGCATGCATCTTCAGTTGCTGGTAGCTTGTTCTGTTTGGCTTGTCCTAGGCAGAGAAAAAGGTTTGATTAAGCGATCCCTTCATTCTGACATATTTAGAATCTTACTGCCTGAGTGAGTTTTATCGTCTTTGAACAGAATTTATTTATTTATTTATTTATTTATTTATTTCAGTTTCTTCTACCCCGCCCTTCTCACCCCGAAGGGGACTCAGGGCGGCTTACAAAGGCACAATTAGATGCCAGCATCACATAACAGTAGTAAAACAAAATAACATCAATTAAACAGTTGAACAGTTAAACAATAATTCCTGCATTGCAACCCTAAAACCAATAAAACCAATAAAACAATACAAACCCAATTACTCCTCATAGATGGTCAGCGTTCGCTATCTCATAGTCCAAATTCCAATTCCACATTGTCTGTCCTGTCAGTCCTAGTCGTTTGATTGTCCTTATCTAGTTGTCAGATTGCCCAAAGGCCTGGTCCCACAACCATGTCTTTACTTTCCTCCTGAAGGAGAGGAGGGATGTTGATGCCCTAATTTCTCCCAGGAGTGAGTTCCACAGGTGAGGGGCCACCACCGAGAAGGCCCTGCTCCTCGTCCCCACCAACCTCACTTGTGATAGCGGTGGGGTCGAGAGCAGGGCCTCCCCAGATGATCTCAGACTCCGGGATGGGACGTAGAGGGGGATACGTTCAGACAGATACACTGGACCGGAACCGTACAGGGTTTTGTAGGTCAAAACCAGCACCTTGAATTGTGCTCAGAACTGAACCGGCAGCCAGTGGAGCTGACACAGCAGGGGAGTGGTGTGCTCCCCGTATGACGCTCCGGTGAGTAGTCTGGCTGCCGCTCGCTGGACCAGTTGAAGTTTCCGAACAGTCTTCAAGGGCAACCCCACGTAGAGTGCGTTGCAGTAGTCTATTCGGGA
This sequence comes from Anolis sagrei, assembly GCF_037176765.1. Taxonomy (NCBI): domain Eukaryota; kingdom Metazoa; phylum Chordata; class Lepidosauria; order Squamata; family Anolidae; genus Anolis; species Anolis sagrei. The sequence goes on from NC_090021.1 coordinate 11,375,557, forward strand.
TGTAACAAGAGTGTGGACCACTGTGGCCAGATCAGACTTCCCAAGGTACGGGCGCAACTGGTGCACAAGTTTTAATTGTGCATAAGCTCTCCCGGCCACCACCAAGACCTGGGGTTCCAGGCTCAGCGATGAGTCCAGGATCACTCCCAAGCTGTGAACCTGCGTCTTCAGGGGGAGTGTAACCCCGTCCAGCACAGGCTGTAACCCTATGCCTTGTTCGGCCTTACGACAGACCAGTAGGACCTCTGTCTTGTCTGGATTCAGTTTCAATTTGTTAGCTCTCATCCAGTCCGACACAGCAGCTAAACACCGATTCAAGGTCTGGACAGCCTCCTTCGTGACAGGTGAGAAGGATTGACAGGTCTGGACATCATCTGCGTAGAGATAACACCTCAGTCCGAAACTCTGAATGATCTCTCCCAGCGGCTTCATGTAGATGTTAAACAACATTGGGGACAGAATTGAACCCTGTGGGACTCCACACGACAATGGCTGTGGGGCTGAACAGGTGTCACCCAGTAACACCTTCTGGGACCGTCCCTCAAGAAAGGACTGGAGCCACTGCAAGGCAGTACCCCCAAGTCCCATATCAATGAGGCGTCCCAAAAGGATACCATGATCAAGGCGTCCCAAAAGGATACCGTATCGAAGGCCGCTGAGAGGTCCAGCAGAACTAACAGGGACACACTCCCCCTGTCCAGCTCCCAGCGAAGATCATCTACCAAGGCGACCAAGGCTGTTTCCGTTCCATGTCCCGGTCTAAAGCCAGACTGTGCCGGATTTAGATAATCAGTGTCTACCAGAAATCCCTGGTAGACACTGATTATCATTTAATAATGAAAGTTGTCATCTCTAGAAATAGCTTTTGAAAACAAACATCCTCAAAATTCCAGAGTTGAAAACCTAGTGGCTTCTCTATGGATGCAAATGCAAACTGGAATGTCTGGATTCAGTCCAAGGTTGCAGGAGCAACACAGGTTGTACCAAGGAACTTGTGTGCAGGTGCACAGTAAGCTCTTCATCTGATTGCACAATAGATCAAGGTTGACATTAAATACAAAGTCTACATAGTTCATCAATGTAGCCAATAGATACCTCGCCTCCACTATGACATACTTAATCTAGAGGTACCCAATAGGCTTGTTTGATTTTAAAAAATGGTTCTAAACTCATTTCAGATGTAGAGGGTGCTGGTGGTTCACAGATTTCACAGAAAAAAATGTTAAAAACTTTTTGAAACTTCCGAGACTTCCGAATCCTTTCGTTAATGGTTTGAAAGTGTTATTTCCTGTTTCATTGGGTGGTCCTTACTTTAAAAGTAGTTGTTTTACTCCAGAAGCGGAGGAAAGCAAGCAGAGGAAATTCCTTCCTTCTCTGGTTTAAAACTGGCTTCTCTGGCTTGACCCAAGGCCAGGGACCAGAAGATGGGAAAAGCAAGCAGATTAAATCCTTTCCTTCTCTGGTTTGAAACTGGCTTCTCTGGCTTGAGCCAAGGCCAGGGACCAGAAGATGGGAAAAGCAAGCGGATTAAATCCTTTCCTTCTCTGGTTTAAAACTGGCTTCTCTGGCTTGAGCCAAGGCCAGGGACCAGAAGATGGGAAAAGCAAGCGGATTAAATCCTTTCCTTCTCTGGTTTGAAACTGGCTTCTCTGGCTTGAGCCAAGGCCAGGGACCAGAAGATGGGAAAAGCAAGCAGAGTAAATCCTTTCCTTCTCTGGTTTGAAACTGTCTTCTCTGGCTTGAGCTGAGACTAGGAAATTCCTCCCTTTTCTGGTTTAAAAGTGGCTTCTCTGGCTTGAGCACACAACAGCTATCTGATTGAATCTCTCTCATATTAACCAATAGAACTTCCATTTAGAGATTTCTTCCCAACCCAGCCCAGAGATTTACTTACTATAAATATCAGTCACTCCTCCTCTATGTAGATTCAACAATTTATTGTAATTTTGGCTGGCTGCTGATACAGAAGGACAAATCTCATCCCTTCCCTGATTGGGACTTTTTGATGCTGAACAGAACTCTGGGAAATGTAGTTTAGGGCAGGTCCTTTGGCATAGGGCTCATCACCTTCTCAAACTACATTTGCCAGAATTGTGTGCTTTCTCAGTCTCTTTCCCAGCAAACATTGCTTTCTCCCTGCTGCTTCCTTCTCCTAATGGAGAGAGGCCATTAATTTAATGAGGCAAGACAGCTTTTTTGGCTGTGCTTTGCTTCCTAAAAATGAATCTGACTTTGGGAGGCTTTCAAGATTTACAACATTCAAACAAAAAGTATTGGGTAAGTTTAGATTTTTAAGGTTTTGAAGCCATATTATTATTATTATTATTATTATTATTATTATTATTACATCCGCATGTCTAATATCACATTGTAAGTACGAATTTAATGAATTTGATCTTACAATGACTAACAAAAAATTACACACCCCTAAGAACACAGAAGTCCTCAATGGCACAATGGGTTAAAGCGCTGATCTGCTGAACTTGCTGACCAAAAGGTCTGCAGTTCAAATCCAGGGAGTGGGGTGAGCTCCTGCTGTTAGGCCCAACTTCTGCCGACTTTCTACCAACCTAGCAGTTTGAAAACATGCAAATGTGAGTAGATCAATAGGTACTGCTCCAGCGGGAAGGTAATGGCACTCCATGCAGTCATGCTGGCCACATGACCTTGGAGGTGTCTATGACTTAGAAATGGAAATGAACACCACCCCCCACAGTTGGACTCGATTATCTAATATCAAGGGGAAACCTTTACTTTTACTAAAAACAACCCAAGGCACTCAAGATAATTTTACATGACCCTGTTGATCTCAGATACCAACTCTGTTACAACCTATATTGTTAAGTTCTGAATTGTAGCACTTAATTTTTTTCTAGCTGATAACTGATACCACAAGTTAGCATTCTAAGGATTGCATGTAGAAATTGAGAGTGAAAGGAAATAGATTACTGAAGGACACTGTACAAGTGACTGGTGCTTGCTGGTGTTGAATTATTTTTTGGCTTCATTCACAGTATTTGAATGTAGCATTTGATATATATGGTACACTGCACGCTGTTTTATTCTGTCTGCATTTGGAGAACTTCTGAAATCCAAAATATTCCCAAGATCCAAAATGACCCACAAGGATGACTAAGGGCACATCCAGACAATGCCTAAAACATGCGAATATCCACATTTTCCCCTGGGGCATTCAAACGACACCTCCGGTAAAAATGAACTTGTTTGAGATAAAGCAGGAAAACCCTGCTTTGTCCTGAAGTAATTTGACAGCTGAAAAGACCCGGGTCTTTCCAGCTGTGGGCATTGTGTAGATTGGGCCTAGGTATCGTGTCACGTGACTTCCGGTACCAATCAACAGAGCTGTCTCAGAATTTTAGGCTTCCTGGAGGCCAAAGAACACAACAGCCTTTAACCCACCACAACTCCCCACCCCCCAAGAAAGGCCTTAAAAAAAGAAAATAACTTACCTGGCTGCAATTCTTCCTTCTCCAAAGCTCTACTAGCATGTAGAAATGATGTGCCAGAAGAAGGGGGGAAAGGATGAAAATCACTCCTGGCCCTCTCTTTTCCTGGCACATCATTTGTACTCACCAGGAGAGCTCTGGAGTAGGAGGAATGGCTGCCAGGTAAATTATTTTCTTTTTTAAAGGTTTTTATGGGGGTTTTTTTGTTTAGTGTCTGTGTGTTTTCTGGGGTATGTGTGGACTACGATGCGGGCCCAATTGGGTTTTTAAAACCCAATTGGTCTTGCATTAAAGTCCTGTCTGGAACCACCCTATGATAGCGAGACCTTTGCTTTCTGATGATCCACTGAACACAAGCTTTGTTTCATATTCAAAATGCTTTAAAATACTGTATAAAATTATCTGTGGACTATGCGTATAAAATGTATATGGAACAAAAATATTTGTGTTTAGACTTATTAATGACTTATTAATTTATTAACTACTTAGATTAAGGCTTAGAGGGCATGCTTATCAAGTTTGCAGATTACACAAAATTGGAAGGGATAGCTAATACTCCAGAAGACAGGAGCAGAATTCAAATTGATCTCAATAGATTAGAGAAAAAATATATGCACAGATATAGGCGACTTCTGGCTTGACAAAGGTACATCTGAAAAAGATCTTGAAGTCTTAGTGGACAAGTTGAACATGTGCCAACAGTGTGATGTAGCAACCAATGGGATTTTGAGCTGTATCAAAAGGAGTATAGTATCCAAAGCCGAACAGGGCATAGGGTTACAGCCTGCGTTAGATGGGGTTACACTCCCCCTGAAGACGCAGGTTCGCAGCTTGGGAGTGATCCTGGACTCATCGCTGAGCCTGGAACCCCAGGTCTCGGCGGTGGCCGGGAGAGCTTTTGCACAATTAAAACTTGTGCACCAGTTGCACCCGTACCTTGGGAAGTCTGATCTGGCCACAGTGGTCCACACTCTTGTTACATCCCGAATAGACTACTGCAACACACTCTACGTGGGGTTGCCCTTGAAGACTGTTCGGAAACTTCAACTGGTCGAGCGAGCGGCAGCCAGATTACTCACTGGAGCATCATACAGGGAGCACACCACCCTCCTGCTGTGTCAGCTCCACTGGCTGCCGGTTCAGTTCTGAGCACAATTCAAGATGCTGGTTTTGACCTACAAAACCCTATACGGTTCCGGTCCAGTGTATCTGTCCGAACACATCTCCCTCTACGTCCCACCCCGGAGTTTGAGACCGCTATCACAAGTGAGGTTGGTGGGGACGAGGAGCAGGGCCTTCTCAGTGGTGGCCCCTCACCTGTAGAACTCACTCCCGGGGGAAATTAGGGCATCAACATCCCTCCTCTCCTTCAGGAGGAAAGTAAAGACGTGATTGTGGGACCAGGCCTTTGGGCAATCTGACAACTAGATAAGGACAATCAGATGATTAGGACTGACAGGACTGACAATGTGGAATTGGAATTTGGACTATGAGATAGCGAACGCTGATCGTCAATTAGGAGTAATTGGGTTTGTATTGGTTTTATTGGTTTTATTGTTGTAATGCAGGAACTGTTGTTTAATTGTTAATTGCTGCTATTTGTTTACTACTGTTATGCGATGCTGGCATCGAATTGTGCCTTTGTAAGCCGCCCTGAGTCCCCTTCGGGGTGAGAAGGGTGGGGTAGAAGTAACCGAAATAAATAAATAAATCCAGATCAGGGGATGTAATGGTGCCTCTCTATTCCACTTTGGTTAGACCTCACCTGGAATACTGTGTCCAATTCTGGGCACCACAGTTCAAGAGGGATATTGAAAAGCTGGAAGATTTCCAGGGAAGGGTGACTAAAATGATCAAAGGTTTGGAGACCTTTAGGTTCAAAGCATAGGAAAGGAGATTTCATCTGAACATTAGGAAGAACTTCCTGATGGTATGAGCTGTTCATCAGTGGAACTCTTCCTCGGAGTGTGATGGAAGCTCATTCCTTGGAGACTTTTAAACAGGGGCTGAATGTGTTGTCGAAGGCTTTCATAGCCAGAATCACTGGGTTGTTGTAGGTTTTCGGGCTGTATAGCCACTACCTCTGAGGATGCCTGTCATAGATGCAGGCAAAACAACAGGAAAGAATACTTCTAGAACGTGGTCATACAGCCTGAAAAACCTACAACAATCCAGGGGCTGAATGGCCATTTTGGGGGGCTGCTTTGATTGTGCTTTTCCTGCATGGCAGAAGGTTGGACTAGATGGCCCATGTGGTCTCCTCCAACTTTTATTCTATGATTGTATGACTTCTGGCCCATCTCTAAGTAATCTCATAAGGTACATACAGGCAGTCCCCAGGTTCCAAACAAGATAGGTTATATAGGTTTGTTCTTAAGTTGAAATTTCATGTAAGTCAAAACAGGTATGTTTGCATGTAAGTTGGAACATGTCTGGCTCATGTTGCTAGCTGGCACGCAAGGTGAACACTCCCAACCCTCAGTGGATCCAAACATTTCGGAAAAGGGATACTCAACCTGTACTTCATTTCTGAAATAATTACTACTACAGCGACTATTATTACAGGTACTGCTTGAGCATATAAGGTGATGACGAAGCTTGGAAAATATTATAATGCTTTGTAAAGAAAAAGAGCCTAGTAAAAAAAATAATGTAAAATATAACATTACAAGTGTATGATGTGATCAAGGAAAGATCAACTCTTTGACTTTGCAAGATCTAAACAGAGCTATTCAGAATAGAGTGTCCTGTGGGGAGGTCTTTCTTTCAAAACCAGACTGATGGCACATAGCAACAAATAACTGGCGAGTGTTTTCAGAATAAAATGTATATGATAGCTTTCAGAATTGATACTAACCAAGGCAGGAAATCACGTCAAACATGGTGATCATATACATCTTTTTTTTTTTGAACAACAACAGGAGGATGGAATTCCTTTGCAGATGGCTGGCACAAGATGACTAAACAGTAACCCTGGTTTTGGGGTGCATCTACACTGTAGAATTAATGTAGTTTGACACCCTTTCAACTGCCATAACCCAATGCTATGAAATTATGGGAGCTCTATTTTTTTCAGTTTCTTTAGCCCTCTTTGCCAAAGAGTGGTGGTGTCTCATCAAACTACTAATCCCAGGATTCCATAGCCTTAAGCCGTTTAAATTAAAGTGATATCAAACTGTATTAGTTCTACTGTGTGTTCTGGATCACCCCCAGTTTCTTATTCAGTGCTGTTCTACAGGTTTTCTTATAGTTTATGTTAGAGGCTTTGTTTTTACCCAGCAGCAATATTGGAGTACCCATTTAGAGTCTATTCAAAGGCTTGTACAACTAGTGTACTGATGGCAAAGTTTTGTCCACGCACCAGCCTGACACTGAGCTTTGGGTAAATAGGTACTACTTGTTTAAGGGGGTATTGGATTCCTCTTTACAGAAGCAAGTAAAACATATACCTATTTAGGTAATGCAAACATGCACAGGCATAATTCTTTTAGGGTATTTCAGTTGACATGCTTTTAATGTGGATGTATGCCTTACCTGTAGAAGTCAACAGGATTAATAGCAGAAAGTAAAAGGAAAAGTTGCCGGTCTCCATGATTTGATGTCAAGCCAAAGAGAGAGAGAATGTGTCATTTAAACATCTGAATGCATATGTATTTATAGGTCTCCATGATACACTTACAGGTAAGTCTTGTGCACTGATGCTCCAGTGTAATCAATGACGGAAACTCTTGGCTCATTGCTTCCCAAGAAAGCATATTGTTCCAGAATGAAAATGCAAAGTACCGTACATTTACATCAAGATATTGAGGGTTCATTGAGTAGCAAGTATACTTTTAAAATTATTGTCAAGTTTCTCATTCTTATGGTTTGCATTTATTGCTCACCATGAGTTTTTTATAGTTCAGGTTAAGATGAATAAAGTGCATTGAACTGAAGAGAACGGTGTTGTTTGTGCATTAACCCACACGATCTCTTCGATCATCTGGAGAGGCCCTGCTCACGTTCCCATCTGCATCGCAAGCGCGATTGGTGGGGACGAGAAAGAGGACCTTTTCGATGGTGGCCCCTCGACTCTGGAACTCACTCCCTAAGGACATCAGGCATGCCCCAACTTTGGCAGTCTTTAAGAGGAGCTTGAAGACGTAGTTGTTCCAGTGTGCTTTCCCACAATAATGATCCCATAGCACTTCGTCCTCCAAAGCACTTTATATTGTTTTAGGTCTGCTCGTATGTTCCCACAAACTGCCCCGTCATTTCCACCCATGTCCAGCATTATTTTTAATCTTTTAAATTTTAATTACATTTGGCCTACCCATAGATTTTAAAAGTGGGTTGTCCTATTGATAATGCTTATGTTATTGTTTTATTGTTTTGGTGTTTTTAAATTGCATGTGTTCTGGTACACCTGTACCAGGAGCTCCAATTTTGTTTGCTTTGCATTGAATGTTTGTTTGCAGTCCTAAGTTTCAGAGACTCTGCAGATAGGTGGCTTCTTTTGGTTGCAGTTATAGGGCAAGCCACCTGTCCATCATCGTTGAGTTTGGTCCCGCCCCTTGCTCAGGGCAATTGGGAAGGGAAGGGGGCCATTTTTCAGTTAGACTCAGCTAGGAAGTCAATGTACAGGATGTGTACAGACTTTCTCCTGTACAAAGGCTTCAACCCTTAAGACTTCCCGGGGGAGAACAGTCTTAAGTGCATCTAAAGATTCCCAAAGATTCCAGGGAAACAGCCTTACAGCCCTGAGGTTTTGAGACGCGGTTCAGCCCGGTAGTGGATCCATATCAGTCAGGCTTAGGTTCACAGTTAGCCTGGGAGGAGCTAGAAAGGGATTTTCCTTGAAAGTAAAGCAAAGAAACAGTTAGAAGCCACCTGGAAGCATTTGTTTAAGCTTTGAAGACAAAAGAAGTTTCTGTTTAATTGTTCATCAATAAAAGACTTTGTTGTATTTAAGCTCAAGCCTTCTAAAGACTGTTTAATGGGGGGAAATTCTCTAAGGGCTTCTCTTCGAGGGCCCTGGCTTCCCGTTGGGCTAAAGTTGCACGTCCTGTTTCAAGTCCAGCGGCGACAGAACAGCATGTATTGTTATTGTTATTGCTTGTATTGTTGTATTTTGGGCTCGGCCTCATGTAAGCCACACCGAATCCCCTGGGGAGACGGTAGTGGGGTATAAATAAAGTGTTGTTATTATTATTATTATTATTATTATTATTAAGAAGACCAAGAGACATAGAAAGTGTGATTGTACCTCCCTGTCATCTAAGGACTTTATTGCATGAGAGAAGCAAACTGGCATCGAGGATTGTGGTGACAGACCCAAAATAAATTTTGGAAAAATTCTGCCTCCACCCACCATTCTGCCTGCTTGGGGGGGGGGGGGGGGGAGAGAGAAAAACAATGAACCCTGTGCAGTGTACGAAACTAGACATTATTTGCAAAACCAGTGGTTTGATGCCAAAGGGTAAACAGAAGATCGGCATTGTTCATTGCCAGTCCTGTGATAAGGATTTGATTATTCAGAGGGATTATGTAAAGATATTGACGCTATATACTCTACAATCCCATGCTGTCATAGAATCATAGAGTTGTAATAGGTCACAAGGGCCATCCAGTTCAATTCCATTCTGCCCCCGACAGATGATCATCCAGCCTCTTCCTCAAAACTTCCAGTTCAGAGTTGAGTTGCTCATTAAAAGCTAGTACTTAATTTCTATGTTATCAATTAATCTTCACTTCACTTAGGCAATCCCTCGCAGTCCGAGGATGATGGTTCTCCAACGTCGGGGTTCTGGTGGTGGGTCCATAGATGACCGTGGAGCCCTATTCTTGATCTACATCTTCTCCCGCAGTGTGGGCATCGATTTCCAGGTGGAAGGCGGTCGCGGTCGGGGTTGACTTGATGCGCCTTCCTCTTGGCATGTTTCTCTCTTTCGCTCTCCATTTGTGACTCTTCAAATTCTACAGCACTGCTGGTCACAGCTGACCTCCAGCTGGAGTGCTCAAGGGCCAGGGCTTCCCAGTTCTCAGTGTCTATGCCAGAGTTTTTTAAGGTTGGCTTTGAGCCCATCTTAAAATCTGCTGGAATAAACACTAAAATGGATGGGTTAAAACATTATCCTTTAATATCATCCACAAGCCGCCTCCCTATTTTTAAAAGCAGCATCACAAAACTTAGCCACGAATAAGCCATTAATAAGAATGTTCTGCCCAATTTTCAAATCTTGTACTTTTCAATAAATACTTCTAAACAATACTTGGTGGACTCCGTTCCTCTGTGATGGATGCTTTTAATACAGCAGAGGTGGGTGAGGCATTCAGAGTCGTGATCAATATGTAAAGACCAATTATAGTTGGAAATATTATCAAAATATGGAAACCCGAGTGGTGCAGCGGGTTAAACTGCTGAGCTGCTGAACTTGGTGACCGAAAGGCCAGCAATTCGAATCCAGGGAGTGGGAAGAGTTCCTGCTGTTATCCCCAGCTTCTGCCAACCTAGCAGTTCAGAAACATGCAAATGTGAATAGATCAATAGATACCACTTTGGCAGGTAGGTAACGGCACTCCATGTAGTCATGCCGGCCACATGATCTTGTAGGTGTTTATGGACAACGCCGACTCTTCAGCTTAGAAACAGAGATGAGCACCACCCCGCAGAGTTGGACACGAGTAGACTTAATATCAAGGTGTAACCTTTACCTTATGATCATTATGTATCCAAGGGTAAGCGCTAAGCGCACTGCAAGATTGAAAATGTCAAGAATTCTTGAGCTGCATTGATCGATTTATTCAAAGTATAAACGAATAATAGAATATGTTAGGTAAAAACATTGTTTATTTAATTATCTACTTCAAAAATCAAAATGCTACCAAAAACATAACAATAATTGTTGTTCCAGGGGGAGGGGGAGGCAAATAATGACATGAATAATTATTTTATCTGCTTCTATAGACATGAAAAAAATAAGAAATCTTATCAGAAACAACATAATATATTCCTTCCACAAATTCCCTGTGGGGGATAAATTGTAGGGCACGCTGTTCCAGTGACGCAGATGCCTTTCATGCCTGTACATTCAGCTCGTGTTCTCGGACGCTCAAACACACAGGCATATCCTAGAGAGAGAGAGAAAGTGTTGAACTAGGGTATTCTGGCATTCTGGCATGCTCAGCACGACACCTACTGGTTTTTCATTCTTTCATCTCCCAGGCAATGATAACATGGATGCTGCTAGCAGTCCCATGCTATATTCACTTGATAAATATTCATTTATTTATTTATCCCATCTTTCTCAACCACGAAGGGTGTGCCGCTAAGTGTATTTCAGTCAGGTCCAATGCAGAAGAAACAAAGACATTGCATACAGGCAAGAGGAAAAAACAGATAACTTTACTCTTATCAGCTGCGTTAAACTAAAACTTGCAGTGTTGCATACAAAATCAAACAGTGCAACAAACTCACATAGTCCTTGTAAGCAATACAGAATAAGGTATCTTCATCTACATCAGTGTTTCTCAACCTGGGGGTCGGGACCCCAGGGTGGGTCACGAGGGGGTGTCATAGGGGTCTCCAAAGTATTTTCTGTTGGTTATGGGGGTTCTGTGTGGGAAGTTTTGTTGGTGTCCGAATGCTCTTTGATTGTCTATAAATCCCAGCAACTACAACTCCAAATGTCAAGGTCTATTTTCCCCAAATTCCACCAGTGTCCACATTTGGGCATACTGAGTATTCGTGCCAAGTTTGGTCCGCATCCATCATTGTTTGAGTCCACAGTGATCTCTGGATGTAGGTGAACTACAACTCCAAAACTCAAGGTCAATGCCCACCAAGTCCTTCCAGTATTTTCAGTGGGTCATGGCAGTCCTGTGTGCCAAGTTTGGTTCAGTTCCATTGCTGGTGGAGTTCTGAATGCTCTTTGAGTGTAGGTGAACTATAAATCCCAGCAACTACAACTCCCAAATGACAAAAAAAAATCCCTCCCAACCCCACCAGTATTCAGATTTAGGCATATTGGGTATTTGTGCCAAATGTGGTCCAGTGAAGGAAAATTTGCTGCAGTGATTCTCTGCATATCTGCATATCCGCATATCCCCATCTTGAGTTTTGACAGAAGTCCCACAGCGACATTTTCCATGTTTTTATGATAGAACCAATTAAGAAATGACATTTAAAACCCAGTAACAAAAATCGTGTTACACAGTAAATGTTTTATTTTTATACAGTATTTCTTTTATATCCCTATATACCTGGGAGCATGTAAAATCTATAGGTTATGATTTTTAAATAAAAAAAATGTGTGCCTTACCTGGAGATGCCAAGAGGGTCCAGCAAAGGATAACAATGGAAAGGCTGGCAGTTTTCATTACTGTATTGGATAAGATCAGAAGTATCAGCTCTACTCTGTCTCCCAGATAAGACACAAAGCTTAAATGTGTCCTCAAACGGAAAGGCAAACAGATAACAAGAAATCACTTTAGCCAAAGTATATACCAAGCCCTAGCACTGCTTTCAGTCCAACCAAAGGTTTTTTTTTTCAACCACTAGTGTTTTATAGAACTACAGAGTTATGAAGACAATAACTAAATGCTCATGAGCAATATCTTTATCTAATATACACATGGAATTATCATCAGCATCATCATCATCTTACCTGTCCAAACAGATCTCCCCCTATGAACCATCTCAGAGATTAAGATACATGGGGAGGCCCTGTTCTCGGTCTCACCTCCTTCGCAGATGTGACTGGTGGGAACGAGAAACAGGGTTTTCTCGGTGGTGGCCCCTCAGATGTGGAACTCCCTTCCCAGTGATGTTAAATTACCCCCCCCCCCCCCCGATCTTCGGAAAAAGAGTGAAATCATGGACCTGGGATCAAGCCTTCAGAGAAGAACCATAGTAAAATTAGATTAATTGGAACTATGTGGAATGAACTGGATAATGATTGTGGATTACATGGTTTTAATGTTTTATAATGTGTTAATCAAAATACATTAAAATCAAAATCAAAATTAAATCATAGAATCATAGAATTCTATGATTCTATGATTCTATGATTTAATTTTGATTTTGATTTTAATGTATTTTGATTGTATATTGTGAAGGCATTGAATTATTGCTTATCTGTAAGCTGCCTTAAGTTCCCTCTGGGGTATAGAAAGGTGGGTTATAAATATAGTAGATTAATTAATTAATTAATTAGTCATCATCAACAACATCATTATACCCCACTTTTTTCTGGATTGAGAACCAAAGTGATCTGGGCTCTATGTGACTAGCACATCATATATCCAGAGCATGTTTGCTGTTTAAGAGGATATTCTCAGAGTCTTGTACTATATGTAGCAATTATTATTATTATTGTTATTGTTATTGTTATTATTATTATTTCTTACCCACCTCTTTTTAAAAACCTGCCTGAGGTGGGTTACAACATAGCTAAAACAGATACTCATCAGAATCATTATATAAAAATACATATATTAAAATGTATTTAGACAAATACGTGTTTTAATATACACAGAACAAAGATTAAAATATAGTGAACACAAGAGGTGAGCTTAAAATTCATGATTAAAACTGGTTTAGTGGACCTGCCAGAAGAGATAGATCTTCAGAAATGTTTTAAATTCCAACAGCTCTTTAAGCTGTCAGATCTTTTCTGGCAGGTCATGACACAGTTGTTGGGCAGCCAATGAAGAGGTCCTCTTGGTTGCAAGTTGGTTTTGACAGGTTGAAGTAGCAGCCCCCCAGAGGACAAAAGTGTTTGGGGCAGATTATATAGGAGAAGGTGATCCTGTAGGTAACCTAGACCCAAACCGTTTAGGACTTTAAGGGTCAAAACCAACACGTTGTACTTTGCCCAGAAACTAACTGGCAGCCAGTGGAGTTAAATTAGTACAGGTGTAATATGCTTACAACTAGATGTTCCTGTAACCAATCTGGCTGTGTTTTGAACCAATTGGAGTTTTGGTACAAAGTTAGCCCAATGTAAAGCACATTGCAGAAGTCCAACATTGAGATTACCAGTGTGTGCACACTATCTTTGGGTCCTCCAAATCTCGGAAGGGGTGCAGCTAGCAGATTAGCCAAAACTGGTAATAAGCACTCCTGACTGTCACGTCTACCTGGGCTGACATTTGGAGAGACAGATCCAGGAGCACTTGCAAACTGTGAACACAGTCTTTCAGGGGGAGTGTTAGCCCATCCAGAACTAGTGAACACACCTCTAGTCGCATATTAACAACCCTTGATGACAAGTACCTCTGTTTTGTCTGGATTCAGTTACAATTTGTTTTTCCTCATCCAGCACATTTCCTCCTTCAGGCATTCATTCAGAGGAGATACAGTACTATCCATGGCTGTAGCTGTTTTTGCAGGCATGCAGAAATATATTTGGCTGTCATCATCATACTGATAACACTCTGCCCCATGGCTCCAGATGATTTCATCTAGCGGTTTCATGTAAATATTAAAAAGCATTGGGGACAGAATGGTATCTTGTGGAATGCCATATCAGTATGATGATGACACCCAAATATATTTCTCCTTTTTTGAGGAGCAGCTTTCCCCAAGCACCACCATCTGGAACCTGTCTACAGAAGCGGCCCTAGGTAATTTTCAACGGTAAGCAAACAGTATTTGGGCAGCACATCCCCCCCCCCTTCCAACCAATCACTGATATATATTTTCTGTTTGTTGTGGGAGTTCTGTGTGCCATATTTGGTTCAATTCCATCATTGGTGGAGTTCAGAATGCTCTTTGATTGTAGGTGAACCATACATCCCAGTAACTACAACTCGCATATGTCAAGGTCTATTTTCCCCAAGAGTGCCTCAAGAGCGCCCCTGGGCAAAATCAACTGTACTGCAAATGCTTACTTTGCGTAATGGGTTGAGCCACTCCTGCCTGTCTGCAAGGTACAGCCAGAACCACTGCAACACCGTGCCTTCAATTTCCAAACCTATGAGGTGTTCAAGAAGGATATCATGGTCAATGATATCAAAAGTTGCTGAGAGATATAGAAGCATCAACAGGGACACACACCCTACTAAGAAGTCTCAACTCCCCATCCTGCTTAGAAGCCGGTTTGAAGAGGGTCAAGTAAGTGTGTAATCCAAAACTTCCTGGAGTTATCAATCACCTTGCCCAAAAAAGGAAGGTTAGAGGCTGGCCAATAATAATTAAGATCCAAGGGTTCTGGGGAAGCCTTTTTCAACAGTGGTCTAATTACTGTTTTTTTAAAAACAGGATGGAAAATTCCCCTCTCTGAGATATGCATTAATAATTTGCTGTGTTTGAGATCAAATTGCACCTTCTCCCTGGATAACCAACCAAGAAGGGCAAGGATCATGAAAGCAGGTTGTCCTCCTTACCTGCCCCAGTAGCTTGTCCGCATCAGCAGTACTCACCAATTGACACTGATCACTGTAATCCCACTTCCAGAATTGCTGGACACCTTGTTTTTGGCTTCTGCTCCTTAGTCGGCTCTTATGCGAGAGATTGTGTCTGTGAAATGGTTGTTAAAGGCATAATAGTGAGCTAATGAAGCTCCTACTAATGGGTTCAGAGGGGACAGTACCTGAGTTAAACCTCTCACTATCCTGAACAGCTCAGCTGGACATGACTCCACAGACACAATACACGTAGAGAAGAAAGCAGGGATAGGTTGCAGTCTTCCACCCTTGCAAGGGTAGATTGCAGCCAGGGGTGGATCAATCCATTACGCAAAGTAAGCATTTGCAGTATAGTTGATTTTGCCCAGGGGTGCTCTTGAGGCACTCTTGGGGGAAAACAGACCTTGACATATGTGAGTTGTAGTTACTGGGATGTATAGTTCACCTACAATTAAAGAGCATTCTGAACACCAATGATGGAATTGAACCAAATATGGCACACAGAACTCCCACGACAAACAGAAAATATATATCAGTGATTGGTTGAGGAGGGGGGCGCCAAAATACTCTTTGCTTACCATTGAAAATTACCTAGCCCGCCTCTAATTGCAGCTATGATACTAGCCCTGACCAGAAAATTACCTGTTCATGACAGCTCAGATATTTGGATCACTTCTGCTCACAGATCCATGTGTTCCGAGCTGAAAAACACATCAAGAGTATGACTTACTGAGTATGTTGGTCCAAAAACCAATTGGGATAGGCTCATGATTGTCATGGACACCATGAACTCCTGAAGTGCACCTGACAATCTGACCTTCAGTGGTATGCTGAAGCCACTCCTAATTGTTGACCCTGGGCAGATAATATTGCAGAATTCTTAGCATAACCCAAATGGGTTTTTCATGCTGTATGGCCATGTTCTAGAAGCAATCTCTCCTGACTTTTTGTCTGCATCTATGGCAGGCATCCTCAGAAGCTATGTCAAAGGATGTCTGTCATAGATGTAGGTGAAATGTCAGGAGAGAATGCTTCTAGAACATGGCCATACAGCCCGAAAAACCTACAACAACCCAGTGATTCTGGCCATGAAAGCCTTCGACAATAGATAGCCCAAATGATTGATCCCAACAAACAATACAGGACATGGGTAGATGTCAGATACTGTCATGCTAGAGTTGATCAGACTTACTAAAACAGATCACCATACAGCTGAATCTTTAATCCTTAAACCATTGAAACTTGACAGGGATCTCAAGTCAGATAACAAAGAAGAGCAAAAAGCTGATATCGAATTTCTTGAATGTGACAGAAGGCTCACTTACATGAATGTTCCTGAGAGAATGGCATAAACACTGTATTTGTTGCTTCCACAAAGTCGTAATGGGAGTAGTGAACAGCAGTGAGTTTGTCTGAAGATGCTCAGTGTCTTCTTCACAGATATGGATTTCTTTTTAACTTATTTTTACAACTTGTTATTAGACTAGCAAATCATTTCTTCAAATAAATGATGTGAACTGAAGTGGGTGTTGAAAGAATCTAAGTGTGCTTTTCAACAGCTGTTTGAAAGTGGCTGTGTGGGCCTTCATATCTTGTAAAAGGATCAAGCAAAAATAACCAAGTTATGTTTCCTTTGCACATGGGATGGGCAGGTTGCATTGGAATCAAGAGGAATCACAAGAAAGAAATCACACCTGACATCCTCCGGGAAGTAGCAGCCAATAGTGAAAGGACCAAGGCAGTGACATCTCCAGCTCATCCCCTGTTTGGGTATCAGCCAGCACGTCAACGACTTAAATCAAGAAATAGTTTTCTAAGATCTACAGAGACACTCACTGGAACACCTCAGCAAGCGAGAGTCCAAAAGTGGCAGGCTCAAACCCAGGACCTCAACCAATGGCAGATAGCAAATGAGAGACTCCCCCCTGGGCACACAGAGGACTGAGCGACTTGGAAAGCGCTGAACAGACTGCGCTCTGGCACCACGAGATGCAGAGCCAACCTTAAATGGGGCTACAATGTGGAATTCACAACATGCGAGTGTGGAGAAGAGCAAACCATTCACCACCTGCTGCAATGCAACCTGAGCCCTGCCACATGCACAATGGAGGACCTTCTTGCGGCAACACCAGAGGCACTCCAAGTGGCCAGATATTGCTCAAAGGACATTTAATCAACTACCAAGCTTGCAAACTTTGTGGGTTTTTTTTTACCTGTTTGTTTGTTTTGTTCTGTTAGAAATGTAATACAATGGTCTGGTTGCCCCTGACATGATAAATAAATAAACAAGAAAGTTGATAGTATAAGGAATGTTAATGCATTAAAGGAAGAAGTTTGAACTGTGCAGCTCTAATATTCTTTCCATTTTCTCCTATAAGAGAAACTGTGAAGTATAACACCAACTAGGTACATATTTAACATGGGAGCAGCTAGTCCAGACTGTAGTACTTGAAGTGGTGATTCATTGGCTGGTGCCAGCCCATAATATAATTTCAGGAGATAAAGAAACATTTATGGTGCAAATATGGTATTGGTCCCTAGAATATTGAGCCAGTAAGGCATAGCGGTTTGAGTATCAGACTAGGACCCTGGGATGTCATGTTTTAAACCTGTACTCAGGCATGGAACCCCATTTGGTGATCTTGGATAATTCACAATTTTTCAATCTCTGAGGAAAACCATGTCAAATATCCTCTGTACATATCTTCTAGAGAAAACCCTATGATGAGTTCAGTTGAATGTTGTGCTTTGGGCATTGGACCCATGATCATCATAGGTGATTCCTCATGACCTAGTGCAGTGGTTCCCAACCTGTGGTAAGTAGACTACCAGTAGTCTGTAAAAGCTAAAATATGGTTTGTAGCTTCACCATTACTACACTGGTGCAACTAGAGCAACTGGTCTGGTGAGATCCTCTTATAGTGCCGAGGCTTATTAAATATGGTTTTCTGTGGGTGAGCAGATGGTGACTACTAGATGGCATCTGTTCTGTATCAGAAACTAGAGCTGATGTGGTCTCTCCAATGCATTTTTCTGAATCTATATATCCAAACTGAATCTAAAATTGACAAAAAAACTGATTCGTAACACTTTTGGTACTAATGTTGGAGAGTAGTCCCTGTTCAAGTGGTCCCTGGTCAAAGGGGTCCCTGGTCAAAAAAAGGTTGGGAATCACTGGCCTAGTATGATTGTCTTCCAAAAGTAGGGTCTGTAAATGACTGTAGATAAATTCCATTCCAAACTTGAACCCATATCCAGTTGTTAATCCCAAACACAACAGAACTATTGAATTAATAGTGTCCTGGTGAGTTAACAAACTTTGAATAAAACCAATGTGAATTCTTATTGGGACTTGGAACTGGATTTCAATGCTGATATCCATACAGAAAAAAGCAATAGAATACTTATTTTTCAGGTGGAGGAGGGGTACCATGATAGAGGAACTACATTTCAATGCAATGCGCTCTACGTGGGGCTGCCCTTTAAGACGGCTCGGAAGCTACAACTGGTCCAACGATCAGCAGCCAGGATGCCAACTGGGGCCCCTTACAGAGAGAGGTCAACCCTCCTGTTCAAGGAGCTCCACTGGCTGCCATTTATTTTCCGAGCCCAATTCAAGGTGCAGGTGCTTACCTACAAAGCCCTGAATGGTTTGGGACCAGCCTACCTGCGTGACCACATTTCCATCTACGAACCCACACGTTCACTTCGGTCATCTGGAGAGGCCCTGCTCGTGATCCCACCGGCGTCGCAAGCGCGCTTGGTGGGGACGCGGGACAGGGCCTTTTCCATGGTGGCCCCCCGACCTTGGAACACCCTCCCCAAAGACCTTAGACAGGCCCCTACATTGGCTGTCTTCAGAAAGAACTTGAAGACCTGGCTTTTCCGATGCGCCTTCCCAGATTAGGAAATCTCCACTACCAAGTCCCATAAGCACTTTATCAGAACCAATGATTGCTGCACATCGCACATCGCACTTGCCCTGGAAGCCCTATATACACCTCCTGTCACATCAGCACTTTTAATCTTGTACCCATTGCTCTTGATTGGCCCAGTTTTATTGTGTTTACTGTATTGTGCCTGCTGTTTATTTTGCTTTATTCTGTTTTTAATTGTTTGATTTGCTTAGATTGTATTGTTGTGTTGTGTGTTGAGGCCTCGGCCAGTGTAAGCCGCATCGAATCCTTCGGGAGATGCTAGCGGTGTACAAATAAAGTTTAATTTCACTGAAACACATAACCACCACACATGTTTTTAAACACTTTATCTTGGGTTTATTTGAAAAATTGTACATTTTAAAAGCAAGATGGCTTAGTCATAGTACTTGGGTTTCCAGTGTCCTTTAAATCTGCAGAAAGACAAAAGATTTAATGATGAGTTTTCTATAAAAGTATGGCACAAAACATGAAAATAAAATAGATTCAATACATGTATAACATTGTTTTATGGTAGTTTACAAATAGAGAGTCATACCAACAGGTTCTGCAGAAAGATATTTTTGGGAATTCTGTTTGTGCTATTTAATTAGCCAATTTTTTTTGTCTTTTGGCATGACCCTTCCCAATGAAGATACTTTACCTAGCATCAGTGATATAGAGACAAGAGAGCCCCTCCTGAAGGCAGTCAGAGCATGTGTGGACAATTTTCCCAACCCTATTTCCATCAGTGAGCAAGGTAGCATCAAGCAAACATAGCATCCCTGTCACTTTCTTATCACAGCCATGGCATCACTAGGGTTGTTGTCACACACACACACACATACACCAAGCAGGCAGCCTCCCCACAGCTCTGGTATTTGGTAGCTTCTGCCACTGTACCCAGCCTAGTGTGGTCGTACCAGCAGATAACAAGGGAGAGGAGACAGGGGATGGAATGGCAAAATGAGAAGCAACAGTAGTTTGGAATGGTTGATTGCTGCACCATTCTCACTTGTCCTCCCCACTACCCTTCTTCTGCTCCAGATGCCTAGCACACCATTGTCCACCTTATATTGCCTTTGTTTACTCCTACTAACCTGCCATGCCCTTTCTTCTGAGCAAGGGCATGGCATTGCCCCCACTGCTTCCACTATCATGCCTCCCTATGCTGATTCAATAGTGCCTAACTGGTTGACATGAAAGGGGAGGAAATGCAATCTCTCTACGTGGGGTTGCCTTTGAAGATGGTTCAGAAGCTTCAATTAGTCCAACAAATAGCAGCCAGGTTGCTAACAGGAGTGGCGCTCAGGGAGCATACAACCTCCTTGCTATGCCAGCTCCACTGGCTGCTGGTTTGCTACCGGGCCCAATTCAAAGTGCTGGCTTTGGCCTATAAAGCCCTAAATGGTTCTGGCCCAACTTACATGTCCGAACGTTTCTCCCCTTATGAACCATCAAGGACTCTAAGATCATCTGGGGAGGCCCTGCTCTCGGTCTCAACTTCATCACAAGTACGTTTGGCGGGAATGAGAGACGGGACCTTTTCAGTGGTGGCCCCTCGGCTATGGAACACCCTCCCTAGGGAGATTAGATCTGCTCCCTCCCTCTTAATGTTTCGGAGGCAAGTTAAAACATGGCTGTTTCAGCAAGCGTTTACAAATGCAGAGTTGCTAATATAGGAAATTGAACGATTTGACAATGGAACTGGACAATGCTTGATAATAATGAGAAGCTAATTATGTTGTTTTTATTGCTTTTGTGGTGTTTTATATTGTTTAATGTTTTAAACTGTATTATGTTTTCATATGTACTGATTTGTTGGAAACTGCCTTGAGTCGCCGATTGGCTGAGAAAGGCAGTATACAAATACAGTAAATAAATAAAATAAATAAAATCTCTCCACACTCTGGTCAATAGTAGAATTGACCTCTTCTTTGTGTGCAACTAATCCCTGGCATATGCGATTGGTAGGAGGCACCATTAATATAGATCCACATGGTTCCAGAACTCTGGGTTACATGTCTGTAAGTATGATCCTGAATTCCAGCCTTTGTTATATAGGAGATTGCCTTGAGAGACTGGGCATGTTAAAGTTGATAAGGGAGGGAGAGTAAGGGTGGAAAGCAAGATTGTGGAGAAAAGTGAGAGGGTTTTGGCATATGAATCATTTATTTATTTATTTATTTATTTTCAACATTTATATACCACCTTTCTCAGCCCAAGGGCAACTCAGGGCAGTTCACAGTTGGCAACAATTCAATGCCACAACAATTATAATAGTTAAAAACAAACATAAATCGCATTAAAACATTAAGATTTTAAAACGATATTAATAACTGTACAGCCTTAAAAACATTATCGTGAGCACCACCATGTCAAGTCATTATTCAGTTTTATCGTCAAGTTGTTCAGTGAATTCATATAACTGTACTTGGAAAAAGCCTGCTCAAAAAGCCAGGTTTTCACCTTCCTTCAAAAAGTCAGGAGGGAGGAGGCCAATCTTATATCCCTAGGTAGGGCGTGTCAGAGATTTGGGTGGATGCGCAGCGGAAGGGTTGCTAGATCAACAGACACAGTACTCCCAAAATCAGGACTCTGTAGTCTTACAGTTGCAAAAGAGCACACAGTTTACTAAGTACATCTACACACGTCTATTCACAGCGGGCTATAATCAGGAATTACAAAGCACACACCAACAGTTTCTGAACATCTGCTTATCTGACTTCCGGCTGAAACCGGATCCTCCCTCTTCTTCCCACAGTCAGAGAACCGTTATCTCATTTCTGTCACGGTTACATTTTCTCTGCCTCTCACAGTATTTCTAACACACAATTGAACAGAATAGAATCCATCTTGAAATACATCTTAATCCATCTTGAATTACATAGAAACACATTGAAAAAACACACATGCATAACTCAATAATTCTGACAGGGCATTCCACAGTTGAGGGGCCACTGCTGAGAAGGCTCTGTCTCTTGTCCCCACCAAATGCATCTGCGAGGAAGATCTTAACATCCTAGATGGTTCATAAGGAGAGATATGTTCGGATAGGTATGTTGGACCTGACTGAAGATTTGATGTGGAGGTCATGAAAACACTGCTTTGCAGAAGTAATTTTTATTGCTTCCTAATCTTTGCTTGCATATTAAGACACTAGAGCAAAAACATCCTAAGAAGTATTTGTTTGTGAAAGTTTTGCCAAGGCCCCATCTACACTGACCATTTAATGCAGCTTTAAGTGGCCCACAAAACACACTCCGTCAATCGATACTGCAGATACAAAGGAGACAAAGAATATTTTTAAAGTCACCAGAAAAATTTGAAACAAGCCATAAAATGTGCTGCAGCAGATTCCAATATATCCCAGATTCAGGGTGAAATTGGCTCTGCAAAATACAGAGTACATTGTAGACACTTGTCTCTGCTAAAGGGCATTATAGAAACCAGAATGAGAGCAGCCAAAAATGCCCCAAGACATAACTGAGCAGCAGAGGGCTCATTGTTCCCGAAAGCGGGGGGGGGGGGGGGGGGGGGGCTCATTACTGTCACTTTTTCCTTCTTTTTTGGCCCCATATGTCTTATTTATTTATTATTTAAAGCATTTATATTCCACCCTTCTTACCCCGAAGGGGACTCAGGACAGAGCACAACATATAAATGGCAAATATTTAATGCCGAAACATACTAGACTATACACATACAAAAACATTAAAATAACTTATCTTGATGTTAAAATGCTCTGTTTAAAACTGTCTCAAACATCCATATCGAATCTGTTTGGCATAATAAGAGTTTCTATCACTGCCTCATTGCACAGTCCAAAAGGCTTGGTCCCACAGCTAAGTTTTTATCATTCTTCTAAAGGACAGGAGGGTATGATCCTGGATTCATCGCTGAGCCTGGAGCCCCAGGTCTCGGCGGTGACCAGGGGAGCATTTGCACAGCTAAGGCTTGTGCGCCAGCTGCGCCCGTACCTTGGGAAGTCTGACTTGGCCACGGTAGTCCACGCTCTGGTTACATCCTGTTTAGACTACTGCAACGCTCTCTACGTGGGGTTGTCTTTGAAGACGACCTGGAAGCTTCAATTGGTCCAACGTGCGGCAGCCATGATACTAACAGGAACAGGATACAGGGAGCATACAACCCCCTTGTTGCACCAGCTCCACTGGCTGCCGATCTGCTACCGGGCTCAATTCAAGGTGCTGGCGTTTGCCTATAAAGCCCTAAACGGTTCCGGCCCAAGATACCTATCCGACCGCATCTCGACGTACGAGCCCACCAGGACTTTGAGATCTTCCGGGGAGGCCCTGCTCTCGATCCCGCCTGCTTCACAAGCACGGCTGGCGGGGACGAGAGAGAGGGTCTTCTCAGTGGTGGCTCCTCGGCTGTGGAACACTCGTCCCGCGGACATTAGACTGGCCCCTTCCCTGATGATATTCCGCAGGAAATTAAAGACTTGGTTGTTCAAGAAGGCGTTCGAACAAGAAGTGCAATGATTGGTAATGACTATAGGAATGGAACAATGGAAATGATACTGGATTGTGGCCTGGACGATGAGACGACGATGAATGGTTTTCGTAGTAATGATGATGTTTTGTATAATGCTGGACTGTGAATTGTTTTTATACTGTGTCTTGAATTTTGTGGTTCCTATGTTGTACACCGCTGTGAGTCGCCCCTGGGCTGAGAACAGCGGTATATAAGCAAAGTAAATAAATAAATAGTAAATAAATAAATAAGGAGGGAAGGGGTTGACCTAATCTCATTAGGAAGGGAATTCCATAGCCAAGGGGCAATCTCTGAGAAGGTCCTCTCTCTCGTCTCTGCCAATGGTACCTGAGAAAGTGTTGGAACAGAGAACAGGGCCTCACCAGAAAATCTTAATCTCCACAATGGTTTGTAGAGGGAGGTGTGTTCAGACAGGTAAACAGAGCTGTAACTCTTTAAGGCTTTGTAGGTCAAAGTCAGCACTATGAATTGTGCTCGATAGCAAACTAGCAGTCAGTGTAGATGGCATAACATGGGAGTTGTATCCTCCCTGTATGTTGCTCCAGTTATTATCCTGGCTGCATCTCATTGGACTATTTAAAGCTTCTGAGCAGTCTTCAAATGCAACCCCACATACAGCACGTTGCAGTAATCTAACCTAGATGTGACAAGAGCATGGACCACTGTGGTCAAGTCTGACTTCCCAAGGTATGGGTGCAACTGCGAACCTGTGCCTTCAAGGGGAGTGTAACCCTATCCAGAACAGGCTGTAAACTGTGCCTTCAAGGGGAACTTTGTTGGATCCTGCTGCAGGAGAGACCCTGGGGCCTGAGTATTGCCTGTTCTGTCGCTGCTGGACTTGAAACGAAGTGCTTTTAAGACAGGATGTTTGGCTTGAGTCCAGCGGGAAGCCAGGGCCCCCGAAAAGAAGCCTTTAGAGAATTTTCCCTCATTAAAAAGTCTTTAGGAGGCTTGAGTCAACAGTCTTTTATTGATGAACAATTAAACAGCTTCCAAAAATTAAGCAAATGCTTTCAGGCTTCAAGCAACTGGTGGCTTCTAACTGTTTCTTTGCTTTATTTTCAAGGAAAATCCCCTTTCTGATTATTAGAGCTGTTATTCCCTCTGGAATTCCTCAGGGCTGTAAGGCTGTTTCCCCGGAACCTTTGGGAATCTTTAGAGGCTCTTAAGACCGTTCTCCCCCAGGAAGTCTTAAGGGTTGAAGCCTTTGTACAGGAGGAGGTCTGTACACATCCTGTGCATTGACTTCCTTTGCTGAGACTAACTGAAAAATGGCCCCATTCCTCCAAAAACCCCAAAGAGGGCGGGACCAGGGAACCTAACTATAATTGACAGGTGGCTTGCCCTATGAATGCAGCCAAAAGAAGCCACCTATCTGCAGAGTCCCTGAAACTTAGGACTATAAACAAACATTCAGTGCAAAGCAAACAAATTTGGAGCTCCTGAAACAGCTGTTCCAGAACATTGCCATCCAGCTTTGCTGCCTGCTCAGCCCTGGGCTTACCCATGAGGAGACCTGCAGTCACATGGCCCCTGCAGTCTCACCACGTGGCTACTTTAGTGGCCATGCCACCCATCACCCGACTGTCAGAACACCTGTGTGGGGTGCCTCCATGGACCATGGATATTGGAACATCTGTTCCCCTGCCTCACCTGTTGCTTCTGGCCGCTTATTCCATCAGCCCACTTTGGTTGGGATTGAATCTTTACTTTTAAGCTTTTAAATTGTATTTATATTTGAATTGTTCAATTGTTGTATCATGTTTATTAATGTATGTTTAAATCGATATGTTAGTTGTTTAAATTGATATGTCATGTTTCTTATTATATGTGTAATGCAGCATTGTATGCCATGGACTGTAAGCTGCCCCGAGTCCCCCATTGGGGTGAGAAGGGCAGGGTATAAATATAGTATAATAATAATAATAATAATATACCCTGTGTATTCTTATTGCAACTGACCAGGAGGATCGCTGTCTTGTCTGGATTCAACTTCAATTTGCTCGCCCTCATCCAGACCATCCAAGTGGCCAGGCACCGGTTCAAAACTTGGACCGCCTGATACTCTGATGCACATCTCTGCAGGATTACATGTTCCATGTAATCACTCTCCTGGCCTCAAATCAGGCATGGCAATATAATTGCAGCAAAACCTTTTTTTCTGCCAAACCAGTTCTAAGCTGCATTATAGTGTCAGTGTCAATGTGCCCTGAAAAGCAAATGTGTGTGTGTTTGGCTTCCAGACAACAGTCAACAAATGGTTACCCTATTAATTTCATAGGGGTTTGTTAGACAGAGAACACACCAAGTTGATTTTGTCATTTCCACTTTCTGAAATGTAGGCTATGGTTCCTTGTATTCATAAGTTATCTCCCATCTAAATACTAATTAGGAGTGTCTGTGCTTAGTTTTCAAGATAAGACAGGAACTGCTGCCTTTAGAGTATTTAGTCCTCTGGCACAACATGGTAAATTCCTGTTTGTTATGGTTTATCCCCATCCTCTCTCTTTCTACATCACTACAAGTAGTAGTCATTTTCCTTCCAACAATGTGATGTGGCAGCAAAAAAAAGCCAATGGGATTTCGGCCTGCATCAATAGGAGCATAGTGTCTAGATCTAAGGAAGTAATGCTACCCCTCTATTCCGCTTTGGTTTGACCACACCTGGAATATTGTGTCCAATTCTGGGCACCACAATTCAAGAGAGATATTGACAAGCTGGAATGTGTCCAGAGGAGGGCGACTAAAATGATCAAGGGTCTGGAGAACAAGCCCTATGAGGAGCGGCTAAAGGAGCTGGGCATGTTTAGCCTGAAGAAGAGAAGGCTGAGAGGAGACATGATAGCCATGTATAAATATGTGAGAGGAAGCCACAGGGAGGAGGGAGCAAGCTTGTTTTCTGCTTCCCTGGAGAATAGGACGCGGAACAATGGCTTCAAACTACAAGAGAGGAGATTCCATCTGAACATTAGGAAGAACTTCCTGACTGTGAGAGCCGTTCAGCAGTGGAACTCTCTGCCCCGGAGTGTGGTGGAGGCTCCTTCTTTGGAAGCTTTTAAACAGAAGCTGGATGGCCATCTGTCAGGGGTGATTTGAATACAATATTCCTGCTTCTTGGCAGGGGGTTGGACTGGATGGCCCATGAGGTCTCTTCCAACTCTTTGATTCTATGATTCTATGATTTCCTCTTTCTGAAATGTAGACTATGGTTCCTTGTATTCATAAGTTATCTCCCATCTAAATACTAATTAGAAGTATTTGTGCTTAGTTTTCAAGATCAGACAGGAACTGCTGCCTTTAGAGTATTTAGTCCTCTGGCACAGCATGGTAAATTCCTGTTTGTTATTGTTTATTCCCATCCTCTCTCTTTCTACATCACTACAAGTAGCAGTCATTTTCCATCCTCAAGCTCCTCTAGTGGAAGTTACTTTCAAAGCTGTGGTCCAATCTATTTAAAAAAGCAAAGACACTTACGGTAAACAACATGAGGTGCCTCGACCACATGTTCCCTGGGTGGGCAAGGGTGAATTGCACTTATTTCCAACCACGCAAACACCATGAATCTTAGCACAGTCTTTTGCGGTCTCTATAGGAACTGATAAACAGGCATATCCTACAGAAAAAAAGATAAAGACATTGAGGCATAGATGGCACTCCAAAGGTCTTAAATTATTTTTTCTCCCAACGCACAATGATATGAATTGGAAAGTTCTTACCTCTAACAACAATAATGTCACTCAAAAGGTCTGTATGATATGATATGTGTAACATCTGCCTAACACTACAACCTATATCAGTGGTTCTTAACCTGTGGGCTATGGACCACCAGTGGGTTGTGAGGACAAACATTCGGTGCATGAGCCTCCTTCCTCTTGATTTGTTTTATTTGTGAGAGGAAGCCACAGGGAGGAGGGAGCAAGCTTGTTTTCTGCTTCCTTGGAGACTAGGACGCGGAACAATGGCTTCAAACTACAAGAGAGGAGATTCCATCTGAACATTAGGAAGAACTTCCTGACTGTGAGAGCCGTTCAGCAGTGGAACTCTCTGCCCCAGAGTGTAGTGGAGGCTCCTTCTTTGGAAGCTTTTAAACAGGGGCTGGATGGCCATCTGTCAGGGGTGATTTGAATGCAATATTCCTGCTTCTTGGCAGGGGGTTGGACTGGATGGCCCATGAGGTCTCTTCCAACTCTTTGATTCTATGATTCTATGATTCTATGATTTTATTTCCACTCCTTTCATGTGGCCTTCCACTCCTTCCCTGTCACTGACCAGCCTTGCCCCCTTGGATAGACCACATCAGCTCTAGATGACTAAATATGGTATTTTGTGGGCAAGCAGATGGCGACTACTGGATGGCATACATTCTGGATCAGAAATTAGAGCTGATGTGGTCTATCCAATGCAATTTTCTGAAACAGGACCCCAAATAACCAAACCAAATCTAAAGTTGACCAAAAATTGATTTGTAGCCCTTTTGGTACTAATGTTGGAGGTCCTTGGTCCAAGTGGTCCCTGGTCAAAAAAAAAGTTGGGAACCACTTACCTATATGCAAAATGAGAAAGATGGCAAGAGAGAGAGAACGCTATGTAACATATATGCATACCAGGGTGTTGTCACTATTTGAACTTACTCATATTTGCTTGCATTGAAACATTTATCAAAACCTGACAGATTTATTACGCAATTCTCTGGGACTTTCTAGTAAAAGAAAAGAATGAAGTTGGACTGGATGCTTCATGTGGTCTCTTTCAACTTGTATTATTCTATGAAGTGGGGGCATGTTAGAAAACCTTTTGGTTTAAGAGCCAATGGAATAAAAGCCCACACTAAAGGGAGTGATGCTTTAAATTGGCAAACAGAACTGCAAAATAATTGAACTGATTTATAATAATAATAATAATAATAATAATAATAATAATAATAATAATAGGAAAATAATAACTGGAAAAGCTGACATTATATGAGGATTTAAAAATCGAACTGCAAAGACTCTGGCACAAACCAGGAAAGGTGGTCCCAGTGGTGATTTGCACACTGGGTGCAGTGCTTAAAGACCTTGACCTGAACTTAAACACAATCAGCGCTGATAAAATTACCATCTGCCAGCTGCAGAAGACCACCTTACTGGGATCTGCACGCATTGTTCGCCAATACATCACACAGTCCTAGACACTTGGGAAGTGTCCGACATGTGATCCAATACAACAGCCAGCAGAGTGTCTGCTGTGGACTCATCTTGTTGTGTTTCAAATAATAATAATAATAATAATAATAATAATAATAATAATAATAATAATCTTTATTTATACCCCGCCACCATCTCCCCAAAGGGGACTCAGAGTGGTTAACATGAGACCGAGCCCAAAGATACAATACAACAAAATAAAATACAGAATGCAGACAACAAAAAATTACATCAAAATAAAATACACACAGTAACTAAATAGGATAAATATAACAAATTAACCCAATAGAAAATCGAACAGAATGGGCAGGTCAAATGTACAAGGTAAAGATAAAACCCTGGATGAGGTAGGACAGAAAATATGTAATTAAGGGGAACCAAAAGAAGAATAAACAGTGAGGTAGGCATTCAGTTTAGGATGGGGGAACGTGCATCATAGTGGCAACATTATAGATGGAGCAAGCAGAAAAGTGATAAATGTTCACTCTCCAAAAATGTATTGTGTAATTATTTATTTGTCAAACCTGACAATGTCTGTGGTAGGTAAAGGTAAAGGTAGTCCCCTGACATTAAGTCCAGTCATGTCTGACTCTAGGGTGTGGTGCTCATCTCCATTTCTAAGCCGAAGAGCCAGCGTTGTCCATAGACACCTCCAAGGTCATGTGGCTGGCATGACTGCATGGAGCGCCGTTACCTTCCTGCCGGAGCAGTACCTATTGATCTACTCACATTTGCATGTTTTCGAACTGCTAGGTTGGCAGAAGCTAGGGCTGACAGCGGAAGCTCACGCCGCTCCCCGGAATGGAACCTGTGACCTTTCTATCAACAAGCTCAGCAGCTCAGTGCTTTAACCCATTGCGCCACAGGGGGCTCCATGTCTGTGGTATGGTGAGCAAATCTTTAGTACCTTTAAATGCTTTGAGGACCTTTTCTTCTGAACTGAGTTAGCCTGAATTTCACAAAAGGTTTTCAACTCAAATCTGGGGTGTGGCTTTTCTTTTAAAAAATATTTTTATTAAAATTATATCACATAAAAAGGAAGAAGAGTGAAAGAAAAGGGAAAGAAGTAATTTTCTTTACAGTGAAACTGGGAGAACATTTGCTTGTTTATAAAGTAGGAAAAGAAAGAAAATAAGAAGAGAGAAATAAAAAGAAAAGGTTCAAAAAGAGAATGAGAAAAATAATAATGATAATAATAATAGTAACGATAGTAAGAAAACTTTAGAATAGTAGAAAAGAAAAAAATACTTAAGAAAAAAAGAAAAAAGATAATAACAAAAAAGGGAAAAAACAAAAAGAAAAGATTATATATATATATATATATATATATATATATATATATATATATATGGGTGGTGTGGCTTTTCATTTTCATCAAGGTAGCTGTGGAGTGTTTATCTTGTTCACAAGCTGATCAGCCATTCCAGAATATTACTAAAAACCACTAATAATTGTGCAAATATATTGTGTTCTAAAGTTGGGGTTTTTCCCTCTTCCCAACTGCTTACATAGACTCAAAACATATGTTCTTCCTGTATTTGGGCATGACACATCCATGACTCTCTGGTTCACTCCAACTCTAGAAATTTCCAGTAACTACTTTCTACTTGGATGCCCCACCAAAATAGATGGGAAATGTATAGGAAATGGTTAATTTGTAATAGATGAATTTATAATAGAGGCAATCAATCAAGATCTGAGATAACTAACTGGAATAGGACAAGATGAATACTTTCACGTGTAAACAAGACAATCCTGAATTTGTGGCATCACTACTGTTACCAAACAGTAACAGTGGATAGAAACCTTAAGCCTTGAGGACCTCAATGATCTTTTCAGTCCCACATCTCTGTTTATGTTGTGCCTGATCCTTACAACAGCAATATACAGTGGGCACAAATTCACTGGGTTTGAACCCCATGAAAGTTAAAAACCCATGACTTAAAATATGTCTCTACCTGGGAGAAAATCTCTCTAGGGACTTCATTGCATTAAGGCAATGAAATGGATGAAAAAGTTCCGCTAAGTAGAGCTCCACTTTCCTATGAAATGGGAGAATTGCTTACCCTCATCACACTTCCATGCAACTCAGTATGAATCCACATTATTTGAGTTAATTTATATTGAGCAAGTAAAACATTTCAAATACCTAGGTCTCTGGTTTAGCAACAACTTGTCATGGTCCACCCACTTAAAATATACACTGGCCCGGGCCAAATCGAGTGGCAGTGCGACCAGGAGGTTCTTTCACTCCAGGGGTAATCAATATATCCCCCTAGCTCTGCAAGTCTTCAAAGCAAAGGCGATGTCACAACTTCTCTATGGAGCACCCATTTGGTTAACCCCCAATAACAGCGCCATCAGATCTTTTCATTCGAAATTCCTCCACAAACTATATGGTGCCCCCAACTGTGTCCCGTATGCAGTTCTTTGTCTTGAATCTGGGCAATATTCTATTGAGGCTACTATCTGGCTAACCGTCATTAAATTTTGGCTATCTATGCACTATCAAAGTCCCAGCGACTCTCTGACTCAACTCACCTTGAGCGAACTCCACCACTCCAAATGGTGCTCAACTGTCCTAGCCAAGATCGGGGAATTGGGCTACGACAGCGATTTCCTGACCCTACTATCTTTTTCCGAGATTTTTACCCTCATCAAAAGGAGGCTGCTAGAAAGGGACCACAACCAATTGTTGAGCTTGGCAAACAAATCCTGCTCACCTATTAACTTGGCAATTCCATACACACAGGGAAATCCAGCCTTTTACATCACAGAGCTCACCAACCCCTCTTACAGAAGAGCCTACATGCTGGCTAGATTTAACATCATGCCATCGCCGCTCCATAGAGGAAGACTCAATGGCCTCCCGAGCGACAAGAGGGTCTGCCTCTGCAGCACAGGACAGCTAGACTCCATACCGCATATTCTCCTGCACTGTCCACTCTACCATGAGCTAAGATCCAGCCTGCTAACACAAGCCATAGATTCACTGAAGAACCGCAGCAATTCTGACAAAGTGATTTTGCTTTTAAATTGCCAGGACTTTAGCTGCTGCCTTTCAGTGGCAAGATTCCTGAATGAAGTCTGCAAACTGAATGTGTAGCAAACGAGAAGCCCTTTTTATTACGTGTACTATGTTTTTATACTCTCTGCCATGTTATGCCAATAAAGGCTTATTGTATTGTATTGTTGTATTTGAGTTAATTTCTCATCACATTACATTTCTGAAGCCCCGCCCACCATCCCTCCCCCACATCATTTGTAGAAAGAAATCCTCCTCTCTTTGAAATCTCAGCCTTCTTCCGAATAACACAAGATCTGAAAATTTTCTGAGCATGCTCTGTTCTGTCGCGCGCTGGGCCTGTAAATAATTGTCTTTAAAACAGGACGTGCAACCTTTGCCCAGCGGGAAGCCAGGGGCCCAAGGAGAAGTTCTCAGAGGTTTCCACCACAAATGACTTTTAGATGGCTTGAGAAGTACAACAAATTCTTTTATTAATGAACAATCAAACAGAAACTTCTCTTGTCTTCAGTAAAGTTAAGCAAATGATTCCAAGCTTTTAGGCAACTGGTGAATTCCTAAACTTGCCTATGAAGGACAGGCAATTGTCTTCAATAACTTCTTCTTTAAAGGAAAATCCCCTTTTTAACTTCTCCCAGGCTGACTGAAATCTAACCCTTACTGATGTGGGCTCCGCTATCGGGTCGAACTGCGTCTCGAACGCTGAGTGGACCTACCAGCAAGGCAGTAGATATTCTCCAGCTGGAGTTCTTTAGTCTTTAGGGCTGTTTTCCTGGAAATTCTTAAAGCTGTGGGATGCTTCCCTGGAAATTCTTAGGAGACTCTTAAAACTATTCTCCCCTGGAGATTCTTAAAGGTTGAAGCTTTTGTACAGGGGAAGTTTACACACATCCTGTACATAGCTTTCCTTGCTGAGACTAACTAAAAATGGCTCCCTTCCCTTCCCAATTGCCCTGAGCAAGGGGCGGGACCAAAACTTAATGGTGATGGACAGGTGACTTGCCCTATCACTGCAGCCAAAAGAAGCCACCTATCTGCAGAGTCCCTGAAACTTAGGACTGCAAACAAACATTCAATGCAAAGCAAACAAAATTGGAGCTCCTGGTACAGCTGTACCAGAACAATGCTCAGTTTGTCTCTTTGGGATGCCGACGAGAAGAGAGGAGGAAGGAAGGTAGAAAAAGGAATTAGGTATTTAAGGGTGCTTCCAGACAACCACTAATCCCAGGAGCATCTGCGTTTAAAAAGCACAGATGTTCCTGGAAGGTTGTCTACACTCACCCCATACTGGGACTTCCCAGTACAACATCAGGACACGAAAGCCTCCTCAGAAGCCCCCCCCCCCCCAACTCAGTAAAAAAAAAAAAAGAACTAACCTGTCCTCCCTGAGATGGCTGCCAGAGTTCTCCTGGTGTGTACAAATGATGTGCCAGGAGAAAGGAGGGGAGGGGAAAAAATTCTCTCACCCCCCCCCCCCTTTCTCTTGGCAGGCCATTTGTACGCGCCAGGAGAACTCCAGCAGTAAACTGAGTTTAGGGGGCTTATGGGGAGGAGATTGGGATTCCCACAGTTTTCTGGGCTAATTTAGTCCGGAAAACCATGGGAGTGCTATCTGGATTGCAGTATTCTGCAGTTCAGAACCAGAAATAGTGGGTTTATCACGCAACTTCCAAGAAGGCGCGGAATAAACCCACAAACCAGGGCTTTCTTGGTTTATGGCAAATTAATTTGGGATTGTCCAGGACATCATCTGGACAGCCCCTTCTTTACTGCAGGAGTTACCACAATAAACAGGCTGTCTAGATCCACCCTTAGTGTCATTTCTGGCATGTGGGGAGGGGGAAAAACTCTGCAACTTAGCTGTATGTGTTCTGGGAACAAATGTGGATATACACTGTATAATACTTTCATAATCACATACAAACAAATTTCTAAGGGATACTTGCATCATTGCATAATTGCAGCCAGGCTATTCAGTGGTAATCAAGGTCACCAACTGCAACATTCCCACTTGCCTCTGATAAGTGGGGGGGGGGGGGCATCTACATTGTACAACCCCATCTACACCGCCATCTACACTGCCAGCTTTTGAAACCAAAAGATCTGAATACTTGCATCATTGCAGCCAGGTTTTGAAGCTGCTAGGTTATTTTAAGTGTAGAATTCAGTGGAAATTAACTAATGTGGTGAAGTCCTAAGCATGATTGGGACTTCCGGCATAAATATGTGGTCAGCATCTTCTGGAGAACATCTTTCTAGAACTCTCTTAGGGCCTTTCCAGACAGGACCTTAGATCCCAGGTTTTCTGTTTATCCCAGATTATCTGTCAGTGTGGACTCATATAATCCAATTTAAAACAGAAAACCTGGGATGATATACTGGAATATAGAGCCTTTCTGGAAGGGCCCTAAGTCCCTCAACATGACTGGAGGAAATTAACCATCGAATCACACTGGAGAAACTAGAGAATCCTAGAGAGAACATTTTTAGCCAAATTAATGAATAATCAAAAAAATGTGTGGGTTTTTTCGGGCTATAGGGCCATGTTCTAGAGGCATTTCTCCTGACATTTCGCCTGCATCTATGGCAAGCATCCTCAGAGGTAGTGAGGCAGAAGCATCCTCACTACCTCTGAGGATGCTTGCCATAGATGCAGGCGAAACATCAGGAGAAATGCCTCTAGAACATGGCCCTATAGCCCGAAAAAAACCCACAAGAACCTAGTGATTCCAGCGATGAAAGCCTTCAACAATACATTAAATCAAAATTTTAAAACCCAAATGTGGGGGAACAACTTACCTAAAGAAAATAAGGCCAATGAAAGAATAATTATGGAGAGGCATCCCACTTGCATGACTGAAATTGTTGTAAGCCAGAAATCGGAACAGAAACAGAAGAAGCACTATCAAATTCATTTGACGTCCAAAGAACAGGTTTCTGTGTTATAGTTGCGTAAAACCATTTTGCATAAATGTTCCTGAGATGCTGCCATGTAATTCATAGTCCATTGATCCCCAAAAAATAATAATGTACCGTAAAAAGCATAATGTGCAGTAGATTAATTTAAAGATATTTAGGCCTCACTGAATTGTTTTTTTTAAAGTTTTTATTATTCTTGTTTTTATTATTTTATTTTATTATCCCTATTCTCAGTTATTATTCCTATTCAGAAATTAATGAAATAATTGTAGTGGGACTGGATGTGTACAACCACTGTAGGAATTTGGCTGTACAGGACTTTTTGTCACATGGAAGGTTTTTCATATTATCATGTTCCATCTTGTCTCCTGCGCTGTGCTAATAATATAATATATAATATAATATATTGTATATACATATAATATTGATAATATTATAATGTAATACAGTATAACACTAGTAATAATAATGCGGTATTATAATTATATATTTTACATCACATGTAATATTACTAATAAGATTATAGTATAAATGTATAGTACAATATAGTAATATAAAATACAAATATTGTGCTATGGTAATAATATAATATATTGTATTTACATATTACTAGTAAGCTGCTCTGAGTCCCCTTCAGGGTGAGAAGAGCAGAATATAAATGTCAGAAAGAAAGAAAGAAAGAAAGAAAGAAAGAAAGAAAGAAAGTTCTCTCAGTTCTTGTGGGGTTTTTTCGGGCTATATGGCCATGTTCCAGAGGCATTTCTCCTGACGTTTCGCCTGCATCTATGGCAAGCATCCTCAGAGGTGAGGTCCTCACCTCTGAGGATGCTTGCCATAGATGCAGACGAAACGTCAGGAGAAATGCCTCTAGAACATGGCCATATAGCCCGAAAAAACCCACAAGAACCGAGTGATTCCAGCCATGAAAGCCTTCGACAATACAAAGAGAGTTCTGTTTGAAGCATAAGGAAGAAGAGGAAATTGGCCAGTTTTCTTCAGTGAGGAAATGTAAAAATGAAAGTGGCTGATAGAGGGGAAATAGAAAGGCGTAAAGGAATTTGCTGACAATTTCCCAGAACCTGTATCTATACTTTTTAGAAGTTATTGGTAAACAAATGTATTACCATGAGACTGGAGATAAGCCAATCTTTTTATCTTTACAAAGTGGACAACTAAGAACCAGTCATCTTGGTAATGGAATTCAAAACAGTTCTAGAAGAGATCCTGTTGGATACACTGCAATTGACCGGGACTGAATTAATTTCTTTCCATATTCTTACTTCTGGAATATGTGCTGAATGGAGCATTGGATTACATGAAATTTTGTATTGTTTGAATGGAATTATGTTCACATGTACATAATTCCATTCAAACAATACAAAATTTCATGTAATCCAATGCTCCATTCAGCACATATTCCAGAAGTAAGAATATGGAAAGAAATTAATTCAGTCCCGGTCAATTGCAGGGTATCCAACAGGATCTCTTCTAGAAATGTTTCAAATTCCATGTTCACATGTCTGGCAATGAAGATCCGCTTAATTAAAACAATGGTATTCCCCGTAGTCACCTATGGATGTGAGAGCTGGACCATAGGGAAGTTGAGTGAAGAAAGATAGATGCTTCTGAACTGTGGTGTTGGAGGAAAATCCCGAGAGTGCCTTGGACCGCCAGAAAATCCAACCAGTCCATACTTCAGGAAATGAAGCCCGACTGCTCATTGGAGGGAAGGATAGTAGAGGCAAAGATGAAGTACTTTGGCCACATCATAAGAAAGGAAAGCTTAGAGAAGACAATGATGCTGGGGAAAATGGAAGGAAAAAGGAAGAGGAGTTGACCAAGGGCAAGAGGGATGGATGGTAGCCTTGAAGTGACTGGATTGACCTGGAAGGAGCTGGGGGTGGTGACGGCCGACAGGGAGCTCTGGCGTAGGCTGGTCCATGATGCCACGAAGAGACAGAAATGACTGAACGAATGAACAACAACATGTTCACATGTATTTGCAGCTTCACTGCACTTCCGCTCCCCTAAACCATTCATTTTTGAGGGGGAAGAAGTGGGGAGGGCCCAACTGACTATCGGGTTAATGGAAGAACTCCAAAAGATAATGAAATCCACCCAAACTTCTCCCTCTGACCAAAATAGGGAGGTCTAAAAATTATTGCACCTGAAAAATAACTTGAATAGGTAGACTTGTTTATAATGGAACAATTGGTTTATGGAATATTCCAAAGAGCATTGCTGTCTCAATCCCACATATTCTAAAAATAATCAAAGACAATTAATCCCTAACAGATAAATGCTCATGAACACACATATTTTCCAGAGATTAGTTTAAAGTATGGTTATTTGGCATATATCACATATACATATTACTCTGATCATTGTAGGAATCACTTGAGTTTCTTTTGAGACCTCATCACACTTACCAATGTCAGTATCCTAGGATGTCAGTTGAGAGACAGCTGGGTACACAGCCCACACATGACATTTCTCAACTTCTGGCAGAGGCCACACCTCCAACCATCATGGAAGCATCCTTGTCAACACTGGAAGGTTCCTGTGTTGAACTAGCTACAATGGAGCCAGCACACTTCTGCTTTGTTTGGGCTATGCTTCCTATGTGATTGGAGAAGCAGTGCTGCACCACAGAGGTGCTTGGGGTAACAGAGTCGCCCCATGCAGTTGCTGTTTCATCCCACTTGATGGTGAAATGTTATGGGTGTGTGAGTGATAAACTCCATTGTCATCAAAGGGTCTCAAAGAACTGTTCCAGGCAGTGATTGCTGAGAACTGAATGTATTTGGAGATGGTGTTAGGCTTTACCAGGCTCTGTACTGAAAAGGACACAATTTTCTTAAGAAAAGAATGTCTTCATTATCTCAGCTCCAAGAGGGAAATGTATCTTTCATTATTTTACAGACAACAACTGTGGCAAAGCAACATCTGAGTATGGTTGAGTATGGTGTTAATGACAGAAACATGCATGTTAGAAAAAGCTAAAGCTGTTTGCTTTTTGCCTGAGCCTGCCAGGAAAGGCAAGAGTCTTCCTCCTCTCCCTTCTTCACCTTGCGGAGTTCATTGACTGCAAAGTGATGCACTCCTTCCCCAATACACTCAGAATTCAGAAATCTATTGGGTGTGTTTATTCAAAATGCCATGCAATAACATAAAACAAAAGCAGGATAGATTATTTGATTGATGGACATGCTCTCCACTTCATCATGTTATCCTCAGGCCAATCAAATTTGTACTTGAAATAAGAATTGTTCCTCAAGGGCATTGGGAAACATCTCTCCAATCCTTCAACCTGACTTTTCATTTCTGCAGAGAAAGAAGATATTTTTAACCACACAATAGATGTTTAGGAATACTGAGGTGATGTTCTATTGTTTAGAATGGATTAGTAGGCTAATAAAGTAGATAAAACTCACATCTGGTCCTTAACCTTTTTTGCTTAAGGTGCACAGAAAATTGTATCTCTATGTAGAAATAGCATTACTTGTAAAGCCAGTGCTGAAATTGAGGGTTAAGTTTGCATACAATACACATGTGATTGATTGCACATAATATAGATTTACATCAGAAGTATCATTTCCTGAACCAGAAATAAGATTTCTATATATTATCATCAGCATCATCATCATTTGATACATAACAAGATTAGTACACAGCAAACAAGATCAAACAAGATGCTGGCTTTTGTATTCGATCACTTGTCAGACACTTTCCAAGTGTCTAGGACTATGTGATGCATAGGCGAATAATGTGTGCAGTTCTTAATAGGGTGGTGTAATGAACTCATACCTTTTCCGTAGGCCGCAGCCTGGAAGTCAGTGAGCTGGCCTCCATGTTGGGAAGGCAGCTCAGGATAGCAGACATGACGCAGAGAGGCAAGGGGAAGAGTCAGCCAACTCCTGATTGGTTCAGACCCCAAGGGGAGGAGTTGAAGGAGAATGTAAATAGGCTGTCATTTCTGACAGAAGAGAGAGAGAAGGATTTGATCTAGCAGAGAAAAGATTAGAATTTCAGACAGGGAGAAGAGAGTTTCTTAGTGAGCCAGGAATTAGCCTGTTAGGGAATAATTAAAGAGCAAGTGCTTCTGTATAGTTTGACTAGGGCAGTCAAAGTGAAGGCTTGTTTACTTGTATTAGGACAGAATACAAGTGGGTTTATTTCCCTAAGGGTGAGAGTAGTGGAAAGTAGCTCATGTTAAGGAAAAGTTACTCCTTCTAAAGAAACCATTTGCTTAATAAGTCTGTGTTTCAGAAACAAACTATGCGTATGTACCTCTCAGTAGTCAGTTGTTTGCTTCAAATACTTCAATAAACCTGTTCCCTAGTTTACTGTTAATCTGCCTCAGTCTTGTTTCATCATATAAGGTTAGATCCAGTAAACCTCCACATCTCTACAGCTCAGTCACTAGAAAGGGAGCCAAAAGGAAGAGCCGGTGTATAGGGACATTTTACCTCAAGTACAACAACAAGGCAATTCCTCAAAGTGTAATTTGGGGTGGTGGCAGCAAACTTACCATTACACACTCACGTTATAACAACAACATTCGTGTGGAAGCACTTTGGGTCTGACAGGAGGGATTAGAGACGGTGTGTTGTCTCTCCTGCCTGTAAGAATACACAATCTCCTTTACAGGTGGCGTTTTGCAGATGACAGATGGTAATTTTGTTAGCACCAATTGTTTTTAAGTGCAGGCCAAGATCTTTAGGCACTGCACTCAGTGTGCTGACCACCACTAGGACCACCTTGACTGGCATGTGCCAGAGTCTTTGCAGTTTGATCTTTAAATCCTCATACCATGTAAGTTTTTCCAGTTGCTTCTCACCAATTCTGCTGTCACCTGGGATTGCAACAACGACAATCCATGCTTTGTTTTTTCCCACAATCATGAGGTCAGGAGTATTGTGCTCCCAAACTCTGCCATTCTTTATTCAGAGATCCCAAAGTAGTTTGCCGTGTTCATTTTCTGAAACTTTTTCAGGCTTGTGATCCCACAATTTTTTTTACTGTAGCTCCACAAGCTCCAATGGATCATCTGAGCAACAGTATGATGCCTCTGCTTATAATCCGTTTGCATGATCTTCTTGCAGCAGCTGAGTATGTGGTCCATTGTTTAGTCTGCTTCCTTGGAGAGTCTACACTTGGGGTCTGTTATCAACTTTTCAATTCTGGCTTTGATAGCATTGGTTCTAATTGCATGTTCTTGGGCTGCAAGAATCAGACCCTCAGTGTCTTTTTTCAAAGTTCCATTTGTGAGCCACATCCACGCTTTTTCCTTGTCAATTCTGCTGTCAATTTTCCCCAGGAACTGTCCATGGAGAGCTTTCTTTTGTCAATTTTCTCTTCTGCTCTGCACTGCATTGTTATGATATTCTCTCTCTGTCCTTTTTACTTTAAGCAGCTTTCTACTATTGACTTCCATCAATGTTGATTCTTGACTGCCTTTCACTTAATAATATATAATAAGAATAAGAATAATATTTTCTGTGCAGAAAATTCTGTTTTCCACACAGAAAATGATTCTTTCTGTAGAAAACAACCATGTGCCCATTTTGCACAGACTACCCCCCCCCCCGCCCAAGTTATGCAAGAACGGTGTGGCTTTTGAAAACTATTGTAGTGGAATGCAAAATCACATCTCTTGTTAGGGTGGTGAGATCTTTTCCTCCCTTTGCCTAGCAATATGTCAGCACTATTCACACATTATTTACAGCAACAAAGAATATTTAGGGATTGGGATTTTTCTCAACATTGGTCACTTCTTGAATGTATGCTATGCACTAACAAACAAATTCATTCCCTTACCTGAATATAGTCAGTTTTAAAACACATCTTCACATTACAACCATAGCAATCAAAAGGTAGACCTGAGATCTGAATGCACATTCTTAAATAGAGAAGAAAAATAGATCAGTCTTTTACCACTTTGCACAGCAGTTTTTTCCTCCTTCACAGTATCCTATCAATGAATGTCCAGCATTGTTCATCTCACATTCACTTTCAGAGCAAAATGCCCATATGTCTTGAGTGATGCATTCCCTTTCTGTAAAGGTAGGCAGGGCACCATCATAACCTAGAGAGAAAATGTGGGTTATTAAAGTCAATCTGTCCCTATCTTCTTGATCAATTCTTATGTTTTGGTTTAATGTTTTGTTCTTGGGTGCCATCATTTCTCAAGTAAGCTCTGTCTGATATATAAATATGTCAAATTTGTCTTTTCTTTAATTCAAGGCCTTACTGAAATCCAGGTACGTTACATCCTGTAGTTAGTTTTTATTAAAACTAACTACAGGATGTAACGTACCTGGATTTCAGTAAGGCCTTGAATTAAACTAACTATATATATATATATATATATATATATATATATATATATATATGTCTCTTAATGAGACATGCCGCATTATCACGCCCTACACCACTGGAGTGTCTGCGCCCTACACCACTGGAGAAATTACACTGTTTAGCCGGTATTGCACCACCTGACATCTGCCGGGAAGTAGCAGCCAATAGTGAAAGGACCAAGGCAGAGACATCTCCAGCTCATCCACTGTTTGGGTATCAGCCAGCACATCAATGACTTAAATCTAGAAATAGTTTTCTAAGATCTACAGAGACACTCGCTGGAACACCTCAGCAAGTGAGAGTCCAAAAGTGGCAGGCTCAAACCCAGCACCTCAACCAATGGCTTATACCAAATGAGAGACTCCCTCCTGGGCACACAGAAGACTGGGCGACTTGGAATGCGCTGAACAGACTGCGCTCTGGCACCACGAGATGCAGAGCCAACCTTAAGAAATGGGGCCACAAAGTGGAATCCACGACATGCGAGTGTGGAGAAGAGCAAACCACTGACCACCAATGCAACCTGAGCCCTGCCACATGCACAAGGGAGGACCTTCTTGCAGCAACACCAGAAGCACTCCAAGTGGCCAGATACTGGTCAAAGGACATTTAACCAACTACCAAACTCACAAGTTTTGTATTTGTCTGTTTGTTTGCTTTGTTCTGTTAGAAATGTAATATAATGGACTGGTTGTTCTAACACAAGAAATTATATATATATATATATATATATATATATATATATATATATATATCTCCAGGGGCATTTGTATTCAAGTAGCCTTACTTAGAAAGATTTTGGCAGGGCAATCTGGAAGAAATTAGAAGGACTGGAATTCAAGTCCTAGGTTAAAATTCGGGTTGCATGGAGAAGATGAATTTTGGGACCAATTTTAAAACATGTATTAAGCACATATGTAACAAGAGAAGTAAAACGAGGAACTGACAAAGCCATATAAAATACAGAAAGGGACCAGACAAAGATGTCCTCTTTCACCATTCCTGTTTTGAATGGTGATAGAGATATTAAACAGGGAAATAAGAGTGAGAAAAGACATCAAAGGAGTAAATTTGAAAGATCAATGTTAAAAGCTAAATTTTTGCAGATATAGGCAAGGATTTAAATGCTGTTCTGACAGAATATGGAAAGGTATCAGAATTTAAAATCAATAAGTAGAAAACAAATATTTTGACCATAAAAAATGACTAAAACAGAACAAACAAATGTAAGTGAGAAACTGGGAGTTAACATCCCTACCAAAAAATCCAACTTATTTAATGATAATAATAATAATAATAATAATAATAATAATGAAATATGAAAATAGTTTTAAAAGATCTGCATAGGTTTGCAACTGTCACTTTCAGTAATAAAGATAAACAAATTACCTAAGATTTCATATTGGTTTCTGTTGGTGCTTCTAGACCTCTCAGAGGCTTTCAATACCAATGGCCATGGTAGCCTTCTGGAACACCTGGAGGAACTAGGAATCAGAGGCACTGTGCTGCAGTAGTTCCAGTGTGTCCAACCTACCTATCCGAACGTATCTCGGCCTATCAGCCCACCAGGACCCTAAGATCTTCTGGGGAGGCCTTGCTCTCTATCCCGCCTGCTTCACAGGTGCGGCTGGCGGGGACGAGAGACAGGGCCTTTTCTGTGGTGGCCCCTCGGCTCTGGAACGCCCTTCCCATGGAGGTAAGATCAGCCTCCTCGCTGATGGTATTCCGAAAAAGACTAAAAACTTGGATGTTCAAGCAGGCATTTGGTTAATTCGGTGCAATGAATGTGTCGACTACGGATTGGTAATATGGATGATGCAATTGGACCACGATTTTAGTTAGGAGATGTATTGGATTGTGATTTATGTGAAATATTGTGTATTATGTTTTTTACGGTTTTAATTGTATACTGTGTACTGTATATTCTGTTGTAAACCGCGTTGAGTCGCCAGTTAGGCTGAGAAACGGCGGTATACAAGGACAGTAAATAAATAAATAAATAAATAAATAAATAAATTTTAAATTTTGATAGCTCAGTGGCTGTCAGATCGAATCTAACAGTTTTGGGGCAGCCAAGGAAAAAGTCTTCTGAGTGATAGTTCTTGTGGGCTGAAGCAGTCACCCCACAGAGGACCTTAGTGTTCAGGACAGATTGTATAGGATCCTGTAGGTAACTTAGACTCAAACCATTGGAGCTTTAAAGGTCAAAATCAATACTTTGTACTTTGGCCAGAAACTAATTGATAGTTAGTGAAGTGACTTTAATATGGATGTAATATATTCATTCCTGGATCTTCCTGTAACTAATCTGGCTGCCATATTTGGAACCAACTGAAGTTTACATAGTATTAAATATTAATAATAAACTTTATTTGTACCCTACCACATCTCCCTATGGAACTCCCTATGGAAGCTCACAACATCAATAAATAGAGTAACATATGTAAAATAAAATATACAAATAATAAGACATCCAGCAATATAAAAAACAAACAAGGTAAGCTTATTTATTTGTCGTGTCAGATCAACCAGTCAATTATATTACATTTCTAACAGAAGAAAGCAAACAAACAGACAAATTACAAAATGTGTGAGTTTGGTAGTTGGTTAAATGTCCTTTGACCAGTATCTGGCCACTTGGAGTGCTTCTGGTGTTCAGCCTGTGCACTTGCAGCCACTTCCTCATTTGTCAATGGCCATTTTTAATCTATCCCAATACCGCAGACCCTTGTTATCTGCTGCAATTTTCTTCCTGGACATCTCATGCCCTTCTGTGGATACTAAAATCCATCAATGATCATGTCCCATGATATGCAGTGGTGTAGTACAATGGTATCCATTATATAATAGGAAAAGGTGGGATGCTATGACCGTATATTCCTACACATTGGCAAAGTGTTTGACATGCAGACAAATCAAAGTTTGCTGTTTGGATTTTCCCCCTAAATATTTTTGAGTCATAATTGTTTGAAGCCATCTTTGGTTGGCTGGATGCAGAACCTGTAAATTCAGAGGGCCAAGTGCATATCTGAAAAATGCCCTTTATTTCCAAGGAGGGCTGTAAGGACTTAATGTAGTGTTTCTCCGACTGTGTTCCTCCAGGTGTTTTTGACCTCAGCTCCCAGAAATCGCAGCCAGCTTACCCGCAGTTAGGAATTGTGGGAGGGGAAGTCCAAAACATCTGAAGGTGCACGGATTCAGAAACTCTGCCTTAATGTCATGACTTACCTAAATATATATAAGGTAAAACATGATGAATCATCTGACATGCACACCACAAATTGCATAAACCCTGTTGATACTGTTGTATACCTTACCTGGTAAAATTAAGAGGACCCATGAACTGACAATCATGAAAAGGTTCACTGTCTGCATATCTGAAGAACAGATGACAGAGTATCATCCCAGAGGCTAAATAGCACATTATTTATAGAGCAGTTAATCTATAAAAAAAG
Source organism: Anolis sagrei (assembly GCF_037176765.1). Classification (NCBI taxonomy): domain Eukaryota; kingdom Metazoa; phylum Chordata; class Lepidosauria; order Squamata; family Anolidae; genus Anolis; species Anolis sagrei. The sequence continues at coordinate 11,419,786 of NC_090021.1, forward strand.
AAGCCTTGATCATTAATGTTTAAGAGAGGTGTAAATAAGATGTATCATCATCATTATTAATGAAAGGGATGAGATGGCAAACATTCTTGGTGCATGTCATGACTTCTTCAGAAGACACAGTGTGCTGGAAGAGGAGGCATCACTACATCGATCAAAGGATACATTCAGTACTCACTAGGTTGAAACTATTTTTATTGATTAGGGTGGGGTAGTGTTCCTATCTTAATTTTGTTTCTGGCTTCCCATTAAGATCTACTTCTAAATATACAATGAACTGGACTTATGAATAAATTCAAATCAATGCTGTGAACATGTCTCAGTCACTTAAAAATTGGACAGTACATTTTTTTTCTATTTCAGGAAACTTTTGATGTTACAAGGCTTTCATAGTGAAATGTTGACTAACCAACACAGAGTTTATGAAAACCTGACTTGGTTTAAGTTGATCTAGTCAAAAGTAAATCTACCTTGAGGATGGAGGAACCGCACAACTCTTTTGGAGGTCCTATTACATGGATGACACCATAAGGGGCTCATCTACTAATGCTGTAACTATGTTCAGGATCAACCCTCGATCTGATATGTTCGTGTTGAATGGAGCCCATTGTTCAGATGACTAGGGAGTGCATCCACTCCACTAGCACATCTCACCTTGTTTGTGTTGCCTCTACTGTCAGTCTGAACTATCCATGGTGTTCTCTGTGATCTTGTGGGCACCTCTGCTGATATTTGAACTAGGTACCAATGTAACCAGGAGCCCCCGATGGCGCAGTGGGTTAAAGCACTGAGCTACTGAGCTTGTTGATCGAAAGGTCGCAGGTTCGATTCCGGGGAGCGGCATGAGCTTCCGCTGTCAGCCCTAGCTTCTGCCAACCTAGCAGTTTGAAAACATGCAAATGTGAGTAGATCAATAGGTACCACTCCGGCGGGAAGGTAACAGCGCTCCATGCAGTCATGCCTGCCACATGACCTTGGAGGTGTCTACGGACAATGCTGGCTCTTCGGCTTAGAAATGGAGATGAGCACCACACCCCAGAGTCAGACATGACTGGACTTAATGTCAGGGGACTACCTTTACCTTTACCTTACCAATGTAACCAGCATAAAGTTATTTATTTATTATTTACTGTATTTGTATACCACCTTTCTCAGCCAATTGGCGACTCAAGGCGGTTTTCAACAAATCAGTATACATAAAACATAACAGATAAAAAACATTAAACAGTATAAGACATCACAAAAGCAATAAAAGTTAGGGGGCAATCATCTCTCTCCTTGGTCATGCAGGTTTCCCATCCTGGCACTAGCAGAAGGTCATGTGACAACTAGAAACTAAGGCAGAACTCCTTTGTTGGCTAGAAGTGGTGACAGTGGCAACATGACCATGAACCATCCTGTTTACCTGCAGTGCTCCTGGGTTGAGCTGTACTTGCTGACCTGATGCCACCAGACACTCCAGAGTTTCCAGAACACTCTACGGTATCCCTTGACTTTGACTAAAGTGGAACAAAAATGGGATAGAGCAAAAAAGAAAACCCTGGGATGATCAGCTGTGCATCACGAAAGCAGCCAGCCTTCCATTTGAGGTTATTTATTTTATTTATCGTGTCAGTATCAACCAGACAATGGTATTACATTTTTAACAATTTTTTAACAAACAGACAAAATAGAGTTTACAAGATTGGTAGTTGATTAAATGTCCTTTGACCAGTATCTGGCCACTGCAAGAAGGTCCTCCATTGTGCATGTGGCAGGGCTCAGGTTGCATTGCAGGAGGTGGTCAGTGGTTTGCTCTTCTCCTCACTCGCATGTCATGGATTCCACTTTGTGGTCCCATTTCTGAAGGTTGGCTCTGCATCTTGTGGTGCCAGAGCGCAGTCTGTTCAGCGCCTTCCAAGTCCCCCAGTTTTTTGTGTGTCCAGGGGGAGAGTCTCTCATTTGGTATCAGCCATTGATTGAGGTTCTGGGTTTGAGCCTGCCACTTTTGGACTCTTGCTTGCTGAGGTGTTCCAGCGAGTGTCTCTGTAGATCTTAGAAAACCATTTCTTGATTTAAGTCGTTGACGTGCTGGCTTTTTTTTTTTTTTTTTTTTTGTCGTGTCAGAGCAACCAGTCCATTATATTACATTTCTAACAGAACAAAGCAAACAAACAGACAAATACAAAACTTGTGAGTTTGGTAGTTGGTTAGATGTCCTTTGACCAGTATCTGGCCACTTGGAGTGCTTCCGGTGTTGCTGCAAGGAGGTCTTCCATTGTGAATGTAGCAGGGCTCAGCTTACATTGCAGCAGGTGGTCAGTGGTTTGCTTTTCTCCACACTCGCATGTCGAGGATTCCACTTTGTAGCCCCATTTCTGAAGGTTGGCTCTGCATCTCGTGGCACCAGAGCGCAGTCTGTTCAGCGCCTTCCAAGTCGCCCAGTCTTCTGTGTGCCTAGGAGGGAGTCTCTCATTTGGTATCAGCCATTGATTGAGGTTCTGGGTTTGAGCCTGCCACTTTTGGACTCTCGCTTGCTGAGGTGTTCCAGCGAGTGTCTCTGTAGATCTTAGAAAACTATTTCTAGATTTAAGTCGTTGACGTGCTGGCTGATACCCAAACAGGGGATGAGCTGGAGATGTCTCTGCCTTGGTCCTTTCACTACTGGCTGCTACTTCCCGGCGGATGACAGGTGGTGCAATACCGGCTAAACAGTGTAATTTCTCCAGTGGTGTAGGATGCAGATACCCCGTGATAATGCGGCATGTCTCATTAAGAGCCACATCCACTGTTTTAGTGTGGTGAGATATGTTCCACCCTGGGCATGCATACTCAGCAGCAGAGTAGCATAGCGCAAGGGCAGATGTCTTCACTGTGTCTGGTTGTGATCCCCAGGTTGTGCCAGTCAGCTTTCGTATGATATTGTTTCTAGCACCCACTTTTTTTTTGGGGGGGGGGTGAGTCTAGGTATTAAGGCTAGTGTAGATAAGCCCTGTGATGCCTTGTTGGATTCTGCTGTACTATCAGTGCCCTCTTTCACTAACCTGAAGCAGGTTACAAACCTAATTTATGGAGGAGTTTTGACAGATAGTATAGAAAGGTTGTTGTTCATTCGTTCAGTCATCTCCGACTCTTCGTGACCTCATGGACCAGCCCACGTCAGAGCTCCCTGTCGGCTGTCACCACCCCCAGCTCCTTCAAGGTCAGTCCAGTATAGAAAGGAGATGGCTGAAATGATAATGAAGGACCCTCAAAAGACCATGTGAATGGTGATGATATTCTAGACTCCAGCTGAGAAGCTATTCCACAGTTGTGGCAGAGGGGGGGGGGGAAACTATGGGAGGTGTTAAATTAACACTGGTCAAATTTTATTCCATGGAAGAACTGTGTGACAAAATGAGCAGTGGAATTAATAGATTATAGGGAGAATAACATTAAGTGATCACCAGATACTGTGTGATCATGGAAGCTAATTAGAGGCAGTACATAGATGGGGGACTGCCAATGAAAACTGGTGCTGTGGTTATGTTTTAGAGGGAGAAACTGGCAAAGGAACCTCCGAGGAGTCCTTTGTCTAAAAAAGAAAATAAACCATAAAATGCATGAGGTGAACCTTAAGCTGAATTCTGACAAAACATGAGTCGGGATTGTGTGGGTCTTATTCCAGAAGGGAGAAGCACTAAATTAGGCCAAAGTGAATTGTAAAGCAACAGAAAAAATGAGCACTTTTAAATTTATCATTCTCATTGTTTCACTTGAGCTGCTTCAAATATGTCCAAAAGCTCCTGAAGTTCGGGGTGAACTTTCATACAGTACTTCTGGATAAAACACCATAGTTGTTCCGGGCCGTCTTCAAGGGCAGCCCCACGTAGAGAGCGTTGCAGTAGTCGAGGCGGGACGCCCCGCCCCGTCCCGCCTCGACTACTGCAACGCTCTCTACGTGGGGCTGCCCTTGAAGACGGCCCGGAAGCTACAGCTAGTCCAACGCGCGGCAGCCATGGTGTTAACGGGAGCAGGACGCAGAGAGCATACAACGCCCCTGCTGTCCCAGCTCCACTGGCTGCCGATTCGCTACCGGGCCCAATTTAAGGTGCTGGTATTATCCTACAAAGCCCTAAACGGTTCCGGCCCAAAATACCTTGCAGACCGCATCTCGGCCTATGAGCCCACGAGGGCCTTGAGATCTTCCGGGGAGGCCCTTCTCTCGGTCCCGCCTGCCTCACAGGCACGTCTGGCGGGGACGAGAGAGCGGGCCTTCTCGGTGGTGGCCCCCCGGCTGTGGAACACCCTCCCGGTTGAAGTTAGACAGGCGCCCTCCTTGTTGGCCTTTCGTAGGGGCCTGAAAACATGGCTCTTCGAGCAGGCCTTCAACTGAGAGTATCTTGAACGACACTGGAATGGACTAGGATTATGAAATTTGGCTATGACCCCAGGACTTGACGAAGCGGATTTTTTAGTATAAGTATATGTCATGTTGTATTGTCTGGTTCGTATTGTCTTGATTTTGTACACTGTCCTTTATGTTGCTGTTCACCGCCCCGAGTCGCCTTCGGGCTGAGAGGGGCGGTCAATAAATGCAAAAAATAAATAAATAAATAAATAAATAGTTGAAAGGGAGTGGGCAGATCAAAAGACAACCTGGCAAAATGGCACTACCTAGAAGAATCTTCCACCTTGCGTGATCGTGGAGCAGGACAAACAACTCAGCATCTGTGTGCTTGCCCACAATGCCCTGCCTCATACACAGAGGAAGAACTGTTCAAATCTACAGACAGTGCAGTCACTGTTGCCTGTTTTTGGTCTGAAACTATCTATCAGCTCGAGATCCTTTTTTTAAATCAGTTTTGGATCTAACTGTTCATGCAATGCTTTTGACATGAAATAAAAAAGCTGAAATTATCTGGGTATCATGCAATTCTAACAGCAAGATCCTTTATATATGATGCTGTATTTTTTTTCTCATTTGGTGATTGACATATTCAGTTCATGTCTGCGTAAGCAGAGCTCCACAAGTGCAACCAGTTCACATGGATTTAGATTCTATTATTGATCTTAGTTAGAGTGTAGCCATTGAATCTACTGGATTTACTTATATGCTGATTCATCACCCAACAATTGATTCAATGGGGCTATTCAAGAATATGTCAGCCATGCCATTGCATGTATTTAATATATGGAATCATAGAGTTGGAAAAGACCATGAGGAGTATCGGGACCAACCTCATTCCATGCAGGAATGCAGAATCCAAGCCCTCCCAACAGATCACCATCTAGCCCTGTTTAAAAACTTCCAGATAAGAAGTCTCCATTACAGTCTGAAGCAGCAGTGCATTCCACTTTTCAACACCTCATACCTCAAGCTCTGGCATGGGCTGGTCCATGAGGTCACAAAGAGTCGGAAATGACTGAACGAATGAACAACAACAACAATGGTTATTTGGCATATATCACATATACTTATTACTGTGATCATTGTAGGAATCACTTGAATTTCTTTTGAGACCTCATCACACTTACCAGTGTCAGTATCCTAGGATGTCAGTTGAGAAACAGCTGGGTACACAGCCCATACATGACATTCCTCAACTTCCGGCAGAGGCCATACCTCCATCCATCATGGAAGCATCTTTGTTAACACTGGAAGGTTCCTGTGCTGTACTGGCTACAATGGAGCCAGCACACTTCTGCTTTGTTTGGGCTATGCTTCCTATGTGATTGGAGAAGCAGTGCTGCACCACAGAGGTGCTTGGGGTAACAGAGTCGTCCCATGCAGTTGCTGTTTCATCCCACTTGATGGTGAAATGTTATGGGTGTGTGAGTGATAAACTCCATTGTCATCAAAGGGTCTCAAAGAACTGCTCCAGGCAGTGATAGCTGAGAACTGAACGTATTTGGAAATGATGTTAGGCCTTACCAGGCTCTGTACTGAAAAGGACATGGTTTTCTTAAGAAAAGAATGTCTTCATTATCTCAGCTCCAAGGGGGAAATGTATCTTTCATTATTTCACAGGTAAAAACTGTGGGAAAGCAACTTCTGAGTATGGTTGGGATAGCAAATGGTGTTAATGAGAGAAACATACATGTTAGAAAAAGCTAAAGCTGTTTGCTCTTTGCCTGAGCCTTCCAGGAAAGTCATGAAAGGCACTGCAGACTACTTCAGCCAGAGAAGTCAGCCATAGCAGAGCACCTGATGAACCAACCTGGACACAACATATTATTTGAGAACACAAAAATGCTGGACCACTCTCACAACCACCATGTCAGACTACAGAGAGAAGCCATTGAAATCCACAAGCATGTAGTCAATTTCAACAGAAAGGAGGAAACCATGAAGATGAACAAAATCTGGCTACCAGTACTAAAAAAACTCAAAAATTACAACAGCAAAACAGCAGAGGGGAATCAAACAGGCACATAAAATCACTCTCAACAAGAGATTCCCCCCAGGCGCTTCCAGGCCATTGAATGCAAATCAAGGTGATCAGCTGAAACATTATCCTGGTCATTCCACAGATATATAAACCCATTTTTCCTACTTCCAACAGACCTCACTACCTCTGAGGATGCTTGCCATAGATGCAGGCGAAACGTCAGGAGAAAAATTGCCTCCAGAACATGGCCATATAGCCCGGAAAAACCTACAACAACCCAGTGATCCCGGCCATGAAAGCCTTCGACAATACATCTCTAGAATTGCTGCATAAACCCTGTTGATACTGTTATATATCTTACCTGGTAAAATTAAAAGGACCCATGAACTGACAATCATGAAAAGGATCACTGGCTTCATATCTGAAGACAAGATGACGGAGTATCATTGACGAGGCTAAACACTACACTATTTATAGAGCAGTTAATCTATAAAATCAGAAGCCCTGATTATTAATGTTCAAGAGATATATAAATATGATGTATTATTATTAATGAAAAGGATGAGATGGCAAACATTCTTGGTGCAGATCATGACTTCTTCAGGAGGCACAGTTTGTTGGAAGAGGAGTACACTGTGATGAAAGAAAACAGACAGTACTCACTAACTGAAATTAAATCCAGACAAGACAGAGGTACTCCTGGTCAGTCGCAAGGCCGAACAGGGTATAGGGTTACAGCCTGTGCTGGACGGGGTCGCACTCCCCTTGAAGGCTCAGGTTCGCAGCTTGGGTGTGACCCTGGACTCGTCGCTGAGCCTGGATCCCCAGGTTTCAGCGGTGACCAGGGGAGCATTTGCACAGCTCAGGCTCGTGCGCCAGCTGCGCCCGTATCTTGGGAAGTCTGACTTGGCCACGGTGGTACACGCTTTGGTCACATCCCGCCTCGACTACTGCAACGCTCTCTACGTGGGGCTGCCCTTGAAAACGGCCCGGAAGCTCCAGCTAGTCCAGCGCGCGGCAGCCATGTTGTTAACAGGAGCAGGGCGTAGGGAGCACACAACGCCCCTGCTGTCCCAGCTCCACTGGCTGCCGATTTGCTACCGGGCCCAATTTAAGGTGCTGGTACTATCCTACAAAGCCCTAAACGGTTCCGGCCCAAAATACCTTGCAGACCGCATCTTGGCCTACGAGCCCACGAGGACCTTGAGATCATCCGGGGAGGCCCTTCTCTCGATCCCGTCTGCCTCACAGGCACGCCTGGCGGGGACGAGAGAGCGGGCCTTCTCGGTGGTGGCCCCCCGGCTGTGGAACGCCCTCCCTGCTGAAGTTAGACAGGCGCCCTCCCTTATGGCCTTTCGTAAGAGCCTGAAAACATGGCTCTTCGAGTTGGCCTTTAACTGAGTGCTATATCTTGGCAATGATGACCGGAATGGACCACGACTATGAGACTGACTATGACCCATGATATGACGAAGCGGATTTTTAGTATAAGTATATGTCAAGTAGTAGTAGCATGTTATGTATTGTTCTGATTACTGTAAATTGTCTTTTCTATGTTGTTGTTCACCGCCACGAGTCGCCCCCTGGGCTGAGAGTGGCGGTAAATAAGTGCAAGTAATAAATAATAAATAAATAAATAAATAAATAAGTTGAAACTATTTTTATTGATTGGGAGGTGGTGTTCCTATCTTAATGCTGTTTCTGGCTTCCCATTAAGATCTACTTCTGAATATACAATGAATTGGACTTATGAATGCATTCAAATCAATATTGTGAGCATGTCTCAGTCCCTTAAAAATTGGACAGTGCATGTTGTTTTTTTCTATTTCAGGAAACATTTGATGTTACTAGGCTTTCATAGTGAATTATTGACTTAACAACTTGCAGAGTTTATGACAACCTGACTTGGTTTAAGTTGATCTAGTCAAAGGTAATTCTGCCTTGGATAGAATCATAGAATAGAATCATAGCATTGGAAGAGACCTCGTTGGCTATCCAGTCCAACCCCCTGCCAAGAAGCAGGACAATCACGTTCAAAGTATCCCCAGCAGATGGCCATCCAGTTTCTGTTTCAAAGCCTCCAAAGAAGGAGCCTCCACCACACTCTGGGGCAGAGTTCCACTAACAACTCTCACAGTCAGAATGTTCTTCCTAATGTTCAGGTGAAATCTCCTTTCCTGGGGTTTGAAGCCATTGCTCCACATCCTAGTCTCCAGAGCAGCAGAAAACAAGCTTTCTCCCTCCTCCCTGTGACTTCCCCTCCTATAGTTATACATGGCTCTCATCATGTCTCCTCTCAGTCTTCTCTTCTGCAGGCTAAACATGCCCAGCTCCTTAAGCCACTCCTCATAGGGCTTGTTCTCCAGACCCTTGATCATTTTAGTCGCCCCCCCCCCCCGGACAAATTCCAGTATGTCAATATCTCTCTTCAATTGTGGTGCCAAGAATTAGACACAATATTCCAGATGTGGTCTAACCAAGGCAAAATAGAGGGGTAGCATGACTTCCCTGGATCTAGACAACATACTCCTATGTATGCAGGCCAAATTCTCATTGGCTTTTTAGCTACACCATCACATTGTTGGCTCATGTTTAACTTGTTGTCCACAAGGACTCCAAGATCTTTTTCACATGTACTGCTGTTGTGCCAGGCGTCCCTCATTCTATATCTTTCCATTTCATTTTTTCTACCTAAGTGTCATATCTTGCATTTGTCGGTGTTGAACTTCATTTTGTTAGTTTTGAATTCTGCTCCTGTCCTCTGGAGTATTGGCTATCCCTCCCAATTTAGTGTCATCTGCAAACTTGAGATTCATGCCTTCTAACCCTTTATCTAAGTAATTAATAAAGATGTTGAACAGGACCGGGCCCAGGACAGAACCCTTCAGCACTCCAGTCTTCATTTCTTTCCAGGATGAAGAGGAAGCATTGGTGAGCACCCTCTGGGTTTGTTCATTTAACCAATTACAGATCCACCTCAGGGTAGTTTTGCCTAGCCCACATTTGACTAGTTTGTTTGCCAGAAGGTCATGGGGGACTTTGTCGAAGGCCTTACTGAAATCCAGGTACGCTACATCCATGGCATTCCCCGCATCTACCCAGCTTGCAACTCAATCGAAAAAAGATTAGTTTGGCAAGACTTGTTTTTGGTAAATCCGTGTTGACTATTAATGCTGACCGCATTTGTTTCCAAGTGTTTGCAGACCACTTCCTTAATGATATTTTCCAGAATCTTGCCTGGTATTGACATGAGGCTGGCCGGTTGGTAATTGTTTGGATCGTCTTTTTCCCCTTCTTGAAGATTGGGACCACATTGTGGCAACATGACTATGACATCCTAAGTAGGGCGTTGTGCTAAAAGTTGAAGATTGCCTTGTTTATTTCCCATGCTCTGTGCATCAGTGTAAAGACATGTGAGCCCCAGGTACCTTCCCCTGAGCTGTTTATTTATTACTGTGCTCTTGCTACTTGGTCCTTCTTGTGTTTGTGCAACCCTCCATTTAGCCTTTTGATGGTTCCCTGCGGTCATGGATAAAGTACTGTTCGCAAGGCTGTTATCTCCCCGGGTGGACCTAGTGATGACAGTGGCAACATGACTATGAACCATCCTATTTACCTGCGGTACCCCTGGTTGGGAAATCGAGCTGTACTTACTGACCTGATGCCACCAGACACTCCAGAGTTTCCAGAAAAATACCCTATACTTGGATCAAGAAAATGTCTATAGATGAGATATTTTGTTGGAAGCAGGTAGATGAAACCATGGATATGGGTCCCAGAGGTGCTGCAGTCATATTGTATTTATTTAATACGTTTTCAATGTTCTTTTAAATGAAGAATGCAATTTTATTTATTCATTTTGATAGATCACCAGCCAACCTTGCACAGAAATAAATGTAAATGTTTCAGCGCACATAATTTGTATGGGAAATGTAGGTTACTATCCTTTATAGCAAATTGGAGGCAGATGGGCAGATTCTGGGAGAGAGGACTAAAAGCAGTGAAAAAGAGAGAAATCATATTTTTCATAACTGCATCCATGGCAGCACATACAAATAGTTTAGCAAACCATTATGACTTTATTCAGACATAATGGGCATTTTTTTGTCCAGAGGAAGAGCTCATCTTCTGAAGATGATGTGAGATGTTGAAGTTCTTTAGAGACCAATCAAGGTGTTCCCGTTTGCAGGATGGTTCCACACATAACTGGGGAATTCTCCCAGCTGTTTAGATTTTCACAAAGAAATGTTGCTGTACAAAGAAAAAATATTTTCACTATTTTTCCAGACAGAAAATTACTCATGAATTTGTTGTTTGATTCCTGAATAACAGATGGGCATGTGGTCTACTTCTTGCACTATTACTAAAAGGTAGATAGTGTCAACATAGGCCAAAATCATGTTGAATCGACCTGGTTAGAATAGACCTATCAAATCAATTGTTGATTTGTTTTACACATGGGTAAATCTATTTGATTTTATTGTCAATCTATTGTAATTGAGAGTAACAATTAGATTTAGGCCATAGTGAAATAGTAACTATAGGTTATAGGGATTCATGTCATGCTGTATTAATAAGTAATAATAGTTTAAAGGGGATACATGTGTTAATCTGTTTCCTCTTCAAAATGTACATGACTTGTTTGGCAAATATTTTCATGGATTATAATATTCAGATGCATGAACTGGTGTGTTTAGTAGGCTTGGGTAACAACGGAAAAATTTGTTTCTAAACTCGTTTCGTTTTTAGGGGTCCATCGCATTCCGTTTTTTTAAAGAATTCCGAAATTTTCCTTTTAAAAATTTCGAAATTTACGAAATTTCGTATAATTACGAATCGATTCATTAATGGCGGGCACGATTGCGTAATACACTAAAAAAAACCTCCAAATGGGACAGGGGGAACTTCTGAAGCTTCCCTCTCCCTCTGTTGTTGACTGTTGGTGTGATAAAACAAACAACAATTATAAAACTTGCACTAGACATGTGAAAATAATTACGAAATAATTACGAAATAATTTCGAAATAATTATGAAATAAATTGAAAAAATTGTTTCGAATCTAATTTACTCCTCACACTATTCCTGCATGGCTCAATATTGGATCGTAAGCTAATTTAAATACGAATTAATAACGAATTATGAAATTAACGAATGAAACCGCCCAAGCCTAGTGTTTAGGCCAAATCAGTTTCATTTAAAGTGCCTTAATACTATTTGTTATTTAATTACAGGCAAAATTTAAGATACTTCTTAAGTGTCTGTGGAGGGATATAAAATTGCATATATGATAAGGGATTTTTGTTTCTTTTGCATCCAAAGAACTTTCCAAATTTCATTTTCCTGAAATAATATGGTAACTTCCTTTAGCATTTGCCCTTCTGAAAAAAACACCCATGCCTTCTTCTGCGCAAAGATCACAAGCAAATGTGTTTCTATTATTATGAGGGAAATGTTTGAAAAAAATTGTTTATTTAAGTGACTAGCAACCAAAGGAGATCTATATCATTTACTTATTTCACCCGAGGGTGAGGACGGTTTACAGCAGGCAACCATTTGATGCCATCAAACAAATGTATAAATAAAAATTACAGTTAAAACAGTTAATTAAAACATTAATTATTAATTCTTTAATTACTTAAACAACTACAAAGGTTCTAATTTAGCCAAAACAATACACCAATTTTTGAAGAAAATTGATGAATGTACATGCATATCTTTGTGTATGATATCCAGCGTTCCCTCACTTATCGCGGGTGTCGTTCCAGGAGCACCCACAACAAGTGAAATACCGTGAAGTAGGGATGTTTCCCCCCCCCTCTCATTTCACCTTCTCTTTCCTCTCCTCTTTCCCCTTCCTTCCTCCCTCCCTTGGATGGCATGAGCACCTGAGGGGGGGAGGGAGGGAGGGAAAGAGGAGAGGAAAGAGAAGGCGCAGTGAGAGAGGGAGGGAGGGAAGGCAAGGAGGAGGAGGGCTGTGCAGGGAAAACTGTGAAAGAGCTAGTCCGCGGTAAGCGAACCGCAAAAGAGCAAGGGAACATTGTATTTACATTTCTATGCTGACTTTTTTAAAAAAATGTTTGCACAGTGATGTCAGTAGAACAAATAAAAGAACAGGAAAAATGACAATCTTAGACTAGGGGCCTCATCACATTGAGGTTGAAATTGTGGATGATTGTGGGGCATATCCAGCAGACAGTAAAGTAACCTAGTACACGGGGGCAGATATTGCCACCCAGCTTCCCCCGTTCTTCTCAATGAGAACACAGGAAGCCTCCCATGTTCTCCCTGCTTCCTCTTATGATAGTTTCACCCTAATTAAGCAATGGAGCCCAGGCAGAATTAGATCAATGTCATCTGATAAGATCTGGTGGGCTCCATCCCAGAACTTTTCTAAGTTTTCTAAGATCTACAGAGACACTACAGAGACACTCGCCGGAACAACTCAGCAAGCGAGAGTCCAAAAGTGGCAGGCTCAAACCCAGAACCTCAACCAATGGCTGATACCAAATGAGAGACTCTCTGCTGGGCACACAGAGGACTGGGCGACTTGGAAGGCGCTGAACAGACTGCGCTCTGGCACCACGAGATGCAGAGCCAACCTTCAGAAATGGGGCCACAAAGTGGAATCCTCAACATGCGAGTGTGGAGAAGAGCAAACCACTGACCACCTGCTGCAATGCAACCTGAGCCCTGCCACATGCACAATGGAGGACCTTCTTGCGGCAACACCAGAATCACTCCAAGTGGCCAGATACTGGTCAAAGGACATTTAATCAACTACTAAACACACAATTTTCATATTTTGTCTGGGTTTTTTTTTTTTGCTTTGTTCTGTTAGAAATGTAATATAATCGACTGGTTGCACTGACACGATAAATAAATAAATCCCAGAACTGTGGTGAAACTGTTGTAGGAAAGGAGCAAACAACCCCGCTGCTATGGCAGCTCCACTGGCTACCACTGTGCTTCCAGACACAATTCAGTGTGCTGGTTTTAACCTTTAACACCCTGTACAGCTCAGGCCCAAGCTATCTATCTGATCGCATCTCCTGATATGAGCCTGCCTGAGCCCTAAAATCAACTGGAGGGGCCCTACTCTCAGTCCCACCCCATCTCAGGTGCACCTTTTTGGAATGAGAGAGAGGGCCTTCTCGACGGTGGCCCCTCAGCCCTGGAACTCTCTACTGAAGGATATCAGAATGGCTCTTTCCCTATTATGCTTCAGGAAACAAATAAAAACTTTCTTTTGGAAGGAAACCTTTGGGGAACACAATGGTTAAATTGGGTTACGTGCAATAGATATGGAATATGACAATGGAAAAGTGGTGGTTTTTAACAATTGTCTTATCCTGTATTATTATTTTTAGATTAGTTATATAAAGTGTGTGTGTGTGTGTGTGTGTGTGTGTGTGTGTATGATGTGGGTTATGTTGAATAGCATTGAATGGCTGCTGTATGTGAGCTGCTCTGAGTCCCTCAACGAGTGAGAGAGGGTGGGATATAAAACAAAGTAAATAAAAAAATAGGATGGACAATTTTGTCATGTGATGAGGTCGCATGTCTACTACAAAGTTAATTCAGTTTGATATCACCTTAACTGCCATGCATCTATCTTATAAAATCCTTGGATTTTCAGACAGTTGAGGTGTTGGGTATTGTTAGCAAACAGGAACCAGTAGAGAAGTTCCTCACCAGTTGAAAATGCCAGGAGTATGCAGGATGGTGCCATGGAAGTTGAAGTGGAATTAAACTGATATATGTTTGTAATGGAGATGTAGCCAAAGCAACCTGAAATTGATGAAAGCTTTCTTCTTAAACTTCACAGCAAATCTGTAGCAAGTGGGGGGTTCATGAACCAGCACTGGGTACAGTATCCACCTTATATTGTAAAAAAAAAAAAAATAGAAATGCAAAATTCCTACTTCAACATAAGTCTGAAAGATTTCTATGAGAAGAAATGCCAAATGGGTCTTCTGCCTGCTTATTTCACTTACTTTGGTGGACTACGGAGTGTAAGATTTTGGAAATTCCGCCTCACCTTTTGCAGCAAACTGTTTTCCCGCATTTGCCAATTTCCGTGGAACCTGTTATACAGTAGAATTCTCGGCAGAAACTATTTGCTTCCTTACATTCAGCTTCAGTTTTCACATCTGCAGCAAGCCCTGTGGGAAAGAACATATCTTCAGTTTAAATTGATATGAATATGGAAGTCTTGTTTTGTTTTGCATAGCTGCTAAGGCATTCAGAAAGAATCAAAAGGTAGTTATTCATACATTTTGCAAAGGCTGAATCTGCTCTGTACACTCATGAATGTGCTTTATATGCCATGGCTGAATCCTATGGAATTCTGCATCAATAGTTTCAGCTGAGTTTAGAAAAGGCAGAGGAACGAGAGACCCGATTGCCAATATCCGCTGGATAATGGAGAAAGGCAGGGAGTTTCAAAAAAGCCTTTGACTGTGTGGATCATAATAAATTGTGGCAAGTTCTTGGTGGGATGGGCATGCCAAGCCCCCTTCCCTCTCTCCTGAGGAATCTGTACAAGGACCAAGTCGCAACAGTCAGAACTGACCACGGAACAACAGACTGGTTCAAGATTGGGAAAGGCGTATGGCAAGGCTGCATACTCTCACCCAACCTTTTTAACTTGTATGCAGAACACATCATGCGATGTGCGGGGCTTGATGAATGCAAAGCTGGGGTAAAAATTGCTGGAAGAAACATTAACAACCTCAGATATGCAGATGATACCACTTTGATGGCCGAAAGCGAGGAGGAGCTGAGGAGCCTTCTAATCAAGGTGAAAGAGGAAAGCGCAAAAGCCGGGTTGCAGCTAAACATCAAAAAAACCAAGATTATGGCAACAAGAATGATTGACAACTGGGAAATAGAGGGAGAAAATGTGGAGGCCGTGACAGACTTTGTATTTCTAGGTGCAAAGATTACTGCAGATGCAGACTCTGGCCAGGAAATGAGAAGACACTTACTTCTTGGGAGGAGAGCAATGTCCAGTCTCGATAAAATAGTAAAGAGTAGAGATATCAGACTGGCAACAAAGATCCGCCTAGTCAAAGCCATGGTATTCCCTGTAGTAACCTACGGATGTGAGAGCTGGACCTTAGGGAAGGCTGAGCGAAGGAAGATAGATGCTTTTGAACTGTGGTGTTGGAGGAAAGTTCTGAGAGTGCCTTGGACTGCGAGAAGATCCAACCAGTCCATCCTCCAGGAAATAAAGCCCGGCTGCTCACTGGAAGGAAGGATACTAGAGACACATCATGAGGAGACAGCAAAGCCTGGAGAAGACAATGATGCTGGGGAAAGTGGAAGGCAAAAGGAAGAGGGGCCGACCAAGGGCAAGATGGATGGATGGCATCCTTGAAGTGACTGGACTGACCCTGAAGGAGCTGGGGTGGTGACGGCCGACAGGGAGCTCTGGCGTGGGCTGGTCCATGAGGTCACGAAGAGTTGGAGACGACTGAACGAATGAACAACAACAACATGGAAGTCTTCTTTTGTTTTGCATAACTGCTAAGATATTCAGAAAGAATCAAAAGATTCATACATTTTGCAAAGACTGAATCTGCTCTGTACAGTCATGAATGTGTTTTATATACCATGGCTGAATCCTATGGAATTCTGCATCTTTCGTTTCATAAACTTCTTTGAATGCTTTTTTAAAAAAAACAAAAAACAAAACCATTATTGAGTATTTCCATAACATATGATAAAATCTTTAGAATATTAAAGAAAAGAAAGGAAAAGAAGAAAAAAAGGGGAGAAGGAAAGAAAAGAAATAAAGAGAAAGAGAAAAGAAAGAGAAAGGGGGAAAGTGGTAAAGTCTTCAGTCTTGCTTCCGGACTTCTTCAAGGAGGGGTTCATCCTTTTCCTTCTTTTTCCCTTTTTTCTTCTTCTCATTCTTCCCTCTCCCTTTCCTCTGTAAGTTCTCCTTTTCTTGTATGGGAAGTTTCTTATTCTTATATAAAAAATTCTTCATTTCTTACTTTAGATATTCGGTTATCAATGTCCAATCTGTCTCTTTGTCTTTCTCCCCTTAATTTTTTTGTAATTACTAGGTTAGCCTATCCATGTTTCTTATGCCCATAATCTTTTTATTCCAATCTTCTAACTCGGGTATTTCAATTTTTATCCATAACCTCTCCTTGAATTTTCTATGCATTTTTTCATGCCAGGAGCTACTTGAAAAACTGCAAGGACGTTGCCCAAGGGATACCTGGATGTTTTGATGTTTTACCATCCTTGTGGAAGGCTTCTTTCATGTCCCCACACGGGGAGCTGGAGCTGACGGATGGGAGCTCAACCCACTCTCCCCAGATTCAAGCCACTGACCTGTCACTCAGCAGTCCTGCTGGCACAATGGTTTAACCCTTTGCACTACCGAGATCTCCTATGCAATGACACAAAATAACAAAGAATCACCCCCCCCCCCAACTTTCAGAAGCATTCATACATCTACTGATTTTAGGAATTTTTAAAAAAGTAACAACAGCTGTCTCACTTAATGTCTCTCATATTAACCAAGAGAACTTCCATTTAGGGTTTTCTTCCCAACAGAGATTTACTTATTAGAAGTATCTGTCTTTACAGATTCAACAATTTATTGGAACTCTGGCTGACTGCTGCTATGGAGGGAAACATCTCT
Organism: Anolis sagrei; assembly: GCF_037176765.1. NCBI lineage: Eukaryota > Metazoa > Chordata > Lepidosauria > Squamata > Anolidae > Anolis > Anolis sagrei. Next base: position 11,436,794 of record NC_090021.1, read on the forward strand.
CCCCTGCCCTGATTGGGGCTTTCTGATGCTGTGCAGAATTCTGAGAAATGTAGTTTAGGGCAGGGCCTTTTGAATTCTCTGCCATAGGATTCTTCACCTTCTCAAACTATGTTCTGAGAAATGTAGTTTAGGGCAGGGCCTTTTGAATTCTCTGCCATAGGGTTCTTCACCTTCTCAAACTATGTTCTGAGAAATGTAGTTTAGGGCAGGGCCTTTTGAATTCTCTGCCATAGGGTTCTTCACCTTCTCAAACTACATTTCCCAGAATTCTGTGCTTTCTCAGTCTCTTTCCCAGTGAACTATGCTTTCCCCCTGCTCTTTCTCTCTCCTAATGGTAAGAAGCCATTCATTTAAAGAGGAAAGATAGCCTTTTTAGCTTTGCTTTACTTTCTTGAATTGAAAATGAACTTGACTTTGGGAGGCTTCCGAGATTTACAAAATGCAAATGAAAAAATATTAAGTAAGTTTTGATTCTTAAGTTTTTGGTGCAGGTCAAGCCCGTGCATCAGATATTGTGTTGTAAATACAAATGTAACAAATTTGATATGACTTATAACAACTAACAAAAAAATTGCATACCCCTAGTAGATACTCTTGACACTGATAGTGGTTAAAGCTCAATGGTTGATTATGGATCATTTTCAGATCCACCTACCTGGAGTGGCCAAAAGCCAGGATCCAACAACAGCAAAGACAAAGTAAGGGATCTTCATGATTAAATGTTGACTGGAAACCTAGATACAGAAGGAAAGAAAGATCATCACAATGTCTCAATTCACTGACAGGCAGTAATGTACGTGACTTTTTGACATATTTCCACAAATACCTTGTAGGCAGAAAGTCTTAAGGTAAGACCTCATGACAAAATGAAGAGGAGGAAAGAGTGGCTGTTCCCTTAGGAACATGCAGTTCTTTGGCAGCAATAAGGAATGGTGCCCCCTCAGAACAGGGCTCTAAATACAGGAAAGGGCCCACTTCATGACTTTTTTCTGCTCAACCGCCCCTTGTTTAGCAAGGACAAAGGAGGAAGTCTTCATTGTGGTTGTACCCAACTTCCCTCCCACAGAAGAATCAGCTGCCCCTCTGTTCACTCTTTTTCTACCCACAGGATAAGAGCTTATGACTTAGGCATTTAAGTGTCAGTAGAATATTTTAATTATGTGTATTATGTTTTACAGTGTTTTTTTAAATGAAATTATAGTATTAAGTTCATATCTGCAGGGAATACATTCTAGAACTTACTGTCAAAATAGGAAACCTATTGCAGCAAATGACTTCTACCAAAAGTGATAATAGAGGGCAGTACTGGGATTGTGGCGCAGCTGGCTGAGTGTCAGCTGCATTAAGATCACTCTGACCAAAAGGTCATGAGTTCGAAGCCAGCCCGGGCTGGAGTGGGTGTCCAGCCATTGTGTAGCCTGTTGTCGACCTTTGCACCCGAAAGACAGTTGCATCTGTCAAGTAGGAAAATAAGGTACCACCTTGTGTGGGAGGCTAAATTAACTAATTTATGAGGCCATAAAGAAAACTCCGGGGAATGTGGAATGCGGAAGAACTTCATCAGTGTTGCTGATGGATGATGAAAGCAGCAGCTCCCCTGGCGGCCAGAAAAAAGTTAAATACCCTCTGTGTATTGTCTGTATTTGTTGTCTGTCAAACTGGCATTGAATGTTTGCCATATATGTGTATACTGAGTCCCCTGCGGGGTGAGAAGGGCGGAATATAAAAACTGTAAATAAAATAAAATAAATAATAATACCACACAGGGCTTTAATTGGGTTGAAGTCCAGACACAGTCCCTAACATTTGCACTTTTCTAGGGGTGTGGGGGGGGGGGTGTCCAGATTCTGGAGGGGAGGTCCAGCAGGGCACCTGGACACAAAACAATGCCCCCCAGAAAAGCCTTTTAAAAACAAAATAACGTATCCAGACGCTATTCTCCCTTCTCTAGAGCTCTCCTGGTGCATAGATCAGATCCTGGGATATAGAGCCTGTCTGGAAGGACCCTCAGGTAAAACTGTGGGAAAACAAACTGGTTTTTTTTTACAACTAGGAGAAAACTTTTGATACACTTCATTCTTGTAAATAAAAATAATAGTACACCATTAAACAAGAGATAGAGCATTATTAAAATACATGATGTTGGAGGAAAATTCTGAAAGTTCCTTGGACCACGAGAAGATCCAACCAGTCAATACTTCAGGAAATAAAACCCAACTGCTCATTGGAGGAAAGGATATTAGAGGCAAAGATGAAGTACTCTGGCCACATAATAAGAAGACAGGAAAGCTCACAGAAGACAATGATGCTGGGGAAAATGGAAGGAAAAAGGAAGAAGGGCTGACCAAGGGCAAGATGGATAGAATCATAGAATCAAAGAGTTGGAAGAGACCTCATGGGCCATCCAGTCCAACCCCCTGCCAAGAAGCAGGAATATTGCATTCAAATCACCCCTGACAGATGGCCATCCAGCCTCTGTTTAAAAGCTTCCAAAGAAGGAGCCCCCACCACACTCTGGGGCAGAGAGTTCCACTGCTGAATGGCTCTCACAGTCAGGAAGTTCTTCCTCATGTTCAGATGGAATCTCCTCTCTTGTAGATTGAAGCCATTGTTCCACGTCCTAGTCTCCAAGGAAGCAGAAAACAAGCTTGCTCCCTCCTCCCTGTGGCTTCCTCTCACATATTTATACATGGCTATCATATCTCCTCTCAGCCTTCTCTTCTTCAGGCTAAACATGCCCAGCTCCTTAAGCCGCTCCTCATAGGGCTTGTTCTCCAGACCCTTGATCATTTTAGTCGCCCTCCTCTGGACACATTCCAGCTTGTCAATATCTCTCTTGAATTGTGGTGCCCAGAATTGGACACAATATTCCAGGTGTGGTCTAACCAAAGCAGAATAGAGGGGTAGTATGACTTCCTTAGATCTAGACACTATGCTCCTCTTGATGCAGGGCAAAATCCCATTGGCTTTTTTTTGCCACCACATCACATTGTTGGCTCATGTTTAACTTGTTGTCCACGAAGACTCCAAGATCTTTTTCACACGTACTGCTCTCGAGCCAGGCGTCCCCCATTTTGTATCTTTGCATTTCGTTCTTCCTGCCAAAGTGGAGTATCGTGCATTTGTCACTGTTGAACTTCATTTTGTTAGTTTTGGCCCATCTCTCTAATCTGTCAAGATTGTTTTGAATCCTGCTCCTGTTCTCTGGAGTATTGGCTATCCCTCCCAATTTGGTGTCATCTACAAACTTGATGATCATGCCTTCTAGCCCTTCATCTAAGTCATTAATAAAGATGTTGAACATCCTTGAAGTAACTAGCTTGACCTTGAAGGAGCTGGGGGTGACCACGGCTGACAGGGAGCTCTGGCGTGGGTTGGTCCATATGGTCACAAAGAGTCAGAAGCAACTGAACGAATAAACAACAACAACAAGACACATCAATTGAGTATGAACATAAATGTCAATCCCCAGCAGTTATGAGATCTTAAGTATAGCTTTTGATCTTGTAACTGCTGAACAGGACTGGAGCCTCTTTATTGCCTCTGCTTTAAACGGCACTGTTAATCTTTCCCTGGTTCTGTATAAGGACCAAGAGTCAGTGATGAATGATTGTTCCCTACCCACACTTCTCTAGTCTTTAATTGTAAACATTAAAGAAGTTTAACCATAAAACACAGACAAGTTGTTCTAATTTGTTACTTCAAAGTGTTTACCCAAAAATAATTCTACCTTCTTGAAATAGCTTGAGGGGCATTGCTTTGTGCTAAAGATGTGTGAAATGGCAGAAATCCATTTCATATATTGTTTTGAAATATTTATTCCCCAACCCCCGTTTTGTTTTAAGAAGATTCAAGAAGACTCAGAGGGGGCGTTTCGATTCACAATTCAAATTCCAAAGTATTGTTGTTTTCAGTAAGATATGTTCCATTAGTGGCAATCGGGAAATCTTCGACGCTTGTTTCTCTGTGATTATTAGGATGAAACTTGTCACACTTGTAGGCCACATTTTTGACTGTAAGTCTACCAAGTTTCAGAGCATTTTGGTCATCCACTGATTTTAAGGGGAAAAAATGCTTTTACATTTTTTAAAAAAAAATAAAGTTGTATTCCTTTGAATTTTTTCACAACGACACAACATAAGCAGGGCAACAACCCTGCGAGGTTTCAAAAAGATTTGTTCATCTACTAATTTTTAGGATTTTTTTTTCAATTTAAGCACATGTGATTGGGAACTGGTTTTTAAGCAGCGGTTATATGGTCATCTGCCAGCAGAGTTGGCAGATTTTGGATGGTGTTGAGCAGAGTTGGGCTGGATGGCCTTTGTGGGTTTCTTTAAACTCCCAGTATTCTATGATTCTAAAATCAGAGTCTGGGTGATCATTTGTCAGGAAGGATTTAATGGGGTCTTCCTTTTGGACAGAAGGGAATTGGAATGGGTGACCCTTGTGTTCTCTTCCAATTCTATGAGAATAATAACAACAACAACAACAACAACAACAATAATAATAATAATAATAATAAATAATTAATAATAATGGATTATAATATAATAGCAATTTCATCTTCTGGCTTGGCAGAATGGGGTGGGACTGGATTCCCTTGGGGTCCCTTCTAACTGTATGAATGTAATAATAATAATGATAATAATGATAATAATAGCATTGTTCATTCGTTCAGTCGTCTCCGTCTCCGACTCTTCGTGACCTCATGGACCAGCCCACGCCAGAGCTCCCTGTCGGCCATCACCACCCCAGCTCCTTCAAGGTCAGTCCAGTCACTTCAAGGATGCCATCCATCTATCTTGCCCTTGGTCGGCCCATCTTCTTTTTACCTTCCACTTTCCCCAGCATAATTGTGTTCTCTAGGCTTTGCTGTCTCCTCATGATGTGGCCAAAGTACTTCAACTTTGTCTCTAGTCTCCTTCCCTCCAATGAGCAGCCGGGCTTTATTTCCTGGAGGATGGACTGGTTGGATCTTCTCGCAGTCCAAGGCACTCTCAGCACTTTCCTCCAACACCACAGTTCAAAAGCACCTCTCTTCCTTTGCTCAGCTTTCCCTAAGGTCCAGCTCTCACATCCGTAGGTTACTACAGGGAATACCATGGCTTTGACTAGGCAATGGATCTTTGTTGCCAGTCTGATGTCTCTACTCTTTACTATTTTATCGGGATTGGACATTGCTCTCCTCCCAAGAAGTAAGCATCTTCTGATTTCCTGGCCACAGGATAATGGACATAATGATATAATAATTCTATCTTCCTGCTTGGCAGAATGGGTTGGAACTGCCTTTAGGGGTATCTTTCAACTGTATAAGTCCAATAAGAAATAATGAATTAATAATTAAAGAATAATAATAATTTGGTAATTCTATCATTCTGCTAGAACTAGGGAAAAAGGAATGCAATTTTACATCACTTTCTAAGATCCCCAATTCAAAGACTAGAGAAAGAGTAGTGCTATTTTAAATCACTTTCTACGTCTAAGTTTTAACAAACACAGATGGGCTCGCTCACGCATGGAAGGGAGGAGACTAGCTTTGTAGCTGCTGCATTCAGCTCCTTTCTTCCCTTCCACCTCAGGCAATGTTGTTACATTGTAAAAAAAAATATTCCAAATCAACTGAATCATTTACGAATTTTCAAAAGGGGCTGTTTTGATTTGTATTGCTTCCGAGACTGGTTTGCTAGTTCGTATTTGCTTCATGAAGCCCCAAGGGCTCCGCAAAACACACTTTAAGAACCACTAGTGGGTCAGCTATGTGTGAAAGCACCGGGATTGTGGCGCAGCAGACTGAGTGTCAGCTGCATTAAGATCACTCTGACCAAAAGGTCATGAGTTCGAAGCCAGCCCGAGTTGGAGTGGGTTTCCAACCAATTATGTAGCCTGTTGTCGACCTTTGCAACCCAAAAGACAGTTGCATCTGCCAAGTAGGAAAACAAGGTACCACCTTAAAAGTGTGGGGAGGCTAAATTAACTGATTTATGAGGCCATAAAGAAGACTCCAGCAAAGCATTCCAGCGGGGAAGCATGCGGGGAATGTGGAAGTCCTTCATCAGCATCGCAGATGGACGATGAAAGCGACAGCTCCCCGGCAGCCAGAAAAAGTTAAATAGCCTCTGTCTATGTCTGTATATGTTGTATGTCAAAATTGGCATTGAATGTTTGCCATATATGTGTACACTGTAATCCACCCTGAATAAATAAATAAATAAATAAATAAATAAATGATTAGACCAATGGAGATGTTATCATCTAATGATCAGAATATGAAGTCTGTTCTTAGTTTCTCATGAACCAAGAAGCTCCGTCAAAGTGTCTGGGCAATCATATTTGTATCTAGTGATGTCAGAATGAGATCCCCACAAAACCACTAAAAAAGAAGGTGCAGACCAACATGGTCCCAACCTGTCTTGAACCTGTCTGGAGCCATGGATATAAAGGGAAGCCATCTATATCCATGATTCCTCCAGGCCAGGTATACATGGCTGCTCCAAGTCAGCAAGACCATATTGGAGCTTTTGAGAAAAGTGTAATTAGAAGGTCTTTTATTTATGGAGCTGCCAAAAGTCAAAGTTGATTGGACAGAAGTTAATTCAACAAACATGCATCATAATTTACATAACACTATTATGTGTTTATTGACAGAGTAATAATTTCACAATGAGAAAATCCTTTATCCGGTACTGCAAGGTCTCTCTTCTGAGATGCCAAAATGCTTTGGAAACCAAATATCAAGAATTAGCAGTCGTCCACAAGAAATGTAGAATTGGCAAACTGAACAGTGGTTCCTTCCAAGTCCCCATTTCTTAGACACGTAAAAATTTGCTGTAAGAAAACAAAACAACATTGAAATACATTGGTTTCTATGATAAAGTCAGTCTGCCATCAATTCCAGCGATGGATGGATCTAAATGTTTTACTTTCTATAACATTTTTTTTTTACCAAAAACAGTTCTCATTGGAGGGAAGGATACTAGAGACAAAGTTGAAGTCCTTTGGCCACATCATGAGGAGACAGCAAAGCCTAGAGAAGACAATTATGCTGGGGAAAGTGGAAGGCAAAAGGAAGAGGGGCCGACCAAGGGCAAGATGGATGGATGGCATCCTTGAAGTGACTGGACTGACCTTGAAGGAGCTGGGGGTGGTGACGGCTGACAGGGAACTCTGGCGTGGGTTGGTCCATGAGGTCACGAAGAGTCGGAGACGACTGAACGAATGAACAACAACAACATATACTGTACAATCTGAGAAATACTTACCCCACCATGGAAATAAGAAACCATGAATAATAATGAATCCTCCTAAACTGAATGACTTCAGCTGGAAATTAGAAATTTAGCTTCCCGTTACTGTGCCTAAAATTGCTTGTGGATGTAAATTATAACAACATGTCACCCAAGTCCTTGAGAAAGCTTTGGAGGAAGTAGCAAAGCAGAGTGTGGTTTCCCCAAATTCTCCTTGAGATGCAAATGGGGTTTCCTAGGCTGCTAGAGTTGCTCATTCCTGCTTAAGGAGTATAATGTAATATAGATTTTGATGGAATTGGAGAGAGGAAGATGTCCGGTTCAAGGTGTGATTCCTGCCTTTATCAGTCCACTAACACTAGCAAATCATCAAATCATTCTCTTCGCGGTACTTTTGGTTGTGACATCCTCGTGGTACTTTTGGTTGTGATACCCATAGAGATGTGACTAGAACTGACAAAGAAAATCTTTCTCGACTAAGTACTCTGGTTTTCCAGAGCATTTAATGAGCTTTTTATGTTTTATGTTGTCTCGTGCTTTTCTTAGGTTGGGTGTGTTTTTTAGTTTTAACTATATAGTTTTAACACCTATGGTTTCAAAGCATTGAGCCATAACAGTTAAGATGATGCCAAACAGCATTCATTCTACAATGTAGATTCACCACTGGTGTGGTGACGGTCGACGGGGAGCTCTGGTCATGAAGAGTCGGAATGACTGAATGAGTAAACAACAGCATGTACCCAGGCCATACGATTCCCCACTTTGGAAGTAGAGGAAGCTCATCTTTACCTGGAACAACAAGGGTGGTCAGGAGAACATTCTCCAAGATTGCGATAATCCAACTCACATGGATGTGAGCTACAGAACCCGTTAGCACTTTTACATTGAGAAGAATCAGTCACATAACCAGTAAAGCCTGTTGAGAGATGAAGAAATATAATGTGTTATACTGCAAGAATGTTCAAAACTATAGAAGTGTTGACATTTTTCCTGTGCGCCATTTCCTAAAATCCAGTTCAGAGCTTTCCAAACTGTGTGCCACAACACATTAATATGCCAGCTGCATTGTGTATGTTTGTCACACAAATGTAATGGGAAATTTCTGAGTCTACATAAAATAAGTAGGAGATATATATATATATTAGGCCTGGGTAACAACGGAAAAATTTGTTTCTAAAATCGATTCGTTTTTTGGGGGTTTTTTGCGTTTCGATATTTAAAAGAATTCCGAAATTTTCCTTTAAAAAAGTACGATATTTACGAAATTTCGTAAATGGTAAAAAAAATTACAAAACAATAACGAAACAATAACGAATCGATTCGTTAATGGCGGCCGCGATCGCGCAATACGCTAAAAAAACTTCTGAAGCTTCCCTCTCCCTCTGTTGTTGACTGTTGGTGTGATATTATAATTTTTTTCACTAATTAAACAAAAAACAACAATAAAACTTGCCCCAGACATTCGGAAATAATAACGAAACTACCTCAAACCAATAACGAAACGAATACATAACGAAATACGAAGCATTTACAAAATGTATTTAAAAATTCGTTTCATTTTTAAGTTGCTCCAGAATGGTTCGTTATCGCTTCATTATTTAAAAAAATAACGAATTTTTAACGAATTACGAATTAACGAAACGAAACCGCCCAGCCCTAATATATATATATATATATATATATATATATATATATATATATGGAAGGTCTTAAAGAGACCTGTTGTGTCTCCATACATTTCATTATTACAATTTATGTGTCAATATCTCTTATAAGGGGTTGGTAGTAAAAGTGAATTACTGTGTCGCAACATGATGCATGTGTGTCATCAACATGAAATATTTGGAAAGCTTTTTCTAGGCATTGAATTACAATATGTCTAGAAGGCTTTATTGAGTAATGACTGTTAAAGTGGTTTCAGACTGCATTGATTCTACAGTATAGGTGGCCCTTTGCATGTAGTCAAGGAAAGCTCTGATCTAACTGTTTCCAACCATCTAGCCAACAATGGATTTAAAGTTAACAACCAATGTTGCTTAATGGCCTCTTAAAATTGGTTGTTCCAGCTCAACTATTTTCCTAGATGAAAGATTAACCATGTAAAGTTCTGCTGAGCAAATCAATAAATATTATGAAGGCAAAGACAATGTTGGAATAGTCTGATTTGACACAAGCCTTAGATGATTGATTGATTGATTGATTACACCAGCCAACACCTATTTTTGTGCCTCAAATGTTAGACCTCTTTCTGGGGATATTCGATTTGCTGATTATTAAAATGCCCACAGTTTCTTCCTACCAGCTCTAGTTCTTCAGATATAGATTATATGCCATATACCAGTTTTAATCTGCTCACCTATAGAAAATCATGATAACCATATCTAAGAATGTAAAGCTGATGCAGTCTATCCAATGCAATTTTCTGAATCAGTGCCTCAAATAACCCCAGCAACAGACTTAAAAAAACAAAATACCAACAATATTCTTTGGTTGGGCTGTTATCTATTTAGTTATTTTACTATAGGAAGAAATATCCATATGGTTTTTAAACTTGTGGCAGCAATGCCACCAATTGATTCAGGTGTTCACCATAAAATTAATAGCTTTGTAGCCCATTTTGCAAAATCTACAGCTCCCATAGCATGGGATCATGGCAGTGTATTTACAGAATGGAACTAAAGTGCTTGACATCACTTTAACTGCCATGATTCAATGCTATGGATATCATGGGAGCTATAGATTTGTAAGGGACCGCCACCTTATGCAAAGAAGGCTAAATACCTTGTGAAACTACAAAGCTGATGACTCCATAGTTTTCCCACCTCGCTTAAATTGCTTCACATCTTTTGATCAACAGATATTTCTCTGTATCACACCTAACATCAATATTTTCATAGGACTTCATCAGACGGAGACAAAGAAAATGTGGGAAAGTGGGGGAAATTGTCTTTTTTTCACGTAGAATCATCTTCTATGTGTGGATTCCATCTTTTTAAAAAATGAAGAATTTATCCATACACACACATACACACACACCAGAATTGCCTCCACCTGACTGACACCACTTCTGGGATACTTGACTTCCCCCTCCAAACCTGTTACTCTAGAGGAGACCTGAGGCACCATTCTTAAGACAGAATCTCACTTCTCTGGACTCTTCTTCTCTCCTTCCAATCTCATTTCTCTCAGTCACAGAAGCTTGAAATTTAAAAAGCTAGGAATAGGCACAATTTTGAAAGCCAAGATTACTGCGAAGGACAAATGACAGGAAAAACAAAGTGGTAATATCTTAAAATTTTGGCATTTCTGAAGCTTAAATTATTTTAAAAATGACCATGTCAAGCTCATTTAGGAAGAGAAATATCAATGATGGTAGGAAACCACCCACAAGAACCCCTATTATTCCATGTTACTGAAGCAATTCAACATGAGGATATTTGACAGATCCCATCCCACCTGTGTCCTGTCCCTGTCCCATCCTGTCCCCTACTTTCTCCCTTTTCCACTTGAACCATGAGCTCAGGAGAGAATTTATCACCATTGCCTCCCCCCCCCCACCCCAATTTCCTAACACTTCTAAAATGGTTCCTTGATGAAGCATCGTGAACCAACAGGTGGAAGTCTGTCTGTGATGGTTGATGGATTTCTCAATGCTTCATTAGGGAACTGTTTCCAAAGTGTTAAAAGGGGGAGGGCTGTGTGAGATAACATCCCTAATCATTGTTTTCCTTCATTTACAAATAGACTATACCTGGAACCATCAAGAACAGCCATAATGTAACAGCAAAAATGGAGTAACAGATCTTCATAATTAAAGCTTGGTGAAAATGTTGACAGACAGAATCTGGAACCAGAGTGTTGTCAGAAGGTTTTGCCTGTTTCTTGAACCTGTGATAAAATATGTAATTTTATATTCTTGGTGATATATGGGGGTGGAGGTTCTTGATCCAAAGTTGTTAGATGGGAAGTATTTGTTCCTGGGGAAGCAACCAAGTGATTCAAGTCAGTCCATTGTGATCCTCATAAAAAGCTGGTGGGGGTGACTAACATACTTGAGTCACCTACTCAAATATCCTCCATAGCGACCATACAAAGGATGCTTTGTATCATCACAAAAATAACTTTCCCCAAGGAAATCAAATTGTGTGTTTATTCACTGCAAAAAGCTGAGGTTTTTATTTGTAAAGAGAATGCAAAGTTCCATTTTTCCATATACTGCATAATGGCTTGAATTCTTCATAGAATCATATAGTTAGAAACCACAAAGACCATTTAATCTAACCCTCTGCCATCCAAGAACACACAACCCAAGACCTCCCTACTGATGACCATCCAGGCTCTGTTTAAAAGCTTCCAGAGAAGGATGCTCTGCCACAATCCAAAGCAGCACATTCCACTTTTGAATATCTATCGCCATCAGGATGTTGTTCTTAATATTTAGATGGAATGTCTTTTGTTGAAGTTTGAATCCATTGCTCTTTGTCATAGTTTCCAGAGCAGCAGAAAATAGGTTTTCCATCTTGTAAATATGGTGTTCTTTCAAATATTTAAACATGGTATCACATCTCTTCTTAACCTCTCTTCTCCAGGCTTAACATGCTCAGCTTCCTAAGCATAGGGATTCATGGCTTGCAGACATTTTATCCTTTTGATCTGTCTCTTCTGGACACATTCCTGTTTCTCAATCGATTTCTTTAATTGTCCCCAGAACATGACCTTATTTCAGCTTTGCTTCTTGTGCAGAAGTCATTGTTACTATGTATGTGTTTAACTGTTAGAGTATATGTTTGTGTTTGTAACAGTAGCTAAAACTAGAGTTATCTGGTTTGAATCCACAGTGAGCGTTGCCAAGGAGACCAGACAGGATAGCTCAGGAGAGTGAGAAGTGGGCGGAGCCAAGCAGGAAAAGTTATGTGCGTCTTTGAAAAAGGGGCAGAGAGTGTGGTGTGTGAGTGAGTGTAGAGGCTTGAAAAGCCTGGGAGAGAGGTGTGTGTGAGCAGCTGGAGGTTTTTCAGTCTAGAAGGGCTGAAGAGAGAAACCTGGCCAGTTTCTTTAGTCAAGGAAGACTAAAGGAAGCCTGTCAAGATCCCTAGTCAAGGAAGGACTAGAGATCAGAGATTTGATCAAGGAAAGATCAAATTGGAAGGCTAGTTATAGTAGGAAACATTGTTCACCAAAGAGCTTCACCTCAGTAAAAGTTGGCCACAAGCTGTGTAACCTGGAAGAGTGGACTGTATTAAAACCAAGTGATATTCAAAGTTCTATAAGTTATTTAACAGACTGCAACCATACGCTTTGTACACAATAAACTTGTTATCTTTTGTTAAAAACCGTCTCATCTCAACTAATCTGCGTCTGTAGAGCCAGATCTCATCGGTGGTACTTCAAATACCTCATGTTGGTGGCAGTTACCTTAATTTACAACTAATAATTGGCCTCCTCTATAATATATCCTTATACACAATTGAGGCCTGAGATTAATTCTCTCCATAATCATCCACATCTGCACAATTGGTTTGCACATCTTCTCAATTGGTGGCAGCGGTGGGATCATTAAAAAGTGCCTGTGGTAAAATACCTCCATTGTTAGGCCCTGCCGTTGCCAACCTCAGCAACACACCTGCATCTTCTCACTTCTCATTGGACAAATGAAAGTTGAAGCCCACTTAAACCATATTCAGGTTATAATTCTAAAGGTACCTACCTAGGAACAATTCCCATGTAACTCAAAGGAACTTAATCTGTTTATATATGTACACAACTGCACTTTTAGGACACAACCTTGTCTTTACTGCAAGTAGGTAAATGCCTTTCTCTGTGAGGAGGCATTTGGGGAAGGATAAGGAGCACTCTGCTGAGAAGGTGTGGGTTAGATTCTTGGGAGGATTGTGAGTTTTAAATGCTATTTTAAGCATTTAACTGTATTTTAACCTAAATACACACTGTATTACTTTTTGTTATTTATTCGTTCAGTCGCTTCTGACTCCTCGTGACCTCATGAACCAGCCCACAACAGAGCTCCCTGTTGGCCATGGCCATCTCCAGCTCCTTCAGAGTCAATCCAGTCACTTCAAGGATACCATCTGTCCATCTTGCCCTTGGTCAGCCCCTCTTCCTTTTTCCTTCAATTTTCCCCAGCATCATTGTCTTCTCTAAACTTTCCTGTCTTCTCATAATGTATTATTTAATTGCTTTTTAATTTTTTGTTTTAAATTGTGACCAAAGTGTGCAATCATTCACTGCCTTGAGTCCCCGTGAGGTATACATTGAATAAATAAATAAATAAATACATAAATAAATATAAATACTCCTACATAAAATGGTCCCATTGAACCAGAGAGTTTACTAATTAATTGACAGTAAGAGTTATTTGGCAGTGAAATATACTGTCTTGAAGCTTGGTGGAGTCTCCTTCTCTGTCCAACCTGCCCCAAGTTGAGGGATACTCTGGAGATACTCCTTGCACTGAAGCTGTAATGTAATGTCATCATGCTCCATTTTTTATGCTTCTGCTTGACACAAATGAAGTGGGAAGTGAGAGTCTCAGACCTTTTAAACGTCACATGATGAATTTTATGGAGGTTACTGGAGAGAAGAAAGAGGAGTTCCTGAGCTTTATCTAAGCTTACATCCTTATTAAGGATGCATCTAAACCGTAGAATTAATGCAGTTTGACACCCCTTGAATTGGCTGGGCTCAATGCTATGGAATTGTGATAATTGTAGTTTGGTGGGGTACCAACCCACTTTGGCAGAGAAGTTTGAAGACCTGGAGAAACTTCAGTTTCCGTGATTCTGTATCACTGAGCCAATTAAAGGAGTGTCAAATGCAATTATTTTACTGTGCAAATACTAGGGATGTGCACAATTTCATTTTTGTGTACTGGATTTGAATGATTCAGCAGATGGGAGGGATAGCCAACACTTCAGAAGACAGGAGCAGAACTCAAAATGATTTTAACCAAGTAGAGGGATGAGCCAAAACTAAGAAAATGAAGTTCAACAGGGACAAATGCAAGATAATCCACCATGGCTGAGAGGAGACATGATAGCCATGTATAAATATGTGAGGGGAATTCATAGAGAGGAGGGAGCAAGCTTGTGCTCTGCTACCCTAGAGATTAGGATGTGGAACAATGACTTCAAACTACAGGAAAGGAGATTTCACCTGAATATTAGGAAGAACTTTATAACTGTGAAAGCTGTTCAGCAGTGGAACTCTATGCCCAGGAGTGTGGTGGAGGTTCCTTCTTTGGAGGCTTTTTAACAATGGCTAGATGGCCATCGGTCATGGATACTTTGAAGGTGATTTTCCTGCTTCTTGGCAGGGGGTTGGACTGGATGGCCCATAAGAGCTCTTCCAACTCTATGATTCTATGATTCTACTATTCTACTATTTTAATTTTTCTCTTTTAAAAAGCAGAAAATATTTATTGCAATTCACTTCCCCTAGGATACACACACACAGAGAGAGAGAGAGAGAGAGAGAGAGATTTTGAAGCCAATTCCCAATCTGCACAAAATTTAGACAATGTTGTTTTGTGCAGAATATTGTTTTATCTGCTCAGGAGAAAGCAGAAAATAAAATTGGTGTTTCCTGCTCACAAAATACTGCATCCACAACATGCATATATTGTGTGGCATAAGTCCCCGATTATAGCAGTTTATTTACAGAAAATAGCACTTCCTGTTTTCTGCACAGAAAACAACATAAAATGTTTTTGCACAGAAGAGTCTATTTCCCATGCAAAAGCACACTGCTTGCAGTCACATGCACATTTTTCACATAATATGTCTTTGAAAATGCAAAGAGCTTAATTAGTACACGATTTTTTTCATCAAAGTTTCTATACGCTCAAAATGTTTTGTAACAAGTATCTAATTTTCTTTTCTTTTCTTTTTTGAAATATTTGGATTAAGAGTATTCCTTTGAAACATAGCAATGTTCCCTGTTTCAAATGATTTGGTGAACAGCAGTCAAAAACCAGCATTATCCTGAGCTTCAGAGGGACTTTGTTTTACTGTTTAAGACAGAGATGGATAAGAATTCCATATCAGTTTGTTGATCAATAAAAATTTATTAAATTTTTCAGATTATTTCATATCAGCAATGGAAGGAACTTTTGATGTCACAATGTTATATCTGTAAGTCTGTAAAACTGGCAGTTACGCTTTTAATGTAGTCATGCAGAAACAAAGATCCTTCTGGAATGCCTCGCAGGGATGGGTCTCGGGGGCACTGTTTTACAGTGGCTCCGGTCATTCCTAGAGGGCCGTTCTCAGAAGGTGTTACTGGGGGACATCTGTTCAACCCCACAACCTTTGTCTTGTGGGGTTCCTCAGGGCTCAATATTGCCTCCCATGTTGTTTAACATCTACATGAAGCCGCTGGGAGAGATCATCTGGAGTTTCGGGGTGCGGTGTCATCTGTATGCAGATGATGTCCAACTCTGTCACTCCTTTCCACCTGCTACTAAGGAGGCTGTTCAGGTCCTGAACCAGTGCCTGGCCGCTGTAACGGTCTGGATGAGGGCAAACAAATTGAAATTGAATCCAGACACGACAGAGGTACTCCTGGTCAGTCGCAAGGCCAAACAGGGTATAGGGTTACAGCCTGTGGTGGATGGGGTCGCACTCCCCTTGAAGGCGCAGGTTCGCAGCTTGGGTGTGATCCTGGACTCATCGCTGAGCCTGGAGCCCCAGGTCTCGACGGTGACCAGAGGAGCATTTGCACAGCTTAGGCTCGTGCGCCAGCTGCGCCCGTACCTTGGGAAGTCTGACTTGGCCACGGTAGTCCACACTCTGGTCACATCCCGTTTAGACTACTGAAACGCTCTCTACGTGGGGTTGCCTTTGAAGACGGCCCAGAAGCTTCAATTGGTCCAACGTGCGGCAGCCATGATACTAACAGGAGTGGGACGCAGGGAGCATACAACCCCCTTGTTGTACCAGCTCCACTGGCTGCCGACTTGCTACCGGGCTCAATTCAAGGTGCTGGCGTTGGCCCTAAACGGTTCCGGCCCAAGATACCTATCCGACCGCATCTCGACCTACGAGCCCACCAGGACTTTGAGATCTTCCGGGGAGGCCTTGCTCTTGATCCCACCTGCTTCACAGGCACGGCTGGCGGGGATGAGAGATAGGGCCTTCTCGGTGGTGGCTCCTCGGCTGTGGAACACCCTTCCCGTGGACATCAGACTGGCTCCTTCCCTGATGATATTCCGCAGGAAATTAAAGACTTGGTTGTTCAAGAAGGCGTTCGAACAAGAAGTGCAATTATTGGTAATGACTACAGGAATGGAACAACGGAAAATCATACTGGATTGTGGTTTGGACGATGAGATGACGTGGAATGGCTTTCGCAGTAATGATGATGCTTTTTGATGATGATGTTTTTTGTTAATGCTGGATTGTGGATTATTTTATATTGTGTCTTGAATTTTGAACCTTGTTCTTTCTATGTTGTACACCGCTGTGAGTCGCCCCCGGGCTGAGAACAGCGGTATATAAGCAAAGTAAATAAATAAATAAATAAATCTCCTCAATTGCATCCCAAATGGATTTGTAGAGTGTCTGAGAGGGCACAAAGCCCCACAAAAGGTAAGATGTGAGGACTATTGTACCTTCAAACCAACATTAAGTCTGCATAGACATTGTATTCTTCCTTTTTAAGACATCGACCATGATGGCAGAGAGTTGACTTTAGAGTTTTAAATCATTTATCCAGTTCTTTCTTTTATTAATTTCACAGCATTTCAAAGAACATTTTATGGATTTTTAAACATATTTTAATATTTCAATGCAGCACAACAACATTTTCTAGTCCTCATGCATTTGGTGCACAAAAATTGCCCCCATTGTATTGTATCCAAAGAGAATGATACAAATTTCGATGCAGTGGGCGTTTAGATACTTACATGAAAAACCTTGCACTTGAGAATTCATGGGAACTGTAGTTTTCCAACTGTTTCTGCCAAGGAGTGGTGCTACCACACCAAACTACAAATACTAGGTTTCCATAACATTGTCATGGCTGCTAATAGTATAGATGCATCTTTTATGCTATTGTTGTGCCCACAGTGTCATTTAAAGTACTGAGATGGTTTTTGAACATTTGCTTGTACACAGAAAGACTTTTTGTACCTTGACAAATTTGGTTTCAATAGTGGCAACACTTTTTGAATTTATTGCAGTAACCAAGCTCTCTATTAAAGGGCCAAGAACAGCGCTGTTTTCCAATGCATACTCCACCAATGATTTTACAATCTGACCAATTGGTAATTCTTGCAATGACTCCTGTAAAAAGGGGAAGAAGAAAAATGGTGGTACAGTAAGTGAAATGGAACTATGGATTCGAACAACTGTGTTTTACTGAATTGAAATTGAGCTAAGCTTCCTGCAATATGGTCCAAGTGGGTGCATCTACACTGCATAAATAATGCAGTTTGTCACCACTTTGATTGTCATAGCTTAATGTTATGGAATCATGACAATAATGGTTTATAAGATATACTTTATAAAGAGTGCTAGTATCTCACCAAACTACAACTCCAAGGGTTCCATAGAATTGAGCCATGCCTGTCAAAATACATTTGTTCACAATGAAGTGCCAAACAACAGACAAATAGATGGACTGGGGAAAAGATTACAGTGTTCTAGATGCCCCAAACTTATGCAAAATATAAGACCAGTGGTTTTCAACCTTGCTAATGCCACAATCCCTTAATACGGTTCTTCATGTTGTGGTGACCCCCAACTATAAAATTAACTTTGTTGCTACTTCATAACTGTAATTTTGCTACTGTTATGAATTGTAATGTATATATCCGATATGCAGAGTTTATTTTCATTCATCACACCAAATTTGGCACAAATACCTGATATGCCCAAATTTGAATACTGGTGTGGTTGGTGGGGGGAATTGATTTTGTCATTTGGGAGTTGTAGTTGCTGGGATTTATAGTTGACCTACAATCAAAAAGTATTCTGAACTCCACCAATGATGGCATTGAACCATTCTTGGTGTACAGAACTCCCATGACCAACAGAAAATACTGGAAGGGTTTGGGGGACATTGACCTTGAGTTTTGGAGTTGTCATTCACCTACATCCAGAAAGCACTATGGACTCAAACAATTATGGTTTTGGACCAAACTTGGCACAAATACTCAATATGCCCAAATGTGAACACTGGTGAAGTTTGGGGAAAATAGACCTTGACATTTGGGAGTTGTAATTGCTGGTATATGTAGTTCACCTACAATCAAAAAGCATTCTGAATCCAGATCAGTTGTTTGGCCAAATGGGGTAAAGGGTGGCAACCTGTGTTTGACAGGGTTACATTCCCCTTGAAGACACAGGTTCGCAGTTTGGGGGTCCTCCTGGATTCAGCGCTGACACTTGATGCTTAGGTGTCGGCGGTGGCCGGGAGGGTCTTTGCACAGTTAAAATCTGTGTGCCAGCTGCAACCGTACCTCGAAAGTCTGACTTGACCATTATGGTCCATGCCTTAGTTACCTCAAGATTGGACTACTGTAATGCACTCTACGTATGGCTGCCCTTGAAGACGGTTCAGAAACTACAGCTGGTGCAAAGGTCGGCGGCCAGATTGTTAACTGGAGCAAGTTACAGGGAGCGGTCAACCCCCCCTGTTTAAACAGCTCCACTGGATGTCGATATGTTTCCGGTCCCAATTCAAGGTGCAAGTTATTACCTATAGAGCTCTAAACAGTTCAGGACCTGCCTATCTTCATGACCGCATCCTCCTCTATGAACCCACATGGTCCTTAAGATCTTCTGGGGATGCTCTTCTCTCGCTCCTACTCCCATCTCAGGCGCGGTTGGTGGGGACGAGAGAAAGGACATTCTCGGTGGTGGCCCCTCGTGTCTGGAACTCCCTCCCCAGGGAAATTAGGCTAGCACCCTCCCTACCCACATTCTGTAAGGAATTAAAGACACTGATGTTTTGTTGTGCATTCAATTGATGACCCCTATGACAAATGATCTATATCATGACCTGAATCATGACTTGAACCTGAATTCCTATATTACATTACTAAATTTTTTTAAGTTAAGCTGAACTGATCCTGTTTGTTTGCTCTGTTTCCATGCTATTTCCTTTGCTATGATATGTTTCTATCCACCTTATTGAACCACCTTATCCTTTAACCAGTTTGCATAGTGGTCCTCCTCCCCTCCCTCCAAAATTAGTCTGCTCTTGATTTTGATGCTTGTTTACTATTCTTATGTTGTTTTATGCTGTTTTAATTTGTTATTGTTTTGTTTTTAATTGCATTTTGCCTTGGGCTTGGCCCCATGTAAGCCGCCCCGAGTCCCTTTGGGGAGATGGAGGCAGGGTAGAAAAATAAAGTTCTTCTTCTTCTTTATTTAAAATGAAATCAACTTGCTTGTAAATGACATGGAGTACCTTTCGCCAAGACCCTATCTATGACTTACCTGGATGATCCAGCAACAGAATGAAGAAGATGAAAAAGAAATGGTGCATTTTCATGTCTCAGAATGGTAGCCTCAGCATTTACTGAACCCCAAAAGCTCCTAGAATAACAAGTAAATTGGAAGTTTTCTCATTCAAAAATACTGAGAATGAAAGGGAACCAAACAGCCTAGTTATTTCTTCTCTCCCTCACATATTAAAAATATTTTTTCAATCACAGGAAACTTGAATGAAATACTTTTTATCATCAGTTCAATATTTATTTTCTAAATGTTCCAAATTTGATGTAATGTTAAGAAATTACAAGTACATGGAAAATTCATATTTGTTTCTTTTTTTAAAAAAATATGAGACATAATGTAGGGAGGAGAATCATTCGACATAATCTGGTCATTACTAAACAATTCCATAATCCACTGGCTCAGCCAAAGGAAGAAAATAACTACTTTATAACCACAAAAATCAATCATATTTTAAACGATTAATTCTAATTTAGGCATACTTTAACTTATATTACAAAACCACTTGTAAATTGTGCAAACTCTAAAACCCAAATGTTTCCAGAAGTGGAAAAACAAACAATTCAAACAAGTAGGACATTGAGAGAATCTGAATAAAATTTGAGTAAATCTGATTTCTTGTGGAAAATAAATTATTTCTTCAAAGTGTATACTTTTGCTTTGGAGAAAAAGAGAAATACTCAGGAGCCAAGCTGTGAAAGCAGTGACCTGGAGATATGTTGTTAAACAAGGCAGTCCCAGCACACCTGACCAAAAGTTCTCAAGAGAGAGATGGACACATAAAACTACCCCATGGGAGTATTTGAAGGCATGAAACAGCTTGGCTATCATATGTGGCCCATGGTCCACACTTCCCTGTCCTTCTAAAATGATAGAAAATTCCTGACTATCTTGAAAGGGTAAAGAAAAGAAAATGTGAATTCTTGTTCTATCTGTGTATTTACTTGCCAAAAAGAAAACTGGGAATTTTCCCCCTGCTTCCAATGAAATTTTCTCCCAATCTTTTCCTTCGATCCTGGAATAAGTCTTCAAATTATACGATGGCTAAGTAAGTAGCTCTCTTTGGGCTATTTATAACAACATGAAGGGCTTCCCACAGCTGCAGAATTCTTTCTTTCTCATATCAGCAGTACAAGGACAGAGTTTCACTTTAATCTCTTGTATTCATCGTACAAATGCTCTTTGTAATTTTAATGTGGCAGATCAAAGTGAGATGTTGAATAGCATACTCCCAGGTTAATTATTTTCAAATGTAAATCCTACCTGAGAATATCCCTTTAAAAATATACTCTGGTTACATTCTGTGCTGAGCAATAGGCCTCAGATAAGGATTACTTGTATACATTAGATACTGTTCAGCCATATTTGTCATTATCAGTGTAACTCTGAAGTTCAATAAAATAAACTTTTTCCCTCTTGGCCAGTGCTGTGAGTGAGTTCAACAGAAACCAGTGCAGGTCTTGGTTGATTACTGTTTGCTATTTTTAGTCCACTTTCTTGGCAACTAATTCTAGCTTTGTGTCCCAACTGGGCAGATACGATATTTCAATCCTGAACTACAGATCCTCCAGTGCCCTGGTTAGCATGACACACATTGTAGTGAGACCTTCATAAATCATCATCATCATCATCATCATCATCATTATTATCATCATCATTTAATAACTTATTAATCGCCCTCCATCCGGGAATGCTCCAGGCAATTTACAGTTAAATTATAAAAGATAAAATACATACATATAAAAATTAAAAATTAACAGAGATTGAATGCTCTAGTAAAAAGCCAGGTCTTAAGTGCTAGAGTAAAATGCCCTAAGTCACGCATGACCAGGCATCTCCCCCTGCAAACTCATCTTGCATAAGGGAATGGTCCACATTTCCAATTCTTTGCTCAGTTGGCACTATGATGTATTCCTCTCCAGTCATTTACATAATCATTAGTTGCTAAGTTGCCAAATTGATTTATTAGTGGGTGTGATTTCATCCCCCAAAAGTCGAAAAATTAACCTGCTCCTTAGTCATATGCCTGGGAATTTTCCTTTGTTATGCTTTGAAGACAATGTCCTATATCCACAAAATTTAAATCCTTTTGCAGAAATAAATTTAACTTAAGGGACTGTCTAATTTCTTAAAATCCTTTCTTAAATCACTATCAAAGCAATCACTTGAAAGATTTTTCTCATGTTGTCAAAAACAGTTGTATTCTTGATTAATTTCTTTAAATTATTCTATAGAAGAGATAAGTGAGTCACAGCTAGCGAAAAGAATGTTATTCCAAAAGGACAAAAACTGATTCAACAGGCATACGTGGAAAATAAATTAATCATTAGGGGTGTGAAATTCTGGAAAATCCATCCTTTAGTTTTTGGCTAAGCTCTCATTCTGTTTTTCAGGAAGTTCCCAAAATCGGGAGGGGAAAAATGTCGTTTCTCGAATCCGGCAGCCAGAAGCTCTGATTTCGCTTCGGGAAGATGCGGCCCATTACTGTAAGGGGGTAAATGATGAGGCTCCTCTTTCTGTCATTTATGGATATTGGGATGAAAATGGTCACACTTGGAGGACACATTTACCACTGCAAGACCCCTAAGGTTCAGAATGACCGGGTCATCCACTCATTTTTAGGAAATGTTTAAAGTTTTTTATCTTCATTTTAAAAGCCTGTTGAGTCCTGTGAAGTTGTTGAGGATGAAAAGAGGGACATATTTATGGAGTCAGAGCTCTTTACTTTTGAGCCTGCTACTTCTCCGGGAGATCTGTTGTTAGGAAAACAGAAAATGGTTCTCACGAGAATCTTCCAGGGACTGGCTGAGTTTTTCAGTACTTCATCATATTTTCAATAAAAGTGCCAACATTTTTACAAATCCCAATGGTGTCTAGGCACTTGATGATCCAACTGTGTGGGAGTAAAAATTATTATTATTATTATTATTATTATTATTATTATTATCATCATCATCATCATCATCATCATCAGCGTTTTGACATAATGTTCATCGTGAGATCAGTGTTGGATTTTCATGGGTCAAGTCGCCTGTCTCGGGAGCTCCAAGTAGGGAGTTCTTGTCTTTGGTTTGGTATCTTGCTTTCCTGTTTAAGATAAATGCCTCTTGATTGGATTACAATTCTTGGTTCAAGTTTTACTTAAAGTTTAGAAACCCCTGGATTACAGTTTCTTGTTTTTACCTTTTGGGATTTTGAATTCATATTCAGAGTTGGTCACAGCTATTTGTCACACTGAAGAATATCATGCTTATGGATATGACTTTGAAAATGCTGTCACAGTCTGGTTTTTTTATTGTACCTTAGTGGTTGCTTAGTCTGCTGATTTTGGAATGACTTTTGGATTATTGTCTACTCATTTTTGAAATTGGTTTTTTTATTGTATACTCTTTTCTTAATAAACTTATTACTTATTGTTGAACTGTGTGGTGTTTGGTTGAAAAGGAGTCACGGAGATGACCGCATCTCGGCCTATGAACCCACCAGGACTTTGAAATCGTCCGGGGAGGCCCTGCTCTCAATCCCGCCAGCGTCACAAGCATGGCTGGCGGGGACGAGAGATAGAGCCTTCTCGGTGGTGGCTCCCCGGCTGTGGAACGCCCTACCCACAGATATTAGGTTAGCACCATCTCTAATGGCATTCCGCAAGAAAGTAAAGACCTGGTTGTTTCAGCAGGCGTTCGAATAATTGTGCAATGACTGGTAATGACATAGGAATGGAACAATGGATGACGAATCTGGATCATGTTTTTAGTGATGAGACATTAGTGAATGGTTAGTATAGTAATTGTGTATTAATTGTGTATTAGTTTAGGTTATTAACTGCTTTATATTGATGTTGAATTTTGCTATGTCCTGTGTCTTGTGAACCGCCGTGAGTTGCCTCCGGGCTGAGAACAGCGATATAGAAGTAAAGTAAATAAATAAATAAATAGTTGTAATAATTATAATTATTAATTTATTTATTTATTTATTTACAGCTTTTATATTTCGCCCTTCTCACCCCACAAGAGACTCAGGGCAGATTACAGTGTAAACACATATATGGGAGTTCTGTGTGCCATATTTGGTTCAATTCCATCATTGGTGGAGTTCAGAATGCTCTTTGATTGTAGGTGAACTATACATCCCAGTAACTAACACTCACATAAAGCAAGGTCTATTTTCCCCCAAGAGCCCCCTAAGAGCACCCCTGGGCAAAATCAACTATACTGCAAATGCTTACTTTGCGTAATGGGTTGAGCCGCCCCTGTTCATGGTGGTGGCTCCTTACCTGTGGAATGCCTTGCCAGCGGAAACACGAGCTCTCTGAGACTTACTATCTTTTCATAGAGCTCGTAAAACTTATTTATTTAGGCTGGCATTTGAGTCTTGCTGATTGAAATTTTTCTTTGATTTTAAATGTAATGTATCGCATATGTATATTGTAAACCGCTCCGAGCCTTCGGGGAGTGGCAGTATATAAAATTGATTAATAAATAAAAATTAAAAATAAATAAATCTATGGCAGGCATCCTCAGAGGCTGAAGGGTTTGTTGGAAATTAAGTAGATATGGACAAGCTGGAATATCTTGAGAGATATTGAGAAGCTGGAATGTGTCCAGAGGAGGGCGACTCAAAGGATCAAGGGTCTGGAGAACAAGCCCTATGAGGAGCAGCTTAAAGAGCTAGAATCATGAAAAAGATCTTGCCTCTGATCCCTCCATGCCAGGGAGGATTCCCATCTGTTAAGAAGATATTACTAGACCAATAGAGTCGGCAAAGTGTCTAGATCTAGGGAAGTAATGCTACCCATGCTCTATTCTGCTTTGGTTAGACCACACCTGGAATATTGTGTCCAATTCTGGGCACCACAATTCAAGAGAGACATTGACAAGCTGGAATGTGTCCAGAGGAGAGTGACTAAAATGATAAAAGGTCTGGAGAACAAGCCCTATGAGGAGCGGCTTAAGGAGCTGGGCATGTTTAGCCTGAAGAAGAGAAGGCTGAGAGGGGATATGATAGCCATGTATAAATATGTGAGAGGAAGCCACAGGGAGGAGGGAGCAAGCTTGTTTTCTGCTTCCCTGGAGACTAGGACACGGAACAATGGCTTCAAACTACAAGAGAGGAGATTCCATCTGAACATGAGGAAGAACTTCCTGACTGTGAGAGCCGTTCAGCAGTGGAACTCTCTGCCCTGGAGTGTGGTGGAGGCTCCTTCTTTGGAAGCTTTTAAACAGAGGTTGGATGGCCATCTGTCAGGGGTGATTTGAATGCAATATTCCTGCTTCTTGGCAGGGGGTTGGACTGGATGGCCCATGAGGTCTCTTCCAACTCTTTGATTCTATGATTCTATGATTCTAAGGAGGACTTCCTGCTGCACAGTTCTCAGGAGAAAGCTGGCCACACTGCCATATTTGCTGAGGTGGACAAAACTGCTCTGGATCAAGGGATGTCACAAATATCAGGCTGCAGCAATTGTCAGAGAATGAGTGATTGTTATAGCAAGTTTCTGTGTATAATACTTTTTGCAAATAGACACAGGAGACGTCTTTTAAACATCAATATTATTCTTCATTCTCTGGTCAATTTTTAATTTCATTTGAAATTATTGATGTATAGTCTTGCAACATATCAGTGACTTTTGATTGCATATTCCATGATATATACCATCAGGCCACCTACATTTCTGTCCTGGCATACATATCCCATTAGCTTTTAAACAATCAGATGCTGTCCAAACGTGTTCAGACAACCCTGTGGAGGAAAAAGGAAAAAAGAAACCTAAGACAAAATCACATGGAAATACATATATGTCGAAGGCTTTCATGGCCGGAATCACTGGGTTGTTGTAGCTTTTTCCGGGCTATATGGCCATGTTCTGGAGGCAATTTTTCTCCTGACACTTCGCCTGCATCTGTGGCAAGCATCCTCAGAGGTAGTGACCTCACTACCTCTGAGGATGCTTGCCATAGATGCAGGCGAAACATCAGGAGAAAAATTGCCTCCAGAACATGGCCATATAGCCCGGAAAAACCTACAACAACCCAATATATATATGATTCAAACAAAATTTAAATTGTTACTCATGTGGGAAGAGGAAGAGTATCCCTAGGTTGGCCATTCAGAACTTGTGCGAAGCTTACAAACTTGAAATGAGGCCAACTATCCTACCACATTTCTCCATTAAATTTGTTATAATGTAATTAAATATGGTTTTTATTCAATTTATGTTGAGTGTGTCTGAGCATCTCTATAGATATTGGTTTCCACTCATGCTTTATGATTTTGTTGTAAGAAATATAATTTAAATATTCTAGAAAATTTTCCTCAACTACATTTCATAAACTTTCACCAATTCCCATATTTTCTTTCCCATATGCACTGGTCTGTAAATAGGTCTGTTAATCCGCAATTACAAGCACATCTTACCTGAAGCAACTAGCAGCAGGACCACAAAGAGAAGAGCTGAGAGACTGTAGAGCTTCCTCATGTTGTTGAAAGTCCTGAAAGCATAGAATTGATTTAGCTCCTGTGCCAATGTTGGGTCACTTGAATGTACCTTTCTTGTTGAACTCACCTGTACTGAGAAATTGCGATCCAGTCCAATCCTTAAGGAAGCTTCAAAGAAAATGAAGCATAGACTCCCATCTCATACATGCTTAGCTTAGGGTAAATGCCACTGAATTTAAATATGTTTTTCTGCCAAGAGTTTTAAAGCACATCTATGGGTGCATGTACACTGTAAAATTAATGAAGTTTGTAAAATTAATGAAATGCAAAGATGCAGAATGGGGGACAATGCCTGACTCGAGAGCAGTACGTTTGAAAAAGATCTTGGAGTCCTCGTGGACAACAAGTTAAACATGAGCCAACAATGTGATGTGGCGGCAAAAAAAGCCAATGGGATTTTGGCCTGCATCAATAGCATAGTGTCTAGATCTAGGGAAGTAATGCTACCCATGCTCTATTCCGCCTTGGTTAGACCACACCTGGAATATTGTGTCCAATTCTGGGCACCACAATTCAAAAGAGATATTGACAAGCTGGAATGTGTCCAGAGGAGGGCGACTAAAGTGATCAAGGGTCTGGTGAACAAGCCCTATGAGGAGCAGCTTAAGGAGCTGGGCATGTTTAACCTGAAGAAAAGGCTGAGAGGAGATATGATAACCATGTATAAATATGTGAGAGGAAGCCACACGGAGGAGGAAACAAGCTTGTTTTCTGCTTCCATGAAGATTAGGACAAGGAACAATGGCTTCAAACTACAAGAGAGGAGATTCCATCTGAACATGAGGAAGAACTTCCTGACTGTGAGAGCCGTTCAGCAGTAGAACTCTCTGCCCCGGAGTGTGGTGGAGTCTCCTTCTTTGGAAGCTTTTAAACAGAGGCTGGATGGCCATCTGTCAGGGGTGATTTGAATGCAATATTCCTGCTTCTTGGTAGGGAGTTGGACTGGACGGCCCATGAGGTCTCTTCCAACTCTTTGATTCTATGATTCTATGATTTGTCATTACTTTACCTGTGATGGTTGAGTGCTATAGACTCATGGCAGTTGTAGTTTTACATCTCTATCTGTGCTGGTGTCACTATAGCAAGAAGTGAAGGTACCATCACCAGGGGCTTTGAGAGAAAGGGACAGTGTTTTTTTTTTCCCTTGCTCATCCTCCGTGATGAATCCAGGAGGACACCCAAACTGCGGACCTGTGACTTCAGGGGGAGTGTAATCCCATCCAACACAGGTTGCCACCCTATACCCCAATCCGGTTTTCGATTGACCAGGAGGACCTCTGTCTTGTCGGGATTGATCTTCAGCTTGTTCCTCCTCATCCAGATAGCCACAGCGGCCAGACATTCATCCAGCACCCGAGGGGCTTCCTTGGAATTAGGTGGAAAAGAGTAGTAGAGTTGTGTGTCATCTGCGTAGAGATGGCACCCAACTCCAAACCTCCGGATAACCTCTCTCAGCAGTTTCATGTAGATGCATTATGAATTTAGTTTCACATCCAAAAATGCATTGAAAATTATGTATGCTTTCCCACTCAGTATTCACGGGTCTGGAAAATGTACCTTAGCATAGTAATCTCTAAATGTTGCCTCTGGTTGAGAAAGGCGGCATACAAATGCAGTAAATGAATAAATAAACAATGCTTTCTGTGCATGTTCAACACATCTGGAATTACAATCTTTTCTTAAATTGAAGAAAACTGTTCTAAGAAATAAATAAAAGTAAAATACTGTACCTGAATCCTTCAGTATGTGACAACAGAGGGTATGACAGGGTTTCTAAAAGCAAAGAGGACAAATTTCTGTAGGGCTGCAGAAGATGCTATGAGTGGTTTCCATTGACATTGGACAATACAAAAAGGTGTTTCAGGAGTACTATAAGGTCCAACAGCTACTTATTTCCTCATTTGCCAAAATGGGGGTGGGTTAAAATGGCCTTGAACAGTTGTTATAAGTTCTAGTAAAAAGGGGGAGAAAATTCTGCTTACATTTACTGCCTTGTATTCTCCTCTTTCTATTGCACACAATTTATCCGCCAGTCATAAGAGCTACAGTAGCACAATTCTGATTTTGACAATGTTTCATAAAACCTTTTGAAAAGAGAGGATTACAAGGACTTGTTTTTGGAAAAGAAGCCTCACTCTTGTATACAAGAAATGAGAAAAAAAATAGATGCATAGTATATTGAGGAACTATGGTGCCACTACAAAATTCAAGTAGATCTATGACATTAATACACATTGATATACATGTTTTCTTCCCTTTGAAAAGTCTATTGGCGCCATGTAGGACCCCAAAGGAACCATCACCAGACTGAAGTTCTAATCTCATCAAGAGCAACATTGCTCTCCATGCATAAAAAGGAAATCTCTCATGAGTGTGGATATCATCTATATAAACATTCCTGGGAAACCTCCTTTGGAACCCAGGGCTTAATTCTAACTAGCCATTGGCAGGTTACTATAGATGGGGAAAAGGTATGTAAAACCCTATACGGCTCCAGCCCATCGTACCTGTCCGAACGTATCTCCTTCTATGTCCCACCTCGGAGTTTAAGATCTTCTGGGGAGGCCCTGCTCTCGGCCCCACCGCTATCACAAGTGAGGCTGGTGGGGACGAGGGACAGGGCCTTCTCAGTGACGGCCCCTCGCCTGTGGAACTCACTCCCCGGGGAAATTAGGTAATCAACATCCCTCCTCTCCTTCAGAAGGAAGCTGAAAACATGGATATGGAACCAGGCCTTTGGATAATCTGGCAGACTGATAAGGTAATGATGACCAGAATTTGGAAAGGACTATGGTAATGCTGAATGGACTTACGGATTTTAGAACCCGGTGAACGTTGGCCACTAGATTGGCTTTTTAGTTGTTATTGTATTAATTGAACGTTTTAACTATTGTGGTTATTGTTGCTATCTATTTTATCTGTTGAATTGTTGGCATCGAATTGTGCCGGTTGTAAGCCACCCTGAGTCCCCCCTAGGGGGTTGAGAAAGGCTGGGTAGAAGTGCCCAAAATAAATAAATAAATGTTAAAAGTAATAATTTATGGTGATAGACTGTGGAGTATTTTAAGGGTTAAAATTTATATAGAACTAGCTGTGCCCTGCCACGCGTTGCTGTGGCCTATAGTAAAACTTATCAAAGTTGAGGTAGATATCTGGACTATTATGAAAGAGAGGTCCCTACCTATTCCTTCCCCCTTTTCCTCCCCCTTTCTCTCCTTTCTTCCTTCTCTACCTCTTTCTTTCTTTCCTTCTTTCACTACTTGGTTTCATCCTTCTCTCTTTCCTTCATTCCCTCCCCCTTTGTTCCTTTGCCTTTCTTCCCTCCCTGTTTGCTTCCTTCTTTCACTTTTTATTTCCTTTTATTTCACCACCATCATAACAATAACAATAATGCAATGCATTGCCTCCGGGACCTGACACCTCTCCCATTCCCCCTAAAAGGGTCTCAGAGGAAGAATAATAGCATCATCATAATAATAATAGAAATAACAACCTTTACCCGCCACGTGTTGCTGTGGCCAATCTTCCCTCTTTCTCTCCTTCTTTCCCTCCCTCCCTCCCTCCCTCCCTCCTTCCTTCCTTCCTTCCTTCCTTCCTTCCTTCCTTCCTTCCTTCCCATCTTTCCTTCTCCTCTTCTTTCTCTATCTCTTTCCTTCCTTCCCCCTTTTTCTTTCTCTTCTGCTGTCTCTCTTTTCTTTCCTTCCATCTTTCCTTTTCTTTCCTTTTCTTCTTCCTCTAACTTTCCTTCCTTCCCCTTTTTTCTTTACCTCCCTTTCTCTTTCTTCCTTCTTTCCTTCCTTCCTGTCTTTCCTAGATTTTGACAGGGCGGGAAGGGGCGGGGTGGGGTTTGGAGGTGGCGTGAAGTAAAAGGAGGTAAGATTGGGGCAGGGGAGTGATGGAGCGTGGGGTTGTGTGTGTGTGTGCGGCAGCGGGGGGAGTGATGGAGCGTGGGGTTGCGTGTGTGTGTGCGACGGCGGGGGGAGTGGAGTTGCGTGTGTGTGTGCGGCGGCGGGGGGAGTGGGGTTGCGTGTGTGTGCGGCGGTGGGGGGAGTGATGGAGCGTGGGGTTGCGTGTGTGTGTGTGGCGGCGGGGGGAGTGGGGTTGCGTGTGTGTATGCGGCGGTGGGGGGAGTGATGGAGCGTGGGGTTGCGTGTGTGTGTGCGGCAGGGGGTGTGTGTGTGCGGGAAGCGGTGCGGCGGGGCTTGGAGTGGGCATGGTTTCCGCAGAGGGAACGTTGGCCGGAAGGCCATGTGCGCGTGCCAGGGAACTTGCGGCTGGGCGCCAATGCGCATGCTCGGTTGTTTTGCCGTTTTGTGAGTGTGTTGTTGTGTTGTTTTTCATTTTGAGTAGATATGTTTGTACCTTGTGGGTTGTGTTATGGGCATGGGAATTTTGGTTAAGTTTCGTTGGGGTTTTTTTGAGTTTTGTTCTTTTGCCGTTTTGTGAGTGTGTTGCTGTGTTGTTTTTCATTTTGAGTAGATATGTTTGTACCTTGTGGGTTGTGTTATGGGCACGGGGATTTTGGTTAAGTTTCGTTGGGGGATTTTTGAGTTTTGTTGTTTTGCCGTTTTGTGAGTGTGTTGTTGTGTTGTTTTTCATTTTGAGTAGGTATGTTTGTACCTTGTGGGTTGTGTTATGGGCACGGGGATTTTGGTTAAGTTTCATTGGGTTTTTTTTTAGTTTTGTTGTTTTGCCGTTTTGTGAGTGTGTTGTGTTGTTTTTCATTTTGAGTAGATATGTTTGTACCTTGTGGGTTGTGTTATGTGCATGGGAATTTTGGTTACGTTTCGTTGGGGGGTTTTTGAGTTTTGTTTCCTCGTTGGATGCCCCTAACAAATTTATATATATAGATATTCTGCCCCAGTTAAACTAGCCACCAGAAAATATTTGTTGCAAACAAGAAATGTTAAAGTATAATAACCGTACAGCCAAATTTGATTTTCCACATGTTTAACGAGCACTGACTGTATACCATTTCGTAAAGTTGCTTGCTCTTTTGTACATCTTTTTTCTGTTTTTTCCTTTTCTTTTCTTTTTCCTTTTTTTCAGTTTTACTTTTTGCAAAAAAAAATTAAGAAAATAAAAGAAGGAAAATGTTTGTTACATTCCATTATGAAAGATTTCGCAGATCCATGTAGGGCTGGGTGGTTGTAGGTCTTTTTGGGCTGTATGGCCATGGTCTAGAGCAGTGGTTCTCAACCTGTGGGTCCCCAGGTGTTTTGGCCTACAACTCCCAGAAATCCCAGCCAGTTTACCAGCTGTTAGGATTTCTGGGAGTTGAAGGCCAAAACATCTGGGGACGCACAGGTTGAGAATCACTGGTCCAGAGGCATTCTCTCCTGACGTTTTGCCTGCATCTATGGCAAGCATCCTCAGAGGTAGTGAGGTCACTACCTCAGAGATAGTGAGGAGATAGTGAGGTAGTGAGGTGACCTCTACCTCTGAGGATGCTTGCCATAGATGCAGGCAAAACATCAGAAGAGAATGCCTCTAGACCATGGCCGAAAAAACCTACAACAACCCAGTGATTCCAGTCATGAAAGCCTTTGACAATGCCATGTAGGGCTGTTCAATTCCAAAGATATTATATTTAAAAAGAGCTTTTCTTCCATCTGTTTCATTTTTTTTTGTAAAGAGATACACATTTCACTATCTAATGCTGTTCCGTTTCAAATTGCCAATTGTAAATAACCTTTTATAATGCTGAATGTTTGTTTGTACACTTTCATTTTGTTCTTTATTTATATTTCAACCTGAATATTTAACTTTTTATGATTTTTAGAAGCCTGAATAATCTTTTAAAGAAGTGAAATAGGAGCATTTCACCCAAGTCACTGGTCATAACGCGTCCCAAAGCCTTTAAAAGACAGGAGTTTCTTGTTAAAGAGATAAGCCACTAAAGGCAGCCTGTCTTCGGAAGAGACCGCATGCTTAGTCTGATAGACGTCCAGCCAGCCTCCTTTTAAAAAGAACTCATTTCTTGTTTGAAGCTGTTAATCCAATAAAGAGATTAAATTTCCTCTTTAATCTATATAACGGCACATCAGAGAAGTCGTATGTTAAATAATAATAATTATTTCAAGCATACACTAAAACTTACCAATGTAAATTTGTGGTAAACAGCAAAAATACAGAGCCCCCAAAATGACTGTGTACAGCTCCAGCTCCTTCTTTTATGCCTTGACAGGGTTTTTCTCTGATTGGCTGATGAAAGGCCTGCCTCACTTCCTTTGAAGATGGAGACAATTTTTCAAGGCTACCATGTGGGTGGAAAATTCGATTTCTTTCTAATCTATGAAGAACAGTTTGATTGACATATGCTTGTTCAAAAAGCCAAGTTTTTACTCTTTTTCTCAAAGTCAGGAGGGAGGGGGCCAATCTAATATCCCTAGGGAGGAAGTTCCATAGCCGAGGGGCCAACACTGAGAAGGCCCTGTTTCTCGTCCCCGCCAGCCATGCTTGCAGGACCTTTCCAGCTGATCTTACATTCCTAGATCAGTGGTTCTCAACCTGCGGGTCCCCAGGTGTTTTGGCCTACAACTCCCAGAAATCCCAGCCAGTTTACCAGCTGTTAGGATTTCTGGGAGTTGAAGGCCAAAAACATCTGGGGACCCCAGGTTGAAAACCACTGAACTAGACAAATTTGCTGACATACATTCATAAAATCACAGTTAAAACCATTCTACATAACATTATAAAACATAAATAACTAATTAAAAACATATAATCACTGGTGTCGTCCTGTTAAAATCATTATCCAGCAGCATTTTCTAGCCATTCCATGTTCATTCTTCCTACTTCATTATTTCATAATTACTGTACTTATTCCACTGCATTTACAAAAGTTTGTTCAAAAAGCCAAGTTTTTACTCTTTTTCTGAAAGTCAGGAGGGAGGGGGCCAATCTAATATCCCTAGGGAGGGAGTTCCATAGCCGAGGGGCCAACACTGAGAAGGCCCTGTCTCTCGTCCCTGCCAGCCGTGCTTGCAAGGAAGGTGGGATCGAGAGCAGGGCCTTTCCAGTTGATCTTAAATTCCTAGATGGTTCAAAAGGAGAGATACACATCTCTTGATCTAAGGGGCAGGCTATAGAGCTGTGGTCATATTTTCAGATAAGTGCACATGTGCTATGAGACATTATTTTCCAGAAGCCAGAGGTGTTGAGGCTTTATCCATGTGACTTTACCCCTAAAGAGTTCATTAAATGTATTTTAAAGGGAACTACTCTCAGCCCACTAAATAAAAGTTCACATTTTAAAACCAATTAATTTATTCAGTTTTTAATAACCTTACAACCATGATTTTTTAAAAAATCACCAGCAGCAGTGGTGACATATCATCTAATTGGGCATCTAATTGTGCCTCCTTTGTAAGCCGCCCTGAGTCCCCCACGGGGTGAGAAGGGCGGGGTATAAGTAGATGAAATAAATAAATATCACGTACTCGGTATTTCAGTGAAAAGTTTTTTTTAAAAAAATCAAACTGGGCTGTGTTCTGATCATATGAATTAGGCTCTGTGACTTTAACATTGCCCTCGGCATCACATGGGCACATAATGGCCTTAAACCATTGCCTGTTGGCCCACAGAGGCTCCACGTGGCTCCTAAGAGCAAGCACACAGTCCCCAGGCTGCACTTTCCTCAAGCAGAGGGTTGGGGTCTAGGCAGGACCTTATATTCCCTGTCCCTACTGATACACGGTTGAAAGATTTTAATGAGAAGTCTCCTTCTATGAGTGCATCTCTCTATGGATATCACATCTAGAGAGCCTATTGTGAACCCCCAAACCATTCTGTAATGGTCTGGGGGTTCTTAGCGTCTGGCTACCATGCCTGAACAATTTCAGTTATTTGTTGGGTCTCAAAAAAAATATGTAGCTGTAGCCTCTCCTCAATAATGCAGCAACTATACTAGAGCCAACCTGAAGGCCTCAGAAGTGTTTCCATGATCCATAATTGGTTTTGATCTTCAAAACCCTATACGGCACCGGCCCAGTGTACTTGTCCGAACGTATCTCCTTCTATGTCCCACCACGGAGTTTAAGATCTTCTGGGGAGGCCCTGCTCTCAGCCCCACATTTATCACAAGTGAGGCTGGTGGGGACGAGAGACAGGGCCTTCTCAGTGGTGGCCCCTCGCCTGTGGAATTCACTCCCCGGGGAAATCAGGTTGTCAACATGCCTCCTCTCCTTCAAAAGAAAGCTGAAGACATGGATATGGGACCAGGCATTTGGGTAATCTGGCAGAGTAACAAGGTGATGATGACTAGAGTTGAACAGGACTATGGCAATGCTAAATGGATTGACGGATTTTAAAACTCGATGAACACGGGCTATAGAGCAGTTTTAGTTGATATTGTATTGTGTTGTATTGTACTGTATTAATTGTTTGTTTTTAATCTATTGTGTTATTCAGTTCTTGTGGGTTTTTTCGGGCTATATGGCCATGTTCTAGAGGCATTTCTCCTGACGTTTCGCCTGCATCTATGGCAAGCTTCCTCAGAGGTGAGGTGACCTCACCTCTGAGGAAGCTTGCCATAGATGCAGGCGAAACGTCAGGAGAAATGCCTCTAGAACATGGCCATATAGCCCGAAAAAAACCCACAAGAACTGAGTGATTCCGGCCATGAAAGCCTTCGACAATATATTGTGTTATTGCTATTGCATTTTATTGTAACTGTTGGCATCGAATTGTGCCGGATGTAAGCCGCCTTGAGTCCCTCCTAGGGGGTGAGAAGGGCGGGGTAGAAATGACTGAAATAAATAAATAAATAAATAAATAAATAAATAAATAATTGAGAGGTGGCAGCAGCATAGCAAAGTTTACATGGTCCATCCATGCCAAAACAGATTCAGCATGGCTAAACTGTCACCTTATATTCCCTGTCACTGCTGATACATGGTTGAAACACTCTTATGAGATGTAGTCCGCTATCCACAAGGGTAGGAAAAAGAGGGTCAGTTGGGTGGATTGGGCCCATGTCATTATCACAGCTGCTGGACGACTGCAAAGTCTTTTGGAAAACTGTTGGCTATTGCAAGTGGTCATATTGAGGCCAACAGATGCTTCCACTTGGTCATAACACTGGTCATAGATGTGCCACTACTGATGTCAACATAGAAAACCTGTGATGGCCAAAAGGTCTCCTGAAATTCAGTTGCCCTTCAGCAACAATAACATCAAAATGCAATTTGTCCATTTACCTTTTCCCTGTACTGATTTGTTGTTGTTGTTCATTCGTTCAGTCGTCTCCGACTCTTCGTGACTAGCAGAGCAAAAAAGAGGATGGAGGCACCATCCACTGTGGACAATCGACCACCTCTCATTAGAACTACTTGTGCTTTCCAAACTCTATCTGGATATGAGTCTGCTCCAAAGTTTCACATGGCTGGAGATAAAAAAGAAGGCTGCAGTAATATGCTTTGTATCATTTATTCTTCTTCCCCAATTTAATTCAACCATTTCTTTGGAACTAGCACCATAGCCTCCACATATTCTGATGGAAATTAGACCATAACTGACTTCAGATTATTTTAACAAGATAGTAATCTGCATGTACTCACTAAAGAACTAAAAAGCCTTTAGCATTCTGTTCTTTCCTTCCTTTAAAATACACTCTTAATGTTCCTCTTTGCTTTAACTATTTATAATCATCTAAGAAAACATCCACCTTCGCAATCTATCTGGATGATTACTTCACATCAGATCCAAGGAACATGTTGCCCACCTGAGTCATCTCATATTTCTAACCAAGGGTTGTGCTGTTTATGTGTTAAGTTGACAATTTATTCACACTGTCATTGTTGTTGTTGTTCATTCGTTCAGTCGTCTCCGACTCTTTGTGACCTCATGGAACAGCCCATGCCAGAGCTCCCTGTTGGCCGTCACCAACCCCAGCTCCTTCAGAGTCAAGCCAGTCACTTCAAGGATACCATCCATCCATCTTGCCCTTGGTCGGCCCCTCTTCCTTTTTCCTTCCATTTTCCCAAGCATCATTGTCCTCTCTAAGCTTTCCTATCATCTCATGATGTGACCAAAGTACTTCATCTTTGCCTCTACTAACCAAGTTCCCCCCACACAAAAAATGTAAGAGATTCAAAACACTGCCGTATGACTTTTGGATGAGTTTTGTAATTCTTGTAAATCACTCCAAGTATCCATCACAGGCATCACTTCTCCCCCAAAAGTGTTGGGCTTAGTTCCCCCTAAAGACCCAGAGGAGGATGGAGTGGAGAAAGAAGCTCTGTTTTTTCTCCAAAGCAGGAGCGAGTGAAGAGGGAGGAATGCCTAGCTAGATGATTGGGCAAGGTAGAAGCCCCTTCACCCATGGCTTTCCCAGAGAGCGTGACAGAGACCACACACACACAAATAAATAATTAATGAACTTTATTTGTATTCCGCCCTATCTCCCCGAGTGGACTCAGGGCAGATTCCAACAAAAAATGGTAAACATTCATCAATACAAGTACAAATAACGAACCAATCAGAGCCCAAAATAAACTAACATTGAGGCTTTGATGTTGGATACATATGTGTATTTTAATGTTGCTCCATATGTAACCAGAAGTTATGGTTACATATATAGGCAGTCCCCGAGTTACAAACATCCGACTTACAAATGACTCATCGTTAAGAACCATGGGTGAGACTACAGGAAGTGAGAGAAACTTACTCCTTGGAAGAAAAATTGACTTGTGAAAGACTTGTTATAAGGAAAATGTGTCTCCAATTACGCTTTCTCACCAATCCTTGTTTCCAGATTAGTGTTTACACCTTATTTTATTTTTTGGTTATGTAATTTTTAATGTTTCTTTTACTTAAGTTCTATTTCTCTTTACTGTTCTAAGGTAGAACAAATCAGTTGAATCCTCCAAATTCGGAACAGTGATCCAATATCGTGCACACCCCTAGAATCATAGATTCATAGAATCAAAGAGTTGGAAGAGACCTCATGGGCCATGCAGTCCAACCCCCTGCCAAGAAGCAGGAATATTGCATTCAAATCACCCCTGACAGATGGCCATCCAGCCTCTGTTTAAAAGCTTCCAAAGAAGGAGCCTCTACCACACTCTGGGGCAGAGAGTTCCCTAGTAATCATCTTCATTTTTTTTAATTTTAAAATAGCAAAAATGTAATACTAGTGTGGTAAATTTTTTTTAAAAGCCACCCCTTTGAAGTCGGGACACCTTTTCTGGCCCATACTGCTCCATGCCCCAGGCTAACAACTCCCTATAAGAGAATTGGAGACAGAAAAAAATGGTTTTTTGTGGTATGTCTCTGATCCCTCCATGCCAAGGAGGACTCCTACCTTTTCAGAAGATATTACTAGACCAATGGAGACTGCAAAGGAGAACTTCCCCTTGCACAGTTCTCAGGAGAAAGCTGCATACAATGCCATATTTGATGAAGTGGACAAAACTGATCTGGATCAAGGAATTTCACAAATTCCTTGTCACAATAACAGTCACCAGCTATTGTCAGAGAATGTGTGTTTATAGTGAGGTTCTGTGTATGATACATTTTAGAAATAGACACAGAAGACATAGTTTCAACGTTAATATTATTCTTAGTTGTCTGATCACTTTTGAATTTCATTTGAAAATATCAATTTTCAAAATTTGCAGCACAGCACTGACTTTCTCTTACATGTTCCAACATGTATACTATAGGGCCACCTACATTTCCCTCCTTTTATACATTTTCCATGAGCTCTATAACATTCAACCATAGTCCGAATGTGTAGAGACAATCCTGTAGGAAAAAGAAAAATGCCTTCAGACCCAAGAAAATCACACATAAATTCATACATGATTCAAACGAACTTGAAATTGTTACTCATATGGAAAAAGGAAGAGTATCCCTAGGTTGGTCATTCAGAACTTCTAAGAAGCTTGCAAACTTGAAATGAATCATAGAATCATAGAATCAAAGAGTTGGAAGAGACCTCATGGGCCATCCAGTCCACCCCCCTGCCAAGAAGCAGGAATATTGCATTCAGATCACCCCTGACAGATGGCCATCCAGCCTCTGTTTAAAAGCTTCCAAAGAAGGAGCCTCCACCACACTCCGGGGCAGAGAGTTCCACTGCTGAACGGCTCTCACAGTCAGGAAGTTCTTCCTCATGTTCAGATGGAATCTCCTCTCTTGTAGTTTGAAGCCACTGTTCCGCGTCCTAGTCTCCAGGGAAGCAGAAAACAAGCTTGCTCCCTCCTCCCTGTGGCTTCCTCTCACATATGAGGGCAACTATCCTACCACACTTCTTCATGAAATTTGCTATAATACAAATTAATATAATTTTAATCAATGTATTTTGAGTGTGTCGGAGCATCTCTACAGATATTGGTTTGCACTCATGTTTATATTTTTATTTAAATAAACATACTTTAAATATTCTAGAAACTTTTCCTCAACTACTTTTCATAAACTTTCATCAGTTCCCATAAATCGTTTTTCCTATACACTGGTCTGTAAATACATCTATTAATTTGCCATTACTAACACATCTTACCTGAAGCAACTAGCACCAGTACCACAAAGAGAAGAACTGAGAGACTGTAGAGCTTCCTCATGTTGTTGAAAGTCCTGAAAGCATAGAATTGATTTAGCTCCTGTACCAATGTTGGGTCACTTGAATGTAACTTTCTTGTTGAACTCACCTGTACTGAGAAATTACGATCCAGTCCAATCCTTAAGGAAGCTTCAAAGAAAACCAAGCATAGACTCCCATCTTGTACCTGCTTAGCTTAGGGTAAATGCCAGTGTGTTGGGTCACTTGAATGTGCCTTTCTTGTTGAACTCACCTGTAGTGAAGAAATTGTGATCCAGTGCAATCCTTAAGGAAGCTTCAAAGTTTTAATGTATTGATGTTGGGTTCTATGTGGGCTTTTTCATATGTGGGCTTAATCAGGAGTATTATGTCGGCACTTGTTTGTTTTAGAGAGGCATTGAATCTGCCCTGAGTCTCTCTGGTGAGATAGGGCAGAATATAAATAAAGTTTTATTATTGTTTGATTAAAATCAAACATGGACTCCCATCTTGTAC
Organism: Anolis sagrei; assembly: GCF_037176765.1. Classification (NCBI taxonomy): domain Eukaryota; kingdom Metazoa; phylum Chordata; class Lepidosauria; order Squamata; family Anolidae; genus Anolis; species Anolis sagrei. The sequence continues at coordinate 11,476,045 of NC_090021.1, forward strand.
ATGCTTAGCTGAATGTAAATGCCACTGAAATTAAATATATTTGCTTCTAAGCAAACAGAACTTTTGCTGTCAAGTGTTTTAAAGCATATCTATGGGTGCATCTACAATGTAGAATTCATGCAGTTTGTCATCACTTTAACTGTGATGTTTGAACGCTATAGAATCATGTCAGTTGTAGTTTTACATCTTTATCTTAAGTGTGCTGGTGTGTCACCGAACTACAGATCCCAGGATTCCACAGTACTGAACCATGGCAGTTAAACCTGTATTAATTCTAAACCATGTGGGTAAATTAAATAATCCCTTTCCATTTTGATCAATTTATTATTTATTTATTTATTTACTGTTTTTGTATACCGCCTTTCTCAGCCAATCAGTGACTCAAAGCAGTTTCCAAAAAAACAGCACACATAATATGATAAAACAAGTTAAAACATTAAAACAGTAAAAACAACAGTAATAATAACAACATTAGCGTCTCCTTATTATCAAGCATTGTCCAGTTCCATCGTCAAGTCATTCAATTTCCTATGTTGTTTACTCTGCATTAGTGAACGCTTGCTCAAACAACCTCATTTTAACTTGCCTCCGAAACGTTATTACGGAGAGAGCCAATCTGATCTCCCTAGGGAAGGCGTTCCATAGCCGAGGGGCCACCACTGAGAAGGCCCTCTCTCTCGTCCCCGCCAGATGTACTTGTGTCAAAGGCAGGACTGAGAGCAGGGCCTCCCCCGATGATCTCAGGGTCCTTGGTGGTTCGTAGGAGGAGATGCATTCGGACAGGTAAGTTGGGCCAGAACCGTTTAGGGCTTTAAAGGCCAAAGCCAGCACTTTGAATTGAGCCCGGTAGCAAACCGGCAGCCAGTGGAGCTGGCGCAACAAGGGGGTTGTATGCTCCCTGAGGGCCACTCCTGTTAGCAACCTGGCTGCTGTTCATTGGACTAGTTGAAGCTTCCAGACCGTCTTCAAAGGCAACCCCACATAGAGCTCATTGGAGTAGTCTATATGGGAAAAATGTCAATGCAGGAAAAAACCGCAAATGGGATATTTTCCAATAAAACCTCTCTGAGTCCCCTAGGGGAGATAGGGCGGTATATAAATAAAGTTATTATTATTATTATTATTATTATTATTATTATTACTAAATATACTTAATGAAGCCTGAGGTGGTTCTGCTAGGGGATATTTTAAAACCTTCTTCAAAAAAGGTAACAGACACCTCTGAGGATGCTTGCCATAGATGCAGGCGAAACGTCAGGAGAAATGCCTCTAGAACATGGCCATATAGCCCGAAAAAACCCACAAGAACTTAGTAACAGACAATGTATGAATGCATACATTTAAGCATTATAAGAGGTAAAATGCACAATATTATCACCCTGAGTTTGTCTACACCTGCCTAAAAGCAATTCTTGCAATTTCTGGTATATATTTTAAAAAAAAACTCCAGTAAAATCGTATTTCACCTTCATGTGCATTTTAAGGCAATCTTGTTAAGAATCCACTTGCAAATGAAGTATTCTGACCCATTCCTACTAGCAACAGTGAATACATACATGGAAGGCTCCTTCTGTGAGTACATCTCTCCATGGAAATCACATCTAGAGAGCCTATTGGGAACTCCCAGACCATTCTGTAATTCCAAGAGGGATGTGTAGAATCTGGCTACTATGCCTGAACAATATCAATTACTTGTTAGGTTTCAAGAATAGTAAGCAGGTGTAGCCTCACCTCAATAGTTAAGCAATATTAATATAAATCTGATTAGGGGAGTCTACACTGACCAATTATTTTGGAGCTAACCTGGAGGCCTCAGAAGTGTTTCCATGTTCCCATAATTGAGAGGCAGCAACAGCATAACAAAGTTTACATGGTCCAGCCGTGCCAAAACTGATTCAGCATGGCTAAACTGTCGCTTCTAATACATGGTTGAAAGACTCTAATAAGAAGTGGTCCGCTATCCACAAGGGCAGGAAAAAGAGGGTGGATTGGGTCCATGTCATCATCAATGCTGCTATTTATTTGTCGTGTCAGAGCAACCAGTCCATTATATATTACATTTCTAACAGAACAAAGCAAACAGACAGAAAAATACACATCTTGTGAGTTTGGTAGTTGGTTAAATGTCCTTTGACCAGTATCTGGCCACTTGGAGTGCTTCCGGTGTTGCTACAAGAAGGTCCTCCATGCCATGGTGCATGTGGCAGGGCTCAGGTTGCATTGCAATGCAATCACTGCTGCTGAACAACTGCAAAGCCTTTTGGAGAACTGTTGACTATTGCAGTTGCTCATAGTGATGCCAACAGATGCTTCTACGTGATCGTAACCCTGGTCATGCAGGTGCCTCTGTTGATGTCAATATAGGAAACCTAGGATGGCCAGAAGGTCTCCTGAAATTCAGCTGCTCACTGGCAGCAACAACATGAAAACGGGACTCGTCCATCCACCATCTCCCTGTACTTATTAGCAGAGCAAAAAAAGTATGGAGACTCTATCCCAGACATCCTTAAACTGAGGCCCTCCAGCTGTTTGGGCCTCCAATTCCCAGAAGCCCTAACAAGCTTGTTCAATTGTCAGGAATTCTGGGAGTTGAAGGCCCAAACAGCTGGAGGGCTGCAGTTTGAGGATGCCTGCTCTATCCCCTGTGGACAATAGACCACCTCTCATTACAGCTAGTTGTGCTGTCCAAACTCTATCTGGAAATGGGCCTGCTCCAGAGTTTCATATGACTGGAGGCAAAAAAGGAGGCTGCCTGCAGTAATATCCTTTGCATCATGTATTCTCCTTCCCTGATTAAATTCAACCTTTCCTTTGGAACTAGCACCATAATCTCCACATATTCTGATGGGAATTAGACCATAACAGACTTCAGATTATTTTAACAAGATAGCAATCTGTTTATACTCACTAAAGAACTGGGAAGCCTCTAGCTTTCTGTTCCTTCCTTCCTTTAAATTGCACTCTTAGTGTTCCTCTTTGATTTAACTATTTATAATCATCTGAGAAAACATCCACCTTCGCAATCTATCTGGATGGTTACTTGGCATCAGATCCAGGGAACATGTTGCCCACCTGAATCATCTCATATTTCTAATCACAAAATGTTTGTCTTATTGTATTTCCTTTTAACAGTAAAGTATATTTAGATCCAGAGGCATGCATTGTATCCTTCACGTTACGTTCTTACTACATTTTTTTCTTTATACCCTACTTTTCATATTAAAAAATACTTGGGGGGGGGGGGAAGCCTCCAAAACTTTTGGAGAAATTTGAAAAACATGTGTTGTTCTGGAGCCTCCCCCCCCCCCCCCAAATGTAACAAACTCTGTCGACCGTAATTTGCCTGAGGTGGGAGGAGCAGGCGAGGGGGCTCACAAGATTAAAAAGGGCAGTTGCATGCTTTTTTTCCTTGCCAGCCAATCAGAAAAAGAAAGCCGATCACACAGCTTTCTGCAAAGCTGTTCTTATATATACCCCTAAGTATCTCCTTTTTTGTGGTGTGACATTTGCAGGACAAGATGTGAGCTCTGTTCTGTTTCTGTGTGTTTCTTAAAACTTAAAGTTATAGTAGCTTTTTGAGAATTCTGTTCCTTTCTTAGGAACACTAAGAGAAGGCTGAGAGGAGATATGATAGCCATGTATAAATATGTGAGAGGAAGCCACGGGAAGGAGGGAGCAAGCTTGATTTCTGCTTCATTGGAGACTAGGACGTGGAACAATGGCTTCAAACTACAAGAAAGGAGATTCCATCTGAACATGAGGAAGAACTTCCTGACTGTGAGAGCCGTTCAGCAGTGGAACTCTCTGCCCCGGAGCGTGGTGGAGGCTCCATCTTTGGAAGCTTTTAAACAGAGGCTGGATGGCCATCTGTCAGGGGTGATTTGAATGCAATATTCCTGCTTCTTGGCAGGGGGTTGGACTGGATGGCCCATAAGGTGTCTTCCAACTCTTTGATTCTATGATTCTGTCCCTTCATCCAGTCTATAACCTTCTTCTGTTGAAATTATCCAACCCACCAAACTTATATTTCCCAAATTCCCATACTTCCTCCCCATCCCATAACTTCCCCTCAAATCTTTCTGTTATAAAATCCTTCCTGTGTTGTTGTTGTGTGCCTATCCCCCCCCCCTCTCTCTATATATATTGTTTGTCTAATTTCCTTGCTTTTTCAGGTTTGTGTCTGTGCAAACTCCTGGACCACATACAAGCAGCTAGCTAGTGCACAGAAGCACACATACAAATTAATATAACATTATATAATAATATACATATACATATACATATACATATACATAATGAGGTGTGGGGTGGGTACTGCTGGCTGTGGTGGCCACCAGGCTTTCAGGGGAGAAGGAGAGGGATTATTGTTTCTGCTTTTGCCATCCCAACAAAATAAAATACACATCTTTTGGTTCTGCTTCTGCTTCTGCTCCTCTTCCTGCTGCTGCATGTGCTGTTGAGGGGAAACCACAACTTGGAGCCTCTCACTCTGAACTGGCAGTACGCGTTATTAGTTCTAAGGAGGAGTAGAGCAGAGCTTGATTTGTCCCTTGAGACAACTAATTAGCATAATAATAATAATAATAATAATAATAATAATAATCTTTATTTATACCCCACCACCATCCCCCAAGGGAACTTGGGACGGCTTACATGAGACCAAGCCCAGCAATACAATAAAACAATATACAGCAAAAATAAAATAAAATACAAACCCATTTTAAACACATCAACAATATAAAATCACAACATTTAAAACACAGAAATTCATCATATTGGGCAGGCCAATTTGGATAGATTTGAAATTTAAAACACTGGTGAGACAGCAATGTAGTGTATCTGAACAGGTGATCCGAGAGGTAGCATAGGGTATGATTGCTGTGCTGTCGCACGCTGGGCCTGTGCATACAACTGTAGACAGGACATAAATTCTGTGTGCCCAACGGGACACCAGGGCTGCCTCCGATTAAAGGTCTTTGGATTTCCTTAAAATACAGTCTCTAGAATACTTAAAGGTTCAACAAAGTTCTTTATTAATGAAAACAAACAGGTACTTCAAGGCTTTCTTAACAGTCTATTGGCTCTCTCTCAATCTTGTCCACAGGGAACAGGCACCATCTTCATAACTGTAACTAATGGGGAAATCCTTAACTTCTAATCTGGGCAGTCTGTCTTTGCCTCTGATGGCGTGGAGCCCCTGCACCTGGTACCAACTGCTTCTGGCTTCCGCGAGTGACCCTTACCAAGCAGAGCTTTTTAGACTTCCAGGGAAAAAGGAGTTCAGGTTTCAGTGATGGCTGACTGAAGTCCCTCAGCAAAGAAGCTGTAAGGCTGTATGATCCTTGGCCAAACTGTGGGCTGTATAACCCCGGCCAAACTGTAGAAGACGAAGCTTTCTACAGGAGCTCTTGGTAATATGTCCTGCATGAAAAGCTTCTCTGTGTGGACTGAACCCAAACTGGCTCCTATTCCCTCCAAAACCCAAAAAGGGGGCGGGACCAGGGAACCTAACTATAATTGACAGGTGGCTTGCCCTATGATTGCAGCCAAAAGAAGCCACCTATCTGCAGAGTCCCTGAAACTTAGGACTACAACAAACATTAAATGCAAAGCAAACAAAATTGGAGCTCCTGGTGCAGTTGTACCTGCACAATTGCACTAGCAGGTAAAATAAAGTGAAATGAAATGCTTATACAGCATTTGGAAGAGGGGTCTGAAGGGAATTTTCAGATGAAGTCCTCCCTTCCCCCAAGCTCTCCTACATGTGGGTATGCATCCTCAGTTGGCAATGTGCAGGATGAGGGATGTGCCAGTGAGGAGGCTGCACCCCTGGTGTCTAGAAGGCCTAGGTACACCAACTGGGACCACTTCCATGTGCTGCTAGAGCAGTTGTTCTCAACCTTACTAATGCAGCGACCCCTTAGTACAGTTCCTCATGTTGTGGTGACCCCCAACCATAACATTATTTTTGTTGCTACTTCATAACTGTAATTTTGCTACGGTTATGAATCGTCATGTAAATATCTGATATGCAGGATGCACAAATGCCCCAAATTTGATTACTGGTGGGGTTGGGGGGATTGATTTTGTCATTTGGGAGTGTTGGAGTTGCTGGGATTTATAGTCCACCTAAAATAAAAGAGGCTTCTGAACTCCACCAGTGATGGAATTGAATCAAACTTGGCACACAGAATTCCCATGACCAACAGAAAATACAGGAAGGATTTGGTGGGCATTGACCTTGAGTTTTGGAGTTGTAGTTCACCTACATCCAGAGAACACTGTGGACTCAAACAACGATGGATCTGGATCAAACTTGGCACGAATACTCAATATTCCCAAATGTGAACACTGGAGGAGTTTGAGGAGAATAGACCTTGCCATTTGGGAGTTGTAGTTGTTGGGATTTATAGTTCACCCACAATGAAATAGCATTCTGATCCCCACCAATGATAGAATTGGACCAAACTTCCCACACAGAACCCCCATGACCAACAGAAAACACTGTGTTTTCTGATGGTCTTTAGCGACCCCTCTGACATCCCCTCACAACCCCCACAGGGGTCCCGATCCCCAGGTTGAGAAACACTGTGCTAGAGAATCCCATGCATGCAGTGTGCAACCACTGCAAATTAAGAATTGGTAGGGGCAAAAACATGAATCATATTTATACCACTGATATGCAGATGCATATCAAGAGGCACCACCCCCTGCAAGTTTGCATGGCTTCTCAGGCTGGGACTGGGCATAGCTGAAGCAGTAGCAAGACTCCTGCCAGTTCCCTTGCTGGTGGAAGGGAGAAGAGGCAGGCCACTCTAGGGCAGTGGGGCATGACCAGGGGCAAAGACCTGATGGAACTGGTGGCTCCCCATTCCAAGGTCCCCTCATGTACCACCTTCTAGAGGATGATAATACCATCCCTGTATCAGGGCTACAGGGAATATGTAGAACTGTTGTTGGATGGTGCCAACTGGACATTCTTCCACTATGTACATTTGGTGCAGCTTTGGTAGAGGCCACACATACCTCTCCCTCACTAGGCATTGCTGGACGAGAGAGGACAAAATGGAGACATGGCATTGCTGGACCCTGATCCACATAGAAGTGATGGACAAGACCCACATTATCTGATTTGGACAATAATAATAATAATGAGACATGCCGCATTATCACAGGGTGTCTGCACCCTACACCACTGAAGAAATTACACTGCTTAGCCGGTATTGCACCACCTGACATCCGCCGGGAAGTAGCAGCCAATAGTGAAAGGACCAAGGCAGAGACATCTCCAGCTCATCCCTTGTTTGGGTATCAGCCAGCACGTCAATGACTTAAATCAAGAAATAGTTTTCTAAGATCTACAGAGACACTCGCTGGAACACCTCAGCAAGCGAGAGTCCAAAAGTGGCAGGCTCAAACCCAGCACCTCAATCCGTGGGTGATACCAGATGAGAGACTCCCCACTGGGCACACAGAAAACTGGGCGACTTGAAGGCGCTGAACAGACTGCGCTCTGGCACCATGAGATGCAGAGCCAACCTTAAGAAATGGGGCCACAAAGTTGAATCCACGACATGCGAGTGTGGAGAAGAGCAAACCGCTGACCACCTGCTGCAATGCCACCTGAGTCCTGCCACATGCACAATGGAGGACCTTCTTGCGGCAACACCAGAGACACTCCAAGTGACCAGATACTGGTCAAAGGACATTTAATCAGCTACCAAGTTTGCAAAATTGTGTTTGTGTTTTTTAATCTGTTTGTTTGTTTTGTTCTGTTAGAAATGTAATACAATGTTCTGGTTGCGGATGACACGATAAATAAATAAATCTGATTTGGAGTGGATTATATGAGTCTACACAGCCATATAATCCAGTTCAAAGCAGATAATGTGGACTTTATATGGCAATGTAGAAGGGTCCTCAGAGGTAATAGAGCAAATCAAGAGAATTCTTTTCAATTGTCTCATTAAGCAGCTAATTAATAGTGGGACATAATTATAGCTATAAAGACAGATATAGTGTTTCCTATGTTTGTTTATTTCCAAGATTCTTGCAAGACAAAAGTGTGGATTTCATTGCTGCTTTTCTTCTTCCACATTTAAATGACAGGAGATGGCACAGCAACTCTGTCACCCAACAATTTTTGATCTGTAATAAGAAATGTGAAAATTGAAATTCATGAGCTCAACCAACACTGAGGAGGAAAATATGCTCTTGAAGCTTTTGAGGGAGAAAGCCCCCAGAGAATTACGAGGACTGTAATAGGCTTGAGTGTTGATTGGGCTTGACCCCATGTAAGCCATCCCGAGTCCTTTTGGGGAGATGGAAGCGGGGTACAAAAATAAAATTAATAAAGTTATTATTTAATGATTTGAGAAGGGACTTCTGGGTTGTGCCTTTGTGCAAGCTGTTGTACAAAGCAGGCACACAACTTCTTGCATAAAGCAGTGGTGTGTTGGCTATGTTGGTTGTGCATCTGGATAGACAACTGGTTGCACAATAGATTGTATGGCAGGTAGATCACCTCTCCCTCCGCAACTTTACAGTCCTTTGTACTTATAGTTTGCAAATCACCCGTGCTATAAAAAATATAATGGGTTCTACCTTTGTACTCATTTGGAAAATGTATGATTTTAGCATGGGAAGCATTTTGGTGCTCCAATCTATATAAATAAAAATGTAATGTTCTTTTGTGGGATTAACATAACTCAAAAACCACTGGATGAATTGACACCCAATTTGGACAAAATACATATATCAGGCCAACAAGTGTTCATCACTCATAAAACACTGAAAAACACAGCAGAAGAGACTTAAAATCTAAAAAATTAAAATACATTACAATGCATGTGCATTATATAAATAAAAATGTAATGTTCATTTGTGGGATTAACATAACTCAAAAACCACTGGATGAATTGGCACCGAATTTGGACACAATACATGTATCAGGCCAACAAGTGACCATCACTCATAAAAACACCAAAAACACAGCAGAAGAGACTTAAAAATCTAAAAAATAAAAATACATTGCAACACATGTGCAAAACCAAATATATATATATGCAAACACACAAAACACATATACACAGACTGGACCACAGCAGCGCATGGCAGCAGATGGCTAGTTCAATATAATTAGAAATGAGCCATGGTTCTACATCTCAGTTACTCATTTGGCCAAGCTCACATCCTGTTTTCAAGGTCTATAATGATAATTAGAGCATCTTCCTTCTTAGAGACAGGAATCATAACACGTCCTAACAAGCAACCTACTGTTGTTGTCATTTTCAACATCTGGCAACCCTAGCATGACTGTATCATGGGATTTTCTTGGCAAGATTTGTTGAGAGGGGATTTACCGTCTTCTGAGGCTGAGAGAGTATGACTTCCCCAAAGCCATTTAATGTATTTCCAAAGCTGAACAGGGATTCAAACTCTGGTCTCCAAGGTCACAGTTCAACACGCGCATCATCATAGCACTCTGGCTCTGCTCTAACCCCTTGCATCCCAATTAGATATTTGTTGATGCTAAAAATGATACCATTTCAATTGTAATATTAATCTTTTACTGCTAACTCAATTTCTAATGTGCAAAAGAGAGAGGGGAGAGAGATGCAAAAAACAGTTTCTTCCCATTCCCATTTAAGGGAAAAATATAGGTCTCACCAAACTGCCATATTATTCATTCTCAAAGAGAATTAAATGGTCATTGTATTACACTGAACTGCATTATATATTACACTGAACTGCATTGTATTACACTGAACTGCACCGGGATTGTGGCGCAGCTGGCTGAGTGTCAGCTGCATTAAGATCACTCTGACCAAAAGGTCATGAGTTCGAAGCCAGCCCGGGCTGGAGTGGGTGTCCAGCCATTGTGTAGCCCGTTGTCGACCTTTGCAACCCGAAAGACAGTTGCATCTGTCAAGTAGGAAAATAAGGCACCACCTTGTGTGGGAGGCTAAATTTAACTAATTTATGAGGCCATAAAGAAAAATGACTCCAGGGAATGTGGAATGCGGAAGAACTTCATCGGTGTCGTTGATGGACGATGAAAAGCAGCAGCTCCCCTGGCGGCCAGAAAAAAGTTAAATAGCCTCGGTGTATTTGTCTGTTAAACGTTGTTTGTCAAACTGGCATTGAATGTTTGCCATATATGTGTTTACTTTAATCCGCCCTGAGTCCCCTGCGGGGTGAGAAGGGCGGAATATAAGAACTGTAAATAAATAAATAAACAAATATATATATATGAATCTGCACTGATGATATATAATACAGAGTTGTTGTAGGTTTATTGGGTTGTATGGTCATGTTCTAGAAGCATTCTCTCCTGACATTTTGCCTGCATATATGGCAGGCATCCTCAGATGTTGAGAGGTCACTTGATGCTCAGGTGTCAGCGGTGGCCGGGAGGGCGTTTGCACAACTCAAACTTGTGCTCCAGCTGTGACCATGCCTCATGAAGTCTGACTTGGCCAGGGTGGTCCATGCCTTGGTTACATCCAAAGTGGACTATTGTAAGCACTCTACATGGGGCTGCCCTTGAAGACAGCCCGGAAGTTTGAACTGGTACAACAAGCGGCAGCCAGGCTCCTTACTGGAGCAAATAACACCCCTATTAAAACAGCTTCATTGGCTGCTGATAAGTTGCTGAGCCAAATTCAAGGTGCAGGTCATGAGCTATAAAGCCCTAAACAGTTGGGCCCCACTTATCTCTGCAATAGCATCTCCTTCTATGAACCAGCATGAGCTCTAAGATCTTCCAGGAAGGCCCTCCTCTCAGTCCCACTACTGTTTCAGTTGCGGTTGGTGGGGACAACAGAGAGGGCCTTCTCAGTGGTGGCCCCCACCTCTGGAATGCCGTTCCAAGGGAAAAAAAGACAGGCCCCATCCCTCCCCTCCTTTCGTAAGAGCTTGAAGACCTGGTGGTTTCAACAAGCCTTTGAAAATGAGCAGTTCTAACTCAGCCCTACACATTGTCGAATACAGCCTTATTCTTCCTACGAATTACCCAGATCATTTCCTCTAATCGGCCCTGGAATGAACAGCCACAGACCCGTACCTAATATTATTGTTGCCTGCCATAGCATTGCACTTAATTCCCAGGCCCCCTAGAATTTTTGAGCTTGCACAAATCTTGGCCTGCCCTTTTAATTTTTTTTAATTGCCTTGAACAGACAGGGTTATTTTTAATATATGTGTGTTATGGTGACAATTTTATGCTTATATTTTGTTTTGTTAATTTTATGGTTATGTTGTTTTTTACTTTGTATGTTTTGTGATGTTACCTGGGAGCCGCTCTGAGTCCCCACGGTTATTATTATTATTATTATTATTATTATTATTATTAATCTCACAAGAAATAGATTTATTATAAAACCATTACAGGGATTTCCTTAATTTACCAATTACAATTGCAGAGATCAAACATTTTGAAGGAAAAATTAAATAAAAACTAAAGGTGGGAATTCACCAGGAACTGGTAGATTCACAACAAATGTATATTAAGAATTTAATGAGACATAAACATAAGTATCCATACCTTTAAGTATGGTGGAAGTTCAAGATGCTTCATGCAAGCCTTTAGTGGACTATACAATATTTCCATCCATATTTATTTTAGCCTCTAATGCAAACATGTACAAACCTTCCAAAGGATTGAACCTTTTAAGGGAGTTTGGGAGAAGTAGTGCTGATGCTTCATCGGTATTTTATTTAATTTAAGAAGAGCTACACACTCCTAACTACTGATGAAAATGATGAATCAATCTATGTTTTTCTACAGATTTTAAAAATAATATTTATATTCTCATAGATGAGTATATAGGATTGTAGACATGTGAAAGAAATTCATTCCTACCCTTCCTACCATTTCTTTCATATCTTCTGTTTCTTTGGAAGCACAAAATGGAAACCCCCCTCCCCACATGGAAATCCGCTTAACACGAAAGCCTGCTTTCATTTTGAGCTGAAATTGCCTCCTTGCCTGCATGTAGGCAGGCCTGAAGCTTGGCTGCAGGTGTGCTCTGGGCCACACACGCATCCTCGGAGAGTGTGGCGGGACATGTGTGGTGGCTGGTGGGGCATGCAAGCAAGCCCATGGCTCAGCCGCAGGCACGCTCCAGTCCTGCCTGCAGGCTCCACTGATGGGGAGATATTGGAAATATAGATATTTATACACATATTGCTGGGGAAAATGGAAGGTAAAAGGAAGAGGAACCAACCAAGGGCAAGATAGATGGATGGGATTCTTGAAGTGACTAGATTGATTTTGAAGGAGCTGGGGGTGGTGACAGCTGACAGGGAGCTCTGGCGTGGGCTGGTCCATGAGGTCACAAAGAGTCAGAAACGACTGAATGAATGAACAACAAAGCATATATTGTATGTACTGTTGTGGCTCAGTGTGATGAGAACAGGCCTGTAGCGAGTGGGTGGTTTTGGGGGTTCAACCCCCCCCCCCCCCGAAATGTTTCAGATTTTTTTTAAAAAAAACCTGGTTTACTCATGAATTTTAACTGGTTAACCAAATCCCCATGCTAAGTCTATGAGATGCAAAAAAATTAAGAGTCCCTCCAGAACTATAAGCACTATCTCAAGCAAATATTGACAATTTATTCACACTGTCATTACTTGCAGCAATAGCCAATGTAGTGAAGCAACCAAGCAACTCATTAAGGAGGCCAGACTTGGTGGAGGTGGTTGACAGGGGTGGAGCTCCCCTGCCGAAATTTTCAACCCCCCCCCCCCCCCCAAATTGTCAACCCTCCCCGAAATTTTTTTCTGGCTACGGCCCTGGATGAGAGTGATGGGATTCAGATTCCTGGCTGTTTTTCTGTGCCTCAGCTCGAGGCTCTCACAGACAGGGGAGATTTTAGCAAGCGGGTCTCACAGGAAAGGAATGCCAATAAGGGAGTTAGCACCCAGGTGTCTTCCCACACTGATAGGGAAGGCCTTGATCTGTAGATGAGAGGCCAGGTCGGGGAAAGGTCATGGGACCACTGTGAGGATGTTTTCATGATTAGAAAACGCTATTTAGGCTTCTCACAAAGGAAGCGAAACTGTCAGTTCAAAGTAGCTTATTAGCCTGAAAGCTTCATGGAATAATCTTAGCCTGGAGTGGGACTCTTGGGACTGCTTGCATTGGGATTCTTGGGGCAAATGTTTCCTTGCTTGTACCTGGGACTCTGGTTTGAACTTTGCCTGTGTCTCCTGCTTTTACCTGACGATCTTTGGAACTGTATCCTGCTTTTAACCTTAATCTTTGGAACTTTGCAATGCTTACTCTTTATTTTGACTTGGATTTTTTCCTCAATAAACTATAAAACTACAGCTCTTGTGTGGTGGTATTTGGAAGCAAGGTGAAGCCTACCCTGAGTTGCAACACGTACATTAGAAGCACTGAAATGTAAGAAAAATCAAGTTATCTCTGTATTAGAAAGCTGAGCTGGCAGGACAAAAGGGAAGCTGAAGTATCTGTGTCCAAGGCAAGAGGGGGGTGAACATTCCAGGAGGGGGAAGATAAGAAAGGCCTGGCACAAATGAGGTAAAAGTAAGGGGTTTATCTCCCTCCCTCCTGACAGGTCAAAAGTAGGCCCCTGATGGATGTAAGCTGCTCTTTAGGAAAAAAAATACTGAGACATTGGAGGGGCCCTGCTCTCGGTCCCTCTGCCTGCACAAGCACGGCTGGTGGGGACAAGGGACAGGGCCTTCTCGATGGTGGCCCCTCGACTTTGGAACTCCCTGCCATTAGAGATCAGAACTGCCCCCTCCCTCATGACATTCAGGAAGCTAACAAAGACCTGGTCGTGGAACGCAGCATTTGACAACTGATTTAATTCTTTGCCCACATGAAAGGAGAATGATGAATGGGATTGTGATGGTGTCGGACGATTTGGCTCTTTTAACTGGGATGATAATGTTTTAATGTGTATGGTGCTGATATTTTAATCGTGTAATGAAGTGGCATTGTGTCGTTATTGTATTTTTTTTGTATGTTAACACATGTTGTGAACCCGTCCAAATCCCTCTTTGAAGGTGAGAGGGTCGGTATATAAAACCTCGAAATAAATAAATAAATAACATACGCCTTGCATGTAAAAGATATAATTTGATTTTTTTTATTATGCTTAAGGTGACGGAGTGGTGATTTTGACGTATGTAGAAGCTTCTTTCTTTGTTTTCCTCCATTTGAAGATGTATAAAAGGGAAACGTCAATGCCTTTATCCTCGCTCTGGTTCGCTTTTGGATGAGAGTCCTACCAGAGTCTCAGCTGAAAATAAAACACATATTTTTTCTGCCTCACAGAAAGGATCTTAGTATTATCTCTCCTATCTGCTGCTACACCACCACACACACACTCTCGAAGAGTGTGGTGAGGTATGTATGGAACCTGGCAGGGTGTGCAGGCAGACCTGGAGCATACCTGCAGCTGAGCACCTTTTACTCAAGATGGAAAACAGCAGGTGCCAGGAAAGAAGAACGCCAGGAAGGAGAGCCAGTGGGTGGGAAGCCCCACCCATAATGGTGCACATTTTGGGGGGCCCAATCCGAAAATAACACTCCTTGGGAAGCTCTCGAAAATGGATCAGGGCTCCCAGACAAAGTCAGAACACAAAATGACAATATATACCCCAAAAACACAAGCCTATAGGACAGCTCTGACCTGATTTTGGGAACAAAAAGCAATCTTCTATTGCCATTTTATATATTTCTGTACTAACCTGTTCAGATTCCTGGACAAAATGTGACCCATCATTCCACTGAGGTGATTATTCCCAGTAGAAACATGGTTTTCTTTCCACATGATTGCATGTCCCAAAATAATGGAATAAATCATGTTCTTTATTCCGAGACATCATGCCATGTGAAATTATCTTACATCTACAGTAGATCCTCCAAATCCACAGACTCCCAATACAGAATTTCAACCATTCATGGATTAAATGGTGGTAATGTGAACAAACACACTTCAGCGTATCCATAGTCACATCACCACCAATGCTATGGAAAGTCTGTGGATTTTTTTTTGTATCCATATAGGTTCCCAGAACCAACTTCCCATAGATACAGTGGGGCCCCTGTGTTGTTTTCTTCCTATAACTGTGAAGTTTATGCACATCTTCTTCTAATGAGGATTTATCATCTAAACTATACCCAGGGGCGGATCAACCCATTACGCAAAGTAAGCATTTGCAGTATAGTTGATTTTGCCCAGGTGTGCTCTTGGGGCACTCTTAGGGGAAAATACACCTTGACATATGCGAGTTGTAGTTACTGGGATGTATAGTTCACCTACAATCAAAGAGCATTCTGAACTCCACCAATGATGGAATTGAACCAAATATGGCACACAGAACTCCCACGACAAACAGAAAATATATATCAATGATTAGTTTGGGGGGGGGGGGGCACCAAAATACTGTTTGCTTACAGTTGAAAATTACCTAGGGCCGCCTCTGACTATATCTTCTTAAGATGGGGATACATTTTCCTAATATTATTATTTCAGCATATTGACCATTTGGACTTGCGAGCTCACCTTCTACAGCATACCAAATTTTTTCCACAAAATCCAAGGAAAGTATCAGCATGTTTCCTGCATAAGAATCGGGAACAGTAGCCTCCTCGATCTAAACAATATGCAAGTGGATCTCTGCAAAAAAATATATATGCAAAAATGCAATCCAGATTGACAATCCAAACTGTTAAAGAAGATAGGAATTACAGGCCTGAATAGACAGACATGGAATATCAAGCTCTGCTTTACTCCTTTGGATTCCTCCAAAGATTGTTTATGTGAAATGTCTGTCAATGTGCATACACAACTGAAGTTTGAACAATGTCTGACTAAGAATTTGGGTAAGCTTTTCGGTATTCTGCTCATCTTTTATCCCACCAACAATGGGTACAAATTCATGGGTCTGAGACAACACCTCTCTGGTCAGCTTCCATCAGATATTGGCCATAGAGCCATAGTAGATGATCTAGAGCAGCGTTTCTCAACCTGGGGGTTGGGACCCCTGGGGGGGGGGTCACGAGAAGGTGTCAGGGGGGTCGCCAAAGACCATCAGAAAACACAGTATTTTCTGTTGGTCCTGGGGTTCTGTGTGAGAAGTTTGGGACCAATTCTGTCGTTGGTGGGGTTCAGAATGCTCTTTGATAGTAGGTGAACTATAAACCCCAGCAACTACAACTCGCAAGTGCCAAGGTCTATTTTCTCCAAACTCCACATTTGGGCGTATTGAGTATTTGTGCCAGGTTTGCTCCAGATCCATCATTGTTTGAGTCCACATTGCTCTTTGGGTATAGGTGAACAACAACTCCAAAACTTAAGGTCAATGTCCTCCAAACCCTTCCAGTATTTTCCGTTGGTCATGGGAGTTCTGTGTGCCATGTTTGGTTCAGTTCCATCATTGGTGCAGTTCAGAATGCTCTTTGATCATAAGTGAACTATATATCCCAGTAACTACAACTCCCAAATGACAAAATCAATACCCCCCCCCCCAACTCCATCAGTATTCAAATTTGGGTATATTGGGTATTTGTGCCAAATTTGGTCCAGTGAATAAAAATACTTATAGTCCTCCTATCAGATATTTACATTATGATTCATAACAGTAGCAAAATTACAGTTATGAAGTAGCAACAAAAATAATTTTATGGTTGGGGCTCACCACAACATGAGGAACTGTATTAAGGGGTCGTGGCATTAGGAAGGTTGAGAACCACTGATCTAGAGATTCCTAGAGAGAACACATAAATCAAATGCACAATCAAATATGTTAAAGTCAAATCTGCAAATGTGGAGCCTGACTATGACTGCATTGCACATCAGCAGAAGTATTTACCTTTTACAACAGAGAGTCCCACCAAGACATGCGCCATAGATATTAAAATCTTCACCACATTCTTCTGATATGCACCTCGCACCAAACCTTGAACATTCCTTTGGAGTCATATTTATTTTTGCAATACCAGGACCTGGAACAAGGCTCAAGTCATATCACAGAACACTCTTCATAGCATTTGCTTTGAATCTAGTTGAATTGTCTCCAAATTTCATTAGAAGCCAAACATGTGATAGAAATTCATGTTCTCCAGTTAGGCAGAAACCAAAGAATTGTGATGACACTAGTTTGTTCTCAGTAGTTGCTAAAACTAGGCCGTTAACCCTGTTGTTAGCCCTGGACAGCATAGATTCATTGAATTAGTTGATTCCTGGTGAGTTTACATTATTGTTGTTAACTATTGTCAAGTCAACTTTGATTTATGGTAAGATTTTCAACTCTTGCTGTCCTCAACACCCCTACTTAGGTCATGCCAATTCGGGGCTATCCGTTCCTTGACTTAATATATTATGCTCGAATGCAGTCTTCTGCATCTTCTGATAAATGTTCTTATCTTTTCTAATAATATGATATGGTCAAGCTAGGTTGCCTTCACTTGGGATTAATCAACAGGATTCCAGCTTCGTAGGTTTCTGGACAATCCTGTGGTGGCTTCAAAACACAATAGGAATATAACATTAGAATAGTGTGTGTGTGAAGTTCAACTGAGGGATGGAAAGATTAAACTTATATGGGAGAATTAATTGGATTTTTGTCATATCCTCAATAGAAGCATAATGAAGACATAGAAGCACATCATCTCCCATTTATACCACCACTTGAAGTAGGTCATACCTGCATTGATCATGAGTCCCAAGAGAAGTGTGGCAAGAAAAATAGTGGCCTTCATGGGTGATTTTGTCTGATATCTCAGTGTCACTGAAAAAGAGGGGGAAATATTGAGGCATGCATCTCCTTACTAATGAACTGCATCAGTTCCTGATACCTGCAGTATTCATTTATAGTGTCATCAGCAACCATACCATTGTATTACATTTCTAACAGAACAAAACAAACAAACAGATAAAAAAACACAAATTTTGCAAACTTGGTAGTTGATTAAATGTCCTTTGACCAGTATTTGGCCACTTGGAGTGCCTCTGGTGTTGCCGCAAGGAGGTCCTCCAGAAGATACCTGCAGTATTATCATACCATCCAATTATACTACCAAGATATTTTTTAGTTTCAAATCAATTAATAATAAATGCAATAAATAAATGCAACCTATATTGTAAGAATTTCTTAGTAATTTCTTTCTACGTACTTTAACTTCTCTTTTGTTCTTCTATTTTTCTCTTTCAGGGATTTATTATTTATTTATTTACCTTTTTAATATACCGCTTTTCTCAGCCCTCAGGTGACTCAAAGTGGTTAACAACAGCAAAATTCAATGCAAAACATCATAAAACGATTATGGGACAGTTAAAACAATAGCAACATCAATATAACAATCATTAGCATCTCATCAGTAAAATCAGAATCCAATCTCATCATCCGTTAATCCGTGTTCCTATATTCATTACACTGCTTAATCGAATGCCAGGTCTTCACTTTCCTCTGAAACACCAATAGGGATGGGGCCGATCTGATATCTGTAGGAAGGGCGTTCAACAGCCAAGGAGCCACCACTGAGAAGGCCCTGTCTCTCGTTCCTGCCAGGCGCGCCTGTGATGCAGGCCGGACTGAGAGCAGGGCCTCCCCAGATGATCTTAATGTCCTAGTTGGTTCATAGGAGGAGATGCGTTCAGAGAGGTAAGTAGGGCCAGAACCGTTTAGGGCTTTATAGGCTAACGCCAGCACTTTGAATTGTGCCCGGTAGCAAACTGGCAACCAGTGGAGCTGGCGCAACAGAGGAGTTGTATGCTCCCTGAGTGCCGCTCCTGTTAGTAACCTGGCTGCCAAACATTGGATGTCATGTTCTTTGGTTTAATGCCTTTGAGGCTACGTCCACATAAAAATTTATTATTATTATTATTATTTGAAACACGATAAGATGAGTCCACAGCAGACACCCTGCTGGCTTTTGTATTGGATCACATGTCGGACACTTCCCAAGTGTCTAGGACTGGGTGATCGGCACATAATGTGTTCAGATCCAAGTAAGGTGGCCTTCTGCAGCTGACAGATGGTAATTTTGTCAGCACTGATTGTGTTTAAGTGCAGGCCAAGGTCTTTAGGCTCTGCACCCAGTGTGCCGATCACCACTGAGACCACCTTGACTGGCTTGTGCCAGAGTCTTTGCAGTTGGATCTTTAAATCCTCATATCATGTCAGCGTTTTCAGTTGTTTCTCTTCAATCCTGCTGTCACCTGGGATTGCAACATCGACAATTCCATACTTTAACAAAGTCCTCGATGATATCAAGAAGCCTAGTTTTATCACCCAAAGCTATCACCTTAAAAAGGTAAAGGTAGTCCCCTGACATTAAGTCCAGTCATGTCTGACTCTGGGGTGTGGTGCTCATCTCCATTTCTAAGCCGAAGAGCCGGCGTTGTCCGTAGACACCTCCAAGGTCATGTGGCCGGTATGACTGCATGAAGCTCCGTTACCTTCCCCCTGGAGCGGTACCTATTGATCTACTCACATTTGCATGTTTTTGAACTGCTAGGTTGGCAGAAGCTAGGGCTGACAGCGGAAGCTCACGCCGCTCCCCGGAATTGAACCTGCGACCTTTCGATCAACAAGCTCAGCAGCTCAGTGCTTTAACCCACTGCGCCACCAGCTATCATCTTACCCTTATCAAAATTTCAGGCACTTGGCAAAGCTAGCATTTTACTCCACACTGCTTCCTTCAGTTATTGTATTTTCAGTCATCCAGGTTTTAAAATAATTTTCACAACTAATATGAGTCAAAGTGATATAGTTCTATAAGTCAGAATAAGTCCCATAAGGACAAGTGTGTGTGTGCTTATGATATCAAATTATGATATCCCATATCTTTGATGAGATGCATTTTGATCCATGTGCAATTACAACTTTGTTACTCTCTAAACCAGGGATCCTCAAACTTTTTAAACAGTATCAAAAACTCTTGGAGGGCCGTTGGATTATAATTTGAAAAAAATGAATGAATTCCTGTGCACACTGCACATATCCTATTTGTAGTGCAAAAAAACCCCACTTAAAAACAACACAATAATTAAAATGAAGAACAATTTTAACAAATATGAATGTATTAGTATTTCAATGGGAAGTGTGGGCCTGTTTTTGGCTGATGTGATAGGATTGTTGTTATTGTGTGCTTTCAAGTAGTTTCAGACTTAGGTTGACCCTGTGTAAATGACCTTGGAGGGCCATATCCGGCCCCCAGGCTTTAGTTTGAGGACCCCTGCTCTAAACGGTCACAAAGCTCTTTGATCTTAATGCAGGCATAACAAAGTTTTGGATTAACTTTTTCAGAAAAGACCCAGAACAAGAATTAGAAAAAAGAAAAAGAAGTAAATTCAGCTGAAAGAAAGGTTAACATGGAACAAATGTAAACACAAAGAAATCTTGAAGACTTTACTTACGTTCTTGTCAAAAAGCAGGGCAAACAAATCCTTTGGTTTGGATTTGCATCTTATAAAGAGGTCTGAGTGCTGTGTCCATTAGATCATAGTGTCATTCAGGTCATTACCCACAGAAAAAACAATTTATAGAAGTTTCCAGAACATTTCATTGGCTTTAAATCATTTAAAGAGACTGAAAATGCACCATAAATACTGCAACTGTACTCTCCCGCAAAAGCACTGGATCACTGAATGTACACTGGGGGGTTCTTCTCACTCATGTTCACAACAGCAAGTGAGTCAGACTTCCCATACCTTAGGAAGCCTGACTTGGCCACGCTAGTCCATGCTCTGGTTACATCCTGTATAGACTACTGCAATGCACTCTACTTGGGGCTGCCTTTGAAGACTGGTCCAACGGGCAGCAGCCAGGTTGTTAACAGGAGTGGTGCTCAGGGAGCACACAACTCCTGTATTGCACCATCTCCACTGCCTGCCAGTTTGCTACTGGGCACAATTCAAAGTGCTGGCTTTAGCCTTTAAAGACCTAAATGGTTCAGGCCCAGAGAGACCTGTCCGAACACATCTCTCCCTATGAACCATCTAGGCACTTAAGATCATCTGGAGAGGCCCTGCTCTCTGTCCCGCCCGCTTCGCTGATGTGATTGGCGGGAATGAGAGACAGGGCCTTCTCAGTGGTGGCCCCTCAGCTATGTAATGCCCTCCCTGGGGATATTAGATCAGCCCCCTCCCTCCTAACATTTCGAAAGAGAGTCAAAACCTGGCTGTTTGAGCAGGCATTTGCAGCCGCAGTGTAACAGAGATCCACGGAACAATTGGACGATGCGACGGAAAAATGATTTTAGTGATGAGACGCTGAGGACTTGTGTTTTATGGCTTTTATTGTTTTATTGCTTTTATATGGTTTATATTATATGCAATGTTTTAACTGTATTTTATGTTGTAAACTGCCTCAAGTTGCCTCTGGGTTGAGAGGGGCAGTATATCAAGATTACTAAGATCATCTGGAGGGGCCCTGCTCTCGATCCCACCGGCCTCACAGGCACGGCTGGTGGGGACGAGAGACAGGACCTTCTCGGTGGTGGCCCCTCGACTCTGGAATTCCCTTCCACTGGAGATCAGAACTGCCCCTTCAATCTTAACATTCAGGAAACAGGTGAAAACCTGGCTTTGGGGATTGGCATTCAATGATATGGATGGATGACGATGAATAATGACTTTGATGACGACTGACCACTTTTTTTTTTTGTGTCAGGAACAACCGCTCTTGTGAGAGAATTGGCCGTCTGCAAGGACATTGCCCAAGGGACGCCTGGATGATTTTTGATGTTTTATCATCCTTGTGGGAGGCTTCTCTCATGTCCCCGCATGAGGAGCTGGAGCTAATAGAGGGAGCTCATCTGCCTCTCCCCGGATTCGAACCTGCGACCTGTCAGTCTTCAGTTCTGCTGGCACAGTGCTTTAACCCACTATGCCACCAGGGGTTCCATCGCCAAGAACTGATGGCATACAAATAGTGAACTATCACTATAATCTCCACAAACACTCATGGAAATGAGTCAAAAACCTACTTTAGAATATATTAACTAAATAACAATCATCCTGTACTTTCTGTTCCTTCCTTCTTTTAAATTGCACCCTTAGTGTTCCTCTTTACCTTAACTTTTCATAATCTGAGGAAACAACCACCTTTGCCATATGTCTGAATAGTTACTTCACAACAGAACCAAGGAGCATGTTGCCCACCTGAATCATCTCATGTATCTTAACCAAGACATGGCTTCCTTCCTTATTATAATTCCTTTCAATAATAAACTGTGCTAAGATCGCAAGCAAGCGTCGTGTCCTCCATTTTTTCTCTTCTATTATCATTTTTTTTTTATGTTCTACCTATCATTCACTTTTTAAAGAAACGACTTTTGCATTCCAGTCTAAGGGCTTATTTACATAAGCTGGATATTCTGCAGGGAATAGAAGTCATTTCTGGCTGTCTTCGTGGTGAGCAGGCCAGGACTAGACTGGCAATTGTCACCCAAAGTACTTTTACTTCAGCTGCCCCTAGGTAGTGGAATGACCTGCTAGAAGAGATTCAACATGTTTGAATGTTGAATAGGAATAAAGATTTGACTCTCCAGCAATCCTATCTGGATGAATTCTAAATTATGTACTGTTTTTATATGTAATTAGTGTATATCATATCATAGAATCATAGAATCAAAGAGTTGGAAGAGACCTCATGGGCCATCCAGTCCAACCCCCTGCCAAGAAGCAGGAATATTGCATTCAAATCACCCCTGACAGATGGCCATCCAGCCTCTGTTTAAAAGCTTCCAAAGAAGGAGCCTCCACCACACTCCGGGGCAGAGAGTTCCACTGTTGAACGGCTCTCACAGTCAGGAAGTTCCTCATGTTCAGATGGAATCTCCTTTCTTGTAGTTTGAAGATATTGTTCCACGTCCTAGTCTCCAAGGAAGCAGAAAACAAGCTTGCTCCCTCCTCCCTGTGGCTTTCTCTCACATATTTATACATGGCTATCATATCTCCTCTCAAGCTTCTCTTCTTCAGGCTAAACATGCCCAGCTCCTTAAGCCGCTCCTCATAGGGCTTGTTCTCCAGACCCTTGATCATTTTAGTCGCCCTCATCTGGACACATTCCAGCTTGTCAGATGAGGGCGACTAAAATGATCAAGGGTCTGGATGTTTGAATGTTGAATAGGAATAAAGATTTGTCTCTCCAGCAATCCTATCTGGATTTATTCTAAATGATGTACTGTTTTTATATGTAATTAGTGTATGTGTTCTTTTATTTTATTTTGTATCAAAAGCATTGCATAAATTAGTATAAAACTGACAAAATAGAAGGTGTGCAGGTGGTTAAATATCCTTTGACCAAAAACAGGCAACAGCAAAGGCATTGTCTATAGCCTTCAACAATTCTTCCTCTGTACATGAGGCAGGGACCAATGGACAAGCATACAGATGCAGAGTTGTCTGTTCTGCTCCACAGTCACACAAGGTGTGGGATTCTTTTAGGTAGTACCATTTTGCCAGGTTGTCTTTTGATCTGCCCACTCTGCTTCTGAGTCTCTTCAGGTACTTCCAGGTTGCCCATTCTTGGTTTGTCCCTGGGGGAAGACCCTCACCGGGGGGGCAGCATTCAGTTGGGATTTCCTGATTTAGCTACCCAGAGGGATACCCTTGCTGTTGCTGGAGGGACGCCAAGAGCAGGCCCGTAGCCAGGATTTCGATTCGGGGGGGGGGGGGGGGGGCTGAGTTTGTTTTGGGGGGGGGGTGCTGGGTCTGAGTGAAAGAGGGTCTACCCTAGCAAACCTTTTGTATCATTACCCCAGTACCCCCATGCATATGGGATATATTGAGTATGGTGATCAGAATATGATATGAATAAACATAACAGTTTAAATAATGCACCAGTAAGGCCTTTTTGCGAACCACCATGAGAATTTTGGGGGAGGGGGGGCTAAAGCCCCCCAAGCCCCCCCCCCCCCCCCCCCAGCTACATGCCTGGCCAAGAGGAGTGGTAGTTCTCATAACTACCACTCGTCTTGATTTGAGTCTACTGAGAGGAGGCTGTTGGCCATGTAGTGGGTGGCTTTCACAGTGTTCAACCTTATTTCACACTGTGTTCTTTTAAACTGATGTCTTTCCAACTCTATTGCACACCTGCAAAACATGGTCCATTCTTCAAATGTCACTCTTGTTGCCTTCAAACAATCCTACACATCTCTTGGGAAGACAGGTGGGCAAACTTCAGCATTCTGGAAGAAGCAAAGACCACTAGCATTGAAGCAGTGATTCTCCACCATCAACTTTGTGGTATGGTCTATCCAATGCCATGAGTGATAACCTATGATGAAATGTTGTATTTTTATATCTTCTCTCAACCCATGGAGCAAGGCAGGTGAGAAATTATTTTAGATTGGTACCAGTATTATATATTTCCCAATGACTTTCCTTTGATAACAAATGACAGGTAATTTTCTTCTATTAGAATCGATGATTTATTGGCATAATATACAGAAACTGAGCAAGAAATCACAGCAGGTATTGCTTTCCTTGAAAACAACTGATAATCAGAAGAATAAGACCAACAGAAGATCTCCACTGAACTTATTCTGCAACCCTGACAAGAAAGGATGTTTGAGAATTCCCATAAAACAAAAGATCAATGAAGAAATAATAGAGAATCAAAAGGGCAAATTTAGCTATAGCTGTGGTTGAAATTCAAGCAGAGTAGATTCATCAAATCATTTATTAAATATGAGTGAACCCATTAGTAAATCCAACCGATCCAATGGCACTATTCTAATCATGACCGATTCTCAGAATTTGTCTTCTCCATTTGTGAACCAAAGCCACTGGAGATCCTTTAGTATCACTGCTGCTGCTGCTGCTCTTCCTTCTCTATTATGGATACTCAGAGACCTCGAGATCTGGGCAGCTGGACTTATCTGTTGCAGCTATTCCCTTAGAAGGTATCCTGTTTATGCCTGGTGCAATTGCTGGTCTCTCATACCTGAAATAAGATTACAAGGACACTGTAATAAGTGAACGGAACCAATACTCAGGAAATTATAGAAAAACTAAATTGCTAATCTCAGATCTCTTCAGTTAATGGAAATTTGTTGTCCCATATTTTTTTTGTCGTGTTGTGAGAGAATTGGCCGTCTGCAAGGACGTTGCCCAGGGGATGCCCGGATGATTTTGATGTTTTATCATCCTTATGGGAGGCTTCTCTCATGTCCCCGCATGAGGAGCTGGAGCTGATGGAGGAAGCTCATCCACCTCTCCCTGGATTCGAACCTGTGACCTGTCGGTCTTCAGTCCTGCCGACACAGGGCTTTAACCCACTGCGCCACTGGGGGCTCCTGTTGTCCCATTGATTCTACCTAAGTATAGCTATTGTATTTAGCTTAAAGAAAGGAAACCTTGGCCCTATCTGTTGTGCATCCCAACGGTAATAAATCAATTGAATTGATTGGCGCCACTTGCTTTTCAATAACAGTTCAATTTAATTACTAATCTGGGTTGTTGTAGGTTTTTTTCGGGCTATATGGCCATGTTCTAGAAGCATTCTCTCCTAAAGTTTCGCCTGCATCTATGGCAAGCATCCTCAGAGGTTGTGAGGTATAGACCTCACAACCTCTGAGGATGCCTGCGGTAGATGCAGGTGAAACATCAGGAGGGAATGTTTCTAGAACATGGCCATATAGCCCAAAAAACCTACAACAACCCAGTGATTCCAGTCATGAAAGCCTTTGATAATTACTACTCTTCAACAAGAGTCAGGTATTACATTACATTTTGGAAACAACATTGAATGATGACTTTGGGATTAGAATTAGTAAAGGGTGGTCAGCAAATTCTTCAATTATTATTGTCCCTGACTAATGGGATGTTTATTAGGCTTGGGCGGTTTCGTTCATTAATTTCGTAATTCATTATTAATTCGTATTTAAATTAGCTTACGATCCAATATTGAGCCATGCAGGAATAGTGTGAGGAGTAAATTAGATTTGAAACAATTTTTTCAATTTATTTCCTAATTATTTTGTAATTATTTTGAAATTATTTCGTAATTATTTCGTAATTATTTTCGCATGTCTAGTGCAAGTTTTATAATTGTTGTTTGTTTTATCACACCAACAGTCAACAACAGAGGGAGAGGGAAGCTTCAGAAGTTCCCCCTGTCCCATTTGGAGGTTTTTTTAGCATATTGCGCAATCGCATCCGCCATTAACGAATCGATTCATAATTATACGAAATTTCGTAAATTTCAAAATTTTTAAAAGGAAAATTTCGGAATTCTTTAAAAAAAACGAAACGCGATGGACCCCTAAAAACGAAACGAGTTTAGAAACAAATTTTTCTGTTGTTACCCAAGCCTAATGTTTATACTTCTTGTCCCTTGGCTTCCAGGTCTTAGTTTTCTTCTTGATGGGAGGGGAAAATATGTTATCAGAGTAAGGAGACTATCCTGTAAAGCATGTTTACATTCTGCACTATGACTTTCAATTGACAACATACTATCTCCAGAGTTTGGGCTTAAGATGTACATTTATGTGCATATTTTAACCCCATAAGTCCTTGGACTCACCTTTTGCAACATGAACTTTTCCCAAAACACTTTCCAAGGGAATAAGCATCTTTGCCGCATTCCGCTACGGCACATTGGCCTCCCTTTTTTTTACAAAGTTCTACAGGATCTCTGCAGGCAAAGAAAATATTGAAAGTGAAACATACAACTATAGACCAAAGAGGATAACTGTGAATTAGTAGTTGGTATAGACAGTAGATGCTTACTTGACATCATATCCTAGGTTTCGAAAGATCATATCGAGGAAGTCTAGAAATGTTTCTACATGGACACAGTAACCTGGGGCCAATCCAAATGGTTGAGCTCTATCAACAATTCGTTCTTACTGCCAGCCCACAGGCTACTGCAGAAGTGAGACAGTCCAAATCACACAGTGGCGCTGAACCAGGTTCAGCATCACAGGGCAGTTGCCCACAGCTAGGTATCCTGCTTTTGCAACCCAAGCCTTGAAATGGCTGGGGTTCCTTCTTTTGTGACTGCACCCCCACCTTTCTCTTTACTCCTCACACTTCAATGGCTTAGCTGACATCACACCTGTTGCCAAGGAAAGACAATAAACTATTTTAAGGCTTAGGGTTGCACAGTCAGGAGTTTGGACAGCCAGCTAAGGATAGATAACACCCTATGTACCTAGGCCACCCAAGCCTGGAAACACAGTATGGCCATGTAAACACTTTGATCCTGTTCCATTTCGGAACCAGCACAAACCTTTACATAGGCCTATGTTGTGGCTTGCTCAGGACTCTCAGAGAAACTCTGTCACAACCTGTGACTTTTGTTAATATAGTTCAAAGTCACATTAACCCATACTAGCTCCATGCACCATGTGGCTACCACAAGGTTGATCCACACACCCCCTTCTGGGGTTAAGTGTCTATGTAAATGTGCCCTTGGTCTTGTCCTACCTTGTTGTTCTTCCATTCATTTAGTATGAATGTTGGGGACTGGGTAGCTTTTGCAAGAGATATTTTTATGGAATAAGTGTGTGTGTGTGTGTGTGTCAAATTCCTATACTCGTGTGTGTGTGTGTATACACAAAAGTATGGGAATTTGCTTTGCATTTTCATTGTTTTTTAGGCTTTTCATGAGTTATAATGGTAATGCCTTAGTTACCTCTAGATTTGATTACTGTAACGTGCAGAGACACTCGCTAGAACATCTCAGCAAGCAAAAGTCCAAAGTGGCAGGCTAAAACCCAGAACTTCAATCAATGGCTGATACCAAATGAGAAACTACCTCATGAACACTGGGCAACTTGGAAAGCGCTGAACAGACTGTGCTCTGGCAACCAAGAGATGCAGAACCAACCTTAAGAAATGAGGCCCAAAGTGGAATCCACAAAAGCAAGTGTGAAGAAGAGCAAACCACAGACCATCTACTGCAATACAACCTGACCCCTGCTGTTACACAATGGAGGACCTTCTGATAGAAACACCAGAAGCACTCCAAGTGGCTAGCTACTGGTCGAAGGACATTTGATCAAATACCAAGTTTGCAAACCTTGTGTTTTGTTTGTTTGTTCATTCATTTTTTTAATGCAATACAACTGTTTGCTTTACTCCTGACACAACAAACAAACAAATAAACATGGGGCTGCCTTTGAAGACAGCCCAGAAATTGCAATTGGTACAAAGGTTGCCAGCCAAGACAATAACTGGAGCTAATTATAGGGAGCAGACAATCCCCTATTAAAACTGCTCCATTGGCTGCTGATAAGTTTCTGGTCCCAATTCAAGCTGCAGGTTATCACCTACAAAGCCGTAAACGGCTCAGGTCCTGCCTATATTCCCGATCGCATCTTCCCCTATGACCCTGCGCAGGCTTTACAATCTGCTGGGGAGACCCTTCTCTTGCTCCTGCCTCTGTCACAAGCACGGCTGGTAGGAACAAGGGAGAGGGCCTTCTCGGTGGTGGCTTCCCAACTCTTTTCCTAGGGAGATTAGATTAGCGCCCATGTCCACCTTCTGTAAAGACCTGAAAACTTGGATGTTTCAACATACCTTTGATTAATTGGTTCATCTATTGACTTGCCCCCCTCCCCCAACCCTAATTCATCCTTTGGCTTTGTAGCACTTTATTACTCACCCCGCCCTTAGCTGTATTGCACTTGCCCTTGCCCTGCCTTCTTAGATCTGAATATGCCCATTGTTCTCTTCAACTGGTTGATGGCTATTGTTGTTTTTATGTTGTTATGATGTCTTGTGTTCACATTTATTGTTTTAATTCTTGAAATGCAAATGTATATTAATTGTGCCATATTTTATTCTGTTTTGCTGGCCGTAGCCCCCATGTAAGCCACCCCGAGTCCCTTCAGGGAGATGGTGGTGGGGTATAAGAATAAAGTTATCATCATCATCATCATCATCATCATCATCATCATCATCATCATCATATATGATAAATGAAAAAAAATAATAAAATGTGGATTTACTTATCACAGCAATCTGGATTAAGAGCACACAACCCATGGAAAATCATGTTTCGAACACACTCCGTTTCTACGCAGTTTTCAACCCATTCTTTACATGCTTCTTCTGTTATATATTTCATTTTGAAACCTATAAAAGAAAAAGAGTTGTGCTCATTCAAGCAACAGAATGCCAGTCCCACTTGAGTCCCTGTCAGGGGCGGCTCAACCCATTAAGCAAAGTAAGCATTTGCAGTATAGTTGATTTTGCCCAGGGGCGCTCTTGAGGAGCTCTTGGGGGGAAATAGACCTTGAAATATGTGAGTTGTAGTTACTGGGATGTATAGTTCACCTACAATCAAAGAGCATTCTGAACTCCACCACTGATGGAATTGAACCAAATATGGCACACAGAACTCCCACGACGAACAGAAAATATATATCAGTGATTGGTGGGGGGGGGGGGGGGGCAAAATACTGTTTGCTTACCATTGAAAATTACCTAGGGCGGCCTCTGGTCCCTGTCAATCCCTTATCAACTCTTAGGTAGCAACTTTTGGAGAAAAGAACACCTTGCTAAGATGTGATGAACACTTTTTTATTAAGCCAAACTTATTTCCCTTGTGAGAATTTAGATACCAACAGCACTGTAAAATTCTAGCAATGTAATGATCCTTTAATTGCCATGGCTCCATCCTATGGAATTCTGGGGTTTGCTGTGCTTCAAAAAATTGCATGTGTTTTTAAGACCTAAATATCTCAAAGGCACTAGATACTCTGATTCTGAACTCTGTAGCATCACCTCTAGTTAGTAGAGCCTACCTATCCAAATATATTGCCTCCTATGAACCATCACGGAGATTAAGATTGTCTGGGGAGGCCCTGCTCTCGGTCCCACCTTCTTCGCAAGCGCGGTTGGTGGGGACAAGAGATGGAGCCTGCTCAGTGATGGCCCCTCGGTTGTGAAACTCCCTCCCTAGCGATATCAGGACAGCCCCCTCCCTATTAGTGTTTAGAAAGAGAGTCAAAACCTGAGTTTGGGAGCAGACATTTGAAAAATAGAGCAATGCAGGAATGTTAGTATGGAATATGTGCAATTTGATTATGGATTGGCCTTTAGACTCTGACTCTGGATGACGTGATTCATTGAAATGTATTTTTATTAACAGATATGGTATGTTTTAAGGTACCATGGAGGTGGGATTGTAAGCCGTCTTGAGTCCCCCTCGGGGTAGAGAAAGGTGGGATATAAATAAGGTAAATAAATACTAAATAAATAAATAGTACTTGGATGGAAGACTGAAAATAACTACCAAGTGGTATAGATAACATTTCAGAATAAAGAACTGGCAAAACTACTTCTGTCTAGTTCTTGCCTAAGGGAACCCTATGAAATTGATGAGATCACTGTACATTGGGTTGTTGTAGGTTTTTTCGGGCTATATGGCCATGGTCTAGAGGCATTCTCTCCTGACGTTTCGCCTGCATCTATGGCAAGCATCCTCAGAGGTAGTGAGGTCAAGCATCCTCAGAGGTAGTGACCTCACTACCTCTGAGGATACTTGCCATAGATGCAGGCAAAACATCAGGAGAGAATGCCTCTAGACCATGGCCATATAGCCCGAAAAAATCTACAACAACCCAGTGATTCCGGCCATGAAAGCCTTGGATAATTCACTGTACGTTGTCAGGCAACTTGAAGGCACATGCACTTTGAGGGTATGTCTTAGGGCCCTTCCACATTGCCCCTATATCTCAGAATCTAATCCCAGATTATCTGTTTATCCCAGATTATATGGTAGTGGAGACTCATATAATCAAGTTTAAAGCAGATAATCTGGGATCAGATCCTATAAGGCAGTGTAGAAGGTGTCTTAGTGTCAAAAATATCCCTCCTTTAGGCTCAATGTAGAACAGAAGCAATCCACAAAGAATTTTGGAGTTCTAAATCTCGCAGAATACTCCATAGAAGGAAGGAAACAAACTAATATTTTCCTTAGTGATCATGAATTCAGATTATTATTATTTACCACTTTTATCTCAGTTGAGAAGGCGGTAGTAGTTAAAGATGAGTAGTCAAAGATATCTCAGGTTACCACCTTAGCTTTCCTGTGAAATGTCTCTCAGCCTCCAAAATAGATAAATCATAGCATTTGCTGGTGGGAAATAAAATTAATTACCTTGTTTTGTTTCTTTATTGGTAAGTGTTAGAGTTTCGGTGTTTAATACTATTCCTGCAATTTAAGAAAGAGTTAAGTCACACCATAACTAGAAGTAAACAGGACTTTAAGGATATAATAGGAAAATCCAGGCAAATCTTAAGGAGTAACAGTAAGACAAATTGATCAAGGATGAAAGCTGACTCCAAGGAGAAACAACAACCACAACAATAACAACAACAACAACAGATCTGGAGTGAAATAAATAAAAGACTACCACAGACAGGTCGAAACATCAAGTGTTTTGCAGCCTGTGTATGCAAGTATAGCTCAGGCTTGTCTTCAAATTGAGGAAAAAACAAAAAAAAATGTAAAAATAGAAGAAAAGTCATGTGAGTCTGCAAACTTTGTGTAAATAGAAAGCCAAAGACCACACAAAACATTTAAAAGTCCATTAAGTGGATGTACAGGAACAAGTTTTTTTGAAGGACGTATGGGAAGTAGACTTGGGGAAAAAGTAAATAATCAAGTATGAGATTACTAAAAAAATATGTCTATAAGAATTAAGGAAAATTATTACAAACCAGTATGAAAGTAGTATCTAACTCCCATCAGATTAAATCAGATTTATAAAAAAAAAACCACTCGAAACAGTGTTGGAGAGGCTGTCAGGAAATAGGGACATATCTTCATATGTGGCGGTCATGTAAAATTATACAAATTTTTTTTTGAAAGGATATTTAAAGACATAAGGGCAATAATAAAAATAGAGCTAGAGATTACACCAAAATCAACATTGCTACTTATGCATAAGAATACAATTCCCTCACAAGAGAAGAAAGAATTGGTTTCTAATTTCATAACAGAGCAAAACTGCTAATAGCAAAAACTGGAAAGAAAAAAAAAGGAAATTCAATTAGAAAAATGATACAGGGAAATTTGGAACATGGCTATTAATTATAAGCTGACTTGCAATGTTAAAATTAAAAAGGGAATATGGAAACAAAGAGATTTTTGGAAAATATGGGGAAAATTTATTAAGCATATCTTTACTGAGGGAAAGGGGTACAAGCCGCCAATAGAAGCAATGAAATTTTGGACTTGTGAAACAACACGAGTTGGTTGGTCCTGGTGAAGGGGGCAAAATAAGGGGAAGGGGGGAATGGTATAATAGCGGGATCATCTATAAGATCCTATATTACACTTATTCTGCAACAACTGCAGAAGTCGCCCTCGGGCTGAGAGGGGCGGTCAATAAATGCAAGAAATAAATAAATAAATTGGCTACCAATAGAACATCGGATCTCTTACAAGATACTGATCCTGACATTTAGAGCTCAAAATGGCCAAGGACCTTTATATCTTCAGGATCGCCTCATTCCTTTTCCCCATCAGTGGACACCTCGATCCACCCAGGAAAATCTCCTATACATACCGGGTCCTAGGGAGGCACATTTAGAAGCTACAAGGCGTAGAGCTTTTTCGATCTATGCTCCAATTCTGTGGAACTCATTGCCTCCATATATTAGAGCAATGTCAGAGTTGCGACCTTTTGTAAAGGCACTCAAAAGGATAAATGGTTGTGCATTTAAGTAATCAGATCAAATTTTGCCATAGTCACTGCTGAATGTATTTATGTTGAATGTTTTTATGTTGAATGTTTTTATATTGAATGTTTTATATTGTGTATAAGCTATTTTAAATTGTAAGTCGTGGAGAGCGACTAATTAAGAAATAAAGTGATGATTATGATGATATAATAATAATAATAATAATAATAATAATAATAATAATAATTACAACAATAACAACAAAAATAATGAAATAAAACATGTATAAGTAGATAAAAGGTGTGTAGTAGAGGTATATGAAGTACAAGTAGTAAAGGTATATGTAGTACTGTGAACCACCCTGAGTCCCCTTCAGGGTGGTTCACAGTACTACATATACCTTTACTTTTCCTTCCCATTTGGTGCCATTCATAAATTTGATAAGTATGCCTTCTATTACATTATCCAAATCACTGATAAAAATGTTGAATGGACCAAAGACTAAACCAGGATGAGGAGGAGCTATTAGGTCCTGCCAGTTAACCAGTTCTCAATCCACCTAACAAAAACATTGTCTAGCCCACGTTTCACTAGCTTCTTTGTGAGGAGGTCATGGAGGACATTGTAAAGAACCTTCCTGAAATTGAGATATGCTCCTTTCACAGCATTCAGTTCATCCACCATGCTTGTAATTCTATCAGAAAAAGAAATAAGATAGTCTGGCATGCCTTTTTTTTTTTTTAGAAACCTGTGTTGCCTTTTATGAGCCTTACATTCCTTTTTAAGTGCATACAGATTGTCTGTTTAATGATCTGCTCCAGAATCATTCCTGGTATGGATACCAGGGTCCCCTTTTTGGAGATAGGACACATTTGACTCTTCCAATCTGTTGGAACTTCTCCTGTTATTCAGGAATTTCCATAAGGTATTTGCAGTGGTTCGAAAATTTCTTCTGCCAGTTCTTGTCATACTCAAACATAGAAATGGTGTGCTCATCAAAGTACAATTCTTCTATGTTGGCTGTGTTCAGCAGTCTTTTCAGGAAGATCTTGGTCTTTTGAGTGTTGTGGCAAGCTGGAATACTGGCGAAATCCAATTTTGATGGCTTTGCCTTGTCCTTCAAATTCAAGAACTCAGATAACATGATAAACAGTCCATTCTCCAAACTTGAGCAGGAGATTTTCTGGAAAAATTCACCTCTTACCAAGAGAGGTTGTAAGGCAAAACACTGGGTTTTGTTTAACGAGAAACATGGTATTGTTTTCTTTCATATAAATAATTCTTACCTGCATCAGCCAAGAGACCCGAGAAGAGGAGTAAGGAAAGAATGCCAAATAACTTCATAATAAGGAAGGATTCTGGTATCACAATGTCACTAAATGAGAGAAATGATAGAATTAAATGAAATAAAACCAGAGGATCCACATTCGTTGGATTTGTCTTGTTTACTAGTTTCTTTAAAAGAAGAGCTGGCGTTGGACCTAAATTGCTAGCACAAGTCCTTTCCTTCCTTTAATGTTAGGTTCCCATTTTGTGTGCTTCAGAATAAATATGGATTTTGGTAGAATCTCTAAACATAGAAAAGGAGAAAGTGAACATGGAAAGCTCTAATGTAAAGATTTTGCTGTCATTGTTGACTTGTTGTATACTTCAGGTAAAGCTATTGTTGGATCTCTGTATGTCCCTGCATTTAGAAAATACAGGATTTTTTATGTTGGTTTGTTCCCAGGTTATACATTTTGGTTCCTGATTGGTTGGATCCTAAAAACATGCCAACAGTTGACTAGAGGGCGAAAAAATTATCCTGGCAAGAGAAATTTCATCCTCCGCATGTTTATTGAAGTTTGTGACACACAAACAAAGGTTTTGCCATGTAATCAACTTTCCCCATGTTTGTATAATAAAAGCAATGAGGAATAGACATGTATGACTCTGGAACATCACCTCTTAGTTCCCAGGCACAAGTACACAGTCAAACTTGCCAGCACAGAATGGCAACACACCCTCTATAACCCAGGAACATAACTTATACAATGATTCGCATATTCACCTGTAATTTGGACCTGTCTGGAAGAGGATGTTTTAGCAAACTCCTTAATTCTGGAACTTCTGAACAGAAGCGAATGAAATCTGCAAATTATTTCATCTTTTTCAATAGATCATCTGACCCCACCTCCACCCCAAAAACATACATATTTATAAAAACATCTGTTCTGTCGCCGCTGGACCTGAAATGAAGCGCCTTTAAGAGAGGATGTGCGGCTTAAATCCAGCGGGAAGCCAGGGGGCCCGAAAAGGAGCCTTTAGGAAAATTTCCCTCATTAAACAGTCTTTAGGAGGCTTGAGATTAAATATAACAGTCTTTTATTGATGAACAAACAGGAATTGTAAAGTTTGCTTGGTAAAGAAACCAGTTCTCTCAAACTTGTCCACAGGGAACAGGCACTATCTTCAATAACTTTATTCAAATGAAATTTCCCCTTTTTTAGCTCCTCCCAGGCTACTGTGAACCTAAACCTGACTGATTTGAATCCACTACCGGCTGAACTGCGTCTCAGAACCGAGCAGACGTACCAGCAGGCCTGTAGTCACTTGGCTGGAGATCTTGATGGTTAGAGCTGCTATTCCCTCCGGAATTCCTCAGGGCTGTAACGCTGTTTCCCTGGAACCTTTGGGAATCTTTAGAGGCTCTTAAGACTGTTTCCCCCCAGGAAGTCTTAAGGGATGAAGCCTTTGTACAAGAGGACGTCTGTACACATCATCTGCATTGACTTTCTTTGCTGAGACTAACTGAAAAATGGCCCCTTCCCTCCAAAAAACCCAGAGGGGGGCGGGACTAGGGATCCTAACTATAATTGACAAGTGGATTGCCCTATGAATGCAGCCAAAGGAAGCCACCTATCTGCAAAGTCCCTGCAACTTAGGACTATGAATAAACATTCAGTGTAAAACACAAAATTGGAGCCCCTGGAACAGCCATTCCAGAACAACATCACTGTGAAGTACAACTTTGAAATGAGTACAGATATAATCAAATCAAGATTCTTTTTGTACTGTGTGCAATTACATCAGCCCTCCACTTTTTCTGGGATGGAAGGACAGGATCACCATTAACATGAAAACCTGTAAATAAATAAATTGCTATTGTTTTTACCCGAAGAAGCCCTTTTCTGGGAATGTCTAAGTCTTCTTGCACAAACCCCACTGTCAACTTCTGTTGGGGGCTGCCCATGGAATCACATTGGAGGATCTAGAGATTTCTAGAGTGGTGTTCTCTATAGATATCTCTAGATTCTCCAACATGTCTGGAGGAAGCTGTCCACTGAGTCTCACTGTAGGATTTAGAGATTCCCAGAGAGAACATTTATAAATAATTTTTTGAATCATCAAATCCACAAAAGTCAAACCCACAAATATGGAGGGAATGCCTGTAAACAGATTGAAAATCCCATTGATTTTCTACACAGTGGAGAAAGACTGGCACAATATACTTATTAATTAATTAATTAATTATGTATAGTATTAATATACTGCTTTTCTCACCCCTGGGAGGACTCAAAGTGGTTTACACAGAAATAGTGGCAAAATTCCATGCCTTGCAAATGTACACCAAATTACAATCAACAAAGTATAAAATCAATTGGACAATTCATCATAAAATACAATAAAAAAGTAATTTAAAACATAAAATATAAGAATTAAAACACCTAAGTAAAAAGTAAAGGTTTTCCCCTGACATTAAGTCCAGTTGTGTCCGACTGGGGATTGGTGCTCATCTCCATTTCTAAGCTGAAGAGCCGCCATTGTCCAGAGACACCTCCAAGGTTATGTGGCCAGCATTACTGCATGGAGCGCTGTTACCTTCCCACTGGAGCAGTACATATTGATCTACTCACATTTTCATGTTTTCGAACTGCTGGGTTGGCAGAAGCTGGGGCTAACAGCAAGAGCTCATGCCACTCCCCAGATTCAAACCTGCAACCTTTCGGTTAGCAAGTTCAGCAGCTCAGCGGTTTAACCTACTGTGCCACTGCAGTGATCCAAGTACTATGTTTTGTAAAAAGTTTATTAAATTGCACACAAAAATGCATACCTTTTGGTTTAAACAAATTGGAAAAGAATCTTGAAATTAATTAATGTAAAATAATGTTCTGTTTCATTTTTTTTACAATATGCTAAATCAGAAAATATAACAATGTTTTTGAAACCTATGCATGTTAAATACCAGTTACAACAATCTAAGATATATGGAAAATCCCTTGCATATCAATTGATGCAGAAACAAAATTAAGTGTAACTGAATACATGCAACCCATAAAATAATTGCGAGAGAAAAGTTTTGAAATTATTTTAGTTTCATTACAAATTTTCGTACCGTTTCACTTATTAAAAATTCTGAGCACAATCAGGTGAAAATTTGAAAGCAATGGCACAGATAGTTAAAAACTTTTTGAAAAAGCATTCCACCTACTTGCCAAGAGACAGAATCCAATCTGATCTAGTCTCTACATAGCTACATGCCTCTTTATATTGAATAATTTAACTTTTGTTACATTTCCAAATTCCCATAGATCCCTTGAGATACACTCTTGATTTTACAACTACCAGAAAATGACGATATGGTATACAAATGGGTACAAATCAGAACTGTTACTGTTCATTCAACTGAGCAAAGTGGCATATAATGTTCTCTTCCTCTTTGTTGCATTCATGGCATGCTCCATAGATCGCCTAAACATCCTGCTAACTACAACAATATTATAAAATCCAAGACAAGGAAGGAGGAAGTTTTGATTTGGATGTCAGGGATAATATCGGATCATTGACACTATAATAGGTTTAGTTGGTATCACATAAATACATATGGAAATATCATCCAATTCAGGTCTAATGAATTTCTCTGTGTTGTTACCACATTGTACTTTGAAGAAAGCAGAGTGTGACAGCAAATGGCAAGAGGACAGACTCCAATTGAACATTATGCAGAATCTCTTTATTGTAAGGACTGCTGGACAGGTAGAATAGACTGCTTTAGCCAGTGTTGGATTCTCCTTTGTGGTCTTTGAACTGAGACTCAATGGACATCTTTTAGGACGACTTGGACTAGATGGTGGCTCCTTTTCATCTTCTATATATATCTAAATGCTCTGTGCATAATGAGTACCTAAAAACAAAAGAACCAATGAACAAAATCACACCAAATTTGGCAACAAAACGTCTCACAACACAAGGAGTGACCCTCACTCAAAAATTATGATTTTGTCATTTGGGAGTTGTAGTTGCTGGGATTTATAGTTCACCTACAATCAAAGAGGATTCTGAACTCCATCAACAATGAAATTGAACTAAACTTGGCACACAGAACTCCCATGACCAACAGAAAATATTGGAAGGGTTTGGTGGACATTGACCTTGAGTTTGGGAGTTGTAGTTCACCTACATCCAGAGAGCACTGTGGACTCAAACAATGATGGATCTGGACCAAACTTGCCACAAGCACTCAATACGCCCAAATATGAACACAGATGGAGTTTGGGGGAAATAGACCTTGACATTTGGGAGTTGTAGTCACTGGGATTCACAGTTCACCTACAATCAAAGAGCATTCTGAACCCCACGAACAACAGAATTTATTTATTTATTTATTTATTTATTATTTACTTTGCTTATATACCGCTGTTCTCAGCCCAGGGGCGACTCACAGCGGTGTACAACATAGGAACAACAAAATTCAAGATACAGTATAAAAAACAATTCACAGTCCAGCATTATACAAAACATCGTCATTACTACAAAAACCATTCAGTGTCGTCTCATCGTCCAAACCACAATCCAGTATCATTTTCCGTTGTTCCATTCCTAAAGTCATTACCAATCATTGCACTTCTTGTTTGAATGCCTTCTTGAACAAGAATTGGGGCAAACTTCCCACACAGAACACCATGACCAACAGAAAATACTTAAAGTCATCCAATCCAACTCCATTCACCAGGCAAGAAAACATAATCAAAGCTCTCCTGACAAAGAGCCATCCAGCCAACGATAGAGATAGATATATATGATTAACACACACACACACACACAAACACACACACATATATATGTATAGTATCATAGATTGGAAAGGGACCCCTAAAGAACGACAATGATATGTTGCATGTCCCAGAGTAGGCAAACCAGACACTCTCCACATCAACACTGACAAAGAAACAGGAAGAAATACTGTTTACCCACAAGCAGAAAGAAATTACATATATTAGAAACCAACACTTTCTCATTACTTTATTTTCCAGATCAACAGACTGGGCCACAGCAACGCGTGGCAAGGGACAGCTAGTTTCTTAAAAATATACTACACCCGTGGTTCTCAACCTTCCGAATGCCGCGACCCCTTAATACAGTTCCTCATGTTGTAGTGACCCCCAACCATAAAATTACATTAGTTTCTACTTCATAACTGTAATTTTGCTATTGTTATGAATCATAATGCAAATATCTGATCTGCAGGGTGTATTTTCATTCACTGGAGCAAACTGGGCACAAATACCCGATACACCCAAATTTGAATACTGGTGGGGTTGGGCGTGTTGGGGTTCAGCCTGATCCTGATCTGTGTGAACCGGATTCTCTGATATTTTTTCCAACTGAGCAAGTTCTCTCTGACCCTGACAGTGTGGAATCTGTTGTTGATGCAGAGGTCAGCGGCAATGAAAACAAAACTCAACAGCTGGAGGAAAATGTTTTGGAAGTTAGCCGTGATATCTCTCCACCTGGGGTTTTTAATGAGGACCGAAGAGAACAGATAGTTAGAGACAGAAATGTTTCCCAGTTTCTACGAAGGTCACATCGGTTACAGGAGAGACAGGCCCAGACGTCAAGGTCAAGGGGTGTTTCAAAGAATAGCTTCTTTGGTTTAAGAGGCCTCCTGCCGGGTGTCTCTTTAGATCAAGCAACGTTTGGGACTGTGGCTGCGCCTTGGCAGAATTCCTGTGTTCCATGGCCGGTAATCCCAGAGGCTTCTGTTTTTCAAGTTCATGGTTAGTGAAAGGCTAACAGGTTCCTGGTTCTTGTTTTGTGGCTTTTGGAATTTTGCTCAAGTTCAGAGATTCTACTGACTGCTGTGTTTCTTCTGTGGTTTTTTGACTTTGCATTTACCTTTCTTTTGTAACCAATTTTTCATCAATAAACAAAGATTGCTTTTCCTACAGTCCAGTGTGGTGGATTTAATCTTATGGTCTCATTTCTTGATCTGGGATGCAACAGGGCGGATAATTGATTTTGTCATTTGGGAGTTGTAGTTGCTGGGATTTATAGTTCACCTACAATCAAAGAACATCCTGAACTCCACCAATGACCGAATCGAACCAAACTTGGCACACAGAACTCCCGTGACAAACAGAAAATACTGGAAGGGTTTGGTGGGCATTGACCTTGAGTTTTTGTAGTTGTAGTTCACCTACATCCAAAGATCATTGTGGATTCAAAACAATGATAGATCTGGATGAAATTTGGCACGAATACTCAACATGCACAAATGTGAACACTGGTGGAGTTTGGGGAAAATAGACCTTGGCCTTTGGGAGTTGTAGTTACTGGGATTTATAGTTTACCTACAATCAAAGAGTATTCTGAACTCCACCAACAATAGAATTGGGCCAAACTTGGCACACAGAACACCCCATGACCAACAGAAAATACTGTGTTTTCTGATGGTCTTTGTTAACCCCTCTGATGACTCCTCGCGACCCCCCCCCCAGGGGTCCCGACCCCCAGGTTGAGATGTGCTGTACTACGCACTCTTGATCACGCTATGATCAGATCAAACAGACCACAGAAAAATAGAAACAAGAGATGGAAGGGATGCAAGGCCTAACCCCTTCCTATGCAGGAACACACAAATTGCTCCTGACAGATGACCATCCAGGCTCTGTTTAAAAACTCAAGAGAAGGAGACTCCAACACCATTCCAATAGGCTTGTGCATTTCCGGAGGATTGCTATCTGCTTGTGCTTGCCGGAGTCCGGAAGTCCCCCATATTCGTTTTCTTGCACCTCCCAAAAACGGGTGTGCTGCCAAATTTCATTCCGCATGCAAAAAACCCTGATATTTTTGATCCATTGACAGCAATGGAATACTTGCAAGGTTCCCCTTTCTCCTGGTGGGAGCCTTTCTTTTCTTCCCTTCAAAGGAGCTTGGGTGTCATCAATGAGGTTATGAAGGCACCCTATCCAGCCCATTATCCTGGGGGGGGGGGGGACTTCCCACAGATTCCCCTTCCATATCCTTCAACTTACCTGTCTGAATGCATCTTCCCTTATGAACCTGCCATTTAAGATCATCCGGGGAGACCATGCTCTCGATCCTGCCTGTGTCTCAAACACATCTGGTGGGGACGAGAGACAGGGCCTTCTCAGTGGTGGCCCCTCAGCTGTGGAACTCCCTTCCCAGGGATATTAGATCAGCTCCCTCCCTCTTAACATTTCAGAAAAGAGTCAAGACTTGATTGTTTGAGCAAGTGTTTGAAAATGCAAGGTAAAAGACATAGGAATCCGGAATGACTGGATGACGAGATTGAACAATGTTTTTATTAGGAGATGCAAATGAATTATGTTATGGTTTTATATTATGTGTTAATGTTTTTAAGTGTTTTGTGGTGTTTGGGGGCATAGGTTTAATGCTTTTAAACGCTGTTTCTACTCTAGAGGAGAGGCACGCGCGCTTTCTCTCAACTGCAACAGCAGCATGCCACACCCAGCTTTCCAGCATTTTAAGGAGGCCAAGGGAAGGAAGAGAAATGACCAAACCTCGAGCTCAGTTGAGTTAAAGTGTAGAACAATCTGAATAAACATAAATATTTATCTGTTAAATATATCTGGTATTTTGATTTCTTCATCTCCATTGCTATAGGATGTCAGTGGTGTTATAACCAAACATTGCCACAGAGGAAAGCAGAGGGCATCGTATGATGAATAAATGGAAAATATAAAAACCAATGAAATATACTTTCTAATCTACTGAACCCTGAACATCTTCACATCTACTGACAGTGCTTGACTTCTTTCCTGGAACATCACATGTTGTTGAGCAGCAAGGAACACCATGTTCCACCATTATGTGCATGACCTCAGGAACATCAATACACAGGCCTCTATATATGGATTTCCATCCGGATGTGTGACTCACAGAGAAAATTATTAGCCTCTCATCTTGGTCTTGGTCTTTTACTTGGTATCTGTGTCAAACCTGAGTCATGAAACCCGGAACCCTTTCCATTGCTTTCCTTGCCTTAATGCTCTTGTGTTCTACAGGTAAGACATGCATTACAATCAAAACCAGAACATTAAAGAAAAGCCTCAATTGTAATAACATAAAGAGCGGGCATTTAATTTGGGTCACATCAGGTGATCAAAAGAATTTTTCTCCTTCTCCTCTAGCTTTTCACAATTTGAAGGATACCTCTTGGTAGTCCCAATGGGAATAGAAATGTTGAATCAATAGCTCAATGATGAGTCAGTACTTGCATAAAGACCACTGATCCGAAGGTTTTATTCTGTTACAGTAAGTCGTAACAGAATCAAATATGTGTTTGTGTGTGTTAAAGAAAACCTTATGCTATTAACTATTATGTGCAGCTGCTAATCTAGGTCAGCTAGTAAGTTTGAGCCACACCCGGTGGGGTATAACCGTATGTGTTCAGAATACAGTTCAGCTTTTATTCTCTTGGCTCTATGCTCAAACTCTTTGCATTTTGCTCAGCCATTTGTTCTGCTCTCTCATTTGGAGGAAGATGAAGAATCCATATTCTGTATTATTTACAAGGACTATGTAAGTTTGTTGCACTGTTTATTTTGTATGCAACACTGCAAGCTTATGTTTTGACTCTGCTGACAAGAGTAAAGTTTTCTGTTCTTTTTCCTCTTATTTATTTATTTATTTATTTATTTATTTACAACTTTTATATTCCGCCCTTCTCACCCCGCAGGTGACTCAGGGCGGATTACAGTGTACACATATATGGCAAACATTCAATGCCAATTTTTGACATACAAACATACACAGACATACACAGACGCTATTTTTTAACTTTTTCTGGCCGCCAGGGGAGCTGTCGCTTTCATCGTCCATCTGTGACGCTGATGAAGCACTTCCGCATTCCCTGCATGCTTCCCCGCTGGAATGCTTTGCTGGAGTCTTCTTTATGGCCTCATAAATCAGTTAATTTAGCCTCCCCACACTTTTTAAGGTGGTACCTTATTTTCCTACTTGACAGATGCAACTGTCTTTCGGGTTGCAAAGGTCAACAAAAGGCTACACACAATTGGTTGGAAACCCACTCCAACCCGGGCTGGCTTCAAACTCATGACCTTTTGGTCAGAGTGATCTTAATGCAGCTGACACTCAGCCAGCTGCGCCACAATCCCGATGC
Source organism: Anolis sagrei (assembly GCF_037176765.1). Classification (NCBI taxonomy): domain Eukaryota; kingdom Metazoa; phylum Chordata; class Lepidosauria; order Squamata; family Anolidae; genus Anolis; species Anolis sagrei. Next base: position 11,519,101 of record NC_090021.1, read on the forward strand.
CTGTGTACAAAGTTATTATGTTTTTGCATTGGACCTGTCTGAAATCTGCTTAAGCTAGTTAGTAATACCAATTGGACATGGGCCAGTGATATGGTAATAGTGCTGTTTGCAATGCCTATATTATTGTTGTTGTGCTTGTTGTTATTATTATTTGTACCCTGTTTTTTCTCACTAAAAAGGAGACTCAAAGCAGCAAGGTTATTCAATAGTAATGCTTGTTAACTTAAGGTAAAGGTTTTCCCCTGACATTAAGTCCAGTCGTGTCCAACTCTGAAGGTTGGTGCTCATCTCCATTTCTAAGCCGAAGAGCTGGAATTGTCCTTAGACACCTCCAAGGTCATATGGCCAGCATGACTGCATGAAGCCCCCACTGGCGCAGTGGGCTAAACCACTGATCTGCTGAACGTGCTAATCGAAAGGTCGCAGGTTCGAATCCAAAGAGCAGTGGGAGCTCCTGCTCTCAGCCCCAGCTTCTGCCAACTTAGCATTTCGAAAACATGCAAATGTGAGTAGATCAATAGGTACCGCTCTGACAGGAAGGTAATGGCTTTTAAAATTAGTAGCGCATAAAGAAAAGTGTGGGGACATGTACTGATACTTCAGAGAGAACTGGCTGAGGAAAGAGTGCAATAAAGTTCAAAGGCAACAGGATCGTGGTATGGAAGTAAAGGAATCCATCCAACTTCACCACAGTCACATCCACTGCCTGTGTGACCTTTTTCAAGCTATGATGTTCCAAGGGCATTTTCCTTACTCAATATGAGATGAGGATAAATACTTTCCTTACAGAACTGCTATCTTCAGACCTTTGACATCCTATTGCTTGTATTACAACACACAAATGGGATCAGTCAGGTTTAGCTATGTGTTGACTCACCATTCAACAAGCAATTCAATGTTCTTTACTAGTTGTGACTGACCAATAGGACTGACCAAGCCTTTGGACATTCAAAAGGTATTGTTCTCATAGTTAGATAGTAAATGACATTATGTATTACAGAAGGTACAAGAAACAACCCATATTTATGGTGTTTTATGGGCCAGAAGGAAAGAAATCATAATTCTCATTCTCTCTCTCTCTCTCTCTCTCTCTCTCTCTAGGACTTGCTTATTATAATATAATTCCTAATTATACATGTACAAAGCACCCAGGAACATCTTGTATTGAGGCAGATGAATGCCCTGAAGGCGAACAGGTGGATAATTGTGGTCCTAGAAGAATATGCTGTCCTGTAAGATTTTATTTTCCCCCCTTAATATGTTTTTAGTCCAAAATAACCATGCATTCCATTTCTCAAATCCCCATTTGTGTCTGTGTATTTTTTTTTTGCAGGACATAGTCCCGAAGCAATAATGATCACAAAAGCTTCCAGATTAATTCACAGTCTTTCTCCACAAAATGGCATAAAGAGAGCCTTTACTCATAAAACCATAGAACAATATGAATAAACATAGATATTTATCTGTTAAATATATCTGGTATTTCAATTACTTTGTCTCCATTGCTGTGGATGAATTTGCGTTCTTGTGATCTGGTATCCATTATGGTCTAGACATGTGTACCTGTCGCACCTCAGAGTAGAACCACCTTGCTTAAGACACCAAAGAACACACCAGCAGTTAGTTGTCTTTGTAGTTTTATTAAAATAAAAGATAAAAAGTTCAAAAAGCAAAAGTATATTTCAAAAGATCAATCCAAGATAACATAGGCAAACAAGATCCATGAAGGCACAGGCGAGGCAAAGTCCCATAAGTACAAGGCAAAGTCCTAAAACATGAACATGGAAAGCTACAAGATAAATCCCAAAGGCTCTTGGTTAAAGCGTGAATTATTTATTATTTACTTCATTTGTATACCGCCATTCTCAGCCCTAAGGCGACTCATAGCGGTTTACAACAAGCAAAAACAAGGCAAACAATCAAGGCAAAAATTCAATGCGGCATCAACAAGGTACTTAAAAACAGTTAACACAGAAACAAATTAAACAATTTAACAGTAATAAACATTCAGTGGCGTCTCATAAATAGAATCATGATCCAAACTCGTCAGTCGTAGTTCCATTTCCTGAAATTCATTGCACTGCTTATTCAAACGCCTGTTCAAATAACCAGGTTTTCACTTTCCTCCGGAATACCATCAATGAGGGGTCCAATCTGATGTCTGTGGGAAGGGCGTTCCACAGCCGAGGGGCCACCACCGAGAAGGCCCTGTCTCTCGTTCCCGCCAGCTGCACCTGTGTTGCAGGCGGGATCGAGAGCAGGGCCTCCCCGGAAGATCTCAAAGTCCTAGTGGGTTCGTAGGCGGAGATGCGATCGGATAGGTAACTTGGGCCAGAACTGTTTAGGGCTTTATAGGCCAAAGCCAGCACTTTGAATTGGGCCCGGTAGCAAATTGGTAGCCAATGGAGCTGGTGCAACAGAGGGGTTATATGCTCCCTGTGTGCCGCCCCTGTTAGTATCATGGCTGCCACACGCTGGACCAATTGAAGCTTCCGAGCCATCTTCAATGGCAACCCCACGTAGAGAGCGTTGCAGTAGTCTAAACGGGATGTAACAAGAGCGTGGACTACTGTGGCCAAGTCAGACTTCCCAAGGTACTGGCGCAGCTGGCGCACAAGCTTTAACTGTGCGAATGCTCCCCTGGTCACCGCTGAAACCTGGAGTTCCAGGCTCAGTGGTGAATCCACGATCACACCCAAGCTGCGAACCTGCGCCTTCAAGGGGAGTGCGACCCCGTCCAGCACAGGTGAAGTTGCTCTGACACTGAGGCACATCCAGCCAGACCGTTTAATACCCTTGGGCCAGCATGAAGGCGTTCCTATGGCCTCAGGCCTCACGGGCCTCTCTCTCTTGCCTCCCAGAGATCCTGACACTCCTTCGCACTTTCAGTTCCAAGCGATCAGCCCTATCTAATTCACCGGCCTCATCGAGGTCAAATCCCTGGTTAGCTGGCTGAGAACTATCCCCCCTAATTTTTTTCATCAGACACCTGGCATTCAGTCTCAGTAGTTTCAATTTCCCCATCGTCATATCTTGTTGTGGGAAACAGCTGAACTCCTGCCCCCTGATCCCGGTCTTCCTCATCTAACTCAGGCACATCCTTGCTTTGCATCTGACTCTGAATATGAATCTCATCATCCCCATCAGAATCATTGACACCATCACTCTGTGATTCCAGCTGAGTCACAACAGTACCATTCTAAGAAAGTTTTCTGCCAATGGCTCCCATAACACCGAATCACTGTTAAGCTGCCTTTTCCTTCCTTCCTTCCTTCCTTCCTTCCTTCCTTCCTTCCTTCCTTCCTTCCTTCCTTCCTTTATAGTCTATTCTCCTCTATTGGAACTCAGAACATTTTTTTAAAACAAATATGACCAAAAAAGAAACAAAAGGATCCATTTTGCCAATTTTCTAGTTGACGTAGCTACACAAATAAAACATTTAATTTTACAATAAAAGACCAAATCAAGCAAGACAACACACATCCAGAAGCCTAATAGATACAGTTCCTGTGACTGCAAGAAACCTGGAAAGAAGTATTCCTTCCTGTGCTGAAAATGCTGTTTTATGAACATAACATACCACCTCATTTTGGATAGACCAAGTTCTGAATGGCAACGGGTTTGCTGAACAAACACAGAGAATGTTAAAGTTGGAAGAGATACCAAGGGTCATCCACTCCAATCTCTTTCTGCAATGCAGAAAGACATAATCAAAGTCCTCCCAATATCCAGCCTCTGTTTAAAAACCTCTAGAGAAGAAACTGTTGCATATGTCACAGTTGAACAGCTCTCACCAAAGAGAAAATTCCTACTATCATTTAGTTGGGATGTCTTTTGCTACAATTCAAATTGTGTGTTCTAGCCTGCTCTATCTTCAGTATGACATATTTTAAAATATTTAAAATAGGTAGCATGTTTCTACTACTATTATTATTTGATAAATCACAAGATGATGATGATGATGATTATTGCTATTATTATTTCATAATAAATTATACAAATCACTCACAACTAATGTTAACATACAAAGGCCCTACCGGATATGAATCCTCTTTTGTGCAATGCCCAACTGGCAGGCATGTAGCTGGGGGGGGGGGGGGGGGCGCTCGGGGGGCTTCAGCCCCCCCCCCAAAAATTCTCATGGTGGTTCGCAAAAAGGCCTTACTGGTGCATTATTTAAACTGTTATGTTTATTCATATCATGATCTGATCACCATACTCAATATATCCCATATGCATGGGGGTATTGGGGTAATGATACAAAGGGTTTGCTAGGCTAGACCCTCTTTCAGTCAGACTCAACCCCCCCCGAAACTAAGACCACCCAACCCCCCCTGAAAAAAAATTCACACCCCCCCCCCCAACGAAATCCTGGCTATGGGCCTGCCAACTGGATTTCGGTTCGCTGCCTGGTCAGTCCAGGGAATCACCACAAACCCACTCCAAAACAGTGTACCAAGAAAACAGTGAAACTAGCTGTGTGAAAATAGATGGGTCCCAAGAGCTTAATATATTGAGAAGTCCAGTCATTCAAAATCCTTGACATGAACTAGGAAAAAATAAAGGATCAACATAATGCTGCCTTTTGTCAGCTCTGCCTCTATTCCAGTGTGTGACAATCTGAACACAATAAGTAAACTTAGCAAAATGTATTTATTTATTTATTTACAGCATTTTTATCCTGCTCTTTTCAGCCCAAAGGCGACTCAGGGTGGCATACAGATTGGCAACAATTAGATGCTATAAACATACATATGTACATATCAATTAAAAACATTTAATATCTCTTTAGGGTCCTCACATCCTAGTTCCTAAACAGCCATCCCTCCATGTTCATTGGGACTAGGGGCACAAGACCCTCAAAAAAGTGGAAAAACTGGGGCTGGGGGGCACTATTATTTACAAATGTTAAACCTGCAAATGTGTAAGACGAACTCTATATCAGAAGCCTTAAGGTTCCAATTCACTTTCTATAAGGATAATAAAAATCCATATAAAAGCCAATTTAAAACTATAATAATTAATGTCTACCAGTTCAACACCTTATCCATTTGCATCGTCTAAAGCTGTTCTGTGTTCGTTATGTCATCATACTGTATTTATCCAATTATGCCGTGTTACCATACGTTTGCTCGAATAGCCAAGTTTTTACTCTTTTCCGAAAGGTCAGGAGGAGGGAGCCAATCTAATATCCCTGGGAAGGGAGTTCCACAGCTGAGGGGCCACCACTGAGAAGGCTCTGTCTTTTGTCCCCATCAAGTGCACCTGCAAGGAATCCGGAATGACTGGATGATGAGATTGAACAATGTTTTTATTAGGAGATGCAAATGAATTATGTTATGGTTTTATATTATGTGTTAATGTTTTTAAGTGTTTTGTGGTGTTTGGGGGCATAGGTTTAATGCTTTTAAACGCTGTTTCTACTCTAGAGGAGAGGCACGCGCGCTTTCTCTCAACTGCAACAGCAGCATGCCACACCCAGCTTTCCAGCATTTTAAGGAGGCCAAGGGAAGGAAGAGAAATGACCAAACCTCGAGCTCAGTTGAGTTAAAGTGTAGAACAATCTGAATAAACATAAATATTTATCTGTTAAATATATCTGGTATTTTGATTTCTTTATCTCCATTGCTATAGGATGTCAGTGGTGTTATAACCAAACATTGCCACAGAGGAAAGCAGAGGGCATCGTATGATGAATAAATGGAAAATATAAAAACCAATGAAATATCCTTTCTAATCTATTGAACCCTGAACATCTTCACATCTACTGACAGTGCTTGACTTCTTTCCTGGAACGTCACATGTTGTTGAGCAGCAAGGAACACCATGTTCCACCATTATGTGCATGACCTCAGGAACATCAATACACAGGCCTCTATATATGGATTTCCATCCGGATGTGTGACTCACAGAGAAAATTATTAGCCTCTCATCTTGGTCTTGGTCTTTTACTTGGTATCTGTGTCAAACCTGAGTCATGAAACCCGGAACCCTTTCCATTGCTTTCCTTGCCTTAATGCTCTTGTGTTCTACAGGTAAGACATGCATTACAATCAAAACCAGAACATTAAAGAAAAGCCTCAATGGTAATAACATAAAGAGCGGGCATTTAATTTGGGTCACATCAGGTGATCAAAAGAATTTTTCTCCTTCTCCTCTAGCTTTTCACAATTTGAAGGATACCTCTTGGTAGTCCCAATGGGAATAGAAATGTTGAATCAATAGCTCAATGATGAGTCAGTACTTGCATAAAGACCACTGATCCGAAGGTTTTATTCTGTTACAGTAAGTCGTAACAGAATCAAATATGTGTTTGTGTGTGTTAAAGAAAACCTTATGCTGTGTTAAGTATTATGTGCAGCTGCTAATCTAGGTCAGCTAGTAAGTTTGAGCCACACCCGGTGGGGTATAACCGTATGTGTTCAGAATACAGTTCAGCTTTTATTCTCTTGGCTCTATGCTCAAACTCTTTGCATTTTGCTCAGCCATTTGTTCTGCTCTCTCATTTGGAGGAAGATGAAGAATCCGTATTCTGTATTATTTACAAGGACTATGTAAGTTTGTTGCACTGTTTATTTTGTATGCAACACTGCAAGCTTATGTTTTGACTCTGCTGACAAGAGTAAAGTTTTCTGTTCTTTTTCCTCTTATTTATTTATTTATTTATTTACAACTTTTATATTCTGCCCTTCTCACCCCGCAGGTGACTCTGGGCGGATTACAGTGTACACATATATGGCAAACATTCAATGCCAATTTTTGACATACAAACATATACAGACATACACAGAGGCTATTTTTTAACTTTTTCTGGCCACCAGGGGAGCTGTCGCTTTCATCGTCCATCTGTGACGCTGATGAAGCACTTCCGCATTCCCCGCATGCTTCCCCGCTGGAATGCTTTGCTGGAGTCTTCTTTATGGCCTCATAAATCAGTTAATTTAGCCTCCCCACACTTTTTAAGGTGGTACCTTATTTTCCTACTTGACAGATGCAACTGTCTTTCGGGTTGCAAAGGTCAACAACAGGATACACACAATTGGTTGGAAACCCACTCCAACCCGGGCTGGCTTCAAACTCATGACCTTTTGGTCAGAGTGATCTTAATGCAGCTGACATTCAGCCAGCTGCGCCACAATCCCGATGCTGTGTACAAAGTTATTATGTTTTTGCATTGGACCTGTCTGAAATCTGCTTAAGATAGTTAGTAATACCAATTGGACATGGGCCAGTGATATGGTAATAGTGCTGTTTGCAATGCCTATATTATTGTTGTTGTGCTTGTTGTTATTATTATTTGTACCCTGTTTTTTCTCACTAAAAAGGAGACTCAAAGCAGCAAGGTTATTCAATAGTAATGCTTGTTAACTTAAGGTAAAGGTTTTCCCCTGACATTAAGTCCAGTCGTGTCCAACTCTGAAGGTTGGTGCTCATCTCCATTTCTAAACCGAAGAGCTGGAATTGTCCTTAGACACCTCCAAGGTCATATGGCCAGCATGACTGCATGAAGCCCCCACTGGCGCAGTGGGCTAAACCACTGATCTGCTGAACTTGCTAATCGAAAGGTCGCAGGTTCGAATCCAAAGAGCAGTGGGAGCTCCTGCTGTCAGCCCCAGCTTCTGCCAACTTAGCATTTCGAAAACATGCAAATGTGAGTAGATCAATAGGTACCGCTCTGACGGGAAGGTAACGGCTTTTAAAATTAGTAGCGCATAAAGAAAAGTGTGGGGACATGTACTGATACTTCAGAGAGAACTGGCTGAGGAAAGAGTGCAATAAAGTTCAAAGGCAACAGGATCGTGGTATGGAAGTAAAGGAATCCATCCAACTTCACCACAGTCACATCCACTGCCTGTGTGACCTTTTTCCAGCTATGATGTTCCAAGGGCATTTTCCTTACTCAATATGAGATGAGGATAAATACTTTCCTTACAGAACTGCTATCTTCAGACCTTTGACATCCTATTGCTTGTATTACAACACACAAATGGGATCAGTCAGGTTTAGCTATGTGTTGACTCACCATTCAACAAGCAATTCAATGTTCTTTACTACTTGTGACTGACCAATAGGACTGACCAAGCCTTTGGACATTCAAAAGGTATTGTTCTCATAGTTAGATAGTAAATGACATTATGTATTACAGAAGGTACAAGAAACAACCCATATTTATGGTGTCTTATGGGCCAGAAGGAAAGAAATCATAATTCTCTCTCTCTCTCTCTCTCTCTCTCTCTCTCTCTCTAGGACTTGCTTATTATAATATAATTCCTCCTGATAGATGTAAAAAGGAAGGAACATATTGTATTGAAGCAGATGAATGCCCTGAAGGCGAACGGGTGGATTCATGTGGTCCTAGAAAAATATGCTGTCCTGTAAGATTTTATTTTTTCCCCTTAATATCGTTTTAGTCCAAAATAACCATGCATTCCATTTCTCAAATCCCCATTTGTGTCTGTGTATTTTTGTTTTTTGCAGGAAATAGTTCCGAAGCAATAATGATCACAAAAGCTTCCAGATTAATTCACAGTCTTTCTCCACAAAATGGCATAAAGAGAGCCTTTATTGTTTGTTTGCCTTTACTTATAAAAGCATAGAACAATATGAATAAACATAGATATTTATCTGTTAAATATATCTGGTATTTCAATTACTTTGTCTCCATTGCTGTGGAAGAATTTGCGTTCTTGTGATCTGGTATCCATTATGGTCTAGACATGTGTACCTGTCGCACCTCAGAGTAGAACCACCTTGCTTAAGACACCAAAGAACACACCAGCAGTTGTTTTTGTAGTTTTATTGAAATAAAAGATAAAAAGTTCAAAAAGCAAAAGTATATTTCAAAAGATCAATCCAAGATAACATAGGCAAACAAGATCCATGAAGGCGACGGAACCTCCAACCCGGATGAAGAGTCAGACGAACTAGGACCAGACGCAGAGGAAATCACTAATGGCAACTGATAATCAAATAAAGGTACTCTCTTTGAATGTTAATGGTCTCAATTCCCCCAGTAAAAGAAAACAGCTATTTAATAGATTGAAGAGGGACAAATACGATGTTGTGGCCCTGCAAGAAACACACATCATGCATAAACATACAGCTCACCTAAATAATCAGAAGATTGGGAAACTCTACTACTCCTCTTTTGAGAAAAAAAGAGGGGGGTAGCTTTATATATTAAAGATACATTACAATCGGAACTGTCTTTTAAAGACTCAGAAGGGAGAATTATTGCTGTAAGACTGCTGTGTGGAAACCAAAGAATACTAATTTGTAATATATATGCACCTAATGGCCCCAAGACTCAATTTGTGGAAACTCTAAAGGGGAAATTGGAAGATGCGGAATTTGACGATTTAATACTATTGGGAGATTTTAATGGCATACTTGACAACCAACTGGATAAAACTAAAGTTGCTAAAAGGGGTTCAAATGGGAAAACAAACTGCCTACCAAAAAAAATGTTAGATTTGAAGGATGACCAGAAACTTGAGGATGTATGGAGGTGGAAGAATCCGGGTAGGAAAGACTACACTTTCTACTCTCATAGGCATAAATCATGGTCGAGAATAGATATGTGTTGGGCTACAAAGAATATCATTACAAAGATCTGGGACATAAATATTCTGCCAAGAGATATTTCTGATCATTCTCCATTGGAAATCTTAATTAACCAAACAAGAATGAAGGGCAGATGGAGATTAAATGAAAACCTAATAAAAAGAGAAATTGACATCCAAAATTATAAAAAGAAAATTAACTGTTACATGGATCTTAATAATACCCCAGGTATGCACCACAATATAATATGGGACGCAGCAAAAGCAGTGATGAGAGGCCATTTTATACAACACAATGCAAGAAACAATAGACTCAAACAGAAGGGTTTAATGGAAGTTTTAAATAAATTAAAGATGAAGGAGAATGAATTGAAGATTCAACCAGGTAAAAAAGAACTCATAAGAGAAATTGAAACTCTTCATCAGAAGAGACGTAAAATAGAAATAGAGGAACAAGCCAAACAGCTAAAATTCTTAAAACAATATCAATTTGAAAATGCAAACAAAGCTGGTAAATGGTTGTCCAAACAAGTCCGGAAAAAGAAGCAAATAAATCGAATAGTAAAAATCAAAACGGGTGAAACAGAGGTAACGACTGATAAAGAAATCTTAAAGGCCTTCAAAACTTATTATGAAAGATTATACTCTAGAGATCCAATCTCAAAAGAGGAGGTAGTGGAATATTTAAGCAAATTTAATATTCCGAAGATAACAGAAGCTCAAAGAGAAGATTTAAACAGAGAAATTACAGAAGAAGAAGTGGAAGCGGCCATCAGGAGAATGGATGCAAATAAAGCTCCAGGACCAGATGGCATCTCCGCAGGTTATTATAAAATCTTTATGAAGGAATTGATGCCAAATTTCAGAAAGGTAATGAATGGGATATTCCAGGGTCAAGGAATTCCTGAGACATGGAACTCAGCGGAATTAATAGTACTTCATAAAGAACATACTGATCCTACTGATGTACGCAACTACAGACCCATCTCCCTTTTGAATGTGGATTATAAGATTTTTACGAATATTTTGGCCCAAAGACTGAAATTCTTTCTAAGTAACTGGATAGGGGAGGAACAAGTGGGTTTCCTCCCGAAGAGAAACATGAGAGATAATTTGAGAACGGTTATAGACCTGATTGAATATTTCGAGGCTAACCCTCAAAAAGAAGCAGCCTTTCTTGCTATTGATGCAGAAAAGGCATTCGATAATCTAAACTGGGATTTTTTCAAAGTCCTAATGAAAGAAATGGACTTGGGACACCAATTTATTACGGCAGTGGAGGAAATTTATAAAAATCAGAAGGCAAAGGTGCAAATAAATGGTCAAATATCGGAGGAATTTAAGATAGGGAAGGGCTCCAGACAAGGTTGTCCTATCTCCCCCCTGATTTTTATTATGGCATTGGAGATTCTGTTGAGAATATAAAGGAAGACCGAGACATAAAGGGGGTTAAAATTGGAAAACAAGAATTCAAGGCAAGAGCCTATGCCGATGACATAATAGGGATAATAGAAAACCCACGAGAGAACATTAAAAACTGGCTGCATACAATTGAACAGTTTGGTAGGCTAGCTGGTTTCAAATTAAATAAACAAAAAACCATTATCTTAACAAAGAATATGACGAAAGAAAAGCAAGAAGAGTTGAAAGAAATATCGGGCCTGGCAATAGTCAACAAGATGAAATACCTGGGCATATGGATCACTCCGAGAAACGCTCAATTGCTCACGAATAATTATGAAAGATTATGGAAGGAGACCCAGAGAGACCTAGAAAAGTGGAAACACTTAAACCTTTCTCTCTTGGGCAGAATCGCCTTGATTAAAATGTCAATCCTGCCGAAGTTATTATACCTTTTTCAAAATTTACCAATAATCAGGAATGTGAAGAAATTTGATGAATGGAGAAAGGACATTTTGAAATTTGTGTGGAAAGGTAAAAAATCAAGAATAAAATACCAAGTCCTGACAGATAAAAAAGTAAGAGGCGGATTTGGCCTCCCTAACTTTAAACTTTATCATGAAGCTAATGCTCTTATTTGGTTAAAGGACTGGATGGTTTTAAAAAGAGAGAAACTACTTACTTTAGAAGGTCATGACCTCCATGTAGGTTGGCATGCTTATCTGTGGTATGGCAGAGAACGGAAGGAAAGAAATTTTGGGAATCACTTTATCCGGTCCTCGCTAATTAGAACTTGGGAGAGATATAAGAATTACTTTTATTCCAAAACCCCTCTTTGGATTTCCCCCATGGAAGCCAAACAAAGAAGACTATTGGGCTGGATGTCCTGGCCTACATATAAGGATCTTTTAAAAAAAGACTCAACGGATTTGAAGCCTCTTCAAGAAGTAAAACAGGGCTTCCCGAAAATCTCATGGTTACACTATTTGCAGATAAAAGAACAATATACTCAGGACTTAAAAGAGGGATTCCAGATTAAAGAAGTATTCTGGGATAAACTCTTAAAGACAGATACAAAATGTATAACTAAATTGTATGATAAACTATTAGAGTGGTCGACGGAGACTGAGCTAATTAAAGGATGTATGATTAAATGGGCAGAGAACTTCAAAAGACCTATTGCGATGTGTGATTGGGAAATCATTTGGAAGAAAAAATTGAAGTATACATATGCGATGGACTTAAAGGAAAATTGGCTAAAGATGTTTCATAGGTGGTATATGACCCCAGTAAAATTAAGTTGTATGTATAAGAATGTATCAAAAAACTGCTGGAAATGTAATGAGCATGAAGGGACTTTTTTTCACTTATGGTGGAGTTGCAAAGAAACACAAAAATATTGGAAAATCATACATGAAGAAATGCAAAAAATATTTAAAAAGAACTTTCCAAGGAAAGCAGAATATTATTTGTTGGGAATTGTAGACGATGAGATTAAACTGGATTCTAATGAGGACATCTTGTTTATATATTTAACAACAGCTGCAAGGATGGTTTTCGCCAAGATGTGGAAACAGAAAGATACTCCAAGGAAGTCCCAGTGGGCAGATAAAGTAAAGGAAATAAAAGACATGGACACTTTGACTTTTCTTTTAAAAAAGAATACAGGTAATACAATTAGAGAGACGAATTGGTCAACGGTTGAAGACTATATAGATGAATCTACATAAAGAACACGAGGTTATGTGGAAGACAAGATGGAGACTACCCCACTTTTTTTTTTCTTTTTGAGGGGGTCTCGTGATTTTTTCTTGATATACAATTAAGACAATGTCTAAGCGGAATCAGAAGGAAGTCTCCTTTTTTTTTTTTTTCTTTCTTTCCCTTTTTTTTAGGGAATTTTTTTGGATTTTTATTTTTATCTTTTGGACACTACTTTTCCTTTTTTTTTCTGTACCTGGGCTGGGTTGGGCATTTTTCCTACTTTTCTGTCTTCTTATATTATTCCCCCACTTTCGATGTAATCTTATAAAATTCAATAAAAATTATAAAAAAAAAAAAAAAAAGATCCATGAAGGCACAGGCGAGGCAAAGTCCCATAAGTACAAGGCAAAGTCCTAAAACATGAACATGGAAAGCTACAAGATAAATCCCAAAAGCTCTTGGTTAAAGCGTGAAGTTGCTCTGACACTGAGGCACATCCAACCAGACCGTTTAATACCCTTGGGCCAGCATGAAGGTGTTCCTATGGCCTCGAGCCTCACGGGCCTCTCTCTCTCGCCTTCCAGTGATCCTGACACTCCTTCGCACTTTCAGTTCCAAGCGATCAACCCTATCTAACTCACCGGCCTCATTGAGATCAAATCCCTGGTTAGCTGGCTGAGAACTATCCTCCCTAATTCCTTCATCAGGCACCTGGCATTCAGTCTCAGTAGTTTCACTTTCCCCATCGTCAACTCTTGTTGTGGGAAACAGCTGAACTCCTGCCCCCTGATCCTGGTCTTCCTCGTCTAACACAGGCACATCCTTGCTTTGCATCTGACTCTGAATCTGAATCTCATCATCCCCATCAGAATCATTGACATCATCACTCTGTGATTCCAGCTGAGTCACAACAGTACCATTCTAAGAATTTTTTCTTCCAATGGCTCTCATAACACAGAATCACTCTTAAGCTACCCCTTCCTTCCTTCCTTCCTTCCTTCCTTCCTTCCTTCCTTCCTTCCTTCCTTCCTTCCTTGCTACATAGTCTATTCTCCTCTATTGGAACTCAGAACATTTTTTTTAAAATATGACCCAAGAAGAAACAAAAGCATCTGTAAAACCCATTTTGCCAGTTTCTAGTTGACGTAGCTACACAAATAAAACATTTAATTTTACAATAAAAGACCAAATCAAGCAAGACAACACACATCCAGAAGCCTAATAGATACAGTTCCTGTGACTGCAAGAAACCTGGAAAGAAGTATTCCTTCCTGTGCTGAAAATGCTGTTTTGTGAACATAACATACCACCGCATTTTGGATAGACCAAGCTCTGAATGGCAATGGGTTTGCTGGGCAAACACAGAGAATGTTAAAGTTGGAAGAGATCTCAAGGGTCATCCAGTCCAATTTCTTTCTGCAATGCAGAAAAACACAAAGACCTTCCAATATCCAGCCTCTGTTTAAAAACCTCTAGAGAAGAAACTCTGTTGCATATGTCACAGTTGAACAGCTCTCACCAAAGAGAAAATTTCTACTATCATTGTGCAGGTACAGCTGTACCAGGAGCTCCAATTTTGTTTGCTTTGCATTGAATGTTTGTTATAGTCCTAAGTTTCAGGGACTCTGCAGATAGGTGGTTTCTTTTGGCTGCAATCATAGGGCAAGCCACCTGTCAATTATCATTAGGTTCCCCGCCCCTTTTTTGGGTTTTGGAGGGAATAGGAGCCATTTTGGGTAGTCCAGACAGAGAAGCCTTTCATTCAGGACATAATACAAAGAGCTCCTGTAGAAAGCTTCGTCTTCTACAGCTTGACCTGGGAGAAAAGGCTCTATGGCTTGGCCGGGAGATATACAGCCTTACAGCTCCTCTGCTGAGGGAATCTGGTCTCACAGCACTTCAGCCAGCCATCACTGAAACCTGAACTCCTTCTTTTTTTCCTTGGAGGTCTACAAAGCTCTGCTTGGTAAGAGTCACTCGCAGAAGCCAGAAGCAGTTGGTACCGTGTGTAGGGGCTCCACACCAACAGAGGCAAAGACAGACTGCCCAGATTAAAAGTTAAGTTAAATTACAGTTTATGAAGATAATGCCTGTTCCCAGTGGACAAGATTGAGAGATCCAATAGACTATTAAGAAAGCCTTAAAGTACCTGATTGTTTTCAATAATAAAGAACTTTGTTGAACCTTTAAGCAATCTAAAGACTCTGTTTTAAGGAAATCCAAAGGCCTTTAATCTGAGGCAGCCCCAGCATCCCGTTGGGCACACAGAATTTATGTCCTATCTACAGTCTTATGCACAGGCCCAGAGTGCGACAGCACAATCCTTTAGTTGGGATGTCTTTTCCTACAGTTCAAATTCGGTGTCCTAGCCTGCTCTATCTTCAATATGACATATTTTAAAATATTTAAAATAGCTAGCATGTTTCTATTATTATTATTATTATTATTATTATTATTATTATTATTAGATAAATCACAAGATGTCCTAGCCTGCTCTATCTTCAATATGACATATTTTAAAATATTTAAAACAGCTAGCATGTTTCTACTATTATTATTATTTGATAAATCACAAGGTGATTATTATTATTACTATTATTATTTCATAATAAATTATACAAATCACTTACAACTAATGTTAACATACAAAGGCCCTACTGGATATGAATCCTCTTTTGTGCAATGCCCAACTGGATTTCAGTTCCCTGCCTGGTCAGTCCATGGAATCATCACAAACTCACTCCAAAACAGTGCACCAAGAAAACAGTGAAACTAGCTGTGTGAAAATAGATGGGTTCCAATAGCTTAATATATTGAGAAGTCCAGTCATTCAAAATCCTTGACATGGAAAAAATAAAGGATAAACTTAATGCTGCCTTTTGTCAGCTCTGCCTCTATTCCAGTATGTGACAATCTGAACACAATAATCAAACTTAGCGAATTTATTTATTTATTTACAACATTTTTATCCCGCTCTTTTCAGACCGAAGGCGACTCGAGATGGCGTACAGATTGGCAACAATTAGATGCCATAAACATATATATGTACATATCAATTAAAAACATTTAATATCTCTTTGGGGTCCTCACATTCTAGTTCCTATACAGCCATTCCTCCATATTCATTGGGGCTAGGGGCACCAGACCCTCAAAAAAGTGGAAAAACTGGGGCTGGGGGGCACTATTATTTACAAATGTTAAACCTGCAAATGTGTAAGAAGAACTCTATATCAGAAGCCTTAAGGTTTCAATTCACTTTCTATAAGGATAATAAAAATCCATATAAAAACCAATTTAAAACTATAATAATTAATGTCTACCAGTTCAACACCTTATCCATTTGCATCGTCTAAAGCTGTTCTGTGTTCGTTATGTCATCATACTGTATTTATCCAATTATGCCGTGTTACCATACGTTTGCTCGAATAGCCAAGTTTTTACTCTTTTCCGAAAGGTCAGGAGGAGGGAGCCAATCTAATATCCCTGGGAAGGGAGTTCCACAGCTGAGGGGCCACCACTGAGAAGGCCCTGTCTTTTGTCCCCGTCAAGTGCACCTGCAAGGAAGGCGGGATCAAGAGCAGGGCCTCCCCAGACGATCTTAAATTCCAGATGATCTTAAATTATGAATGGTTCATAAGGAGAGATACGTTCGGATAGGTAAGCTGGGCTCTCCCAGCTTACCTACCCAGACAATCCAAATTCCTGGAGATGGTCTTACTGAACCTTCCTCTGAAGCTGCTTCCACAAAGGCCTAAACTCACTATTGTCCCATAAGTCTTTAGTAATTCATTAGATTCATTCAAATGAATTGCTGTTAAGAAACATGCAGGAAAGGGGAGAAAAGGTTTAAGAATGCAAATCGAGGTGGGCATCTCCAGTAGATTTTCAGGGTAAATGGGGGGCTGGAGAGGAGAGGGGGGGATGGTTCTGGAGACTGACCCTCAGGATCATGTGTGGTCTACACACCCTTTTCAGAACCTACAGAGGAAATGCAGAGAGGATTAACCAGTCCATAGGCACACAATATACAAGTTGTTACTACATGTGCAGTGGCTCTTTTGTGTTTGGCAGTAAGAACACAATGAGTTCATTTCAACTGGTAAGTATTGTGGAATTATGAGGTTTGTAGCTTGCAGTGGTAAATGTGGTCCAGATCAGTTGCCAGTGATATCTGCATAGCTGTTCATATTCTGTTGACTGCAGTTCCCATCACCCTCTATCATTCCCCCACAATCCCCATCAGTATTTTAAGCTGGATCATGAAGGGTAGATGTATCATGTTTGTCCAAATCCATTACTGGTGTCCATGACAAGGTTTTCTGGATGTGAGTTTGACTCCCAACTTCCATCATCTTCTATCTGGCTTTCCCACAAAACCACACCAGTACTTCAAATTAGACAATGATGGGTATGTGTGTCAAGTTTGGTCTAGATCCAATATGTGTCTTTGTGGTTCAAACATACATATAAATAAGCATACATACGTACATACTTTGACTAGATAGAAATTGAGCAAGAAATCAGAGACTTCATTGAAATGAATGGATAATGAGCATAAGCATAAGATTCTATTGCATTTATTCTCCAAGTGACAAAAAAATCCAGGGTGTTTGAGAATTTCTGTAAAATATGAAACAATTAATGAAATCATCAAAGAGAGCCAAAGGCAAATTTGGCACCCAAGAGCCATGGCTGGTATCCAAGTAGACCCATCAAATCATTTGTTGAATGATGAATGAACACACAATAGTAAATCCAATTGATTCAGAATTGGTCTTCCTATTTGTGAATCAAAGCCATTGGAGATCCTGGTCCATCATCCATGGTAGATATCTTTGGGACAACTTGAGTTATGGATACTCAGAGACCTCAAGATCTGGGCAGACACGCATAGTTAGTGCAATTGCTGGTATCATTTCTGATATAATATCTTCAACTGGTGCCGGAGGTGGTGGTGGTGTTATTACCAATGTCACCCCATTACTAAAAAAAAAAAGATAACATGCAAGTGAAAATAGTAAGTCACCCAATAATTAGGAAATAAAGAGCTAAAGTGAATGGTTAAATCCAGCTAAGGTAGATCCTTTCAGGTAATGGAAATGATTATCCCATTGTTTCTACTTAAGAGTAACAATTGGATTTAACCTAAAGTATTAATGCCTTGATCAATTCTGTTTTTCCTTATGCATGTTATAAATAAATAGAACCATAGGGCTCTACCAGCTTGTTGACTCGTCATTCAGAAACAGATTTAATTTAATTAATCATTCTCAACCATATTTAGATACTATGTTTTTTGAAGACCACTTTAGGATTAAAATCAGTACAAATGGCCAGCAAATTCTTCATCTAGTTCTGTCTTTGCCTAATGAAGCATTTATTCTTCTTGTCCCAGAATTTACAGGTCCCATTCCACACTCCTGGGCCATGAGACCTTCATTAATGATATTCGTGATGGTCGGGGGAGAAATGTCCTCAGAAATACAAATAACCCAAACTGAGATTGCCCTGTAAGACATGTTTACACTCTGTGGTACTTCTTTCTATTGACAACTTACTCTCTAATAATAATAACTTATATAGATCTTGTTTGCTGTGACATGCTGTGTTTTTGTGTCAGTAAAATAATAATAATAACTTTATTCTTATATCCTGCCAACATCTCTCCAAAGAGACCCAGGTAGCTAAAAACAAACATAAAAGTGACACAATACAAAATACAATAAAATAAAACACACGCACATGTAAAACTATCAACTTAGACTCAATCAAGTTGCATCCTCTAATTGTGGCAGTAAATTACTGGCAGCATGGCCAGGCTGTAAACACTGGAATAAAATAAGTGCCAGCTGCGGCAATGGAGAGAGGGCATGGGGAAAAAATTACAGTATGTGCGATTACTACACAGGACAACTAGGACCTAAATATTCTCAAAGGCTTGATTGAAGAGCCACGTCTTCAAGTCCCTACGAAAGGAGGACAGTGTGGGGGCCCGTCTAATCCCTCTGGGGAGGGAGTTCCAAAGCTGGTAGGCCACCACTGATAAATCCCTCTCAGTTGTCCCCACCAATTGTACTTTTGACAGTGGTGGGACCAAGAAGAGGGCCTCCCCAGCAGGTCTTAGAACCCAGGTTGGTTCATGGGGGCGGGGACAATAGCGAAGATAATTTATTTATTTATTTATTTGCTATATTTATATACCGCCGTTTCTCAGCCTAGCCGGCGACTCAACGCGGTTTACAACATAATATAACAATCAACAGTAAAAAAGTTAAAAGCATAAAAAACATAAAAAACATAAAAACACAATTCATACATCAATACCAATCCAGTTCGACTCTTAACTAAAAAACGTGATCCAGTTCGTCATCCATGTTGCCAGTCCTTTAGTCAGTTACCATTCGTTGCATTAGGTTAACCAAATGCCTGCTTAAACATCCAGGTCTTCAATCTTCTTCGGAATATCATCAATGAAGGGGCTGATCTTACCTCCAAGGGCAGGGCGTTCCATAGCCGCGGGGCCACCACAGAAAAGGCCCTGTCTCTCATACCCGCCAGCCGCACCTGTGAAGCAGGCGGGATAGAGAGCAGGGCCTCCCCAGAAGATCTTAGGGTCCTGGCGGGCTGATAGGCCGAGATACGTTCGGATAGGTAAGTTGGGCCAGAACCGTTTAGGGCTTTAAAGGCCAACGCCAGCACTTTGAATTGAGCCCGGTAGCAGATCGGCAGCCAGTGGAGCTGGTGCAGCAGAGGAGTTGTATGCTCCCTGCGCTCCGCTCCCGTTAGTATCATTGCTGCCGAACGTTGGACTAGTTGGAGCTTCCGGGCCGTCTTCAAAGGCAACCCCACGTAGAGAGCGTTGCAGTAGTCCAAACGGGATGTAACCAGAGCGTGGACTACCGTGGCCAAGTCAGACTTCCCAAGGTACGGGCGCAGTTGGCGCACGAGTTTTAACTGTGCGAATGCTCCCCTGGTCACCGCCGAAACCTGGGGCTCCAGGCTCAGCGATGAGTCCAGGATCACACCCAAACTGCGAACCTGCGTCTTCAGGGGGAGTGCGACCCCATCCAACACAGGCTGTAACCCTATACCCTGTTCGGCCTTGCGACTGACCAGGAGTACCTCTGTCTTGTCTGGATTCAATTTCAATTTGTTCGCCCCCATCCAGACCGTCACAGCGGCCAAGCACCGGTTCAGGACCTCGACAGCCTCCTTAGTAGCAGGTGGAAAGGAGTGACAGAGTTGGACATCATCCGCGTACAGATGACATCGCACTCCGAAACTCCGGATGATCTCACCCAGCGGCTTCATATAGATGTTAAACAACATGGGAGACAATATTGAGCCCTGAGGAACCCCACAAGACAAAGGTTGTGGGGTTGAACAGGAGTCTCCCAGTAACACCATCTGAGACCGACCCTCGAGGAATGAGCGGAGCCACTGTAAAACAGTTCCTCCAAGACCCATTCCCGCGAGGCGTCTCAGAAGGATACCGTGGTCGACAGTATCGAAGGCCGCTGAGAGGTCCAGAAGCACCAACAGGGACACACTCCCCCTGTCGAGCTCCCGGCGCAGATCATCCACTAAGGCGACCAAGGCTGTCTCAGTACCGTGCCCCGGCCTGAAGCCAGACTGTGCCGGATCCAGATAATCCGTGTCTACCAAGAATGCCTGGAGTTGTGAGGCCACCACACGTTCCAGGACTTTGCCCAAAAAGGGGAGATTGGAAACAGGCCGGAAGTTGACGAATTGAGTGGGGTCCAGTGATGGTTTCTTCAACAGCGGTTTTATTACAGCTTGCTTTAAGCTGGCTGGAAAGATGCCTTCCCGGAGGGAGGCATTAACCACCACCTTCACCCACTCGGCCAATCCCCCTCTGGCCTCCTTCAGAAGCCAGGATGGGCAGGGGTCTAGGATGCATGTGGTAGCTCTCATTCCTCCAAGCACCTTGTCCACATCCTCGGATTGAACCAATTGAAATGAATCCATCAAAACCGGACAAGCAGATGCTTGTGTTACATCCTCAGAGACTGCCGTTAATATGGTGTCCAGACCAGAGCGGATCAAAGCGACTTTGTCTGCAAAGAACTGAGCAAAGGCTTCACAGCGAGCTGCCGAGTCATCAGGGCACCCATCCTGAATGGTGGGTTTTAACAGGCCTCTGACAACTCGGAACAGTTCGGCCGGACGGTTCTTTGCAGACGCAATAGTGGCCGCAAAGAAGGTCTTCTTTGCGGCTTTTATTGCCGCGGCATATGCCCTTAAGAAGGACATAAACCGTGTTCGATTTGGCTCGCTCGGATTCGAACGCCACACGCTCTCTAGTTCCCTCTTCTTTCGCTTCAACGCTGCCAGCTCCTCAGTGAACCAAGGAGCTGGTTTAGCTCGGCTACTTGAGAGGGGACGTTCTGGAGCGATCGTGTTTATTGCCCTAGTCATCTCCCCATTCCAGAGAGCGACCAGGGCATCAACAGGATCACCAACCGAGGCGGCAGGAAATTCCCCAAGAGCCGTCAGGAATCCATCCGGATCCATAAGCCTCCTGGGGCGGACCAACTTAATGGGTCCTCCACCTCTGCAGAGGTTAGGGGGTGCAGTTAATCTAAAGCTGACCAGGTGATGGTCGGTCCATGGCAACGGAGAGATGGATAACTCCTCAACACCGCCACCTTCCTCCCATCCCTGGCAGAAAACCAAGTCCAATGTATGTCCAGCACTGTGGGTGGGGCCAGATACCTGTTGGGACAGCCCCATGGTTGCCATGGTAGACATGAAGTCCTGAGCCGCTCCCGATAGGGTGGTCTCGGCGTGGACATTGAAGTCCCCCAGCACAAGCAGCCGCTGGGACTCCAATGCCAGGTCCGAGATCACCCCCGCTAGCTCAGTCAGGGAGTCTGTAGTGCAGCGAGGTGGACGGTACACTAACAGAATCCCTAATCTGTCCCGGTCACCCACCCTCAGGTGGACGCATTCAAAATTTGTTGACTGCGGGATGGGGGCCCTGGTCAGAAGAATGGAGTCTCTATAGATCACTGCAACCCCGCCTCCCCGCCCCCCGGATCTTGGTTGGTGCTGCACGGAGAAACCTGGCGGGCAAAGCTGGGTCAAATTCACACCTCCAGCTTCGTCCAGCCAGGTCTCCGTGATGCACGCCAGATCTGCCCGTTCATCCAGGATTAAATCCTGGATGAAAGCTGTTTTGCCATTGACAGATCTGGCGTTCAATAGCACCACCTTCAATCCGGGGGGACCGCCGACCTGGTTACACCAATTCACCATATCAGGAGACCGAGTTGGAGTTACTAATGTTGTTGTACGATCCCTAGGCCGAATTCGAGGTCTCCTTTTCCCGTATCTCCCCATCCCCACCACGACTTCTATGGGGGCTCCCCGACCAATGGAACACCCTCCCTCCTCCATGACGCAGTCTACCTTCCTATTTTCACCCCATGCTTCACTGCTGGTTATATGATTTATCACCGGTTTAACTCGCACTGGGATCTCCAATTCACTCCCCTCCTTACCTCTCCCGCAGGCAGCTAACAGCAGTGTTACAAGATACCAGGAGATCGGAACTAGCATGGGTGTAGATGTTAGCAGTCTCAATAAAGCTACCAAAGTTCGTAAAGTGCAGCTTGTGGTTGTATAAATCTTACAGTTCTTAAAGTGCAAAGGAGGATAGTAACACTCACACTAAAGCTACCAAAGTTCTTAAAGTGCAGCCAGTGGTTGTAGCAACCTCCCAGGTCTTAAGGTGCAAAAGGTTATTGAGATTGTTCTAAAGTGCTAAAATAAGGTGCGTCATGGAGGAACCCCAATTTCAGAAGCTAGGGACTAGCACCTGGATAGTAACCAATACAGTACAGGATAACAATTTAAAGTGCTAAAGGATTAAGGTGCTGATAATATAAAGTGCTAGAATTGTACAAAATAACAGCACCACCTAATCTGTTGGTAGAGATGTTAAGACACACAAAATCAAGGCAATGAACGACTGAAAATGGATCAAAAGGTGGATTGGTATTGGTCCTTCCGAAGATAAGCAGGACCCAAGGAGTAACAGAGTTGTAATCTGCGTACACATGGCACCAAACTCCATAACTCCACATGGCCTTCTCCTAGTGGTTTCATGTAGATATTTAAAAACATGGGGAATAAAATGGAACCTTGCAGAACCCCACAGGTCAAAGGTCAGGGGTCCAAGCAGGTGTCCCCCAGCTTTACCAACTGGATGTGATCCTCCAGGAAGGAGCAGAGCTACTGTAGTACAATTCCCCCAAGAGCCACTCCAGAGAGCTGCCACAGAAGGATACCATGGTCAATGGTATCAAAAGCTGCTGAGTTTTCCAGGAGAACCAACAAGGACACACTCCTCCTGTTGAGCTCTCTGCAGAGATCATCCACTAGGTGACCAAAGCCATCTCTGTTCTGTGACCAGTCTTAAAACCAGACTGTGACAGATTAAGATCATCAGTTTCATTCCAAGAATGTCTGGAGCTGATAGGCCACTACCACCTGCTCTAGAGGTTAGATATGGGCTGGTAGTTATTTAACATCGAGGAGTCTTCATAGTTTGAACTTAAGATGTGCACTTGTGTACAGATTTTAACCCCATTTTAACCCCATCAGTGCTTGGACTCACCTTTTGCAGCATGCCCTGCCCCTGGAACATTCTCCAAGGGAAGTAGCATCATTGCCACATTTCCCCATGACACATTCGCCTCCCTGTTCTTTACATAATAGCACAGGATCTCTGCAGAAAGAGAAATTCTAAAAATTGAAACCTAGAAATATGGATCAGAAATAGGATGACTGGGAACTAGCAGTTGATAAAGACAGAAAAGACTTTCTCAATATCAAATCCCAAGTTCTGAAAGATCCTACTTGAGGAAGTCTAGAGGTGGTTCTACATTGATACAAAATTTCCCAGGGCTGGTCTGGAGTGTCAAAATCTGGATTGCCCCCAAGTGATTCTTACTGCTAGTACCCAAGCCGCTGAGAAGGTGAGAGGGAATGCCATTCGAGTCCAGCAACTAATGGATATCCTCCCTTCCCTCTCTACTGCTGCCACCCCAGATTTGAAATGACTGGCTGTTCTTATAGAATCATAGAATCATAGAGCTGGGAATGCAACAGCCTCCCTCCTTTCCCCCTTCCCTTTCCCTCCCTACTCGAGCTGATGTGATGCCTGATGCCTGGGGCCTTTTGAATTTTCAGCTACAGAGGTCCTTCCCAAACAACATTTCCCAGCATTCTGCAGGTGGCAGAAAAAGCCCAAAATATGGGGCTGCCCACTTTAAAGCCCTAGTGTGATAACATGATTAAATGTGCCCTCATTCTTGCTTTACTTCTATGTTGTCTTTTGGAAGAATTGGTGTGGCCAGGTAACATTGGAAATGAGGGCTTTGAAGGAATGAGTGATGTGTGTGTGAGTGTGTGCGTGTATTTCTTATTTCTAAAAACATGCAAATTTTCTTTGCATTTTTGTTTATTTTATTTTATTTTGGCTGATCATGAGTCCTATTGTGATTATAAAGATACATGATAAATACACATATGCATACATACATACATACATACATTTTACCTTTTACAGCAAACAGATTTAAGGTTGCACATTCCGTGGAAAACCATGCCTTCACCACATTTTGTTACTATGCAGTTAGCACCCCACAGCTTACATACGTGCTCTGGTATAAAATTAGACATAAGACCTACAAAAAGAAAAGAAGATTAACAGCTCATGGTGTCCACAGAATTCTCCTCCAGCACCACATTTAAAATTGGTTGATATGATGATGATGATGATGATTATTATTATTATTATTATTTGAAACACAACAAGATGAATCCACAGCAGACAAGATCACTCTGCTGGCTGTTGTATTTGATCACACGTCGGACACTTCCGAAGTATCTAGGACTGTGTGATGTATCAGCGAATAATACATGCAGACCTCAGTAAGGTTGCCTTCTGCAGCTGGCAGATGGTAATCTTGTGAGCGCCGATTGTGTTTAAGTGCAGGCATAGAATAGAAGCAACGGCATTAGCGATTTCGGAAATGGATCTTGGCGCAGTCAGTTCGGACTTAGATGATAATGAGTAGTACGATGAAGTGACAAATAAATGTTTTTCAAATAACATCAATGGCTTGAACTCACCCCAGAAAAGGAAAAAATTCAATAAGCTTAAACAGGAGAAATACAATATAATAGCTCTCCAGGAAACACATATATGTCATAAGCATATATCTCACCTCGCTGAGAAAAAAATTAGGGAAAAAGTATCACTCCTCATATGATAAGAAGAAACGAGGAGTAGTAACATATATAAAAGACAATTTGAAATCAGAATTAGTATTTAAGGAGGCACCCAAAAAAGGATCTGGGGGTCCACCAAAATCTGGATACCAAAAACAGGTTTAACCAAATTGCACACCCCTACTGGATTTTGCTTGATAGGAAAATATGACCTTTCCCCACACTTTATAGAAATAATTCTTACCTGGTTCTACCAAGAGACATACGAAGAAAACTGTAGAAAGGACACCAAATAACTTCATGGTCTGAAGAATTCTTGTACCACAATGTCACTAAATGAGAAAAATCAGTCAAAATCCACACCAATTGGGACTTGTCTTGTTAAATAGTTTTTTTAAGTGGACATTTTATCAAAATTGCTAGCATTGCAACTTTCCTTCCTTCAGTATTAGGTTCATTTTATCCATTTTCCATGCTTAAGATTGGAGAATGGGGGGAAAAAAGAAACATAACAGTGATTGCTCTGGTGAACTTGTTGCCTTTAATTCATTTTTGACTTATCGTGACCTACCATGAACTTTTCCTGGAAAATGAGAAACTATGCCTTGCCCATGAGTACCCAATGGGTTTCCCATGATTGTGTAGGTATTCAAACCCTGGTTTCCAGGGTCTTTGTCTGACACACAAACCTCTACACTATATTGGCAATAATAGAGATTTATGCAATGGGTCTTTCTTGAGAAGAGGAAATGGACCAATGAGGGTTCTTTACAGGATAGTCATGGAACTTTTGTGTAACCAGTTATATAATTAAAAATGTAATATTCATTTGTGGGATTAATATAACTCAAAAACCACTGGACGAATTGACACCAAATTTGGACACAAGACACCTAATAATGCAAGGAGTGACCATCACTCAAAAATTGATTTTGTCATTTGGGAGTTGTAGTTGCTGGGATTTATAATTCACCTACAATCAAAGAACATTCTGAACTCCACCAATGATGGAATTGAACCAAATGTGTCACACAGAACTACCACGACCATCAGAAAACACTAGAAGGGTTTGGTGGGCATTGACCTAGAGTTTGGGAGTTGTAGTTCACCTACATCCAGAGAGCACCTTGAACTCAAACAATGATGGATCTGGACCAAACTTGGCACAAACATTCCATATGCCCAAATATGAACACAGATGGAGTTTGGGGAAAATAGACCTTGACATTTGGGAGTTGTAGTTACTGGGATTTATAATTCACCTACAATCAAAGAGCATTCTGACCCCCACCGTCGACAGAATTGGGGCAAACTTCCCACACAGAACCCCCATGACCAACAGAAAATACTTAAAGTCATCCAATCCAACTCCATTCACCAGAGCAAGGAAACATAATCAAAGCCCTCCTGACAAAGAGCCATCCAGCCATAGATATAGATAGATAGAAATGATTCACACACAGAGAGAGATATAGCATCATAGATTGGAAAGGGCCCCCTAAAGAAGGACATTGATATGTTGCATGTTCCAGAGTAGGCAAACCAAACAATCTCTACATCAACACTGACAAAGAAACAGCAAGAAATACTGTTTACCCACAAGCATTAAGAAACTACATATATTAGAAACCAACACTTTCTCATTACTTTATTTTCTAGATCACCAGACTGGGCCACAGCAACGCATGGCAGGGGACGGCTAGTTTTATGAAATAAAAATAGATAAGTATTGGTACACCTTTTGCACATTCAGTGCACAGATGGAGAAATTGCATTGCATCTAAAAATGTGGTCTACTCAGAAATTTCCCATAGATGAATCACTCATAGAATCCTAGAGTTGGAAGAGACCTCGTGGGCCATCCAGTCCAACTACATTCTGCCAAGAAGCAGGAAAATTGCATTCTAAGCACCCCTGACAGACAGCCATCCAGCCTCTGTTTCAAAGCCTTCAAAGAAGGAGCCTCCACCACACCACATCCTTCGAGTTGTTTATGTCATATGCAGGATTATTTTACAAAATTTCCATCATAAAAAATAAACAAACCTACATTGCGATACAGTTTCAAGCTTCAGAGTTTGGTTACTTTCTGCTTTTTTTATTGTGTCCGAAGTGACTTAGAAACTGCAAGAGAATTATGAAAGAATTAGCCATCTGCAGAGACGTTGTCCAGGGGACGCCCGGATGTGTTACCATCATGTGGGAGGCTTCTCTCATGTCCTTGCATGAGAAGCTGGAGCTGACAGATGGGAGCTCACCTCATGTATTCGAACCACCAACCTTCAGGTCAGCAGTTCAGTCAGCACAAGGTTTTAACCCATTGTGCCACTGGGGCTCTTACTTTCTGCTGAATAAATGTCAGAATGTCAGAGAGACAGTGTGGCATAACCGTGGACTAGGATTTAGGGCTACAACTATATATCTACTTATCGGAGAGAAGGTTTCATCAAACTATTCAACTCTTGAACTTATGAATTGAAGCAAATGTAGGCTTTTTCATTTTTATATCTACAGATAACCTGACCACCCCAAAACATATATGTACAAATAAACCACTGCAAGGTACAACTTTGAAATCAGCACACATATAACCAAATTCTTTTTTGTATGCCATCCTATCCATTTGCCATAGACAGCCCCCATCCCCAAAAAATCTCAACATCATGAAAAATTACCTTTCCTTGAGGTTTTTCAAAGAGTTAATTTCATTGCACACAAGAATGCGTGCCTTTTAATCGATATAGATGGGGAAATAATCTTGATATAAATCTATACAAAGTACTGCCTTGTTTAATTAGTTAGTTAGTTATTACAAATTTTGCTCATATCTGGACCAGCAAAGATAAGAATGCAGTTGAAAACTATGTGCACACCCAGTACGAGCTATAGTAAACTAAAACATCACAAAGTGGAAAAGTTGAAGGTTCAGGAGTCCCTCCCAGAAGCAGTTGATCCAGATAATAGCTATAGGTATATGCATGCATTTACACCAGCGAATTGATGCAGTTTGATATCCACTTTAACTGTCCTGATTCAATTCTATGGAATCCCAGGACATTTAATTTTGCACGGTCTTTAGCCTTCTCTCCCAAAGAGTAGTAGTGCCTCACCAAACTACAAATGCCATGATTCCATAGCATTGATCCAGACCAGTTAAAGTGGTGGTGAATGGCATTAAACCTACATTGTGGATGCACTCCAATTTTCCTCTTGAAAGAAGCAGCAAGTAATTTTTCAATCAGCAGAACTATTTGCAAGAGAAGTGTTTGGAAATTATTCTAATTACAGCTAACATTATCTTACCATTTCATGTGTTGAAGATGCTGAGCACAATCAAGTGAAAATTGGAAAGCAATAATGCAGATGGTTAAAAGTAAAAAAAAGTTTTCTATTTACTTGCCAAGATACTAAATCCAATTTGATTGGTCCTCTAAATGTCTACCTCCCCCTTCCTATATTTATTGTTCAATGTTTCATCATAAAGTACAACAGTTCTAGATATTTTTTATAACCATGTCACAAAATGCCCATGTATTATATAAATGGGAACAAATCAGGCTGTTACGGTCCATTCATTTGAGTAAATTGACATATAATATTCTCTTTCTGTTTATACCATGCGTAGAATTTTCAGTAGAACCTCTAAATAGCTTGTTGATGACAACAAATTATAAACTCTGGAAGGGAAAGTGGGAGAGCGCTTTTATCTGGATGCCAAGGATGATCACATCATTGTTTGGGTTGCTATTACAATTCAAGAGATATATTGACAAGCTGGAATGTGTCCAGAGGAGGGCGACTAAAATGATAAAAGGTCTGGAGAACAAACCCTATGAGGAGTGGCTTAAGGAGCTGGGCATGTTTAGCCTGAAGAAGAGAAGGCTGAGAGGAGATATGATAGCCATGTATAAATATGTGAGAGGAAGCCACAGGGAGGAGGGAGAACGCTTGTTTTCTGCTTCCTTGCAGACTAGGACACGGAACAATGGCTTCAAACTACAAGAAAGGAGATTCCATCTGAACACGAGGAAGAACTTCCTGACTGTGAAGGCTGTTCAGCAGTGGAACTCTCTGCCCCGGAGTGTGGTGGAGGTTCCTTCTTTGGAGGCTTTTAAACAGAGGCTGGATGGCCATCTGTCAGGGGTGATTTGAATGCAATATTCCTGCTTCTTGGCAGAATGGGGTTGGACTGGATGGCCCATGAGGTCTCTTCCAACTCTTTGATTCTATGATTCTATTACATCGTTAGGTATGACAATGTGTTCATACAAAATCCCAATAAATATCTCTGTATTGCCATCGCATTGTACTTTGTTGAAGGTAGAACACCTCAACAGATTAGAAGAAAAGAAATTCTCCCTGAACATTAGAAATAACCTCTTTATTGTACAGATTGTTCGACATTGGAATAGACTGCTTCAAAGGGTGGTGGACTCACCCTTTGCACAGAGATTGGATGCTCTTCTTTCAGGAGTGATACTTTTGTAATGGCAGAGGTTGGACTATCCCAACTTTAAGCTTTTGTGACTTTGTGTCCACATCAAATAGATCCAGATTAAGAAATTAGAAACCTTTCTGTGAAGTTACTCTTTGATACTTATACCAATGAAAGCAACAAAATCATTGTGACAGCAGGTTTATCAAACAATATTTCAGAATGTTTTATTGACCATGGATCAGCTCATTATATGACATGCAAAACAAAACAAAAAGAGGGGGGGAAATCTCACCATACATTGAGGTTGATTTGAGAGCACATAACAACATGAATCATGAATTTATGCTTGGCTTCATTTGGTAAGGAAGTGTATAAATAAGGAAAAATCAAAAGCCAAAAGGGGAAAGGATAGGTGTCTGGTTTCAGAAGATGTGCTTGGTGATGATGATGCTTCTACCTGGAGAGCATTAGCCAACTCTCCAGAAGACTTCGGGAAGGGAACCTTGGTAGCTTTGGCTTGGAATCCCCTAGTTCAACTATTTCCAACATGATATTTAATATCTATGTACAATCTAGCTTGATTGTTGACTGCCTTCAAGTCATTTCTAAACTATTAATTATTATTATTATTATTATTATTATTATTATTATTATTATTAACCTTTATTTATACCCCGCTAACATCTCCCGAAGGACCCGGTGCAGCTTACAAGAGGCTAAGGCCCAACACATCAATAAAACAACAGAATAGCAATACAACAATAAATACTCATAAAGCAAAACAATAAACATTAAAACAATAGCAATAAACATTAGACAATAACACCACGACGCATTTAAAACTGAGGTTGGGCCAAATGTAATGAATAAAAATTTTAAAATGCTGGACCTGACAGGTGAAATGGGTAGGTTTTTGGAGATAAGTGCGGTGTGCAGACAATCTTAAATCTCTAATAAAGTGCATTTGGGGCATGATGCTAGGAGATTCCTATTCTGGGAAGGCACACTGGAACAGCCACGTCTTCAAGCTCTTCCTAAAGACTGCCAATGTTGGGGCTTGTCTGATGTCCTTGGGGAGAGAGTTCCAGAGTCGAGGGGCCACCACAGAGAAGGCAACCCTAAGTGAACCAATCATAGAGTTTCTGAGGTTAAGAGTATGTGATATGTGCATAGTAACCCTGTGGGTCTCCATGGCCAAATGGCACTTTGATCCCAGAACCCTTGAGTCCAATGTTCAAAGCACTCCATACAAAAGCTCAGTAGAAAATTTAAGTTTTCATGCAGAGCTTGGAATTAACTTATTTATTAAAACAATGCAGTGGGTCTTCAGTTTTGCTGAGCTTTGGCTCCAGGGTGCTTCATGTATACCAAAAATTACAGAAGCTCAAGCCCCATTACTTACTTACTTACTTATTTAGGCAATCCCTTGTAGCCCAAGGATAATGATTCTCCAAGTGTAGTATCTTGATGGTGGGTCCGTAGGTGGCTGTGGAGTCCTATTCTTGATCTGCATGTTCTCCTGCAGTGAGGACATCAGTTTCCAGGTGGAAGGCAGTTCCAACCAGGATTGGTTTGACACACCTTCCTCCCTTTCACCTTCCATTTGTGCCTCTTCAAATTCTGCAGTGCTGTTGGTCACAGCTGACCTCCAATTAGAGCACTCAATTACATATATGTTGGCACAGTAAAATGGTATTGCTTATGGCAACAGCCTGAACAAGTGCCAGAAATAGACTGAGGATCTGTGAAATTGCGAGAGACTACAGCAGGGTAGTGTGTGATATACCACAAAATCAAGATTTGGTTTTGGATTTTTTTTCTCAAAAAGTTTGTAGCCATTCTTCTATGATTAGTTAAATCATTGAATGCAGAATGAATGGATACAGTGGGCCAGCTAAAACCCGGAACCTCAACCCACGGCTGATACCGAATGAGAGACTCCCCCTGGGCACACAGAAAACTGGGCAACTTGGGAGGCACCACGAGATGCAGAGCCAACCTTAAGAAATGGGGCCATAAAGTTGAGTCCATGACATGCAAGTATAGAGAAGAGCAAACCACAGGCTACCTATTACAATGCAGCTTGAACCCTACCACATGCACAATGGAGGACCTTCTTATAGCAACACCAGAGGCACTCCAAGTGCCCAACTACTGGTCCAAGGACATTTAGTATAATGCCAAGTTTTAACTTTGTTTGTGTTTTTAAATACATCAGAACTCTACTTTCAATTAGTTTCTGACACAATCTATATAAATAAAAATGTAATGTTCGTTTGTGGGATTAACAGAACTCAAAAACCAGTGGGCCAATTGACACCAAATTTGGACAGCATACACCTAACAACCCAATGTATGTCCTTCACTCAAAATTTTTTGATTTTGTCATTTGGGAATTGTAGTTGATGGGATTTATAGTTCACCTACAATCAAAGCATTCTGAACTCCACCAATTATGACATTAAACCAAATGTGGCATACAGGATTCCCATGACCAACAGAAAACACTAGAAGGGTATGGTGGGCAATGACCTTGAGTTTGGGAGTTGTAGTTCACCAACATCCAGAGAGCACTGTGGACTCAAACAATGATAGATCTGGACCAAACGTGGCACGAATATTCAATTTGCCCAAATATGAACACAGATGGAGTTTGGGGGAAATAGACCTTGAGTTTGGGAGTTGTAGTTCTCCTACATCCAGAGAGCACTGTGGATTCAAACAATGATAGATCTGGACCAAACTTGGCACGAATATTCAATTTGCCCAAATATGAACACAGATGGAGTTTGGGGGAAATAGACCTTGACATTTGGGATTTGTAGTTACTGGGATTTATAGTTCACCTACAATCTTTCTGAATCCCACAAACGACAGAATTGGGGCAAATTTCGCACAAAGAACCCCCATGACCAACAGAAAATACTTAAGGCCATCCAGTCCAACTCTCTTCACCAGGGCAAGAAAATGGAATCAGAGCCCTGATCAGAGAGATATAGTATCATAGATTTGAAAGGGACCCCTAAAGAAGGACTACGATATGTTGCATGTTCCAGAGTAGGCAAGCCAGACACTCTCCACATCAACACTGACAAAGAAACAACAAGAAATACTGTTTACCCACAAGCATAAAGAAATTACATATATTAGAAACCAACACTTTCTCATTGCTTTATGTTCCAGATCAACAGACTGGGCCACAGCAACATGTGGCAGGGGACGGCTAGTAAATAAATAAATTCTAAAGTAAATGTGTACTAGATGGTAACCTATGAGATATTCTAAACATTAAATGGAGTGCATTGATTTCTTTATAATCATCATATTTGTTACCTGCATATTTCCTAAATGTATTGTTTCCATCTTGAAGTTTGCTTAAATTAGAGGTAGAACCAAGCAGACAAGACTTTATTATCAGCTAGAAAAGGATTATTCTCAATGTTCTTGTATAAGTTTTTATCCCCCCAGAAGCAAGAAAAGTGGTGAGCAGGGAAGTGAGAAAATTCCAGAAGAGAGAAAGAGAAGTGGACACAGATGTCCCTTCCGATAGTATGAGTGCGTTGACTGGTGATGTTCGTCATGCTTTCATTACTCTGGAATCCTAATTTAAAATTGAAATTATATCTAAATTCAATAGCTTGGTTTGCTTGACGTTTGCAGTTTATGGGTACAATGTAAAGAAACACACAAACCATTCAGGACTCTTTGTGCAATGAAGGCTGAAGAGATTTTAATCTTATTTTATTGATGCTTTGTTCATTGTTTTGACATTCCCTTTTATGAGTCACATCAAGTCAAGAGTGGTGAGTATCAGCAGGACAGTAGATCCACTGTGACTTTTAGTCGAAAGTGTCTAATTTTCTGGAATGTTTAGGCCCCTTCCACATAGCTGTATAAAACCACACATTATCTGCTTTGAACTGGGTTATATGGCAGTGTGGACTCAGACAACCCAGTTCAAAGGAGATAGTGTGGGATAATATGCCTTGATATTCTGGGTTATATGGCCCCTCAGTTCCCCGGAGAGATTCGTTAAACCAGTTTAGTTGTCTTAGGTAAAGGTAAAGTCTACTCATGTCTAATGTTAAGCCTAGTTGTGTCCGACTCTGGAGGGTGGTGCTCATCTCCATTTCTAAGCCAGCGTTGTCCATAGACACCACCAAGATCATGTGGGCAGCATGACTGAATGGAGTATCGTTACCTTCCCGCAGAAGTGGTACCTACTGATCTACTCACATTTGCATGTTTTCAAACTGCTAGGTTGGCAGAAGCTGGGGCTAACAGCAGGAGCTCACCCCGTTCCCCAGATTCAAACTGCCAACCGTTTGGTCAGCAAGTTCAGCAGTTCAGCAGTTTAACCTGCTGTAACACCCGAGGACCTTAGTTGTCGTATTTACATTGTTATTTTTCATTATGGTGGTGATGACAATGAGAGAAACAGAAAGAACCTATATGTACGATAGCAAAGATGTCAGTTAGCAGAACCATCGTACCTACCAAAAACTTTGATATTCCCACAGACATCTACTTTATTTTTTCCAGATTTTACCCCTCACCCCAAATACATTCATTTTTTTTTTATTTCTGTAGTCACATAAATTATTCAGCGATGGATTTCTGAGGTCCCAGATCTTTGATAGTCAGAATCTCAACGCCGTCCACTGAAAAAGAAAACACAAGAAATAAAACATGAAAAACCAGAAGAAAATTTCATCTTCACCTGGAAAACAAAAAAAATACTATTTTCTTCCCTCCAATATGGTAGACATGAAATATATTCTCCCTTCATTCCATTCATAACTGTCCTAAGGATTTCTCCATCCACAAAAGTGCAAAAAAAAAAACACCCTTATTTTGTTGTGTAGAAAACTACCAAAAAACCCAATATTTAGTGACATTTATTTATTTATTTACAGTCTTTATATTCTGCTGTTCTCTTCCCGCAGGGGACTCACGGCGGATTACAATGTACATATACATGGCAAACATTAAATGCCATAGACACCCAATATATATAGACAGACACACAGAGGCTATTTAACATTCCAGCTTCATTAGGGTATTCTGGCCACCAGGGGAGGTGTCATTTAACCCTCCATTTGTGACACTGAAGAAGTACTTCCTCATTCTTTGCATGCTTGCTGGAGATTTTTATGGCCTCGTAAATTAGTTAAATTAGCCTCTCACATAAGTGGTACCTTATTTTCCTACTTGACAGATGGAACTGTCTTTCGGGCTGCAAAGGTCAACAACAAGCTACACAAATTAGTTTGAAGCTCACTCCAACCCAGGTTGGCTTCGAACTCATGACCTTTTGGTCAGTAGTGATCTTAATGCAGCTGACTCCCAGCCAGCTGTGCCATAGGAGCATGGTATGCAAAGTTTTGCTGCTCAGTTATTCTTCCCAACTGTTTTCCTAAACTGTTGAGGAACCAATTTTTGGACTGGGAAATGAATATTATAAAATATTGCTTCAATCTGTAATGTAAAATCTCCTTGATCGTTCATTGACTGATTAATTGACTTAAAGCCCTACAAAACCTGTGCAAGCAATCATTATGCATCCTAGCAAAATTTGGTAAACATAAAAGGATCCAGTTCAGAATTAATGGAAGATCTGGGTTGCTGTGAATTTTCCAGACTGTATGGCCATGTTCCAGAAACATAATGGAAGATCAATGCACAAATGTAGCTTAGGACTACTCTTATAAGACATACTCGCAAAAAACATTGGTTCTATCCATTGTCAAAATTATATACGCAAGTACGTATTTTAAATCAGCATTTCCAAATTGTGCATGTGGCAGGGCTCAGGCTGCATTGCAGCAGGTGGTCAGTGGTTTGCTCTTCTCCACACTCACATGTCGTGGATTTCACTTTGTAGCCCCATTTCTTAAGGTTGGCTCTGCATCTCGTGGTGCCAGAGCGCAGTCTGTTCAGCGCCTTCCAAGTCGCCCAGTTTTCTGTGTGCCCAGGGGGGAGTCTCATTTGGTATCAGCCATTGATTGAGGTTCTGGGTTTTAGCCTGCCACATTTGGACTCTCGCTTGCTGGTGTGTTCCAGCGAGTGTCTCTGTAGATCTTAGAAAACTATTTCTTGATTTAAGTCGTTGATGTGCTGGCTGATAGCCAAACAGGGGATGAGCTGGAGATGTCTCTGCCTTGGTCCTTTCACTATTGGCTGCTACTTCCCGGTGGATGTCAGGTGGTGCAATACCGGCTAAACAGTGTAATTTCTCCAGTGGTGTCGGGCGCAGACACCTCATTAAGAGCCACATCCACTGTTTTAGCATGGTGAGATGTGTTCTACACTGGGCATGCATACTCATCCAAGAGAGGATGTAAGCCAAAACACACTGGATTTTGTTTAATGAGAAATGTGGTATTGTTTTCTTTCATATAAATAATTCTTACCTGCATCAGCCAAGATACCCGAGGAGAGGAGTAAGGAAAGAATACCAAATAACTTCATAATAAGAAAGGATATGTAGTCAGTTTCATCATTGTGGTTCTTGTGTCCCTGTGTACGTACCTGATAGGCTTTGGTGATCTGCAGCATACCCAGTCCCTGGAACACTTGAAAAGGAAGGTACCATCTCTCCCACAACCCCCTTCAATGCATGTGCCTCTCCTGGCTTTACAACGTGGCACAGGATCTCTGCAAGAAGAGAAAATACGGAAAGTAGAGCACAGGATATTAGGCCATGTCTGAAACTACTACAAAATGATTACAAATCTGCACTAGGATCAATAGAAGAGATTTTCTTGATAGCAAATACCAGCCTGTGGAAATGTCCTGCCAAGGGGAAATTTATTTATTTATTTATGATATTTCTACCCCGCCTTTCTTGAACCCAAAGGTGATTCAAGGCGGGTTTATAACATAGGCAAGTATGCGATGCCATTAAAACAATGAAAAATTAGAAGAAACATTTAAAACACAATTGTAAAATACATATATTCAAAGCTTTATAAACTAGGACGCGGAACAATGGCTTCAAACTACAAGAGAGGAGATTCCATCTGAACATGAGGAAGAACTTCCTGACTGTGAGAGCCGTTCAGCAGTGGAACTCTCTGCCCCGGAGTGTGGTGGAGGCTCTTTCTTTGGAAGCTTTTAAACAGAGGCTGGATGGCCATCTGTCAGGGGTGATTTGAATGCAATATTCCTGCTTCTTGGCAGGGGGTTGGACTGGATGGCCCATGAGGTCTCTTCCAACTCTTTGAATCTATGATTCTATGATTCTATATAAAACCACTACCTTCACTGGTAGCCTTGTTATCTGCAATCATCATCTAAGCAATTCCAGTATTTGATTTCACATAGTTCCATGATTATCTAATGCGTTAGGTTCTCAAAGGCTTGCTCAAAAAGCCATGTTTTCGTTTTACTACAGAAGGTCAGGAGGGAAGGGGCTGATCTAATATCCCTAGGGAGTTCCACAGTCATGGGGCCATCACAGAGAAGGCCCTGTCTGTCATCCCTGCCAGTTGCGCCTGCGAAGAAGATGGGACTGAGAGCAGACGATCTTAAGCTCCTAGATGGTTCATAGTGAGAGATATGTTCGAACAGCTAAGCTGGGCCGGAACCGTTTAGGGCAGTGATGACCTGGAAAGCCTGGCTGTTTCCCTGGCATGGGCTGGCAGCCATTTTAAGGAGGCGGAAGGGGCGGGGCCAACTGAGGCGCCTTCACGACCCCCTGAAAATGGCCCAGCGATCCCCCTGGGGGTCGCGACCCCCAGGTTGAGAACCGCTGGTTTAGGGCTTTATAGGCTAAAGCCAGCACTTTGTAAAATTAAGATTCCTGTGATTCTATAGCATTGAGCCATGGCAGTTACATTTATTCAATAGTGCAGCTGCCCCCAGGTGTTTTAGAGAAAGACAAGATATCTGTCCAAATAATGAAGAAAGGAATATTTACGGTTTGCAGCAATTGACATCTGGCGCACACAGTCCATGGAAAACCATATCTGTTCTACATGGAAGGCTCGTGCATTTTGCTCCCCAATAGATACAGTCTTCTTCTGATATAAATTTGTCTTGAGGAACTGAATAAGAAAAAGAGGGAATTTATATCAGATTATGCGTTTACACTTCACTCCCTATCAGTCCTTTCTTGACATTTAAGTTACCTGTTATGATGAACACACTACACTTTGTCTGCTGCTAAACAGAATTTTTAGCAAAAGTTTTAGATCATGAGCGGCAAAGTTTGGACTACAGACCACATGTAGATTACAAGGGCTTTTTTGTGGTCCTCAGGATCAAAAACACCCTCAAATGCTGCCAAATGAGCCCTACAGGAAGTGTTTCCCAAATCTCCTCTCTTAACTAGGTAAAGGTTTCCCCTGTCTAGTCATGTCTGATTCTAAGGAATGGTGCTCATCTCCATTTCTAAGCCAAAGAGCCGGCATTGTCCATAGACACCTTCAAGGTCATGTGGCCAGCATGGCTGCATGGAGTGCTATTTTCTTTCCGCCGAAACTGTACCTATTGATCAGGCCCGTAGCCAGGATTTCGTTTCGGGGGGGGGGGGCTGAATTTTTTTTCAGGGGGGGTTTCGGGGGGGCTGAGTTTCGGGGGGGGGCTGAGTCTGAGTGAAAGAGGGTCTAGCCTAGCAAACCTTTTGTATCATTACCCCAATACCCCCATGCATATGGGATATATTGAGTATGGTGATCAGATCATGATATGAATAAACATAACAGTTTAAATAATGCACCATTAAGGCCTTTTCGCGAACCACCATGAAAATTTCGGGGGGGGGGGGGCTGAAGCCCCCCGAGCCCCCCCCCCCGGCTACATGCCTGCATTGATCTACTCACATTGGCATGTTTTTGAACTACTAGGTTGGCAGAAGCTGGGGCTAACAGTGGGAGCTCACCCTACTCCCCCCCAGATTTGAACTGCCAACTTTTTGGTCAGCAAGTTCAGCAGCTCAGCGGTTTAACCTGCTGCACCACCAAGGGGCCTTCTTCTCCTAACTAAAACACATCAAAACCTAATTGTAAAATAGCATCTGTCTCTGAAAAACCTAATCTTCTTTTGTATGGAATATATTCTCCAAAACCATTAATTCCTGGAAAATAAATACATCTCACCTATGTATTCTAACTGTAGAATAACTTTAGGGACAGTTAGAATTCCAGCCAAACCTTCTGTTCACCAAGGACCTATCCAGACAGGCCTAAAATGCGGGACCTATCCAAGGTTCCTCTGAGGCGTCCAAATGAGCATGTAGCCAAGCCCCTCATGTATGTTTTGGGGGGTAATGGGGGGCTGGATCCATACCTTCCTGGGTCGATCTCGGGTTAACGCAGGAGGGCATGGAGCTATCCCCCAAAAGAAAGTCCAGGATATAGAGTGGATGCAGGGACAAAATCCTGGGAGGAACTGGGATTTAGACATGTCTGGAAGCTTTTATGTGGTAGTTGAAGCTGAGTGTCATTGGTTTCATGTATGTCTTCAAGGCATAGCTTCCCTTTCTCTCTGATATGCAATTTGGTTTTATCTATTATTTATTTATTCACAGGGTTGTTGTAGGTTTTGGGGGCTATAGGACCATGTTCTAGAAGCATTCTCTCCTGACGTTTCGCCTGCGTCTATGGCAAGCATCCTCAAAGGTTGTGAGATCTATTTATTTACAGTTTTTTATATACTGCTTTTCTCACCCCTGGGGAGACTCAAAGTGGTTTACAAAAAAATGGCAAAATTCAATGCCTTACATACATAAACCAAATCATACATCAAACAGCATATGACTAAGCATACAATACAATAGGAAAAAATCACCATAAGATAATAGGACATTTTAACATGAAGTATTACCATTAAAAACACAATAAAAACATTAAAACCACATGATCCAAACACTATAACCCACTTGAACACATGCTAACAAAATGTTCAATTAAAAATAAACATTTACAAAATATAAACAAAAAGAGGGAATGCAATATGTTTAAAAGTCCAATCTGTGGGACAGTAAGTCTACAAATGAGCTCTCAAACTAGGTTGTTGTAGGTTTTTTCGGGCTAAATGGCCATGGTCTAGAGGCATTCTCTCCTGACGTTTCGCCTGCATCTATGGCAAGCATCCTCAGAGGTAGTGAGATCTGTCGGAATTAGGAAAAAGTGTTTATATATCTGTGGAATGACCAGGGTGGGACAAAGAACTCTTGTCTACTGGAGCTAGGTGTTAATGTTTCAACTGACCACCTTGATTAGCATTTGATAGCCTGGAAGTGCCTGGAGCAATCTTTTGTTGAGAGGTGATTAGATGTCCTTGTTTGTTTCCTCTCTGTTGTTGTGCTGTTGTAATTTTAGAGTTTTTCATACTGGTAGCCAGATTTTGTTCATTTTCATGGTTTCCTCCTTTCTATTCAAATTGTCCACATGCTTGTGTATTTCAATGGCTTTTCTGTGTAGTCTGACATGGTGGTTGTGAGAGTGGTCCAGCAAACTGTTGGGACTTCTTGAAAGGATATACCTGTATATAGACACATGAAGCTACTGTCCATCCTAGTCTGCAAAACTCTACATAGGTTGATGAAGGTGTCCAAGCTGTCCCAGACTGACTCACAGTAATTATTATTATTATTATTATTATTAACAGCAACAACAACAATTTATATTCTGACCTATCTCCCCGAGGGGACTAATTGGGGATTTGATGGCATTATGGCTTGAGTATTAGACAACATCTCAAGAGATCAGGGTTCAAATAGCTACTTGGACATGGAAACTAATGGGTGACCTTAGGCAAGTCACACTCTCAGCCTCAGAAGAATTCAGCACCAAACCTCTTCTGAGCAAATATAGCCAAGAAAAATCCACTTATGTTTTCACTTTATTTAGAATTCAATATGTAACTATTCTTTAAAAAAACTTTTACTATCAGTCCACACATATAAACTTTGTTTTGGAGGATTTGATTATTTACAAATTTGATTAAAATGTTCTCTTTAGAAAGGACTAGGTCCTCCAGTGTGACTCTACAGTCAATATCTGCAAGAGATTGACCACTGAGTCATGCTGGAGGATTTAGCAATTCCTTGATGAGATGTTCTCTCCAGTTTAAAAAGTGGATTTTTATTGGGTTGTTGTAGATTTTTCAGGCTGTTTTTTTTATTCATGGTATACCTACTTTCATGAGGTCATGTGCCCATAAACCCCAGTGAATATGAAGGACAGAATGCATTATCTAATTTATTTTAACATCCCCAGATATGGTTCTTACCTGCATCAACCAGCAGCCCCAAGAAGAGGAGTGCAGCTAAAACAGCAAATAATTTCATGGCAAAAATGAATTCTGGCTTCACAATGTCACTAAGTGAGAGACATAATACAGAGGTGAAATTAGACACAAATCATTCACCTGGTCAAGATCCAAATCTGTTTGGATTCATCTTAGAATCATAGAATCATTGAGTTGGAAGAGACCTCACTGGCCATCCAGTCCAATCTCCTGCCAAGAAGCAGGAAAATTGGATTCAAAGCACCCCTGACAGATGGCCACCCAGCCTCTGTTTAAAAGCCTCCAAAGAAGGAGCCTCCACTACACTCCTGGTCAGAGAGTTCCACTGCTGAATCACAGTCAGGAAGTTCTTCCTAATGTTCAGGTGGAATCTCCTTTTCTGTAGTTTGATGCCATTGTTCCATTGCGTTCTAGTCTTCAGAACAGCAGAAAACAAGCCTGCCCCTTCCTCCCTATGACTTCCTCTCACATCTTGATCCATGGCCCTCATCATGTCTCCTTCAGCCTTCTCCAGGTTAAACATGCCCACCTCTTTAAGCCACCCCTCATAGGGCTTGTTCTCCAGACTCTTGATCATTTTAGTCATCCCACTCTGGACACATTCCAGCTTGTCAACATCTCCCTTCAACTGTGATGCCCAGAACTGGACACAGTAGTCCAGGTGTGGTCTGACCAAAGGAGAAGAGAGAGGTAGAATGACTTCCCTGCATCTACACTAGACCCCTATTTATACAGGCCAAAATCCCAATGGCTTTTTTGCCACTGCATGACATTGTCGGCTCATGTTTAACTTGCTGTCCACAAGGACTCCGAGATCTTTTTCACACGTACTGCTGTTGGCCCAGGTGTCTCCCATTCTGCCTCTTTGTATTTCATTTTTTTTCTGCCTAAGTGGACTATCTTGTTCGCCTATCCTTTGCCACAATTGCAAGCATGAAGTCTTTGCTTCTTATACACATAACTCTGTAATAGCACTGAAGGAAAACAAAAGCAGAGGAAATCTATACAATTGCTCTTTCTAGGAAAGGAGAAAGTAGACTTGCCAGAATGTATGGAAATTGTTGCTGTCTTTTTTGTGGAATATTTTACATTATTTGGCAGTATATTATGGACGTCAAATTTGTAATATTCTAGAGAGATTGGTGGAAAATATTATTATTTGCTGTCAAGTCACTTTCAACTTTTGACAACCTTATGGATGAGAGAGGTCCCAAATATCCTGTTTCTAACAGCCCTGGTCAGATTTTGCAAACTTGAGTCAGTGGATGCCTTTTTTGACCTCATCCACCTGTAATGTGGCCTTCTTTTATTATTACCTTCAGCTTTAGTGACCATTCGTGTCTTCTCAACTGAGTCATGTCCTTTCATGTTATGTCCTTAGTTTAGTTACTTCGGTTTCTAGAGGGAGCTCAGGCTTGATTTGCACTCAAGCCCATTTATTTCTCTTTGTGACAATCCATGGTGAGTTGATTCCCTTTCTGACAATTTCCCAGCCCACATAAGCATTGGGTAGAATAAAACTATAATAAATAGCCATGTGTAGAAATCAACACATATGATTCTGAGATGGGTACTTAGGAAGAGAAAACTGAAGATCTCTCCACATGTCTTTCTCTTCCTTTTTGATGTTGATGAACCACAACTCCCAGATTTCAAAAACAGCCCCCCTCGAACCCCACAAGTATTCAATATTGGCCATGAAGGTAGTGTAGGTAGTTAGTGCAAGTATGGTGCAGCTCTATTGTGGGCTGGGTTCAGAGTGCTCTTTGATTGTAGATAAACTATAAATCTCAGCAACTACAACTCCCGAATGTCAATATCTATTTTCCCCCAAACTCCACCAGTGTTCATA
Organism: Anolis sagrei; assembly: GCF_037176765.1. Taxonomy (NCBI): domain Eukaryota; kingdom Metazoa; phylum Chordata; class Lepidosauria; order Squamata; family Anolidae; genus Anolis; species Anolis sagrei. Next base: position 11,561,576 of record NC_090021.1, read on the forward strand.
TTTGGACATATTGAGTATCCGTGCCAAGTTTGGTCCAGATCCATCATTGAGTTGTTGTAGGTTTTTCAGGCTGTATGGCCATGTTCTAGAAGCATTCTTTCCTGATATTTCGCCTGCATGTATGGCAGGCATCCTCAGAGGTTGTGAGGTCTGTTAGAAACTAGGAAAACTGGGTTTATATGTCTGAGGAATGTCCAGTGTGGGAGAAAGAACTCTTGTCTGTTGGAGGTGAGTGTGAATGTATCAATTGGCCACCTTGATTAGATGCAGGTGAAATGTCAGGAGAGAATGCTCTAGAACATGGCCACACAGCCAAAAAAACCCTACAAGAACCCAATGATTCCGGCCATGAAAGCCTTCAACAATACATAGATTCATCATTATTTGAGTCCACAGTGCTCTCTGGATGTAGGTGAATTACAACTCCAAAACTCAAGGTCAGTGCCCACCAACCCCTCCAATATTTTCTGTTGGTCATGGGAGTTCTGTGTGCCATATTGGTTCAATTCCATTGTTGATGGAGTTCTGAATGACCTTTGATTGTAGGTTAACTATACATCCCAGCAACTACAAATCCCAATTGACAAAATCAGTGCCACCCCCCACCCCACTCCACCCCACCAGTATTCAAATTTGGGCATATCAAGTATTTGTGCCAAATTTGGTCCAGTAAATGAAAATATATCCTGCATATCAGATATTTACATCACGATTCATAACAGTAGCAAAATTACAGTTATGAATAGCAAAAAAAATAATTTCATGGTTGGGGGTCATCACAACATGAGGAATTGTATCAAGGGGTCGTGGCATTAGGAAGGTTGAGAACCACTGGTTTAGAATCAAATTTCAGAAATACCTAGAGTCAAAACTTTAAAAAAAAAATTCCTGGAGACATTAAAACAATTTGAGGTTATAGGCAATCTGAAATGCTTTGAAAATTTTAACCAACAAAATAAACATCTTGTAAGCACTATGAGATATGCAAATTGCATTGGACATTCTCAAGTTTCAGTTATTGTGTCTTTCAACATCTTGGAGTCCCTCCAGAAAAGAAAAAGGTCTCTGGAAATCCCAGGTTTTGTAACTGTACAAACCAATATTATTTTGGAGAGCCACATAACGTGTTCCTCATGCTGAGAACTCTTGGATTACCAAGGACTCTTTACTCCTACTTCCCAGGTCAGTTTAAAATTAACTCAGTATTTTCCAAAATGAAATGTATCTCTACTTGACATTCTGCATATGTTATCCCAGGGCTAACTTGGGGCCCTTCCAGACAGGCCCTATATCCCAGGATCTGATCCCAGGTTTATGACAGATTATCTGGCAGTGTGGACTCATATAATCCAGTTTAAAACAGAAAACCTGGGATCAGATCCTGGGATATATGGCCCTTCCAGACAGTCATATAACCCAAATATCAAGGAAGATAATCCACAATATCTGCTTTGAAGTGGATTATCTGAGTCCACACTGCCATATAATCTAGTTCAATATGAATGTTATACAGCTGTGTGGAAGGGGCCTAAGATGCAAATTGAACACCGTGTAGTTAAACAATAAAAAAGATTGAATGAAATTAGGAATAAATCTAAATTTAATTTTAAAAACATACACAGGTGGTCCCCAAGTTACAAACATCTGCAATTAATAACAGGGCTGAGATAACAGGAAGAGAGAATTCCACCACTAGGAAGGGAAATCCACTCTTGGAAGAGTTATCATGGGGGAAAGGCTGTGTCAACCAATCCTTTATAACCAATACTTATTTCCCCAACCAGTCATTTTTTTTCAAATTCCAGTTCTCACAGGTCCCTTCCATGCAGCTATATAATTCCTCATTGAACTGGATTATATGGCAGTGTGGACTCAGATAATCCAGTTCCAAGCAGATATAGAATCATAGACTCATAAAGTTGGAAGAGACCTCATGGGTCATCCAGTTCAACCACTTGCCAAGAAGCAGGAAAATCTCATTCAAATCACCCCCGACAGATGGCCATCCAGCCTCTGTTTAAAAGCCTCCAAAGAAGAAGTATCCACCACACTCTGGGACAGAGAGTTCTACTGCTGAAAGGCTCTCACAGTCAGGAAGTTCCTTCTCATGTTCAGGTGGAATCTCCTTTCCTGTAGTTCAAAGCCATTGTTCAGTTGTGTCCTAGTCTCCAGGGCAGCAGAAAACAAGCTTGCTCCCTCCTCCCTATGACATCCCCTCACCTCTTGATCCCTGGCCCTCACCATGTCTCCTCTCAGTCTTCCCTTCTTCAGGCTAAACATGCCCAGCTCTTTAAGCCACACTTCATAGGGCATGTTCTCCAGACCCTTGATCTTTTGAGTTGCCATCTTCTGGACTCATTCCAGTTTGTCAACATCTCCCTTCAATTGTGGTGCCCAGAATTGGACACAGCATGATTGCAGGTGTGGTCTGATCAAGGCAGAATAGAAGGATAGCATGACTTCCCTAGATCTAGACACTATATTCCTATTTATGTAGGACAAAATCCCATTGGCTTTTTTTGCCACTGCATGACATTGTTGACTCATGTTTCACTTGTTGTCCATGAGGACTCCAAGATCTTTTTCACGCGTACTGCTGTTAAGTATTGTGGATAATCAGCCTTGATATTCTGGGTTATATGGCTGGATGGAAGGCCCCACAGCAGGCATGTAGCCAGGGGGGGGGCTCGGGGGGCTTCAGCCCCCCCCCGAAATTTTCATGGTGGTTCGCGAAAAGGCCTTACTGGTGCATTATTTAAACTGTTATGTTTATTAATATCATGATTTGATCACCATTCTCAATATATCCCATATGTATGGGGGTATTGGGGTAATGATACAAAAGGTTTGCTAGGCTAGACCCTCTTTCACTCAGACTCAGCCCCCCCCGAAACTCAGCCCCCCCCAAAACCCCCCCTGAAAATTTTTTAGCCCCCCCCGAAACGAAATCCTGGCTACGGGCCTGCCCCACAGGGATAGAAAGTGAAGTGAAATCATCCGAACAGGGGCACAACTAAAAATGTCCTTTTTCCAACTTACATACAAATTCAACTTAAGAACAAGCCTACTGGGGACTGCCTGTACGTAACTTGCCTGCAATATGCTTATCACTGGGGACTGCCTTTAATTGCAATTGCCTCCCCTTCTTTGTGGGTTCAACCTTTGTGGATTTGATTATAAACCAACTAGCTGTCCCCTGCCACGTGTTGCTGTGGCCCAGTCTGGTGATCTGGAAAATAAAGTAATGAGAAAGTGTTGGTTTCTAATATATGTAATTTCTTTATGCTTGTGAGTAAACAGTATTTATTGCTGTTTCTTTGTCAATGTTGATGTGGAGATTGTCTGCTTTGCCTACTCTGGAACATGCAACATATAATTGTCTTTCTTTAGGGGTCCCTTTCCAATCTATGATGCTATATCTGTGTGTGTGTGAATCACCTATATCTATATCTATGTCTGGATGGCTCTTTGTCAAAAGGGCTTTGATTATGTTTTCTTGCCCTGGTGAATGGAGTTGGACTGGATGGCCTTAAGTATTTTCTGTTGGTCATGGGAGTTCTGTGTGGGAAGTTTTCCCCAATTCTGTCGTTGGTGGTCAGAATGCTCTTTGATTGTAGGTGAACTATAAATCCCAGTAACTACAACTCCCAAATATCAAGGTCTATTTGCCCCAAACTCCATCCGTGTCCATATTTGGGCATATGTAATATTTGTGCCAGGTTTGGTCCAGATCCATCATTGTTTGAATTACAATGATCTACAACTCCCAAACTCCAATAGTGTTCACATTTGGGCATATTGAGTATTCATGTAGAACTTGGTCCAGATCCATCATTGTTTGAGTCCACAGTGATCTCTGTATGTAGGTGAACTACAACTCCAAAACCAAAGGACACTGCCCACCAAACCCTTCCAGTATTTTCTGTTGGTCATGGGAGAATTGTGTGCCAAGTCTGGTTCAATTCCATCGTTGCTGGGGTTCAGAATGCTCTTTGATTGTAGGTGAACTATAAATCCCAGCAACCACAACTCCCAAATGTCAAGATTCTATTTTCCCCAAACTCTACCAGTGTTCACATTTGGGCATATTGAGTATTCGTGTAGAGTTAGGTCCAGATCCATCATTGTTTGAGTCCACAGTGATCTCTGGATGTAGATGAACTACAACTCCAAAACCAAAGGACACTGCCTACCAAACCCTTCCAGTATTTTCTGTTGGTCATGGGAGAATTGTGTGCCAAGTTTGGTTCAATTCCATCATTGGTGGGGTTTAGAATACTCTTTGATTGTAGGTGAACTATAAATCCCAGCAACTACAACTCCCAAATTAGAAAATCATTTTTTTTAGTGAAGGACATACATTAGGTTCTGAGGTGTCTTGTGTCCAAATTTGGTGTCAATTCTTCCAGTGGTTTTTGAGTTATGTTAATCCCACAAATGAACATTACATTTTTATTTATATAGATAACAATAACAAATCTCTGGCCAGCTTTCTCCCAAAGCTGACCATACTGAAAGACCTAGAAATCCTTTGAGTGAATGAATGTGATCTTGGCTGAGAATGTATAACACAGATTATAACTAGCAGTACAAATGATCATATCAAAACAACTGAATTGGAAAACAGTTATAAAAAAACAACAAGCACAAGACCTCCCATTCTAGATCTCTTCCTCAATAACCCAGTTGCCCAAAATCTTCGTAAATAAAAAGAGTCCTTGCCTACCAGCTGAATGTCAGTGATGCAGGATCCAGAGGAAAAGGCAACCAGATCTTTTGGTTTTATGGATATGGCAAGAATCACAGGGATGCAATGAGGACAATCATAAAAGAGAATGCACTTAAAAGGGAAAGTTTAGGTCCCGCCTAGTTATGAAGCAACATTTCTGTTGGCAGTCAGGTGTGTTGATTTTGCACCTTTAATGACCTCTACTAGCACATATTTTAACTACGTCACAACTTTAAGAACACATTAACCCTAATTGGTGTCTCTGGAATGATCTGCTGCGCTACCAATTCCAGTACTTACGATCAAAATGTGAAATAAATGCAAATAAAAGGAAGTATTACTCATTTCAGTCCTTGGATTTCACTTGAGGCCCTTCCCCACATCCCTATATCCCAGAACATCAAGGCAGAAAATCCCACAATATCTGCTTTGAACTGAGGGGCAATCCAAACATCTACCGCAATAAAGGAAGGGCTGTCCAGAAAATGTTATGGACAGTCCCGAATTAGTTTGCCACAAACCAGGAAAACCCTGGTTTGTGGTTAATTAATTTGATAGCGGATTTATTCCATGCCTTCTTGGAAGATGCAGGATCAATCCACTATTTCCAGTTCTGGACTGCAGAATACTGCAGTCCAAATAGTATTCCTACAGTTTAAATACGTCTGGTAAATTATGGGAATACCCACACCCCTCCCCCCATAGAAAAGTAATGAATACTTACCCGGCCTCCATTACAAGCCTCGGCTGGCTCTCTCTCTCTTTTTTTTAAATATATTTTTTATTGGTTTTCTTAGAATACATCAATACCTTCAATACTCTTATATTCCATCCTTAATTCATTACATCAACTATAAGTGTGTATATATATATATATATATATATATATATATATATATCTTTTGTGTGTGTGTGTGTGTATATATATATATTCACCTCTGTGCCACACACCCCCCCCCCCCCCCCCCTCCAAGCCACTTCAATTTACATTCTCTTTCCAAAATACCATTTCTTCTTGTGGAGGTAATTTCCCATCTACTTCTTTTAAGCCATTCCCAATAAATTTTCCCCAAACTTCATCAAAGTCATTTTCCTTCCATACCCCTTTCCTGATTCTTAACCTACATGTCAATTTATCGTTTATTGCTATTTTCCATAGTTCTTTATACCATTCTTCAATTGATATATTTATTTTACCTTTCCAATTCTTCACTATCAGTAATCTTGCTGCAGTTAACATGTTATCTATTGCATCTTTCTCTGTTTTTTTTCAATTTCTTAACATTATATAGCGACAACAATGCAATGCTTGCGCTTTTCCCTATCTTCATATCCATTATAGCTTCTATCTCTCCAAATACCTTCCCCCAAAATTCATTTAGGTATTTACATTGCCACCACATATTGGCCAGCTCTCTTGGTACATAGAAATGACGCTTAGGGATTTTTTTTGCAATTTGAATTAATTGCTGCTGTGCTGGTACGGCTGTACCAGGAGCTCCAACTCTATTTGCTTTGTTTTAAATGTTTGCTTTGTTTTAAATGTTTGCAGGCCAAGGTTTCAGGGATTCTGCAGAAAGGTGGCTTCATTTGGTTGCAGTCGTAGGGCAAGTCACCTGTCCATAATCATTAAGTATTGGTTCTGCCCCTTGTTCAGGGCAATTGGGAAGGGAAGGGAGCCATTTTTAGTTAGTCTCAGTAAGGAAAGCTAATTTAGAGGACATGTACAAGCTTCTCCTGTGCAAAAGCTTCAACCCTTAAGACTTTCCGGGGGAGAACAGTCTTAAGAGCATCCAAAGATCTCCAAAGATTTCCAGGAAAGCAGCCCTAAAGCTCTGAGGAATTTCAGAGGGTAAACAGTTTGGAAGACCAAAGAACTCCAGCTGGAGAATCTACTGGCCTTACTGGTAGGTCCACTCAGTGCTCGAGACGCAGTTCGACCCGGTAGCGGAGCCCACATCAGTAAGACTTAGATTACAGTCAGCCTGGAAGAAGTTAAAAAGGGATTTTCCTTTAAAGCAAAGAAACAGATATTGAAGACAGTTGCCTGTCCTTCGTGGACAAGATTAGAAAGCCACCAGTTGCATAAAAGCCTGGAATCATTTGTTTAACTTTACTGAAGACAAGAGAAGTTTCTGTTTGATTGTTTATTAATAAAGAACTTTGTTATACTTCACAAGCCATCTAAAGACCATTTGTGGTGGAAAATCTTTGAGAACTTCTCTTCGGGGGGGCCCTGGCTTCCCACTGGGCTCAAGTTGCACGTCCTATTTTAAAGGCAATTCTTTACAGGCCCAGCGTGTGACAGAACAGATGCATTGTGCACCAGTTTCCAGAGAAACAGAAAAAAAATGTACCCCTTACTCAATGTGACACCCTTTCCAATATTTAAACATGGCTCCCTCTTGGCCGTTGCGAGCAGTTGTGTTGATTTCAGAACAGGGCACTGACCAAGAAGGCAGAAAAAGTGATTGTTTAAACCCCAATCCTTCTGATATCAGTAAAGGAACCTGTAATGGTTAGGAGCTTGGTTAAAGCTTCATGGCCATCTAGAAGCAGTGGTGGCAACAGTCCAAGGGAGAGAGGGTGATAGCACAGTGTCCATCTGGACAGCAAACCAAACCAGGTCTGATTTACACAGCAGACCAAATCAGACCTGATCCAGCAGTCCAGATTGTCCTAGAGTTACCAGAAAACTCTAAAGGATACTCCAAGGTTATACCAGGAAATACACATCAGATGTAGTGGAACATTATGGGACGAGTCTGGGTTTTCATGCAGATGTAGATTGTTTTACCTGTGTGAGTTGTATTTCAGAGGAAGGAACTGGCAATACAACCACCATGTTTTTAAAAACTGTATTTTATTTATTTGTCCTGTCAGGGCAACCAGTCAATTGTATTACATTTCTAACTGAACAAAACAAACAAACAGACAAAATACAAAATTTGTGAGTTTGGTAGTTGATTAAATGTCCTTTGACCAGTACCTGGCCACTTGGAGTGCTTCTGGTGTTGCTGCAAGAAGGTCCTCCATTGTGCATGTAGCAGGGTTCAGGTTGCATTGCAGCAGGTGGTCAGTGGTTTGCTCTTCTCCACACTCACATGTCGTGGATTCCACTTTGTGGCACCATTTCTTGAGGTTGGCTCTGCATCTCGTGGTGCCAGAGCGCAGTCTGTTCAGCGCCTTCCAAGTCGCCCAGTCTTCTGTGTGCCCAGGGGTGAGTCTCTCATTTGGTATCAGCCTTTGGTTGAGGCTCTGGGTTTGAGCCTGCCACATTTGGACTCTCGCTTGCTGGTGTGTTCCAGCGAGTGTCTCTGTAGATCTTAGAAAACTATGTCTAGATTTAAGTCGTTGACGTGCTGGCTGATACCCAAACAGGGGATGAGCTGGAGATGTCTCTGCCTTGGTCCTTTCACTATTGGCTGCTACTTCCCGGTGGATGTCAGATGGTGCAATACCAGCTAAGCAGTGTAATTTCTCCACTGGTGTAGGGTGCAGACACCCCATGATAATGTGGCATGTTTCATTAAGAGCCACATCTACTGTTTTAGCATGGTGAGATGTGTTCCACACTGGGTATGTATACTCGGCAGCAGAGTAGCATAGCACAAGGGCAGATGTCTTCACTGTAAAAACTCTGTGAAATATTGAGAGGCAACCTGAAGGCAAACACACACACGCAAGTCAGTTACTTTTCTCCAGTTGAGATTATCTTTCCAGGACAGTTAGATGATATTTTATTTTAAATATGTTGTGTTATGTCCAAAGCAATTACAATTAACAGCAAACCCCAAGTTTCGGCGGTGTCCAGGGAGCATTTGCACAACTCAAACTTGTGCGCCAGTTGCGCCCGTACCTTGGGAAGTCTGACTTGGCCACAGTAGTCCACGCTCTGGTTACATCCCGGATTGATTACTGCAATGCGCTCTACGTGGGGTTGCCCTTGAAGACTGCCCGGAAGCTTCAGATGGTCCAGCGCTCGGCGGCCAGGTTGCTAACGGGAGCGGCACTCAGGGAGCATACCACTCCTCTGCTGAACCAGCTCCACTGGCTGCCAATCCGCTACCGGGCACAATTCAAGGTGCTGGCTTTAGCCTATAAAGCCCTAAACGGTTCTGGCCCTGCTTACCTCTCTGAACGCATCTCCACCTATGAACCGACCAGAACATTAAGATCGTCTGGGGAGGCCCTGCTCTCGATCCCGCCTGCGTCACAGGCGCGCTTGGCGGGGACAAGAGACAGGGCCTTCTCAGTGGTGGCCCCTCGGCTATGGAATGCCCTACCGGCAGACATCAGACAGGCACCTTCGCTGCTGACGTTTTGGAGAATGGTTAAGACCTGGCTTTATGAACAAGCGTTTGGTTAAGCAGTGCAACCAATCATAGGAAGACGGTAAATGGAACATAGGAATGGCACAAGGATTATGAGAACGGATCTGATTTCAACTGAGGCGTTATGTTATGTCTGTTTTGTTTATCTGTCTTGTTGATTGTTAACTGTTGTGGATTGATGCTGTTGATCCTGTTTGTTGCATTGTTATGTTTTAATTGCACTGACACTGTTTGATAATTGTACCATGTAAACCGCATTGAGTCGCCTGTTAAGGGCTGAAAAATGCGGTATAGAAATAAAGCAAATAAATAAATAAATAAATAATGTGCATGTACAAAAAAGAAATTAAAATGTGCCAATACAATAAAAATGATCTTACCATTGATTACAACAAAAGTGATAAGAATAACCAAATTTTAAAAAATTGATATCACAGACAGTTAAATATTAAACTGCATTTTTTTTTGTCGTGTCAGGAACAACTTGAGAAACTGCAAGTCACTTCGGGGGGGGGGGGGAGAATTGACTGACTGTGAGAACATTGCCCAGGTGTTGCCCAGATGTTTTGATATTTCACCATCCTTGTGGGAGGCATCTCTCATGTCCCTGCATGGGGAGGTGGAGCTGACAGGGGAAGCTCATCCGCACTCTCCCTGGATTCAAACCTCTGACCTGTCGGTCTTCAGTCCTGCCGGCACAAGAGTTTAACCCACTGTGCCACTGGGGGTTGATCAGGCCACTTGCCAAGAGATTAGAAGCCTCTCTTTTTTACGTATCTAACTCCCCATCTATTGAGGAAAGGATATTGTGCATCCTTTCTAAAACTGTGCAGGTACAGCTGTACCAGGAGCTCCAATTTTGTTTGCTTTGCATTGAATGTTTGTTGTAGTCCTAAGTTTCAGGGACTCTGCAGATAGGTGGCTTCTTTTGGATGCAATTATAGGGCAAGCCACCTGTCAATTATCGTTAGGTTCCTTGGTCCCACCCCCTTTTTGGGTTTTGGAGGGAACAGGAGTTATTTTGGGTTCAGTCCACACAGACAAGCCTTTCATGCAGGACATAATACCAAGAGCTCCTGTAGAAAGCTTCGTCTTCTACGGCTTGGCCGGGGAGATATACAGCCCACAGCTTGGCCAGGGTTATACAGCCCTACAGCTCCATTGCTCAAGGACTTCAGTCAGCCATCACGGAAACCTGAATTCTTTTTCCCCTGGAAGTCTACAAAGCTCTGCTTGGTAAGGGTCACTCACGGAAGCCAGAAGCAGTGGGTACCGGGTGCAGGGGCTCCACGCCAACAGATGCAAAGACAGACTGCCCAGATTAGAAGCTAAGGATTTCCCCATTAGTTACAGTTATGAAGATAGTGCCTGTTCCCTGTGGACAAGATTGAGAGAGAGCCAATAGACTGTTAAGAAAGCCTTAAAGTACCTGTTATTTCATCAATAAAGAACTTTGTTGAACCTTTAAGCAATCTAAAGACTCTGTTTAGGAAATCCAAAGACCTTTAATCTGAGGCAGCCCCGGCGTCCCGTTGGGCACACAGAATTTATGTCCTGTCTACAGTTTTATGCACAGGCCCAGCGTGTGACAGCACAAAAACTGTACCATACCTCCATCTATCCATAGAGCCTTTGACCTGTTCTCAAGACTACATTGCCATACTCTCTTGATCATAACATAATCTGATGACCTTATCATAAAGGCCAAGAGAAGCGATTTGCTTCGTCTGGCTTTCAGGGAGGAAAGAGGGAGCTGTAAGGTGAATCTCTCACCCTGCATGCAGCTTCCTCTTGCAACACTTTTTCCATCATTGCACAAACTGAGTCAAATGGGAAAGTTTGTTGATCATTCTCGTGAGCAAACTAGCCTATCATGGAGTGGATTTTGTTAAGAACAAATTTAGCATGCTTAGTATAGTTAGCCCAGTGGTATGAAATCTAATAAAACAAGGTATTATGAATTGGATGCCAAGAACCAAAGGTCAGTGATGTTTGCTTTATAACAAGTTTGGTTACTATCCTTCAGTTTTGTGCGAAAATACTGTGATAATAAGAATCAAAACACATGTCCATCTTTTTACCGCATTGTAGTAGGAGATTGGTGGGACATGTCAGCACATTAGGTCAAGGTGGTCAAGCTGAAAAAGTTATATGAGATTTTTCTAGGAATTGATATTTATACAAATACATACGCTGGGTTGGGAAACTCTTTTCAGTCTTAAATCTGGATTTAGTTTAAGAGAAATTTTCTGAGGACATATTCTAGGCATGAGAAAAAAATATGCACTGTTGTTCTCCGGCAACCAGTCTCTTTACAGTGTTGGTTCTGACCTTTAAAGTCCTCTACAACTTGAGTCCCAATTATGAGCCCTTCCACACTGACCATATAATGCAGTTCAAAGCTGACTCAAGGGTGTCTTGTCCACAAAATGCACAGTGCCAATATGTGCTGCAGCACACTTCTAAGGATATACAATGCATTAAAAAAAATCACAGGAGGGTTCAAGTTCAACCCAAGAATGTGTTGCCGCAAATCCCAGTGTATCACAGATCCAGGGTGAAATCAACACAAGGGGCTAATGAACCCCCCTATAAGGAATAACTGTTGTTACCCCCATTCCTACCTGTCACCCCAAATGCTTCTGCTGTAGTGATCCACATCTCTCTAGGTAGGAAGTGGTGTAGGAAGGGATCCTGTAGGGTGGTTTGAGACTAGGTTCCATGTTCAGTGTAATCAGCTGTTCCCTACTTGGGATTCTTACTGCAGCAGCAACTAGTGTCTACAAACCACTCTGCATTTTGTGAACTAATTTAACCATGTATTATCGAAGGCATTCATGGCTGGAATCACTGGGTTGTTGTAGGTTTTTCGGGCTGTATGGCCATGTTCTAGAAGCATTCTCTCCTGACATTTCACCTGCATCTATAACAGGCATCCTCAGAGGTTATGAGGTCTGTTGATTATCTGTTTTGAACTGGATTATATTATTATTTATTATTATTTATTTGACTTGTATACCGCTACTCCCCATTTGGCTCAGAACGGTTTACAGCAGTAGATTAAAACAATACAATTAACTTAAAAATACGATAAAACAAGAGTTATTCACCCATCGAAAGCTTGTTGGAAAAGAAAGGTTTTACAGGCTTTCCAAAAAGCAAGTAGCTCTCGGATGGGTTCGGGTTTCAACTGGCAAGGCATTCCATATGAAGGGGCTAACAGAACTCAGAAATGTTGAAATTCTAAAATGCAAACCTAGAGAGGGGTTTGTGCCTCTCCTCTGGCCTGCAGAACACCAGAAGCTAAGAGGAGATAATGTATCTAGAAGACACAAGATGCTGTATTGTCAAGTACACCCAGGGTGGGTTACTACGCCCAGGGAGTACCCAAGGGTGGGTTAACACCCAAAATGCTTATCTGTAACAATAATGTGTGTGTTTACGTAGTTTGTAGAAGGTTAGCAGTGAAAGACATTGGAGTGGCAAAATATGAGAAAAACATGTTTTTGAATGGTTGATCCGATAAGAGAGGTGTGTGCCCATGACACAGTGAAAAGACATGTATATAAGGAGACTGAAATATCCAAATATCAGAGACAGCTCTCTTTGAAGACACTGGTCTGTCTGGGCTGTTTCTCCCTGTGTGGCCACACTTGAAATAAAGAGATTTCTGCTTTACCTCTGGAGACTAGACTCTCTTCATTTTGCTGCCCTCTGTGACGGACTCAGCAAGGACCCCAAGCAGGGGGTCCCCTACATTTCTGGAGGTCCCACCGAGATATAGCAGAGGTGCCGGTTTGATGAGATTCTAGAGGTTGTTGGCAACCCATTCCTGAAGGCGAAGGCTGCCCAATTGGGATGTATCAACAGAGATCGAGAAGGGATCCCAAAACAACAGACCGATCCTTTTGTTCATCTTTGTTGGGTGCCCTCGTCAGCAGGAACGCTCCACTTGAGAGGAAAGTTGGAAATCTCATCCCCAGGAACGTCAGGGAACGCAAGTCATCGTGACCAGGCGAGTAGAGTTTTTCTTGGGGAAAGGGAAAGTCTAGACTAGTAAACAGGCGCCAGAAGGGTGGAAGGTTGGAAAGTATTGTCTGTCCGGGAGTGTGATACAACTGAATAGGCACCACCCTTAGGAAAATGGGGCAAAAAGGGAGTAAGAAATGCTCAAGCCCATTGGAATGTATGGTTAAGAATTTCTCTAAGTTTAGGCAACAGATGCCAGGATGTAACAATGCCCAGAAATTGCAATTTCTGTGTCAGGTGGAATGGCTGAAATTTAATTAAAATGCCAGATGGCCAGAAACCGGAACTTATGATTTGAAAATAGTAAGGCAATGCCTTCGTTACATAGCTGCCAACCATCTAGATTCAAGAATGTATGTAAGGTTTTAACCGAAGGAAAGGCAGGATGAATTGGATACAGAAAGGGACCATATGTGTCATAAGTACTTTTAAAAACATTAAATAGGTTCTTTTATTCCGCTTTTAGTGAGACAGGTTGCATTAGGCACTTTCAGAGAAAAAATAGACACAGACTCCAGTACTTACATGCTCTGCTCCATGGGAAGGACAGAGGTAGTGTATTTAGAGAGTGTCAGATATGCTATGGGAAAGCATGATTCTGGACACTTTGGGGCTTCTTTCTCAAGGGAAGAGGAAGAAGTGTGCTTTTGGAGTCTTAGATTTTGTGCAGGAAGTCAGGTTCTGCTGTATGGAAAACAAGGGTCTGGTCCTTGGCATTGTGCTTAGGGAAAGAAGTTTTGGCATTTCAGTGTTTTGAAGTTATGGCATTATGGAAGTTATGGAACTGTGCATTGGCAGGCTGCAGGAAAGCAGGGTCTGGCCTTACAGGTGCTTCTCCAAGGAGGGAGAAAAGGATATGGTAATATTTGGATGCATGTGGATGAATGCGTGTACATGTGTGTGAATGTTGAGTGAAAATGTAATTCCCCTATGTTTAATGTATTGTCGAAGGCTTTCATGGCTGGAATCACTAGGTTCTTGTGGGTTTTTTTCGGGTTATAGAGCCATGTTCTAGAGGCATTTCTCCTGACGTTTCGCCTGCATCTATGGCAAGCATCCTCAGAGGTGTGAGGTCTGTTGGAATTAGGACAATGGGTTTATATATCTGTGGAATGGCTGGAGTGGAGCAAGGAGCTCTTCCCTGCTGCAGTTAGGTGTGAATGTTTAGCTGATCACCTTCATTAGCATTAGAAGGCCTGCCTGAGCCTGGGAAAATCTGTTGCTGGGAGGTGTTAATCTGTGCCTGGGTTTTTTCCCCTCTCTGTTGTTTAGCTGTTATAATTTTAGAGTTTTTTTTAATACTGGTAGCCAGATTTTGTTCATTTTCATGGTCTCTTCCTTTCTGTTGAAATTGTCCACATGCTTGTAGTCTGTGTAGTCTGACATGGTGGTTGTTGGTGTGGTCCAGCATTTCTGTGTTCTCAAATAATATGCTGTGTCCAGGCTGGTTCATCAGGTGCTCTGCTATGGCTGACTTCTCTGGTTGAAGTAGTCTGCGGTGCCTTTCATGTTCCTTGATTCGTGTTTGGGCAAGGCTGCGTTTGGTGGTCCCTATGTAGACTTGTCCACAGCTGCATGGTATACGGTAGACTCCTGCAGAGGTGAGAGGATCCCTCTTTTCCTTTGCTGAACGTAGCATTTGTTGGATTTTCTTGGTGGGTTTGTAGATTGTTTGTATGTTGTGTTTCCTCATCAGCTTCCCTATGCGGTCAGTGGTTCCCTTGATGTATGGCAGGAACACTTTTCCTCTGGGTGGATCTTCATCTTGACTCTTGTGGCTTGTTCTTGGTCTTGCAGCTCTTCTGATGTCTGAGGTGGAGTATCCATTGGCCTGGAGAGCCCAGTTGAGGTGGTTCAGTTCATCTTGGAGGAGGTGGGCTTCGCAGATTCTTTTTGCACGGTCTGCCAAGGCTTTAATGGTGCTTCTTTTTTGATTTGGGTGATGCTTGGAGTTTTTATGTGGATATCTATCTGTGTGTGTGGGTTTTCTGTAGACGGTGTGACCCAATTGTTGATCTGGTTTGCGGATGACTAGGACATCTAGAAAAGGCAGTCTTCCTTCATTTTCTTTTTCCATGGTGAACTGGATGTTTGGGTGGATGCTGTTAAGATGGTCCAGGAACCCGTTTGAGTTCTTCTTCTCTATGGCTCCAAATGGTGAAGGTGTCATCCACATATCTGAACCATATCGTGGGCTTTTTGGTTGCTGTCTCCAGGGCTTGTTTTTCAAAGTGTTCCATGTAGAAGTTAGCTATGACCGGGCTGAGAGGGCTCCCTATAGCTACTCCATCTTTCTGTTCGTAGAATTCATTGTCCCACTGAAAGTAACTGGTGGTGAGGCAATGGTGAAACAGAGCCGTGATGTCTTTTGGGAACCTCTGGTTTGTTTGTTAACCAATGTAATTGTGAATCCAATGTAGTTACATAGAATCTGTATGTCTGTATGTCCAATGTCCAATGTCATTCTTTGCCTAAATGTTTTCTGTAATCTTATATACCTTCTCACACTGGAAATTGCACTAAAAAAGAACCTCTGCTTTAAAATCATTGAAAAGTCATTCATGACATATGTAATTTTAGATTTTATTTAGCCTCACTCTTATTGATGATACTTTTCATAAAGTGTTTGCAGTTTTGAGCAGAAGATCCTCATCCTTATTGATTACAGGCTAATGATAAATAGAAGTGGGTTCATCCGAACCAGGAAAAACTTGGAAAGCTGTGCAAGTTAATTAACAGTTTTATTTGGTTTCTAAACAGGAATGCAACTGGCCACCAATTAAAAGGATGCAAAGCTTATGAAAAAAATTGCAATTGGACTATTAATTGGAACAGTAAATATATGTATTGTTTGTGTTTTATAGTTTTTAAGGAGTGCAATAATAATAATAATAATGGTGACTCATATTATTATCTGGTACCTTACTTACTTACTTAGGCGATCCCTCGTTGGACGAGTAAGATGGTCTTCCATTATGGATTTCCCTGTGGTTCCGCATGTGGCTGTGGAGCAAATTCTGCAGCACTGCTGGTCACAGCTGTCCTCCAGCTGGAGCGCTCAAGGGCCAGGGCTTCCCAGTTCTCAGTGTCTATGCCAGTTTTTAAGGTTGGCTTTGAGCCCATCTTTAAATCTCTTTTCCTGTCCACCAACGTTCCGTTTTCCGTTCTTAAGTTCGGAGTAGAGCAACTGCTTTGGGAGACGGTGGTCAGGCATCCGTACAACGTGGCCAGCCCAGCGGAGTTGATGTTGTAGGACCACCGCTTCAATGCTGGTGGTCTTTGCTTCTTCCAGCACACTGACGTTTGTCCGCTTGTCTTCCCAAGAGATTTGCAGGATTTTCCGGAGGCAGCGCTGATGGAAACGTTCCAGGAGCTGCATGTGACGTCTGTAGACAGTCCACGTCTCACAGGCATAGAGCAGGGTTGGGAGGACAATAGCTTTATAGACAAGCACCTTGGTATCCCTACGGATGTCCCGGTCCTCAAACACTCTCTGCTTCATTCTGGAAAATGCTGCACTTGCAGAGCTCAGGCGGTGTTGTATTTCGGCGTCGATGTTGACTTTGGTGGAGAGGTGGCTGCCAAGGTAGCGGAAATGATCAACATTTTCTAATGTTACACCATTAAGCTGTATCACTGGCATTGGAGAGGGGTTGGCTGGTGCCTGCTGGAAAAGCACCTTGGTTTTTTCAATGTTCAATGACAGGCTGAGCTTCTCGTATGCTTCTGCGAAGGTGTTTAGAGTGGCTTGTAGATCTTCTTCTGAATGCGCACAGACGACATTGTCATCAGCATACTGGAGTTCTATAACAGATGTTGTTGTAACCTTGGTTTTGGCTTTCAGTCTGTTGAGGTTGAATAGCTTGCCATCTGTCCGATAGATTATTTCCACTCCGGTGGGAAGCTTCCCATCAACAAGGTGAAGTATCATAGCGATGAAGATGGAGAATAGAGTTGGGGCAATAACACATCCCTGTTTGACACCTGATTCCACTTTAAATGGGTCACTGGTACCAGAACCTATTGGCAGTTGTTTTTTCAGAGGCCAGAGCTATTCAGCATCAGACCTCTTTGAAAAACAAAGCAAATGAGATATCAAAAGTGCAGGATTTGCTAAGATTGGTTTACATGATTGGTAAAGAACAATTGCTCTAACACAAATGAAAGCAATATATGGTATAAAGTGTAAGATTTATTGTATAAAGGGTATAGAAAAAATAAGGATGAAATGATGTTTTGAATCAGATCAACCAAGTGATAGAAGGAAAGACACAGAATACAACGGATGAAGAATATTGAGCTTCAAATAGAGAAGTACAGCTTTGGTATATGGGATTACTGCCGGATTGCAATTAAGTATATTTGACCAGCTGAATCATTCCTTGGTTGCTTTAATGAAAGCTAAAAATGAAACCTTACAACAAATAAGTAAGTCTATGAGTTGTTTGACTATGGAAATAAATTTGAGAGATTGGAGAGAAAAATGTTGATGTTAATAATGGGAGGACACTCAGAAGCCTTCCTAGAATTAACAAAATTACATTATTGGTTAAGAACAGATTATAAAGGATGAAGTAAGTTTGTCAAATATTCTTGGGAAGATGATATACTAAGATTGAAACTGGAAACCTTGGGGAAAATGGTCAATATTGAAGAAAATTTGGTTTGTGATATAGTTCCTATGCCTATGCATGTGGGGAAATGGTTCTGGGTTCCATATTTGTTATCCAAGAAAACCATATGCACAAGGTCCAAATATACAAATTTGAATGAAATAATTGATATTGATAGATGCAATAAATGGGATATGTATGTCCTTTAACAGTAAAACAAGTTGAACCATGTGCATTGGAAATGGCAGATGCAATCTGCAGGTTACAAAAGCTAAAGCCCAAAACCATGGTATATGACAATGGAATGTAATGCCTATGTGCTATATCACCTAATGATTTATATTGGTGGAAACACAGAACACCACTGGTATGATATCTTCATAGGATACATTTAATAGTATGGATAGGGATACTTATATTGCTGCCAATCATTTGGATCTTATGGCCTCTTAGACAAATGACAGGATTGACAAATCGATTATCTATATTTGAAAACAAGTTAACGTGTTTAGAAACACAATTATGAACTATGATGTTTGATTAATCATACAAGTTCAATATTAACCTAAAGATATATACTCTACACTTAATCAAGTTTGATTATAAGTATAACCAACACTGAATTGCTTATCATGTATGGATCATGTATGTGATACGATAAATTAGCATTTATGTATCAAGGGGAGGAATATGTGAGGAATGAATGTTTGAATGCATGGAAAAGAGAAGAAACAGGCCTGAAGAAAAACCAACATGGAGTTCTCGCAAGGCATGATATGGGATGAACTTGGCAGTCGAAGCGAGGAGGCAGCAAGGCATAACTGAACAACAATGGACAATGAGGTATGCGGCCGAGCATGTAAGGAGTGCAGGAGGTACCCCATAAGTCATGAGGCCTGGAATGCTAATGTCTTGAACTTTGGAGAGAACAAAGACATATTGTCCTTTAGTAAGAGGACAGAGCAACCTGCTGTTGAAATGAAGAAAAATGGATTTTGGCCTATAAATGCAGGGGACCCCTGACAATCTCCATGCTTCCTGAACTGCAGCAATGGAGTGTCCACGCTTCCTCAGAAAAGACTGATCATCTTTGCCGGAGAAGGCCTGTGTGTGCATGAGTATGAATGAATGTGTGTGTGCACGAGAGCTCTCCTTGATGTATTTTCCCATCATCATGAAGATGTGTGATAAGTTCACCACAAGTGCGGTTCCCACTTCGTGGCAATTGGTGGTGATTACAAGAATGCTGGGGTATCATAAAAATGTTATAACTAGATATTGATCTTGCTTCAGCTTCTGTATGATCAGCTTTCGCAAAAAAAAAATGGAGGAGTGAAGGGGCTAACAGAACTCAGAAATGTTGAAATTCTAAAATGCAAACCTAGAGAGGGGTTTGTGCCTCTCCTCTGGCCTGCAGAACACCAGAAGCTAAGAGGAGATAATGTATCTAGAAGACACAAGATGCTGTATTGTCAAGTACACCCAGGGTGGGTTACTACGCCCAGGGAGTACCCAAGGGTGGGTTAACACCCAAAATGCTTATCTGTAACAATAATGTGTGTGTTTACGTAGTTTGTAGAAGGTTAGCAGTGAAAGACATTGGAGTGGCAAAATATGAGAAAAACATGTTTTTGAATGGTTGATCCGATAAGAGAGGTGTGTGCCCATGACACAGTGAAAAGACATGTATATAAGGAGACTGAAATATCCAAATATCAGAGACAGCTCTCTTTGAAGACACTGGTCTGTCTGGGCTGTTTCTCCCTGTGTGGCCACACTTGAAATAAAGAGATTTCTGCTTTACCTCTGGAGACTAGACTCTCTTCATTTTGCTGCCCTCTGTGACGGACTCAGCAAGGACCCCAAGCAGGGGGTCCCCTACATTTCAATAAGGGGCTACAATCGAGAAGGCTCTCTGCATAGTAGAGGACAGATGATAAGTCCGGATGTTGGGGACTTCAAGCAAATTTTGATCTTCGGACCAAAGTAATCTCTGGGGTTGGTAGGAAGAGGGGATATGAGTCCCTATTGCCATATAATCTGGGATAAGCAGATAATCCGGGATCTGTTGACCTCATAACCTCTGAGGATGCTTGCCATAGATGCAGGTGAAACATCAGGAGGGAATGCTTCTAGAATATGGCCATACAGCCCAAAAAACCTACAACAACCCACTTTGTTGTTCATTCGTTCAGTTGCTTCCGACTCTACAAGACCTCATGGACCACGCCAGAGCTCCCTGTCAGCCGTCACCACCCCCAGCTCCTTCAAGGTCAAGGCAGTCACTTCAAGGATACCATCCATCCATTTTACCCTTGGTTAGCCCCTCTTCATTTTTCCTTCCATTTTCCCCAGCATAATAATCTTCTCTAAGCTCAGGCATTTTTTAGTGTTGAGAAATGCTGACAAAAAGAATCAAGGACTTAGGAAAACCTTTGCAGCTTGGGATTTATTCTACAACAAATTCACCCATGGTTGTTTTCAATGCCTAAACATTAATTCCTGTACAGAAAATATTGTATTTGATGCAGAAAGTGCAAACAGAAGTTTGGTCTATGCAAAAATCTCACATATTAGTCCTTTGTGTTTTTATAATAAATAGATATTTTGTGGAGGCATTACTATTTCTGCCTCAAAATATTTCCATGCAAAAAATGATATTTCCTGCACAAAGCAATCACATTGGAGTTTTGCACTAGGTAAGAACTTTCTTGAAGTGGAAACAAATTTGCCAAAATTATTCTTAGCTAGCTTCAAAATGAAACTTAGGCAGGATCTACACTGCCCTATATCCCAGAATCTGATCTCAGATTATCTACTTTAAACTTGATTATATGAGTCCCTATTGCCATATAATCTGGGATAAGCAGATAATCTAGGATCAAATTCCAGAATATAGAGCTGTGTAGAAGTAATAATAATACATACATACTAATACACTTTATTTATATTCCACTCTATCTCCCTGAGGGGACTCAGAGCGGATTGCAGTACACACATATATAGGCAAACTTTCAATGCCTTTTATACAGTGACCAATGACATACAATACACAAACAAAGGCAAAGATTTCCCTTTCAATCTCTGGCGTCTGCAGGCGATGCTCAACTCTGGCCATGGGGAGGTGCTCTTGTTACAGTTTTCCATGCTGAGGAGCCTGTTGTCCTCGTGGACAACAAGTTAAACATGAGCCAACAATGTGATGTGGCGGCAAAAAAAGCCAATGGGATTTTGGCCTGCATCAATAGGAGCATAGTGTCTAGATCTAGGGAAGTAATGCTACCCCTCTATTCTGCTTTGGTTAGACCACATCTGGAATATTGTGTCCAATTCTGGGCACCACAATTCAAGAGAGATATTGACAAGCTGGAATGTGTCCAGAGGAGGGCGACTAAAATGATCAAGGGTCTGGAGAACAAGCCCTATGAGGAGCGGCTTAGGGAACTGGGCATGTTTAGCCTGAAGAAGAGAAGGCTGAGAGGAGATATGATAGCCATGTATAAATATGTGAGAGGAAGCCACAGGGAGGAGGGAGCAAGCTTGTTTTCTGCTTCCTTGGAGACTAGGACGCGGAACAATGGCTTCAAACTACAAGAGAGGAGATTCCATCTGAACATGAGGAAGAACTTCCTGACTGTGAGAGCCGTTCAGCAGTGGAACTCTCTGCCCCAGAGTGTGGTGGAGGCTCCTTCTTTGGAAGCTTTTAAGCAGAGGCTGTATGGCCATCTGTCAGGGGTGATTTGAATGCAATATTCCTGCTTCTTGGCAGGGGGTTGGACTGGATGGCCCATGAGGTCTCTTCCAACTCTTTGATTCTATGATTCTATGATAGACCCTCCTGGTCGTAGTTACCATCATGGCTGAATGGGCGCCCTTTAACTTCCCACCAAGGTGGTACCTATTGATCTCTTCACATTACATGTTTTTGAATTGCTAGGTTGGCAGAAGCTAGGGCTAACAGTGGGAGCTCACCCCAACCCATGGCTTCAAACTGCTAAGTGAGTTTTTCTGCAGCTAGCATTTTAACCCACTGTGGTCGTAGTGAAGAGTTAGATGCCTAGGGGAGTAGTGAGGGTGATGGGAAAAATATGAAGCATCACAAAATGTGCATGACAATAAAGATGAAACTGAACAGAACTGTAGCAACTCCCAATACATTCTACATTCAAAGAACAGGGAACGCAAAATCAACCCATTTTGTCATTTTCTGCCTAGTTGTTTCACATTTCCATCTTTGGTAATGATTAGATCTTTCAGGAAGGAATTCCCAGCATCACAATCATTCATTTGAACTTCTCATGCTGAAAAAGAAAATATAGGACATTAGACATGTTTCAGATTTTATTGACCTTTTATAGATGGATGGATAATTAATTAAACTTCTACTGAAGGTGTGCAAAGAATCGAGTGTGCATCCCACATTTTATAGAGTGAGAGGCCAATGGATGAGCTAAAATTCTATTGAGTCCTATGTACCTCACCAGAATGATTTACAATTTAAGAACCAGAAGGGATCCAATCCAGTTATTCCAATATGACTTTAGCAATGTCTGGCAGAATAAGCTAAGGAGATAGAAAAGTGGAGGTTAGGAATGGAAAATAAGTTACCTTATTTATTCAATACACGTCTTGGAAGATGGTTAATCTACTAAATATCATGTTTTTGAACATACATTGCAAATCCTATATCTGCAGGGGATACATTCCTGGACCAGATAATAATGAACCATATTATTTGGAATGGGATGGATGAAAGTGGTACTTAGAAGAGGGTGTAACTTGCACAGAAGGCTCAAAGTCAGCATTTTTCAACCTGGGGGACGGGACTCTTGAGGGGGTCGTGAGGGAGTGTCAAAGGGGTCACCAAAGACCATCAGAAAACACAGCATTTTCTGTTGGTCATGCGGGTTCTAAGTAGGAAGATTGCCCTGATTCTATCATTGGATGGGTTCAGAGTGCTCTTTGATTGTAGGTGAACTATAAATCCAAGCAACCATAACTCTCAAATATCAAAGTCTAGTTCCCCCCAAACTCCATCAGTGTTCACATTTGGGCATATTAAGTATTCGTGCCAAGTTTTTGTGCCAAGTATTCCTCCACAGTGCTCTCTAGATGTAGGTAAACTACAACTCCAAAACTCAAGTTCAATGCCCACCAAACCCAGTATTTTCTGTTGGTCATAGGAGTTCTGTGTGCCAAGTTTGGTTCAATTCCACCATTGGTAGAGTTCAGAATGTCCTTTGATTGTAGGTGAATTATACATCCCAGCAACTACAACCCCCAAATGACAAAATCAATTGTCCCCAATCCTACCAGTGTTCAAACTTTGGCGTATTGGGTATTTGCGCCAAATTTGGTCCAGTGAATGAAAATACATCCTGCATATCAGATATTTACATTTCAATTCATAAGAGTAGCAACATTACAGTTATGAAGTAGCAACAAAAATAATTTTATGGTTGGAGGTCACCACAACATGAGGAACTGTATTAAGGGGTCACGGCATTAGTAAGGTTGAGAATCACTGCTCCACGTGAATAAGTGAAATCACAGAAGTAAAATTGCATTCATCTTTTTTGTGGATATGGGGGCCATGCTGCTTTCACACCTGTTGTGATTTGAAAGAATCTTACATGGTCAGGTTCTTTCTAAAAAAAATCCTTTAAAAAATTATACATAAATCAATGTGCCCAGTCTTTGAAAGAAACGACATCAAGACACGACGGTCAGTGGAGAATTGTATACTAATTGGAAGCATGCACGTCAATGAGATCTCATTGTGAATTCAATGCTTCTAGTATAACAATTGCCATGCCAGGGTTGTCTGTCTGCTCTACAGTTTTCAAGGCTTATCTCCAAGCAGGAAGGAAAGAAGCAAACTCTCCTGAAATGGTTCATTCAGGTTCAAGTAAGAGAAAAGGTATGCATTCAAAGCTCCTGCTTAGCTGAAAGGGAAGCATCCAGATACAATTTTGCAAGACTTAACTGATTTGTGTGTTTACTTAGTTGGCTTACTCCATTTCTCATAGTCCTTGTGGCTGACTCAATTACTGAAGAATTTGCCTCGCCCTTCACTCTCTGGCAACCACCTTATGGTAATACCCCCTTTTTACCTTTTTCTGGGAACAGTTCCTCTAGCTAAATTTTGATGTCCAATTAAGAAAACACGTTTCTCAATCACACTTTCTTTCTCTTTCTCTGTTTGAATGATTTCATTGGATAACACACATTTTGGTGCCTCAGGCCCCTTCCAAACAGCTGAATAAAACCCCACATTATTTTATTTGAACTGGAATATATGGCAGTGTGGACTCGGATATTTCAGTTCAAAGCAGATATTGTGGGTTATTCTGCCTTGATATTCTGTCTGGAATGGCCGTCTGAGTGGGATAGAAGCTCTTTATTTGGAGGCTTTTAAAGCGAGGCTGGTTGGCCATCTGTGGGGGTGATTTGATTGTGTTTTTCCTACATAGCAGGGCTGCTTGGAGAGCCCCCGGTGGTGCAGTGGGTTAAACCCCTGTGCCGGCAGGACTGAAGACCGACAGGCCACAGGTTCGAATCCGGGGAGAGGCGGATGAGCTCCCTCTGTCAGCTCCAGCTCCCCAAGTGGGGACATGAAAGAAGCCTCCCACAAGGATGATAAAAACATCAAAATCATCCGGGTGTCCCCTAGGCCACGTCCTTGCAGATGGCCAATTCTCTCACACCAGAAGCGACTTGCAGTTTCTCAAGTCACTCCTGACACAACAAAAAAAGGGGGGGGGCTGGTTGTACTGGATGATCCATGTGGTCTCTTCCAACTCTATATTCTATGATTCTATGAATCTATGAATGTGCAATCTGCACTATTGTATTTCACTATGGCCTTTTTTCTGAACTCACTTTAAACAAAAACAGAAGTAAGTTACCATATTTCATTACTTAATAGTCATACTTTTAATCCCCTTTTTTGGTTAAAAAGAGGATGTGACTATTATGTGGTGAAAAAATTCCAGCCATGAGTGATTTAATCAGATGAGGAATGCCCCATAGCTGGAAGGGGGAGGCTGAATAGGTGAGTAAAGCTCTCACACACACCCAGTAGCCAAGTGAAGCTCCGTAGTTTTGGCTATGCGAAGCACTGTCCAACTAAAGTGCCATAGCTGGAAGTGGATAGGAATATAGGCTAGCAAGTGAAGGATATGACTATTATGTGATGAAAAAAAATACCAATTTGTAGGGCGAAGAGGAGGATGTGATGTCAACTATTATACGGTGAAATACGATATATTTCATATGCATATTATCGCAAGAAACTAAATACAGCAAAGCACACCCATCTGGCATTAATGAGCAATATTTTGAAATTAAGTGCATTGCTGTCATGGTTATTCACTGACATGGGAGGGAAACTTCATGTCATGGAGAAGGCTGTTCAACAAAAGAACTTAAGAAGGAGAGAGGTTTCTACCACCTGAAATACTAAACCAGAGATAGGATGGCTGTGTCTCAGGCCAGATCCAGACAGGCCTTTATCCCAGGAGAATCCATATTTAAAAAACTTGGATTTTCCTGTGGGCCTGTACACACCCACCTCAGAAAGTGCACACTTTCTGGGGTGGGTGTCCAGACATTCTCTCGGGACTAGCCCAAGAGAACATCTGGAGGCCCTACCCACTCCCAAGCTCCAGACTCCTTAGAAAAGTAATAAAAACTTACCTGTCCTCCATTACAAGCCTCAGCTGGCTTTCCCAGGGTGTAGGAATGATGTGCCAGGAGAGCCCCCCCCCCCCCCAGTGCATCAATTCTACATACTGGGAGAGCCAGCCAAGGCTTGTAATGGAGAACGGGTAAGTATTATTACTTTTCTAAGGGGTCTGGGGGCTTGGGGGAAGGAGGTGGGTAAACTGTGGTAATACTGTCTGGACTGCAGTATTCTGGAGTCCAGAACCAGAAACAGTGAGTTTATCCCGCACCTTCCAAGAAGGTGCAGAATAAACCTATTATCTAATTAAATTGCTACAAACCAGGGTTTTCCTGGTTTGTAGCAATTTAATTTGGGACTGTCCAGAATGTTATTTGGACAGCTCCTCCTTTATTGCGGTAGATACCACAAAAAAGGACCTGTCTGGAGGGGACCTCAGAAATACTGGAGTTGCAAAGTGCTTTAGAAATGGAACCTTGAAAAAGTAGTTGTACAACATGACCTCCATGGCAATTTCTGATTCTGTAATTCAAATGCTAGGTATGATCTTTAAAAAATAGTGTGCCCCTCTCCCTTGATAAATATTTGCCATTGTCATGAGGCCAAATCGTAGTGTAGCCACTGCATCCTTCCCACAGAGTACAAATCTGGCCTCCCAGTTTTAAGCGACCCTTTCTCTGCACTCTCCTTCCATAGGTTGGATTTTAATAGCCATTAGCTCTAATTTTTTTGTAGGCCTTATCTGTAAGGAAGAAGACTGTGACTAAAAGGAGAGTAATGAAAAGGTAGTCTGCCTGCATTGTGAAGCTAGAATCTCAAACTGGACAGTAATTGACAAAATAAAAACTCAGATGTGAAGATCTTGTGACTTCTGGAAGGCTGAATGGCCCCCAATAAAAAAGGCTCTCTGATGTCCTGACACATAAGCCTTTTGCATCAATGATCATGAGGCAATGAGGCAATGTGGAAAACCCCTAGGTCATAATTTCTTAAGAAACACAATGTCCAGTATAGTTTATTAAACTGACCATGTTTTCACAACCCAATGGGCTGGAAATAGAATAATAGATTGCTACTTCTTGGCACTCAACCCACCTGGAAAGATATGCGGAATGAGATAATGTAAAAATATTTGGTTGATCAGAGAGTTTGTTTACCCAAATGTGGGGAAGAAATTCTCAGGTGGTCTGGGAAAATTCTGAAGAAAATATATTTTGTTTTGATCTAAGCAGCAAAGCATTTGCAATCTGAAGCCAGTAGTACTAAAGCTAGTAAATTCACAGATAGATATCTAACATAAAAACTCCAACCATCACCCAAGTCAGAAAAGAAGCACCATTAAAGTCTTGACAGACCGTGCAAAAAGAATCTGTGAACCCCACCTCCTCCAAGATGAACTGAACCACCTCAACTGGGCTCTCCAGGCCAATGGAGACTCCACCTCAGACACCAGAAGAGCGGCAAGACCAAGAACAAGCCACAAGAGTCAAGATAAAGATCCACCCCGAGGAAAAGTGTTCTTGCCATACAGCAAGGGAACCACTGACCGCATAGGGAAGCTGATGAGGAAACACAACATACAAACTATCTACAGACCCACCAAGAAAATCCAACAAATGCTACGTTCAGCAAAGGACAAGAGGGATCCTCTCACTTCTGCAGGAGTCTACCGTATACCATGCAGCTGTGGACAAGTCTACAGAGGGACCACCAAATGCAGCGCCCAAACACGAATCAAGGAACATGAAAGGCACTGCAGACTATTTCAACCAGAGAAATCAGCCATAGCAGAGCACCCGATGAACCAACCTGGACACAGCATATTATTTGAGAACACAGAAATGTTGGACCACTCTCACAACCACCATGTCATACTACACAGAGAAGCCACTGAAATCCACAAGCATGTGGACAATTTCAACAGAAAGGAGGGAACCATAAAAATGAACAAAATCTGACTGCCAGTATTAAAAAAACTCTAAAATTACAACAGCAAAACAACAGAGGGGAAACAATTAGGGACAGCTAATAACCTCTCAACAAAAGATTGCCGCAGGCACTAACAAGCCACACCAAACAACTGCCAGGCCATCAAATGCTAATCAAGGTGGCCAATTGAAGCATTCACACCTAGCTCCAACAGACAAGAGTCTTTTATCTCACCCTGGTCATTCCACAGATATGTAAACCCATTTCCCTAGTTCCAACAGACCTACCTCTGAGGATGCTTGCCACAGATGCAGGCGAAATGTCAGGAGAGAATGCCTCTAGAACATGGCCATATAGCCTGAAAAAAACCTACAACGAGCCAGTGATTCCAGTCATGAAAGCCTTCGACAATACTAGTAAAAAAAAATTATTTTTAAGTTACAACTGTACTTGTGACATGTTTATTTGTTATTTTTGTTACCATATTATATTTCTTCCATATATTTTAATATAACAAACAGATTGCTTTATTATTGAAAAAAATAACAACAAAATCAATTAGAATAATAATATAAAAGTTGTTGTTGTTCATTCGTTTAGTTGTCTCCGACTCTTCGTGACCTCATGGACCAGCCCACGCCAGAGCTCCCTGTCAGCCGTCACCACCCCCAGCTCCTTCAAGGTCAGTCCAGTCACTTCAAGGATGCCATCCATCCATCTTGCCCTTGGTCGGCCCCTCTTCCTTTTGCCTTCCACTTTCCCCAGCATAATTGTCTTCTCTAGGCTTTGCTGTCTCCTCATGATGTGGCCAAAGTACTTCAACTTTGTCTCTAGTATCCTTCCCTCCAATGAGCAACCGGGCTTTATTTCCTGGAGGATGGACTGGTTGGATCTTCTCGCAGTCCAAGGCACTCTCAGAACTTTCCTCCAACACCACAGCTCAAAAGCATCTATCTTCCTTCGCTCAGCCTTCCCTAAGGTCCAGCTCTCACATCCGTAGGTGACTACAGGGAATACCATGGCTTTGACTAGGTGGATCTTTGTTGCCAGTGTGATGTCTCTACTCTTTACTATTTTATCGAGACTGGACATTGCTCTCCTCCCAAGAAGGAAGCCACAGTCTGCATCTGCAGTAATCTTTGCACCTAGAAATACAAAGTCTGTCACAGCCTCCACATTTAGTATATGGTATATCATTTTAAGTGACATCACAGTAGTGAAAAAAGGACAATATACACTTCTACTCTCTGCCCAGTAAGACAATAAGTCATTCATGGTTGTCTGAACTCTCAATCTACTTTCCCATAACTTGTGGGAAGCTAGTAAATTCTTGAAAGGTGAACTGGGAAGGACATACGTTTTACATAATACCTCATCTCTTCTTGGAATGCGTGCACATCAGTTATTCTCTTCTGTAATATATATGCCTCCTCTTCTAATCCCCTGGCCATCTGTTCAGTATTTCAAATTGCATGCGGTTGAGTTGCTACTTCATGGCTTAGCAGCTTAGGGGTCTGGGATTTGCCATACAGTGTGGTGAATCCAGTGGGACCTGGCAGGGGGCATGGGGAACGCATCGCCCCACTCCTCACATCTCTCATCTTGTCCCTCACCCCATCTCATGGGGGGAGTGTCACCACCTCCCCCCCCCCTGTTTCTTATGTTGCTGCTGTGGCCCCTTACCATGCTTCCACTCCATTTGATGCACAGAATCCTGCAGGAATTTTATCTACGTCATGTAATGGGAGCCAGTGGGTTCCATGCCTCAAATGGAGTGGAAGTGTCCTATAATGGGGATGAGGAAGAGGGTCTTCTCGGTGGTGGCCCCTCCAACTTTGGAACACCCTCCCCAGGGAGATTTGGCAAGCTCCCCCGCCCCCCCCCCATCCTCCTTCCATAGGGATCTGAAAACCTGGATGTTCCAGCAAGTATTCGAGAATGATTAGTCCCAAGGCCCAGTCACTGGGTCGCCAGATAGTACTCTGTTCTGCACTTCATCTACTTCCTCAGCCCTATGATGTGCTGTTTGCACTATCCCTTGCCCAGCCCTTTTATAGTTAGCCACAGCCATTTTGTATTCCTGGCCATTGGTTGAACCTTGCCTGATGGAGCTACAATGCAATTGGTTTTAATTTTTTTATTTTTAGTGTGTTTTAGCTTGATTTCTGTATTTTATGATGCTTCCATCTTTTGTTATTTTGTTTATGAAGTTAAATTAGGTTGTTTTATATTGTCTAATATGCCTGTCTTGATGTAATTTTTCTGTATGGTTTTCTTTTTGGCAATTGGATGTTTGTCTTATATGTTGGAAACCACTCAGAGTTTCTTCGGGGAGACAGGATGGTATACAAGTTAATTAATTAATTTATTATTATTATTATTATTATTATTATTATTATTATTATTCCCATGTGATAAGGCTCTAAATCTTTACATGTGAAGTCAGGCACATGCTGTGTTAAGTGACCCTTGAATTGAATATTAAAATTTCACACTGATTATGCAATCAAAAGTGTAATTAGATATGCCTCCGAAGGAGTAATGCGATCATTTTCAGCTAAGTCATGAACAGATTGATTTGGGTGGAGCAGATACCTTTCTATGTGTAAAACTACTGTTTTTCTGTGACCTTAGTCTGAAAGTAGTCATTGAACTTCAGGCAAAATGTCCATCTTGTTCTGTAGAATTATTTAAGCATGCATAAGATACAAACAGTAGTCCAGACTGTATTTTTGAGGGTTATCATGGCTGGAATTACTGGGTTGTTGTAGATCTTTCGGGCTGTATGGCCATGTTCTAGAACAGTGGTTCTCAACCTGGGGTCCCCAGATGTTTTTGGCCTTCAACTCCCATAAATTCTAACAGCTGGTAAACTGGCTGGGATTTCTGGGAGTTGTAGGCCAAAAATATCTGGGGACCCCAGGTTGAGAACCACTGTTCTAGAAGCATTATCTCCTGACGTTTCACCTGCATCTATGGCAGGCAACCTCAGAGGTTGTGAGGTCTGTTGGAAACTAGACTAGTATTCCAGACAGTCTTTGACATCACCATGTAGGAAAAGCAACTCTATGCAAGGCCATCATTCCTGACCTTTCTCCTTATTGACCAGGCAGAAGTGCATGGATTCCCCTAAACTGAACTTCACTGGCTTTGGAGGGTTCTCCTGAGTTGAACTTCACTAGAGGAAGGTATGAAGTAGTCCTCCTTCGGTTTGTTCCTGAAATAGGCTGTTTTCATTGAAATGCCATTTTCTCCTGTTAAGGAATGTCCACACACAATGAAAACCAGTTGTACAGGTGAGACAGGGACCAGGTAATGTCACAAGTATGGTGGTATGCCCTATTGTTATTCAGAGAAGTTCACTGGGTGTATTCACATTCTCATGGAAATAATGTTTGTCTCCCCATCCCCATTATATTCATGTTTTTTACATCTTTCCCTTAATAACAGATCACAAAGACATGACAAGACTATTCAATGCCTATTTTGTTTCACTTTTTCCCCCAAAAAAGAGGATGGCATACTTTCATACAGCAGCAGAAACACTGGTAAGTTATTTGGACTGCAAATCAATATTTCCACACAGCCCTATATCCTAGAATATCAAGGCAAAAAAAAAAATCCCACAATATCTGCTTTGAACTGAGTTATTTGAGGGCCCTCAATAGGTGGAAAATCCCACATTATCTGATAACCCAGTTCAAAGCAGATACTATGGGATTTTCTGCCTTGATATTCTGAAATATAAGGCTGCGTGGAAGGGGCCCTGAGTCCACACTCAGATAAGGTGGGATTTTCTGCCTTGATATTCTGGGATATAGGGCTGTGTGGAAAGACCCTAAGTCACCTAGCTAACATAAAGGAGTTAAATCTTCAGGGCAGCTGTACCACACCCCAAAGTATTTAAGGATCTTGCTAATGTACTATTTTGCATTTTTTTAAAAACCTGGAGAACAGGTGACATGCCAAAGGACTTGAGAAGGGCAAACATTGTCCCTCCCTTCAAAAAGATAACCAAGGAAACTACAGACTGGTTACAAACTGGTTTCGGGAACATAAGCATATTACACACATATTAAAGTCATTCCACTAGTTACCAATTTGTTTCTGAGCAAAGTACAAAATGTTGGTTATAACCTTTAATGCCCTACATAGTTTGGGTCCAGGTTATGCGCAAGATCACCTCTCCCATACAAGCCACCCCATAGGACACTTCAGTCCTCTGGGGGATGTTTCTTTCAACCAGCCTGTACCTAACTGGCAACCATTACTCAAAGGACCCTTTAATTAGCCACCTCAAGACTGTGGAATGAGCTCCAATAGCTAAATGAATCATAGAATCATAGAATCAAAGAGTTGGAAGAGACCTCATGGGCCATCCAGTCCAACCCCCTGCCAAGAAGCAGGAATATTGCATTCAAATCACCCCTGACAAATGGCCATCCAGCCTCTGCTTAAAAGCTTCCAAAGAAGGAGCCTCCACCACACTCCGGGGCAGTGAGTTCCACTACTGAACGGCTCTCACAGTCAGGAAGTTCTTCCTAATGTTCAGATGGAATCTCCTCTCTTGTAGTTTGAAGCCATTGTTCCGCGTCCTAGTCTCCAAGGAAGCAGAAAACAAGCTTGCTCCCTCCTCCCTGTGGCTTCCTCTCACATATTTATACATGGCTATCATATCTCCTCTCAGCCTTCTCTTCTTCAGGCTAAACATGCCCAGTTCCCTAAGCCGCTCCTCATAGGGCTTGTTCTCCAGACCCTTGATCATTTTAGTCGCCCTCCTCTGGACACATTCCAGCTTGTCAATATCTCTCTTGAATTGTGGTGCCCAGAATTGGACACAGTATTCCAGATGTTGTCAGCATTCAAGATAGAACTGAAGAGCTATTTATTCTGGCAGGCTTACTCAGTCAATTTTAAATTGTAAATTTTAAACAGCATTTTATTGGTGTTGGTGTCAGCCTTATGTGTATTTGATATAGGCGTTTTAATTGTTTTGTAGTTGGGTTGTTGTAGGTTTTGTGTGTCAGGATAATTGTGAATATTATATGTATGTTTTTCAATGTGTTAATAATGTAATTCAAGATGGTTTCAGTCATGTTCATTTTTGTTCATTCGTGTAGTAGATTATTATTGTTATAGGCCAGAGAGTTAGGACCTTGGCTAAAGTTAGATAAGACTTTTCTTTTGCCCTGAGAAGAAAAGGGAGTTAACCGTCTAGGAGACAGATAAGACAGGAGGGCGGTTTTTCTTTGTCTGTGTGTTTAGAGCTGTACTTTTGTCAGTCACCATTTTTCATCTGCAAGATGTAGTCGCTTATGAAAATGCTGTCAGTAAAGTTTGTTGTTTTTGGAACTTAAGAAGTCTGCAGTGTGTTAATTGATCTGGAAACCTCAAGTACTCTGTGCATGACCCAGGTGTCTCACTCTGACAATATGGTTATGGGCCCAGTCCTGCGTGTCTGACAGAAGTCTTTGGAGGTTTAATAAGAACATAGAACATGGCCTAGAAGCATTCAGGAGAGAATGCTTCTAGAACATGGGCATATAGCCCGAAAAACCTACAACAACCCAGTGATTCCAGCCATGAAAGCCTTTGACAATACGTTGTTTTGTACTTGTCTGTCTGCTTTGACTATGTTGTGCACCACCTGAGCGGCATGTGATAATGCGGCATGCCGCATTATCACGGGGTGTCTGCACCCTACACCACTGGAGAAATTACACTGTTTAGCTGGTATTGCACCACCTGACATCCGCCGGGAAGTAGCAACCAATAGTGAAAGGACCAAGGCAGTGACATCGCCAGCTCATCCCCTGTTTGGATATCAGCCAGCACGTCAACAACTTAAATCAATAAATACTTTTCTAAGATCTACAGAGGCACTCACTGGAACACCCCAGCAAGCGAGAGTCCAAAAGTGGCAGGCTCAAACCCAGAACCTCAATCAATGGCTGATACCAAATGAGAGAACCCCTCCCCCCTGGGCACACAGAAAACTGGGCGACTTGGAAGGCACTGAACAGACTGTGCTCTGGCACCACAAGATGCAGAGCCAACCTTAAGAAATGGGGCTACAAAGTGGAATCCACGACATGCGAGTGTGGAGAAGAGCAAACTACAGACCACCTGCTGCAATGCAACCTGAGCCCCACCACATGCACAATGGAGGACCTTCTTGCAGCAACACCAGAGGCACTCCAAGTGGCCAGTTACTGGTCAAAGGACATTTAATCAACTACCAAGCTTGCAAACTCTGTTTTGTCTGTTTGTTAAAAAATTGTTAAAAATGTAATACAATTGTCTGGTTGATACTGACACGATAAATAAAACCACCTTGAGCCACAGGTAGAGGCAGTAATAAATTATTTTTAGTAGTAGTATTAGTAATACAACTAATTTGGCCTTGGAATATGTCTTGGATTGTGTGATTTTAATTGTTGTTTAATGTTTGATGTTTATTTATCAATATGTATATGTGGCATTGAATTGTTGCCTTTGTAAGGCCACCCTGAGTCCCTTTCCATGTGAGAATGGTGGGATACAAGTGTGGTAAATAAATAAATAAATAAATAATGGTATGGTAATACTAGGGAATATATTAGAAAGAATTTTACAGGAGTCAACGTAGGAATTTGCATGAGTTTGCCAAGAACAACTCATGTCAAGCTAATTGTAGATCTTTTTCCACCTTATTTTATGATTCTGTGATTGTTATGTGTCTTCAAATCCTTTATGACTTATGATGACTTTAGGGTGAACCCCTCTGGGGTGAGAAAGGTGGGGTAGAAATGTCATGAATAAATAAACTTATCAGAGAATTCTGGGGCTAAGAATGTGTGATTCACCCAAGGTGGGTTTCCATGATGGAGTGGAAAATTGAACCCTGATCTCCAGTATCAGTCAACACTGAGGTATTTTGTTCTAATACATCTCATTTTGAAATGGTAGAAGGCTCTCTTGGTCTTTGTCATGTTAAGCTACAGAAATCCAGTCATTAGACTCTATGTACTAATTAATGCAAACAAAACAAAGAAACTTGGAAGGTTTTCATTCTGATTCATTGACTCCTTCAGATAGAATCATAGAATCATAGAATCAAAGAGTTGGAAGAGACCTCATGGGCCATCCAGTCCAACCCCCTGCCAAGAAGCAGGAATATTGCATTCAAATCGCCCCTGACAAATGGCCATCCAGCCTCTGCTTAAAAGCTTCCAAAGAAGGAGTCTCCACCACACTCCGGGGCAGAGAGTTCCACTGCTGTACGGTTCTCACAGTCAGGAAATTCTTCCTAATGTTCAGATGGAATCTCCTCTCTTGTAGTTTGAAGCCATTGTTCTGCGTCCTAGTCTCCAAGGAAGCAGAAAACAAGCTTGCTCCCTCCTCCCTGTGGCTTCCTCTCACATATTTATACATGGCTATCATATCTCCTCTCAGCCTTCTCTTCTTCAGGCTAAACATGCCCAGTTCCCTAAGCCGCTCCTCATAGGGCTTATTCTCCAGACCCTTGATCATTTTAGTCGCCCTCTTTCTCTGGACACATTCCAGCTTGTCAATATCTCTCTTGAATTGTGGTGCCCAGAATTGGACACAATATTCCAGATGTGGTCTAACCAAACATCCCAAATATCCCAAACAAATATCTCAGATTCCCAAATTATTGATCTTCCTATCACAAAAGAACATATTATTTTCCTACAAGAAACTCATTTAAGAAAGGAGGAAAGAATGAAATAAAGGCAAACTAATTAAATGTTAAGAAAAGGCATGCGAAAGTTCCAAATTAAGAGATGTAGCAATAATTATAACAAAAATACAATTTTGAAGTAAATAGTGTAAGAAAAGGATGGGGAGGAGAGATATATTATTGTCTGTTTTTGTTATATTATTATACAAGGGGAAATTGGGAGAGATAAGTACGTATTGCTAAATGTGTATGCTGCAAATGAAAATCAAGGATAACTTTTTGACAAAAAATTAGAATAAATAAAGAATTGGCAGCAACATTTTGTGATTATAGGAGAGGACTTTAATATGCCTATGGAAAGGATAAAGGATAAGTCAAAACCAACAGCAGAAGATAAATAGAATAATATAACTAAATTAAATAACATTATGAATAAATGGGATTAAAAGACACATGGAGACTAATAAAGGGAGATGAAAGAAAGTATATATTTTATTCAGCAGTACACAAAACATATACCAGAATAGATTACTTTTTCATTTCAAAAAATATGTTAGATAGGTTATTCAATTTGGAAATAGGAATAATAAGAGAATCAGACTATTCTATAGTAAATTTTGAAATTACAAACAAACAAGATTATGAAGAAATTAGGAGATGGAATTCCATTTAAATTCCATTACAT
Organism: Anolis sagrei; assembly: GCF_037176765.1. Classification (NCBI taxonomy): domain Eukaryota; kingdom Metazoa; phylum Chordata; class Lepidosauria; order Squamata; family Anolidae; genus Anolis; species Anolis sagrei. The sequence goes on from NC_090021.1 coordinate 11,597,263, forward strand.
TAAATCACGAGGAAATTATTAGAGGAACTTGATATAATTGGCAAGAAATATGGGTTTGTTTATTTATTTATTTATTATTCACACCTTTCTCCCCAAAGGGACTCATGACACTATATGAAGAAATATATTGTGGGAGACTATGAAAGTAGTGGCAAAAGGATTGTGTATAAAAGAAATTTATAATCTTAAAAAGAATCAAGAAGAAAGGTGGAGGCTCCTTATTTGAATGGCCATCTGTTGGGTGCTTTGAATGCAATTTTCCTGCTTCTTGGCAAGTGTTTGGACTGGATGGCCCACAAGGTCTCTTCCAGATCTATGATTCTGGGGGTCTGTGAAAAATAAATTTGAAAAGAACATCAAAAATTAGAAAAACAATATATATTTTAAAAAACAAAAACCATATATAATGAATTGAGAGGCAAGAAAGAAGAACTGGATAAGATAGAAATAGAGGAAGTTTTAAAAATGATATATTGGAAAGAGATTGTTTTGAATATAGCAACAAAATTCAAATATGTTAGCCAGAGCCACACAAAAGAAAACAAAAAATGAGATAAATGCAGTAACAGACAAATCAGGAAATTGTCGAAGGCTTTCATGGCTGGAATCACTCAGTTCTTGTGGGTTTTTTCGGGCTATATGGCCATGTTCTAGAGGCATTTCTCCTGACGTTTCGCCTGCATCTATGGCAAGCATCCTCAGAGGTGAGGTCTGACCTCACCTCTGAGGATGCTTGCCATAGATGCAGGTGAAACGTCAGGAGAAATGCCTCTAGAACATGGCCATATAGCCCGAAAAAACCCACAAGAACTGAGAAATCAGGAAATATTTGTGTTTGTTGCTTTTCATTCGTTCAGTCGTCTCCGACTCTTCGTGACCTTATGGACCAGCCCACACCAGAGCTCCCTGTCGGCTGTCACCACCCCCAGCTCCTTCAAGGTCAGTCCAGTCATCCAGAAATATTTGTAGATTAATAAAAAAACAAAAGAAAAATATTTGAAGAACTTTATAAATAACATTGTCGGGCTAGAAATGCTCAAAGGACAAAAAAATGTGGAAGCAAATTTGACAGTAAAATTAAAAGAAAGAGATAGAGTTATCAGAGGCATCCAGCAGAAAGAGGAAATAAAGCAGGCAATTAGGAAAGTGAAGAATGGGAAATCACCCGGATGAAATGGACAGGGCCCAGAATATTATAAAATTATTTATTATTTATTTATTTACAGTATTTATATACCGCTTTTCTCACCCCTAGGGGGACTTTTATTTGAGGCAATGATAACTCCCAAACTACTAGAATTATATAACACAATAATGACTCGAGGAAAAAATACCCGAATCGTGGAGGCAATCGTTAATGATATTAATACTGAAATCTTAAAAAGATTTGACAGACACCAGCTCTCATAGACCAATATCATTAATCAATCAAGACGCTAAAATCCTAACAGTGATTATTATGAATAGGATGAGTAATTTGATGTATAAATACATAAAACAAGATCAATATGGATTTTTAAAAGGGAGAGAAATGCCCAACCTGATAGGTGAAGTAATAAATAAAATACAGATAATAGAAGGTAAAGTAAAGTGGAGATTTTAGCATTAGATATATTCAAAACCTTCAACAGTGTGGAATGGCCAAATATCCAAATAATTATGAACAAATTTGGAATAGGAAACAGATTAAAAATATAATGCATCAAATGTATTTGGATAATTATACAAAGATAATAATAAATGATGGAATCACCAGAAAGATAAAAATAACAAGAGGTAGAAGGCAAAGATGTCCTATGTTTCCCATTTTAGTTGTGATTGTAATGGAACTGATGGGGAGGCCCTCCTCTCATTCCCGCCTCTGTCTTTAGTGTGGTTGGTGGAGACAAGAGAAAGGGCCTTCTTGGTGGTGGCTCCTGGCTCTGGAACATCCTCCCCATTGAACTTAGAGAAGCCCCTACACTACAACACTTTAGGAAAGAGTTAAAAACTTGTTTTTTCCAGCAGGCATTTGATAATGTTTAGACCAGGGGTCCACAAACTTTTTAAACAGAGGGCCAGGTCACAGTCCCTCAAACTGTTGGCGGGCCAGATTATAATTTGAAAAAAACGCAAATGAATTCCTATGCACACTGCACATATCTTATTTATAGTTAAAAAACATTTTAAAACAATACAATAATTAAAATTAAGAACAATTTTAACAAATATAAACTTATTAGTATTTCAATGGAAAGTATGGGCCTGCTTTTGGCTGATGAAATAGGATTGTTGTTGTTATTCTGTGCTTTCAAATAGTTTCATACTTAGGTTGACCCTGAGCGAGGGCCGGGTAAATGACCTTGGAGGGCCGCATCCGGCCCCCGGGCCTTAGTTTGAGGACCCCTGGTTTAGACAGTAACCAGAACTGATTGCTAATCACTTAGCACATTATATCTGCATTCTGTCCATTCAGCTGGATCTTTTAACTGATTATATTTTAGTAGAGGTTCTTTTATCTAATTTATATATCTGGTTTATATAATGTATTATTTTTTATGTTGATGTAATTTATTTTATGTATTTTATGTATGGCATCTTTGTGTGCTATTTTGTAAGCTGCCCAAGTCCCTATGGGAGATGGCAGCAGGGTACAAATAAAGTTTTATATTATTATTATTAGCCAATGTAAAAATAGATAATGAAATAGAAGATATAGGAACAAAGTTAGGAAAAAATAGTTTATTTGCAGATGACACATTGCTAATGATAAAGAAAATAACAAAAAATTGAGATAATGGGTGACTGGATTGAACATAAATTGGAATAAATCAGAAGCAATGCTATTTAACTATATTAAGCAGGAGGAAGAAGAATTTAAAAAGCAAATAGATATAAAAGATATGAAAATATGCATGAAAAAGAATATAAAATATCTTGGAATAACCATAACCAAAGATCTAAAAGCTACAGAAAGAAAAAACTTAAAAGAACTAAGGAAAGATATAGAGGGGAAATTAAAGGACTATAACAATTTACAATTATTATGGTTTGGTATAATAGCATTAGTAAAAATGAAAGTTCAACCTAAAATAATGTTTTTGCTCAAAATGATTTCATTTAAAATTTCACAAAAATAAATAAATGGCAACAATTGATAAATAAATATTGTAATAATGGGAAAAAGAATAGACTAAATAAACAACTCTGGTATATATCCCAAAAAGGAGGAGGATCAGGCCTATCAAATATAAAAAATTATTATGAGGCAAACCACTTAAGATATGTAGTAGAAAATATGATTGATAGAGAGGGTTCAGAATGGATGGAACCAGGAAATAAGGGAATTGAGTGGGAAAAGGACAATATATTTTTAAAGAAATTTTAAAGAATGAGATGAAACAGATCAGATATTTATAATTAACAAATATAATAGTTTAGAATGGGTGACCTGCAGGTCTCTTCCAACTCTATGATGCTATGAGCCACGCCAATTAAAGTGGTATCAAACCAAAATAATTCTACAATGTAGACACACCCCTAATCAATTGATGGTTCATACAACACATAGCATCCACTTCAGTTCCCTCTATCATTTGCTTTTATAGTTTTTTAAAAAAACCCAATAACACTACTAGGCAGCATATGAACTTTTTCAGCCAAGAAAGCAATCCCCTTCTATTCCTCTACAAGATCAGAATCCTTCTGAACTTACTCTGAACAGCAGAAATAACCATACGTTTGACAGCGTTCAAGGATGGTGTTTACCACACATCCTAATGGCATACAACGCCCACCAAGACTTTTACACTCCTTACTGGAAACTGGACCTCCTTTAGTTAGTGCTATGAAAGAGAAAAAAGGAAGAGGAAACACAAGAATTAGGCACTGAAGCATGTTATTAGACTTGATTCTTTTCATTTGTACTATATCAAATGTGAGATTTTCCCCCTTTTGACTGATGTCATGTTGAAGATGCAGCAAGCTTGTTTTTTGTTCCTTCAGAGAGTAGAACATGTACCCGTGGACTCAAAATTCCACCTCTAAGTTGGAAGCAGGCTTTGACTATAAGAACTATTAAAGATTGAAATAGTTATCCTCAGATGGAGGTGGACTCAGAATTTGAAGACATCTTACAGTATTGTTTTAGTTGTATTTTCTTGCTTGACAGTAATTAGACAAGATAGCCTTTGTAGATGCTTCCAGTTTTGCTAATGTAATATCTGTAAAACAGCAAAATCCTCAGCCACCTTCTCTAAGTGTGTGAGCATAGGTGAGTGTGGCTCATTAAATATACATCGGTGCTTGTTTCCATGTGTAGAAATGAGAATTATTTTTCTCTTCACTTATTATTTATTTATTTATTGTATTTGTATACCGCCTTTCTCAGCCAATTGGCAACTGAAGGCAGTTTCCAACAAATCAGTATACATAAAACAGAATATAGATAAAAAACATTAAACAGTTTAAGGCATCACAAAAGCAACAAAAACAACACCATCAGCGTCTCATTATTCTCAAGCATTGTCCAATTCCATTGTCAGGGCATTCGATTTCCTATATTAGCTACTCTGTATTTGTAAACGCTTGCTCGAACAGCCACATTTTAACTTGCCTCCAAAACGTCAAGAGGGAGGGAGCAGATCTGATCTCCCTAGGGAGGGCGTTCCATAGCTGAGGAGCCACCACTGAGAAGGCCCTGTCTCTCATCCCTGCCAAATGTGCTTGTGACAAAGGCAGGACCGAGAGCAGGGCCTCCCCAGATGATCTTAAAGTCCTCAGTGGTTTGTAAGGGGAGATACGTTCGGACAGGTAAGTTGAGCCAGAACCGTTTGCAACATTGTGAGGTATTGTCTGAGAGACTTCTTGTCCTTCAAATAAGAGATCTCACATTTGCAACACATTTGATGGGACTTGCACAAATGGTGTGAAACTCCAATAACTACTGCCTTCTTGCTTAGACTTTTAAAAATGAAAAGTATCAGATGGATTGTTTCCATCTTGTTTGGCCAATCAGTCAAACTTTCTGTGTTTGTTCCATCTATATGTTCTATTTCACAAAGACATCAACCTAAATCTTTTTATTCAGTCTTGACAAGACTAGATACAGCACTCTATTGGAATTATGCATTTGAGCAAGCTGTCAACAAAAATCTAGTGGCCAAAATCATGTTGTATGGTTTCATCCCCAGGGACTCATTGAATGAATGGTTGACACACCACTCATCATATAACATAATTTTGGCAACTAATGTTGTGTTAACATTGTGCTCAAATTGTTGAAATATCATTGTGGATAAAATCTTCATAGCCTTTTTCACATGATAAAGTACAATTACTGCAGGATAAAAGCACCTTTGGTTGTGACTTATCCATTACATTGTGTTTGTTCTGTACCTTCATCATGCTTGAATCATAATTGGATCGTGTATTTTCATTGAAAGGAGGGAGAATGCCAATGAATCTAATATCATTGTTGTTCTACCTCTATTTTTGTGCAATAGTTTTTCTTCCACTCCAGTCCCAATATTGCAAAAATGAGGAAGGACTCACAAGAATGCTCAGACTGAGCAACTGCATAAGTGTGGAAAACTAGAAAAACACAGTTTATGTGCTGAGTAGGGTGAACATGGCTAGGAAGCAAGGCTCTGGAGATCACTGGTTGTGTGCATTCACATCGTCAAAGCATGGGCATAGCACAATTGCAGAAAAGTGTGATAGCAATGGTTACAGTAACAGCATGTTTCCCTTTACTTAAACAAGATGATTGCTACAAGATTTCAGACTGGTATGATAAATTACTGAGACAGTCAGTAGTTTTTCAACATGTCTGACTTAGCATGTCCAAGATTCCTGTCTCATAGGAAATGGATAGTTTTGCTAGAATTCTTCATAGCTTTGGGTGTCTGTTTTCACTACTCCCTCAATCACTTCTAGTGCATTTCACACCCCATATCTACTTCCAAGTCCTTCTCTTTTCCTTCTCAGTCTGCAATTTCAGCATATACACTCAGTGGTTACACCACACCATGCCTCTGCTGAAAACTGATGTTGTGCAAAGGACTATATATTTGCCAATGTGTTCCCTATTGTCCTGTTATGCAATTAGGAGTTCCCCATGGCTGCTTCTGCAATCCAATGAATCAATTATTACATGGCACAACAGTCCAAAGGAGGTGGACAAAATGCATACCCCACAACATTTCATGCAAATTGGGACATGTATAGTCCAAAGGCAAGATTATATCTCATCCTCTTTTCTCCTGCTGTGTGAAGTGAGTGCAAGCAGTAACTGAAGCATGTCGAGGACAAAAACAAGAGGAGAAAGAAACTAAGGCATTTTAAAAGCAGTTGAAAAAGAGGGGCTCCATCTACACTGTCATATAATGCAGTTTGAACTGACTTATAATGGTCAGTGCAGGCTCATATAAAGCAGATTGAACTGCATTCAAGTGGATTATATGAGTCTAAACTGTCATATAATCCAATTCAATGCAAGTAATCTAAATTCTGAAACTGAATTTTATGGCAGTGTCAATGAGGCCTAGAATGACAGAAAGCAAATTCGAACTGTATCTGCCAAATCAGAACATTTAAAGCGACTCTCACTTCAATTTCTAATAGTTCTGTGGAAAATCTTCATTGGTCCTCATGTCAGGTCAAATTCGTTAAATTCATATTTACAACGCGATATCTAACCTCTGGACATTGTCAGCTCCAAAAACGTAAGAATCAAAACTTACTGTGCTGGTTTTCTTAAATTATACTTTAGTTGTAATTGAAGTAGAGTCTTTAACAATTTCATGATTTACCCCAGATTGATATTAACCACTGTTTCAGCTCGATACTAAGGAGCCCCCGGTGGCACAGTGGGTTAAACCCCTGTGCCGGCAGGACACAGGTTCGAATCCAGGGAGAGGCGGATGAGCTCCCTCTGTCAGCTCCAGCTCCTCATGCGGGGACATGAGAGAAGCCTCCCACAAGGATGATAAAAACATCAAATCATCCGGGCATCCCCTGGCCAACGTCCTTGCAGACGGCCAATTCTCTCACACCAGAAACGAGAAGCTAGATACTTCTCACACACTACAAACTGTCCATCCCAGTTCAAAATTACTCTTTCTCAGCATTCTCCTTCTATAATTCTATTTTAAATAGTTTTGATGTTGATGTGGGCCTTACCTGCAAAGAACAAGACCATGCCCAGTAGAAGAGTAATGAAATACCACCCCATCTTCATCGTACAGTGTGAAATGGACAAGTGGAAAAGGCAAAAACTGTACGATGAAGGTTTGGGTCTTCTAAATATGGAATGGCCACCATTTATAGTGTTCTGGGTACTACTGAGACACAATATGTGATAATAATCTTGAGTCAATTTTAGAAATGTCTAATGTACCAAAGGCAAGATTTGAAAAAAGAGAGGAAGTATTAAATGGCAATGACTTCATGAGTCATTGAATTGTAAATATGAGTTTGCGTCTAATTAGCCGTATACTTTTAAATAGTCTAGTAGAGTAGATTCACTAACATCAATGACCTTTATTTACATTTCCAGTCACGATTAGCCTGATGATTCAATAGTTCTGCTTTTGTTTGGAAAAAACTAATAAAATTTAAGTCCTTGTTTAATGATCCTTGGATAGCAATTAATAAATACAAATAAATAAGTCTATATTTTAGAAAGCTGGGATATTAGAACTTGGCTGGAGAATACAGTTTGCACAAAGTTGGAGTGGGGGACCATATACCTTACGGCATTAATAGAAGAGTGGGATTTTAAAAACATGTCAAAATTGCAGAAATGGACAAACTGGACATGTTGAACAAAGAAAAAAACCCAGAAGAGATTAAGTATTGAGATCCATTCTTACATTTTATAAAAAATAAGATAGAAAATTAATGATGCCTTACTTCAAATTTTTCTGTTGTTATTCTTTTATATTTATATTAAACTTTCACTGGCAACTTTTAGTTAGAAGGATACGTTTAAAAATGATTGTATAGGAAAGAACAATGTGCTTCAGGAGAACTTTCTTCAACTCTAGACATTGGGAAGCCGTATATATTATTAGTAGGCCTGGGTAACAACGGAAAAATTTGTTTCTAAAATCGATTTGTATTTGGGGGGGTTTTTTGTTTCGATATTTGAAATAATTACAAAATTTTCCTTTTAAAAAGTTCGATATTTACGAAATTTCGTAAATGGTAAAAATTTAACGAATCGATTTCCGAAACAATAACGAATCGATTCGTTAATGGCGGACGCGACCGCGAAATACGCTAAAAAACCTCCAAAACCTTCTGAAGCTTCCCTCTCCCTCTGTTGTTGACTGTTGGTGTGATATTATAATTTTTTTCCACTAATTAAACCATAAAACTGGCCCAGACATGCGGAAATAATAACGAAACGACCTCAAAACAATAACGAAACGAATACAATATCGAAATACGAAGCATTTACAAAACGTTTTTGAAAATTTGTTTTTTTAAATAATTGCTCCAGAATGGTTCGTTATCGTTTTGTAATTGAAAAAAATAACGAATTATTAACGAATTACGAATTAACAAAACGAAACCGCCCAGCCCTAATTATTAGAGTGTGGATGAAAGAAGACGTAGGTGTAATTTGGCAATAGTTTTGTATTATATCTGTAACAATAGAATGTGAGAGCACTGTTTTGTATAAATACATGTAATTTAGGGTATGTAATTGATCATGTTCCATATCTGTATCATAACCCAGTTCAAATGTTTAATTTTAATATCTAGAAAATGAAAGAAGGAGAAGAGAAAGATGAGGAGGAGGATTGGATGGAAAGGGTATCATTTCTTGAAGAGTGTCTCCACATTGTCTTAGTCATGTCCTCAAGAAACAGAAAAAGTATTTATTATTTATTTACAGCATTTATATTCTACCCTTCTCACCCCAAAGGTGACTCAGGGCAGATCACAGAACACATACACTGCAAATATAAAATACTGTTAGACAGGATAGACAACAGATAGAGGCATTTTTCCCAACTGTGGCATCCTGGAGGTTGTGCTCGATTCCACCCACAGGGGGTGCTGTCATTCCATCTTCTATGACAAAGAGCCTTGATCACAGACTTCCTCTGATCACCACCATTTTTTGGGTAGTTCCTTTATGGTGCCGTAAAATACCTCCCTACTTAAGTGGTGCCTAATTTCTCTACTCACAGCTCACAGCTGTTTTCAAACTGCTTAGGTGAACAATAAGCTGGGCTGAAGGTCAGGTGCTCACTCTGACCTGGGCTTCAAACTGGCAACCTTTCAATTGGTAAGATCTATTGCTGATGATGATTAACCAGCTGTGCTAAAGTCCAGTCCTTTGGGGAGCAATGTAACAAACACATTCTCAAGAAGTTCTAATTAAAATTTGTTTTCTTTCATTAAAAAAAAGATATTTCCTGGAGGTTTCAATTGTGGTTCAGCAAGTTTCTGGGGATTTTTCTGACACTTCTTCAGGATACGAGGGAATTGATGGGTGTCAAAGTGCAGAGTTTGTTATGATACAAGGGAATTGCAGGCAAAGCGGCCCCTGTTTGGGATTCCAGTGTTCGTTCCCAAGCAATAGACAGTGATGATTACAGTTCCCATGTGAAAGGACCTTCGGTTGATAGGGAGCTTTCCTGCAAGGCCAGATCAGGTCTCCAGATGGAGGGAGTGAAAGACAGATTAATTAGGTATTCTGAGAGACTCTGTGAGAAGGCCTGTGGGAAGGCCTTGAAGCCCAGGTGTGTTAGACATGATCTCATGGCTCCTTCGTCATGCTTAGGCTTAAATTAAGTGATGTTTACTTGGTGCCTTCAATGGAGACAACATTGCTATAGGGAAGTGAATCCTGTTTTGGCTCTCAAGTTCCTGCAATTGACTATCTTCAAGTTCATGATTCCTGTGTTTGCCTATGTTCCTGGAAGACTTTGCCTTGGAAAAAGTTCCTGTTTTCATGCTTATGGATTTATGCTTGAGTTTTTGACACTCTTGATTCCATGTACCTTCCCATTTTTGATAGCTACTGGGAAATGCCTTTTTTCCCTTTTGTACATGCTTTTCTCAATAAACTCTGGTAGTTTGTACTACTGGACTCTGGTTTGGTGCTGGGTGCAAATGTGTCTCAAGGCTAGAGTGCAACAGTTTCTCCACCCTCAGTCAGATAGTTCTGGGCCTTTAAACTTGGCAATATCAAAAAGAGGACTTGCTTGTGGGTAACCTCAAGCTATGAGAGTGCATGTTACTAAGAGGACGTAGGTGTAAATCACATGGAAATGAATCAAAGAAACATGTGCTTCAAAAAGTTTAAAAGCTGGAAGAACCTAAAGAGCCAGATGTTCACATTAGTAGACTATGGACACATCCAGACAGGAGTGAAATCTGTGACAAAGCAGGTCGAAAATTTTTATTATTTATTTGCTTTATTTCTATACCGCATTTTTCAGCCTAATTAGGCGACTCAATGCAGTTTACACAATACAGGTTATCACAACAATATCCTAAGCAATTAAAACACATCATATACAGCAGACAAAATCAAACAATCATTATCCCACTTTGGTGCATATTTCAGTCTCCACTCCTGTCCAAAAAACTTAGGCATGCAGCCACCCTGAAGACTGCCCATTTCCCTATAAAAGTAAAGTGAAAAGTAACTGGTTGCCATAAGTTCCCTCCTGGCATGAGAAAATGACATGCCAGAAAGGGGTGGGACAAGGTGGAAAATCCTCCAGTCTCCTGGTTCATCATTTTCTCAAACACTCCTGGCACAAGGAGGGAACTTATGGCAGTCAGGTACTTTTTGCTTTACTTTTAGGGGTAAATTGTAGACTTGGGAGGGAGGGGGTGAGTGCCCTCTTTTTCTTTTGGGCTCCAAGAGCCTGAAAAACCAAGATGGCTGTGTGGATTGGGTCCAGTAATCACATGACATGATTCCCGGGTTCAATCTCATAGGACCACAACTGGTCAGACCTGGATCTTAAAACCAGATCTTACAAGGTATTTAATAAAGTCCAAATTAATTTGTTTTTACCGGAGGCATTTTTTGGATGCCTCTAGTAAAAAATTGAGACAGGTTCCAAGATACTGACCTGTCTGGCTGGGCCCTATATCTTGTTTGTCACTAGAGTTGGTGGCACCCAGTGCAATAATTCATGGTGTCACCGTCCCCAAAATACAAGTGAAATGGAGTAAAAGAAAGAAGATGCTGCAATCAAAAGAACAGAAACAGCAGTTAAGACTGTGTATTAGATTAGGTCGTTAACTGTTTTATATTGATGCATTGAATTTTTGCTGTTTTTGTGTGTTGTGAACCGCGGTGAGTCGCCTTCGGGCTGAGAACTGCGGTATAGAAGCAAAGTAAATAAATAAATAAATAAATAAAGAGTTCAATGTACCGTGCAGTCATCAATGTTAGGGCCTACACTCCTAGGGAATCTCCATTCAGGAGAGGAACAAGAAGGAAGGCTCACCTGGTGGGACACAGTGCCGGGAATATTTTTTATTAAAAATAAGACATTTCTGGTACAACACTGCCCATTTTTATAGATAGTTATTTTGATGTCACCCCAAAGATGGTGACTCTCAATGTGATCCACACCCTTTCCCCAGCACTCACTAATTATGTCAATGACCATATCCATTGAAATGAGAGGGTGAGGTATGAATACATTATTTAGGAATTCTTTTCCAGAATTCATCTGACCCAGAGAAAACAAAGGACCTTAAAATATTTCCCATGATTGGAGACAGTAATTACCCATCAACTCTATGTTCGAAACCAATGAATTATGAACTAAATTTTCAAGATGTAGTCCAATATAAGTTCAGTTCTATCTTAAACTGTTTATTATGGTTAGTAGTATTTTCAAAACTCAAGCAAAGCAGTTATTTGAATCTTGACAACTGCATCATTTCAGGTTGCTGTCAGTTTAAAATTATTGATGCTGAATAAGAAGTTTGATACTGTGAGAAATTTGCATCCATAAACACTCTCATGATTAATCTTTTTTGAACAGAAAAAGTGATAGACAGGGACAGTTGGGCATCTGAATTTCCAGCAACAGGAGCCAGTGGCTTCCATGTCCATGAAGTGAAAAATCCAGTCCAGGTTTCATTTTGAACATTAAGGAGTTATCTAAGAAGTCATATCAACTACTCAAGATAGATTGGGCAAGTTGGGTTGCTCCTTTCAAGATGAAGCCAAACTCCAAAATGTATTCACTGCCCCCAACCCACCCATCCCCCACCCCAAAAAATCAAGATTCATGAGGGCTTTGAGTTTTCTTTTCTTCTTCAGGGTCTTTGGGTTTTGAGGTGATGGAGATGGAAAATGGTGGATGCAATGGAGAAGTGATAGTAACAAATAATTGAAGATTCCCAAGAGGTATACTTGCAGAGATTAGGATCCAGGATCCGAGAAGGGACCGTGACCCATTTCATCTGTAACTAAGACATGAAAACCAGCATTAGTGAACTCAACAAGTCAAGCAGAAAGGAAATGGGTGTTATGGGTCAGGGAGATAGGTGCAATTAGAACTCTACTATTGGCTGTGTTCTCTTGCCCTTGGTCACTCTGCCTGTTCCTTCGCTTCAAATGCCTAAATAGCATTTCTAAATGCTCCACTGAAGTTAAGTTATTACAATGTAAGAAATCTGATGAGTGGGAGAACATTTCACCAGGAAGCAGAATGGTGGCCAATATCTTCATGTTATCTCTCTCAATATCTAGACTTTTGGGAAGGTTTAAGATCACTGGATACCTAAACTCATGCATGAAAAATGTGTACAACTTATATAGTTTAAAACCATGTACAAGCAGTCCCCAAGTTACAAACCATATAGTTTCTCACACTAGAGAAAAAATCCACTTTAAATCTGGTTTCTGCCTCCTGCAGAATTCTGGGGTTTGTAGTTTAGTGGGGCTGTTAAAAGATCCTCCCTAAAGTACAAACCACAGAAGTCTGCAGGAGGCAGAAACTGGATTTTAAGTGGATTTTTTCTCTAGTGTGATGAGTCATATATATAAACACACATATGAAAGCTTTGAATGGCACAGGGAATTGTCAACACCCCTGTGGTTTTTGTTTTGCTGTCTGTGCCCTTGTTCAGTAGATTTTATCTCACTTTCTGTCCCTGTGATAAGTGGATTTTGAAAACAAATTACTTCTTACGGAAACAAGGATTAGTGACACAGTTTCAGTTGAGGCACTTTTTTCCCATTATAACTCTTCCAGGAGTGAATTTCCATTGTTAGGGGTATATTTTTCTCACTTCTTGTTGTCTCACCCCTGCTCTTAACTATGAGTGATTTGTAAGTTGGATGTTTGTAACTTGGGGACTGCCTGTATAGTTGGCCCTTTGTATACATAGATTCTGTGTCCATTTATTCAACCAGCCACTGTTTAAAAATATTCCAAAACAAAATCTATAAAACAAACTTTCATTTTGCCATTATCTTATGGACATTATTTTACAATGAGAATTGAGCATCCATGGATTTCGGTATCCACAGGAGGCACCGGAACCAAATCCCAAGTGCATACCAAGGGTCCACTTTACAAGTAACTTTGAAATAGTTAAGTCACTGAAGGCTTTAATAAAAAAGCTTTGGAGTTGGAAAGAAAACCACACCAGACTATTTAACATTATAAGGTAAAGCCCTGTTTATCAAAACCAGAAGTGAATTTCTATGAACTTCTGACTGGTTTTATCATTTTGTGGGCACCTGTGAAGATCTCAGGAGCAGAAAACTGGCTCTTGGATCATTGCAGTTGCCCAAGATTGATTTAGATCAAGAATAGTTTACCACCAGGGATGGACAAAAACAAGATACTTTGAGACCCACAAATCTTTCCATATTTTTTTTTACCAAATATTTTTTTGTGTGTTACTCTCCCACCAATTTAACATGCAGGGAATATACCAGTTTGTGGTTTTCTGCACTGAAAAACTCCTCCCCAAAGTCAAAAAGGTATGTGTAAGTGGCATATCCTCCCTTCCCATAGTCAAAATGGCATACTCAAGAGTGTGGTGCTCACTCCAGGTTTTGATACTATTTAGTCCACAGGTTGGCCGATATTTAGGCACAGACTAATGAGGATTCAACCAGTACCTTTTAGACCACTTCATAAACTTGTGAGCATGCCTTCCAAATAAAAACTAGGCCAGGCAACATCAAAGTACAGCATTCTAGAGGCAGGTTAAAAGCTTCCTTTTTCACCAAGCCTTTGAAAACTGATGGTTAACAAGCAAGAGCTTTTAAAATAAGTATTTAATTGCTTTTCATTTGGTTGTTATTTAATATGGTTTTAATCTTAATGTGTTTAACTATATGCATTATATTGTAGTCTCTGTCTTTTAGCAATCTACCTTGAATGCCAGCCGGGGAGAAAAGTGAAATATAAATAAAAGTGATGGATGGATGGATAGATGGACCATCTCAGCCAAATCAGGATGTTGGAGGGTATGGGGTTGAATGTTTGAACTAAAAGCTGGGATAGATAATTAAGAAATCAAACATCATGTTTCATACTTACTCTTGGCAGCAATACGTATTAAGAAGGCAGTGCCCAATCCTTTTTAAGGGGAAGCATGGCAAATGCCTGCATTTGCCCCCTACCCTTATACACTTGGAATCATCTTGAAAATATTTTGAATATCCTGCATGAGCAAAAAGAGGAAGGGGAGTTTTAAGGAAGCTGTAAAAAGAAATACAAGGGATTTCAAACTCCCAATAGGCAGAGGGCAAGCATGATTTCTCCAATCCAGGTGCAACCATGTAAAACAGGAGATCTCTATCTGAATTGCACATGATAAAATTGTAGCTAGATGGTTATTCATTAACTGTACTACACAACACTTGAGTGGAATAGTAACACTGTGCAACTGAACCGAGATGCCAGGTTTGTAATCACGTGTACACCAAATGCACATGAACCTATGCTTCATATGTAATACACATTCACCACAATATACAACTGCATGTACAGTGGCCCATCATGTACAATTCAAGTTCAGTAACCTTGAATTAAACGCCGTTGGTGCACTCTACTAAAAATAACAGAAAAACCAAGCCATGAGATGAGAAAAGTATGAGACTTGGAAAACTATGCAGAATCAGTGGGCCTGTACAACATTTCTTATTTTACAAATAAAATCAAACAATATGTACAAATAATATGCAGAAATATGTATGGTGTGCTTCTTTGCTCATGATATTATAGTTTTGTTATTCCATCTTTCTGGCTTGCAAGATGTTATTCTGTCTATCATATATCAATTATGAAAATTAGAAATGGAGTTCCCTATTCATTGCGCCGTATATGACCTAAAGTCTAAGGCATGATTGTAGAAATTCCTCAGGCATTCATACTACCTTCCATTTTGGGAAGTTTGGAAATGCGAGGGAAGAGGGCTCTTGGACCTACTTTTCTTATCAAATCAGAATAAATCAACCTGATAACGGGATTGTGAACAATTTACAAATCATGTCGATACCTTCCAAATTAGAAAGTAGGAAAAATTGCCTCAAAAATACTCTAATGCTTCTTTTAATTAGTTCTCCAGACTCTAAATAACAGCTATTATTGAGTTACTTTCCTCAAATTCTTTGAAGGCCACTAAGAGTAGGTAAAATTGTGTAATCATAGGTTGGGATCAAGGGTCAGCTAATTCAATTCTTTGTCATGCAAGAAAACACAGTTAAGACATTCCCCAGAGATGGAAAATTAAAAACCTTTGAAAAAGAAGAGCCAATACTTTATGAAGCCAACAATTTCACTGTTGAGCAGTTCTTATTCTATCAAAGTTCTTCCTAATGTTTAGGTGAAAATATCAACTACAACCCATCAATCAAATCTTACATACTCTCATCTCCTCAATGGTCTGTTCTACTAGTGAGTAAAAATAACACTCAGTAAAAACAATGAGGTTCTTAATCTATTCACTCCATCCTATTCTTGACATTTTTGATTTGTCAGACAATAATACACTGACTTTTCCAAACTTGTTATTTTCATTGCTTTCAACTGGGATTGTGCATCTTACCTTGAGCAATCATAAGTAATACGAATAGAATCATGGAGAAAACATACAGGATCTTCATGGCAGAAAGCTGTATTCAATTATCACTAAGAGAATAGAGATGGGGACATTGTAAAAATGTAGACTTTTTAGCCAGATTGTATATGCTTTAGAAATTGTAGCTAGTTCTGCCAGATAATGGAACCAAGGCATGCTGGTCTCAGTGAGTGTTGAGATGTTTTACGTCAGTCAAGCTACTTGCTACTGGCTACAGATGAACATTGGTAGACCCTGTTCTGCATTATGGATCTCTTGCGGGTGTCTCATCATGCATTTTTGCAATTTACTAAGAAGTTGCATAAAGTCTCTGATATGTAGCTAAGTGTAGTATAATCATCTGAGTACTGAACTACAGTTGGAAATCTGAGTGTTTCCTCACTTGGCAATGGAAACCGACTGGGTGATTGCATGTGGAAGGGTGACACCCCTTCTGCCGACAAACCAATGACGACACAAACACCGAGTTGGGAAGGAAATGGCCACAACTTGTTTATTTATTACAGGATGGAAAATGAGGTTGGCAGCCAGGCATGCGTTCTGAATCATGATTGGTCAGCCCACTGCTGACTGATACCGATATACACGCCAAGGTGCCATACCGATATACAATACCAGGCTACAAAATTCAGCAACTCTGGGAATGACCAGACTTTCCCCCTGGATCCAGGGCCCATGCCACATGCCAACCCAAGTTGTGATGAGCTCACAATGACCGAACTTTTGGCAACAATAACAAACCACAAACAGCATGCAAGGCAGGTGGGATGGACAAGCAAAGCAGGCACTGTGCCTTGGAGGAGCCCAGGGCAGCCCTATAAGGGCTGCTGGGTGAAGTGAGTGGCTGGCCCTAGCCAACCCGAAGATGGGAGGAGTCCTGCCTGCCAAGCAGTGGGAAACTTCCCGCTGCTTCTGGGATGGTATTCCAGTATGGCCGGTGGGATGCCTCCCCTCGCCACAACAAGCTTTGCCTGGTAAGTCGGGCAATGTATTTTCTCTGCACCATTATAGGTGAGCATAAGCATTACCTCTGAGGATGCTTGCTATAGATGCAGGCGAAACTTCAAGAGAAAAATTGCCTCCAGAACATGGCCATATAGCCCGGAAAAACCTACAACAACCCAAAAATTTATTTATTTCGATTTATTCATTTCGAACATTTTTACCCCGCCCTTCTCAACCCCTGGAGGGACTCAGGGCGGCTTACAATTGGCAATAATTCAATGCCGCATCATAAAATACAGAATAACAAATATAACAATTAAACATTAACATTAATAAATAAAGATTAAAACAGTATACTTACACTCTGATTAGCTATTGCTAAAACAACTTGAAGGTACACAAGTACAATAACAATAACAACATAAAGCTATGTAATGTCCAATGTAACAGAGCATTCTGACAAACTTTTATTTCTCCTCTTACTAGTCTCACTTTGTATGTTACCTTTTCTGAAAGCACTATGATTGGATTCCACTTTTGTGTTCAAAGGTCTTCTAATGTTTTCCATGTTTTCACTATTTCCAATCTTGTAGCATTTAACATGCTTGCTATAACTTTCTTGTTTTTCAGGCTTTTATTCTTGCAAACATGAGAATCAGTCACAATGCTCCTCTAAAATGGATGTTTGAACTAAGATTTAAGTCATGTTTCCTTCTAGTTTTAATATTTGAATGGAACATTGCAAAGAACAATTTCAAAAAATCCGATTGAAGTGTAAATAATTAAAGACTTTTACCTAGTAATGTACTTTTTTCAGGTATAAATCACAAATACTTCAAGACATCAACCCTTCCTGATAACTGAGTTTGAATCCTAGAATAAAAACATCTAAGGGGCTCTTGTTCCTCTCCTCCCATTAAGTGTTGAGTGCATTTCCAGTTCCAAATTAACAACAACATTGAGATGATGGTAGTTACTAGGCCTGGGTAACAACGGAAAAATTTGTTTCTAAAATCGATTTGTATTTGGGGGTTTTTTTTGTTTCGATATTTAAAATAATTACAAAATTTTCCTTTTAAAAAGTTCGATATTTACGAAATTTCGTAAATGGTAAAAAATTAACGAATCAATTTCCGAAACAATAACGAATCGATTCGTTAATGGCGGATGCGACCGCGAAATACGCTAAAAAACCTCCAAAACCTTCTGAAGCTTCCCTCTCCCTCTGTTGTTGACTGTTGGTGTGATATTATAATTTTTTTTTTCACTAATTAAACCATAAAACTGGCCCAGACATGCGGAAATAATAACGAAACGACCTCAAAACAATAACGAAACGAATACAATATCGAAATACGAAGCATTTACAAAACGTTTTTGAAAATTCGTTTTTTTAAATAATTGCTCCAGAATGGTTCGTTATCGTTTTGTAATTGAAAAAATTAACGAATTATTAACGAATTACGAATTAACGAAACGAAACCGCCCAGCCCTAGTAGTTACATTGAAGAAGCTTCCTAAGGCTACTTACCAAGATGCTGGAGGACCCTGTAGTCTAGACTTCCTGCTTATTATGCCTCTGCCATAATAAGTTGTGCCACTTCTGAGATCATTCAATCATTTCAGTCTACATGGTATTATTTCCACTTTTCTTTGAACTGGAATGTACCTTCTTAAGCTAATGATCTTCACCCACATCTGTGATTCAAGATGTGCCCATTTTCTGAAATAAAGGAACATTTCAATTATTTTTCTGCCTACATCAACTATGCCAAAACTAAGATGCTATGATATTCAAATACTGTCAATCCTCACCAAGCCATGAATCCAAAACCAAATACTCTACAGAGATATAGACAATGTTCAATAGAAAGATCTATAAACATGTTTGCATGTCTTCAAACTTCAGCACAAAGCATCCATATTACTCAGAGAAACTAAATAATGGTTTCTTCCAAACATTCTCAAAGAAAATGTATATTTCAAACCAGGCTGATCTTCACCACACCACATCACCCTTTTTCTACCATATCCATCATCTAATGTGGCAAAATAATGTGTTTCTTATTGTAGAAGTTGAGGTACTAATCCACATAAGCCAAGATCATGCAAGGTATCGGGGTATATAAAGTTTACCAAGTATGCCTCCAATATATTTCACCCCCCATAAGTGTGTTGCTTCTGGAACATCCTCTCCTACTGTCATTTTATTACTGAAGCGGGGCAGGAAAGCCATGCAGATCCAGTTTCATTTCTGTAGAGAGATGCATGAGATGGTTGGCATGGGTCCTGTATCTGGTATATTGGGAGGGGGTCTGCCATGTGGCTGCTAGAGGGTGCGGTGATGCAGATGTCCCAGGGTAGAAAGAATAGAAACATGCACTGCTCTCCCTATCAGCTTTATTGGTGCATCAGTCAGCAGTAGACTGCCCATTACCTTGATCCCATACCCATTATGGCTGTAAACAATAAACAAGTTGAGGCTTTTGGTTATCATGTGTGACTTTTTTTGGTTGGGGGTCGCTCTTGCCCACACAAATAGTTTGAATATCATCTGGAAATTAGTTATTGTTTTCTGGTAGGAACAGTGCTGAAAATTATTAGTATTTGGACCTGAATTAATCCAGTTTTATATCACTTTAACTCTTATGGCTCAGTGCTATGGGATCATAGGAACGTTGCTGGCGTTTCGGAGGAAGGTCAAGACTTGGCTCTACGAGCAAGCGTTTGGCTAAACAGTGCAACTGAACAACTGAACACAGGAAGTCGGTAAAATTGAACATAGGAATGGCACAAGGATTATGAGAATGGATATTGTTCTGTTTTGAGGCGTCATGAATTGATAAGGAATTGATAATAATTGTTGATTTTGTTGTAATGTGTGATGTGTTTTTAACTGTATATTACTGTATAACTTGCATTGTGTAAACCGCATTGAGTCGCCTAATCTAGGCTGAAAAATGCGGTATAGAAATAAAGCAAATAAATAAATAAATAAATAAATAAGTAGAGTTTAGTGGTATAAAAACACTATTTGATAGAGCAAACTAAAGATCTTGTAAAACTACAAGTCCATAATTCCAAAGCACTGAACCTCAGCACTTAAAGTGATGTCAAATTGCGTTAATTCTATAGTGTCGACATACCAAATCATTTGGTGTCTCTGGCCGAGAATTGTAAATGTTCCTCAATAAACCACAAACCCCAGAATTACATAGGATGGAACCATGGCAGTATAGAATGGAATAACAGTGCCACAATGTGAATGATGCCATATGGGCAAAATCAATGAGGTGTCTTTATCCTTTTGGCATTTGTTTTAATCCGTTTTGGTTTACTTTATATTTGTTTTCTCTTGTCTTTGTGGCTAATGCTGTTACTCTTGCTTGGTTGCTTGATTTCTGGGAAAAATGGAAAACCCCATTAAGCAAAAACAAAAGAGTATTCATTTGCCATCTGATGAAATATATTGACTCTTATGCCAAATAAAACTTGTTATTATAAAAATTGTTAAAAGATTCCTTTGTTGAATGTTTAAGTGCTTTGTTCTGCCCTGAGGACCTTAGTATTTGATGGTGCTCAATGTTGGTTATTCGTTGTTTAATCAGGGATTTGGCTTGGTCATAGCCCATACTGGTTAGCAGTCTTGCAGAGACACCTCTATGTTGCCACTTTTGTCCTCGGTTTACTTCAATTGCTTCAAACTAAGTGCCAAAGATAAATCTACATGGTAGAATTAATCCAGTTTTATATCACTTTAACTCTTATGGCTCAGTGCTATGGGATCATAAGAGTTGTAGCACTCTTTGGCAAAGAAAGTTAACTCCAAATCCCATTATTCCATGGCATTGAGCCTGGCAGTTGAAGTTGTGTCAAGTGCAACAGTATTTTTTACTTGATGAACTCACCAGGGAGAATAGTGGAAGAAGGGGTTGAATCATTCCTGTTCCAAGAGGACTGGGAAAAAGCAAATGGCTGCAGCTTCTCCAAAGGTATTATGTATTTATTGAGTTTATACCCTGCCTTTCTACCAGAATGGGATTCAAGATGGCTTCCTTATTGATACTTCATGCTATATTGGCTACACTGTGAAGTTTTCCATGGCCACTGCTCCAGGTGTCCTATTTCTCCAATCCCTCTCTTCCTAATCTGCAGGGACGGGCAAGGTGTGGTCCGTGGGTAACATGCAGCTTACCAATACTTTTTTAACCTTTGAGGTAAAGTATGTGGTCTCAAAATGCCTCCTAGAGGACATGGAGGGCATTTTGGCACTTTCCTGCTCCATGGCCTCTTTCTTTCTTTCTTTCTTTCTTTCTTTCTTTCTTTCTTTCTTTCAAAAAGTAAATGGGATATGGTGTGGATATATATGTCCCCATCCACCCAGAAAGCTCTGGAAAGTGTACGCCCTGCAGTCTTCTGGGAGGCTAATGTGGCCCCGAGACTTCTGCTATGGCTATTCGCAGTCCTTTCCCTTCTTCCTCCATCACCTGTATTGCCAATATAGTGAGCCTACAGTTTTCCAGCCACTTAGATAATAGCCCAGGGTGGACAAAGTATAGCCCTAGGGTCTATACTTTGAATGCATGTATTTGTGACTCTCAACAATCCAGAATTTCCAGACTAAGCTTTTTCTGTCCCCCTGAAAAAGAGGAAAATTACTTCTCTTGGAGGTAGTTAAGTGCAACTATTCCATTCTTAAATAGTTTGTGAGAGCTCTTAGTTCTCTTTAACATAAAATAATTCTGAGAAACATCAATTTATTTCCAATCACTTTATTTTTGAGAGGAGGTCTAGAACATAAAAGCATAAAGTCATTTGTATGGTTTAAAGTGGGAAGAATCACAAAATTGAATGTTGTGCACGTAAAACTTTGGCCTATCTTCTGTTTTCACAGGTAGACTCACTGCATTTGCATTAGACATATTATGTGAACATGAAAACCTCTGTGGAGAACTACATCCAAGCAGTAAGAAGGTAAGAATGAGTGAATCGTAATATCTGAATGGTATTAACTGGAAGGAAGAAGTAGTTGAAACAATGTGGATAGCTATTCAATGGTTGAATGAAAAATGGGTTGGTTCTCATTGGTTCCTATTGCTTCTTTTAGGCATACCACTCAGTTCTGAAACACAAACAAAGACATGGATGAGCTTAATATGCATAGGCTGTTCCTGCAGAATTTATCTTAACCATCCTAAAGGCATCAGATCACATTGTTAACTAACAGGTTGGTATATGAAAAGATAGATGTAGAGTTTCTTTATACTATACTTACGCTCTGCAACATAGCATTTTTTTGTCACAACTGCCAACATTTTTTGCCAATTTACATTTCTTTTTTTGACATGTACCACCTGCCTCTAAACAGTGAGCAGTATTCTTTATTTTTGGCTTTTGTGTGCACCCTGCAGAAGTAAAAAAGAAAAAGTCAATTTCTCCCCTCAAGAAAATGCAGAAATATTATGTCAAGTAGCTATGAATACCATGGTCCATCATAAAAAGCAATAAAGGGATCCAAGAATGAATAAATCTTGAACTCTCACTTGAAGGCATAATGACAAAAATTTCTTCCTGTATTGTCATATCAGCAGACAGGCTGTTCAAGCCATTGGATCCAGAACCCAAGTATGGCTGCCAACACTATTTCAGGTGTAACCAATAAACATTTGGCATTTGTGGCATTTATTATGACAAACTTTGCATGCTGTGTGTCATCATTAAGGCCAATCATGGAAGTCCAGACTATATTTCTGATATTTGTTTGGATGAACTGAAGGTACTGCTCTTCAAAGAGGAAGACAATGTTCTTGGACCTTCTGATAAGTCAAAAACATTTCCCCCTTTTCCTTCAAACTTCACTGCATCAAAGACATGGAAACCTACTGAACTGATTAAGTAGGTGCTAAATCCCTTGTTCCTGTATGTTTATTCATGTTAACTCCAAATGATGGTGACCTTTGAGAATGTCTAACTGGATGAACTGAAACTACCACTCTTCAAAGAAGAGCGGTAGTTTCCATGACCTTCACTGGCATGAATACATCTTGGTAAGATGTATTCAAAGGAAGTTTGTCATTGTCTTCCTTTTCGGCCAAGAGAGTGTGATTTGCTTAAGGTGACCCTGTGATTTTCATGAATTCTTATCATGAATCCATGGAAACCTAATCCAATGTTCCAACCGCCTATACCACACTGTCTCAGGATGCAACTGCACTATAGAATTAAGGCAGTTTAACACCATTTGGCTGTCATGGCTCAATACTATAAAATCCTGGGAGATATCAGCCATTGAATCAAAGCTGGTTGAAGCTAAAGGTTTTCCCCCTTACCCTAGACCTCTGTAAGTTCTCTCACTCATATGGCCACCATCATTAGATATGAACTCAACATCAAATAACAACATCAAGAATTGTACATTTTACTGTGAACCAGAGTGGGGGGGAGCAAAAATGTGGATGTTGGTTAAGTCAGCCTTGTTAGGCAACCCAAATGCAATGTCCAACTGAGATGAAGTTTCTTACTACCTTTCTCAGTCCAACCAACCAACATACATACCTGTCTAGGGTATATGTCCACAACATCACAAATCTCCCATGTTGTTTCTCCCCCTGAATTTTAAACTTTAGCCTACCTGGACCAATGAGGAGGGCTATGCAGAGAATCAAGACAGACATATAATATATCTTCATGGTAGCCGAGTTCCAGTAACCTCAATTTCACTAACAGAGAGAGAAAACACAATATGAACGTAGCAATGCAAATTGGTAAACAGCAAACTTAGCAGTATGGTGAATGGGTCTCAGCTTCTCTACCTTAGAAATGACATTGTTGTCCTTCAATTTCCACACTGTGGAATGACCCACCGGAAGGAATTTGATAGCTAGATCAGCCGTCAGAATTTAAGAGGTAACTGACAACTCATCTCTTCCAGCAGGCCACCCAGATAATTTTATCAGTAAACAGTATTTCGTCAATAGATTTTAAACTTGCATTTTAATTTGCATTGACATGTTGACACAATGGGTTAAACTCTGATGCTGGCTGCACTGCTGACTTGAAGGTTAGCAGAGTGAGCTCCCATCTGTCAGCCCAAGCTTCCAATACGAGCACATGAGAGAAGCCCCCTGCAGGATGGTAACACATCCTGAAATCCCCTGTGCAACATCTTTAAAGACAACTGGTGTTTTATTGATCTTATTATGATTATATATTATATGTTGATATTTAAATGTTTTATGTTGTTGGGCATTGAATCTTGCCTCTGTAAACCGCCTTGAGTCACCCATGGGCTGAGAAAGGCAGTATACAAATATAGAAAAACAGTGAAGCCAATAGCTGAGATTTATTTTATTTATTTATTTATTTACAGCTTTTTTACACCTTCTCACCCCGCAGGGGACTCAGGGCAGATTACAGTGTACACATATATGGCAAACATTCAATGCCAATTTTTTTGACACACAAACATATACAGACATACACAGAGGCTATTTAACTTTTCTGGCTGCCAGGGAGCTGTCACTTTCATCGTCCATCTGCAACACTAATGAAGCACTTCTGCATTCCCGCATGCACCCCCGCCAGAATGCTTTGCTGGAGTCTTCTTATGGCCTCATAAATCAGTTAATTTAGCCTCCCCACACTTTAAAGTGGTACCTTATTTTCCTACTTGACAGATGCAACTGTCTTTCGGGTTGCAAAGTTTGACAACAGGCTACACTCAATTGGTTGGAAACCCACTCCAACCCGGGCTGGCTTCAAACTTATGACCTTTTGGTCAGAGTGATCTTAATGCAGCTGACACTCAGCCAGCTGCGCCACAATCCCGGAGAGACACTTCTTTCTCTCAGAAAAAGACTTCAACTTGCCATCACACTGATGGGAGAGTGGGGAATGGAGACTAGTCCACTTTACTGCTTGCTCTGAGGGAAAGTTGCCCTCTCATAAACTCTGCAGTGAGGTGCTAAAAACCTATCTGCAGCCAGAAGAGCTTTAACTTCTTACTACAGCCATGTTGTTCAGGACTAATCTAAAACATTCTATCTAAATAAAAAAAAAGCACTAAATATACTCACAATCTCTAAAGATCCTTCTCTGTGTTACAACGAGATCCCTACTTCTGTTTACTATATATCAACAAAGATAATATAATGTCCTCAGTATGCCACCGTGTCTCCCTACCATTGGTTGTGTTACTAATGCTACATTAACATTATGTCCTGGGAAGTACCTGTTTTCAACTGGTAAACCTTTATATAAATCATGATCATGAAAAACTATTATGATTTTTTTAATCCAAGATAAAGATCTTAATTATCATTTTCTAGAGTCCTCACATTATGACCTTTTTTGGATGTTTGTTAGCTGCACACTTCACAATCCCATGCACACT
This sequence comes from Anolis sagrei, assembly GCF_037176765.1. Taxonomy (NCBI): domain Eukaryota; kingdom Metazoa; phylum Chordata; class Lepidosauria; order Squamata; family Anolidae; genus Anolis; species Anolis sagrei. The sequence goes on from NC_090021.1 coordinate 11,622,674, forward strand.
AAACTTTAGTTACAATGTTGGCTTATGGCAGGTGGCCTTTCATCTGCTCCAATTATTTTCTGAGCATGGTCCACTTCTTCAGACAAAATTTTCAAGCATGAGCTACAAATGCAACTAAGATGAGCTTCAAAAGACATTTCACAAATGGGTTGTTGTAGGTTTTTTCGGGCTATATGGCCATGTTCTGGAGGCAATTTTTCTCCTGACGTTTCGCCTGCATCTATGGCAAGCATCCTCAGAGGTAGTGAGGTCTGTTGGAAGTAGGAAAAATGGTAACAACAGCAAAACAACAGAGGGGAAACAAACAGGCACATAAAATCACTCTCAACAAAAGATTCCCCCCAGGCACTTCCAAGCCATTGAATGCTAATCAAGGTGATCAGCTGAAACATTCACATCTAGCCCCAGCAGACAAAATCCTTTGTCTCACCCTGGTCATTCCACAGATATATAAACCCATTTTTCCTACTTCCAACAGACATCACTACCTCTGAGGATGCCTGCCATAGATGCAGGCGAAACGTCAGGAGAAAAATTGCCTCCAGAACAAGGCCATATAGCCCAGAAAAACCTACAACAACCCAGTGATTCCTGCCATGAAAGCCTTCAACAATACATTTCACAAATGGTTCGGAACTGAAGAAGATTTCAAGGAGTTCAGCTTGTTGTTCATTTCACAGATCTAATCCGCCAAACCGACATAAGACTAACTTTCTATATAGTGATGTTTGCTGCTTTGGGAAGAGTTTTTTTTCCCCCTACTAGGTGTCAGGATAATCCTTCACTCACAGAGGTTGTACCATTGGAGGAAGTGAACTAGACATCTCCTATTTCCATGCTTTATACTCACTAAGATCAACCCGAAGAAAGACATCTGGCCTAGTGACAAGCTAAGTGAAAATAGAACAAAAATATTTCTTAGCTTTATAACAAACACAAGCTACCCAGAACCAGATCTGGGAGTTGAGCGATATTAGAACTGGTAAAAAAAATGGGTGAAAGTCCACCAGGAAATACTCAGGAATTTCCAGGTAGTGCTACAAAACAATCCTGCTTGAAATCCTGGAAAGTCATGGTTCCAGATTTAGCAAGGCTGGACTAGGGCCCAAAATGTCTTTGTTCCTTTCTCTTCCTGCATCTTCCTGCTTTTGTCCTCAGCTTACTTCCGCTGCCTCCAATTGAATGCCAAGGGTCCATTCTCACAGTAGAATTAATCCAGTGTGACATCACTTGAGTTGCCATCAAAAGAGCTACATCATCTTTTGGCAAAGAAAGATAAAGATTGTCTTGCAGATCCCATACTTGCATCATATTGAGCCTTGGAACTTAAAGTGGTGTCAAACTGCATTAATTCAAAGTGCAGATGCACCTCAATTCCAAAAGTAATATTTCCTTGTCAAACATTCAGGAAGGAGAGTAGAGGAAGGAATTAAAGATTTCCTTTCCCAAAAAGCTTAGGCAAAACCAAGTGGCGACAGCCTCTCCTAACTTGTTTTATATCCCGCCTTTTTTCCATAATGGGAACCACCCACCTCATGACATTGAGAGGAGAAAGCATGGGTGACCATCCCTTTATAAGTAGAGAATCACTTCTCTTATATTGTCAACAGTCCCGTTTTGCGTTCTGCCTCCTCATCACGCTCTCATTCACATGTGGAAACTTAAGAGCTGACAGTACATTCATCACAAGGTCGGTATTACTTTTTTGTTTTTATTATTATTATTATTATTATTATTATTGACTTTATTTGTACCCCGCTAGCATCTCCCGAAGGACTCGATGTGGCTTACAAAGGCCAAGGCCTCAAAACACAACATACAAAACCTAAAGCAAATAAAAAACAATTAAAGCAATATTAAACAACAACAATAAACAATACACCAAAACACAATAAAACTGGGCCGGGCCAGAGTAATGGGTACAGAATTAAAAGTGCTGATGTGACAGGTGGTATATAAGGATTATAGGGTAAGTGCAGTGTGCAGTGTGCGGCAATCTTAATTCTAATAAAGTGCATCTGGGACTTGGTATTGGAGGTTTCCTATTCTGGGAAGGCACATCGGAACAGCCAGGTCTTCAAGTTCTTTCTAAAGACTGCCAAAGTAGGGGCCTGTCTAAGATCTTTGCGGAGGGTGTTCCAGAATCGGGGGCCACCACAGAAAAGGCCCTGTCTTGTGTCCCCACCAAACGCGCTTGCGACGCAGGCGGTATCACGAGCAGGGCCTCTCCCGATGAACGTAGTGAACGCGTGGGTTCGTAAACGGAGATGCGGTCACGCAGATAGGATGGTCCCAAACCTTTCAGGGCTTTGTAGGTAAGCACCTGCACCTTAAATTGGGCTCGGAAAATAAACGGCAGCCAGTGGAGCTCCTTTCTCTCTGTAAGGAGCACCAGTTAACAACAACAATATCCGAAAACCAAGAGATCCCTTGCCCTGCCCAAAGCCTCTTCCATTAAAAGAGACCGACACCAGTTTAAAACCATTTCTTTCCATGGGATCCTATGGTTCTGCATCAAAGCCCATAGGATACAAGAGACTACTGACTGTTGGGCAACGAAACATGTCGGGAAAGTCTTGGTGGCTCCCATCGCACCTGTTTTTCAGTTGTTAACATGGGAGTATTTATTTATTTATTTATTTGCGACATTTATATGCCACCCTTCTCACCCCGAAGGGGACTCAGAGTAAAATGTGATAAGAGTTAGGAGCTCTGAACACGATTGCTGGCCCATGTTCAGAGTTCCCTCCTTTCAGGACATTTCTGTCTCTTTTCAACCCTGGAACATGTGATTAGCTCCATGCCTCTCCATGCTTGACAAGAGGCTGAAGTACCTTGTGAGGGGAAAATTTCTCAATGTGATGAGATCAGATTGCCAAAGTTCCCTCCTTTCAGGACACTTCTGCCTCTTTTCAACCACAGAGGGCTATGCATGATGGCCAGAAGTAGATTTGTAATGAGCTCTGTGCCTCTCCATGCTTGAAAAGAGGCTGAAGTGCCCTACAACTGGGAAATTTCTCAATGTGATAAAGTGATAGGATGCTTTGTGCATTCTTCCTCATTAATATCTCATGCCATATTGACTACATTGTGATGTTTCTAGGCCATGTGTATCCCAGTCTTCATCTGTTCCAAATTAGCAATTGGAACAGATGCGGCTTGTCAATATTAATCTTTGGGGTAAAATAGTAAAGGTAAAGGTTGTCCCCTGACGTTAAGTCCAGTCATGTCTGACTCTGGGGTGTGGTGCTCATCTCCATTTCTAAGCCGAAGAGCCAGCATTGTCCATAGACACCTCCAAGGTCATGTGGCCAGTATGACCGCATGGAGCGCCGTTACCTTCCCGCCAGAGCGGTACCTATTGATCTACTCACATTTGCATGTTTTTGAACTGCTAGGTTGGCAGAAGCTAGGGCTGACAGCGGAAGCTCACGCTGCTCCCTGGAATCAAACCTGTGACCTTTTGGTCAGCAACCTCAGCAGCTCAGTGCTTTAACCCACTGCACCACCGGGGGCCCCTTTGGGGTAAAATATGGGGTCTTAAAATGTCCTATAGGCACATGTGTCATTTTTGCAACTTTCCTACTCTCTGGTCATACAATCATAAAATCATAGCATCACAGAATCATAGAGCTGGAAGAGACCTCATGGGCCATACAGACGGAGCTTCCACCACACTCCGGGGCAGAGAGTTCCACTGCTGAACAGATCTCATACTCAGGAAGTTCTTCCTCATGTTCAGGTGGAATCTCCTTTCCTGAAGTTTGAAGCCATTGTTCCATTATGTCCTTGTCTCCAAGGCAGCAGAAAACAAGCTTGCTCCCTCCTCACTATGGCTTCCTCTCAAATATTTATGCATGACCATCATGTCTCTTCTCAGCCTTCTCTTCTGAAGGTTAAACATTCCCAGATTTTTAAGACACTCCTCATAGGGCTTGTTCGCCAGATTATTGATCATTTTAGTCTTGCTCCTCTGGACACATTCCAGCTTCAATTCCTCCCTTCAATTGTGGTGTCCAGATTTGGACACAGTATTCCAGGTGTGGTTTAACCAGGGCAGAATAGAGGGGTAGCAGGACTTCCCTGGATCTAGACAATATACTCCTGTTTATGCAGGCCAAAATCCCATTGGCTTTTTTGACACTGCATGACATCGTTGGCTCATGTTTAACTTGTTGCCCACGAGGACTCCAAGATCTTTTTCACATGTACTGCTCTCGAGCCATGCGTCCCCTATTCTGTATCTTTGCACTTCATTTTTTCTGCCTAAATGGAGTATCTTGAATTTGTCCCTGTTGAACTTCATTTTGTTAGTTTTGGCCCATCTCTCTAATCTGTTCAGATCATTTTGAATTCTGCTGCAGTCTTCTGGAGTATTGGCTCTCCCTCCCAATTTGGTGTTGTCTGCAAACTTTATTATCATTCCTTCTAACCCTTCCTCTAAGCCATTAATAAAGACGTTAAACAGGACCAGGACGGAATCCTGCTGATGGCACTCCGCTTGTCACGTCTTTCCAGGATGAAGAGAAAACATTGGTGTGCACCCTCTGGGTTTGTTTGCTTAACCAATTGCAGATCCACCTAACCATAGTTTTGCCCTTCCCACATTGACTAGTTTGTATGCCAAAAGGTCATGCGGAACCATGTTGAAGGCCTTACTGAAATCCAGATATGCTACATCCACAGCATTCCCCGCATCTACCCAGCATTTTATGTCAAGCAGGTGCCGTTTACAAAAATAGGAAGTCAATAGGATGGCAGTATGTCCCCAGATATTATTTGGAGAGTTGCTCTGGCAGGTGTAGTCTCCTTGTTCTTCTGGGAGGTGAATATGGCCCCTAGACATCTGCTCTGGCCAATTACAGCCTTTTCACTTTTATGGCCACCACTTATTATGCCAACATAGTGAACCCACAGATTTCCAAACAGTTAGATCCTATCCCAGTGTGGACAAAGCATAGCTCCAGGGGTGAATACATGTATTTGTGGCTTCCACAGATCAGAATTTCCAGACCAAGCTTTTTCTGGAAAATTACTGCTCCTGGAAGTAGTTAATTGCAACTGTTCCCTTCTTAAATAAGTTGTGAGAGCTCTCCATTCTGTTTAACATTTTAAAAAAGCCACTTGAGAACCATAACTGCATTTCCAATAACTTTATTTTTGTGCTGAGGTCTAGAACAGTGGTTCTCAATCTATGGATCCCCAGGTATTTTGAACTACAACTCCCAGAAATCCTAGCCAGTTTACCATCTGATAGGATTTCTGGGAGTTGAAGGCCAAAACATCTGGGGGGACCCACAGGTAGAGAACCCCTGGTCTAGAGCATAAAACATGAAATCATTTGTATGCTTTAAAGTGGGAAGAACCAGTATGTTGAATGTTATGCATTGAAAACTTTGGCCTATAGTTGTGCTCATAGGTAAACTCGCGGCACTTCTATTTGTTAGAATATGTGAACAGCTCTGTGCAGAACCACCTCCAAGAAGTAAAAAAAGGAAAGAATTAGGGAATCTTAACATCCAAATGGCATAAACTGGTATCTTCCCCTATCCACATCTATGGAAGGTGAAGAGGCAGAGGCAGTTTCAATGAAGTGGATAACTATGCAATCGATAAATGAAAAAAGGGTTGGATCTCAGTGGCTGATCTCATTCTAGTTCCTGCTGCTTCCTTTAGGCATAGATTTCAATTCCTTGTAACTTCAGTCCCATGCATTTCTGAAACACAAAAAGAGACATGGATGAGCTTAATAAGCATAGGCTGTGTAGGTAGAGTTTCTCCTAAGAAACCTAAAGGCACCAGATCCTATACAACTTTGTTAGTGAAAAGGTTCACTGCTGGTTAGTAGTTGGATGTAAAACTGCCAATGGACACCAGGTGTTATAGGCTATATTTCAGAGGAAAGAATTGAGAAAAAAACCCCACACATATCAATTCATTATGGCTTAAACCTCCTAAGTCAGGGGGTGCCCAAACTTTTTAAGCCAAGAGTTAATTCACGGTCCATCAGCCTGTTGGGGGGATAGACTATAGTTTGAAAAAAACATGAGCACATTCCAATGCACACTGCAGATGTCTTATTTGCAGTGCAAAAAAACAATGAAAGAACAATACAATATATAAAACCAAGAATATATAAAACCAAGATTTTAGCCAACGTATACATAGTAGTCTTTCAATTGGAAGCATGGATCTGCTTTTGGCTGATGAGAGAGTCAAGTTAACTAATTAGGATTGTCATTGTTGTGTGCCTTCAAGTCATTAAGTCAGTGGATTGTGCTGCCTCAGAGACTGGTGGAGTCTCTTCTGGAGGTTTTTCAGGAGAGGCAGCATGGCCATCTATCAGGAGTGTTTTGATTGTGGGGGAGGTATAGTTGCTGCCTGGCTCTCCCCTTTTCTTCCCAAGGGAAGCATTGTGGCAAAGTGCTGCCTTTTTGGAAAATGTGGAGTGGCAATATGGGATGAAGATGAGGTGGAGAAGGATGGAAGGGAAGCCAAGCAGGCACTTAGTCTCCAGCAGCAGAGGAAGCAGCAAGCACCTGGTGGAAGCAGGGCAATTGGGGAGCCTTTCTTTGCAAAGAAATAAAGAAAATGTTGTGGGGGAAGAGAGAGAGAGAGAGAGAGAGAAGGGCCACTGGGATGGGATGCCTGAGACCGGAACCACCTGGGGTAACACAAAATTGGGGTGAAGGGATACAAGAGGCTATCATCTCTCTTTCTCTCCTCCTGAGGAACCTACCTTTTCCAGGAACCTGATCCCCAGGAAGGAAGGAAGGAAGGAAGGAAGGAAGGAAGGAAGGAAGGAAGGAAGGAAGGAAGGAAGGAAAGAAGGAAAGAAGGAGAGAAGTCAAGAAAGGGAGGAAGGAAGAAAAGAAGTGAGGGAGGGAGGCCTGGAGAGAGAGGGAGCTGGTGGAAATTTGAACAGGAGCCACAATTGGCCCCTGGACTGGAGTTTAGATATGCCTGTTCTAAGGGCATCAGATTCTGTCTGATCTTGAACAGAAGTAGGGTTTTGTTGTTGTTTATTCATTCAGCTACTTCCAATTTTTCACGACCTCGTGGAGCAGACCATGCCAGAGCTCTTTGTCAGCTGTCACCACCTTCAGCTCCTTCAAGGTCAAGCCAGTCACTTCAAAGATAACATCCATCCATCTTGCCCTTTTGTCAGATAAAAACTCTGGAAACCAGAGTTTGAGTCCCCATTTGGCAATGAAATCCACTAAACTACTTTTGACCCAGAATTTTGTCACAAGGTTCCCTCAAAATCACCGTAACTCAGAAATAACTTGAAAACAAACCTCAAGGAAAACAAGAAGAATAGCCACATCAGAGAAAAATATCTCACTGCTTCTACAGGTCAACTTACACATACATAAGGTACCAACAGAATTACCTCTTTTTGTTTCTGATTAATGATTTGCCTTGCAGTATGGGGGTTTTGATTCAGGAGTTGGGATATGAAAAGATATAGAATTTTCTTGTACTTACCCTTTGCAACATACATCTTTCTTGGAACACGTGCCAATCCTTTTTGCAAGGAAGCACTCCTTTTTTTCACATCTTCCACCTGCATCTAAGCACTCAAAGGAATCATTGATTTTTTTCCCTTTTGTGCACACTGCAGAAATAAAGAAAATTTAACTAATTTCTGCCCTCAAGAAAATTTAGAAATATTATATTAGGTAGCTATGAATACCTTAACCCTAGATAAAGAAATGGATCCAAGAATGACTCAAGCTTGAACTCTCAACCAGAAAGTATAGTGACAAAAATGAGGTAGCCCATGAGAGACACTTGCATTTCCAAAATGTGTACTACCCTTTGCCTTCAAATTATGTCTACAGCTGTTATGGATGGCAGATATACTAACTCATACACATCTAGCCCTTCATTTGGGAATTTATGAAGCACCAGAAATTGAGGATTTACCACGTTATTTGGTCTGCATATTATATTCAGAGCCAAAATCCAAATACAGTGAAATCTCAACTTAAGAGTGTTTTGAATTAAAAGCTGTCAGTTGACCTGGGTTTCACCTTTGAATACAGACAGCATTTTGAGTTAAGAGCTAATGCCAGATGGAGTACTGGTGCAAGAGTACAAGGCTTTAGGGCTTCAAGGGAGCAGCCTCTGTGCCTCGTGCTCTTGTCCACTTTGGGAGATTGCTGTCTGCTTTGCTCCTGTCTGCTTTGATGAACTTTGGGTTAGTTGATTTGTGTGGTATTTATTCCTGGTATGTTTGGCTTCATGAAGGTGGGGGGGGGGGGGGGAGAGGGAAAGCAAGAGAGGGAGAGAGGCTGGAATGAATACAGTACGAAAAAAATGATGCTTTTCACTTTGCGCTTCCTTGCCACAACATTGTGCTTCTTTATACCATTCTGCCACAACGTTGTGCTCCTACCATTCTGCCATACCTTTGAGCTTCTACCATTTTATAATTGATTTTTGATATACATAGTTCCAAGTGAATGTGCAGGTTTTGCCTTGCTGTTACACCGGCCAACACAGATTCTGTTGCCTCAAATGTGCCACAACAAAAAGTCAACTGTTTTAAAGTTGATCTTTTTTCTTTTATTGTCCCATGTGAATGTGGATTTATACATTATTTGGTTTTATCTATTGTTGTTTTAAAATGGTATTATTTTGATTTTATGCTACATATGTTAACGAGGGGTTGTTGTTATAATTTTATGTGACTTGCTTTATACCTTTGTACCATTTTTACCTGTTGTATGTTATATGTACACACTTGGAGTGCCTTGTGATTTGCCCCAAGTCCCTTCAGGGAGATGGTGGTGGGATATAAATAAAGTATTATTATTATTATTATTATTATTATTATTATTATTATTATTATCTTATGCTTGGTAAGGACAATAGGAAAAGAGGACTTCCATATTGCAAGTGTAGTAACTGAATTGTAGAAGGTCAGGCTGTATTTATGATATTTGTTTGGATTAAGCTACTGTTCTTCAAAGAGGAAGACAATGTTCTTGTACCTTCTCATAAGCCAAAAACATTTCCTTCCTTCCTTTCAAACTTCATTGTATCAAGGCCATGGAAAACTACTGAACTAGTTGCGTAAGTGCTAAATGCCTTGTTGCTCTATGTGTCTTCACATTAACTCCAAATGATGGTGACCTTTGAGAATGTAGAACTGGATAAACTGAAGTACAGCTCTTCAAAGAAGAAGAGTAGTAATTTCCTGACCTTCTCTGCATTGAGAAAATGAAAAATACTCAATTAGACTAAAAGCCTTGTTGCTGTATGTAACTTCAAGTTCATTCCAAATGATGGTGACCTTATGATAAGATCTTGGTCAGATGGATTCAAAGGAAGATTGCCATTGTCTTCCCTTCAGTCTGAGAGAGTATGATTAGCTTAAAATTTTCTAACCATGAATCCATGAAATCCTAACCCAATCTTCCAACCCGCTACACCACAGTGTGCCTCAGGATGCATCTGCAAGGTAGAATTAATGCAGCTTGACACCATTTTAGCTGTCATGGTTCAATACTATAAAATCATGGGAGATGTCACCCATTGATTCAGAGCTAGCTGGAGCTTAAGAAGTTTCCCCAGATGTTTTGGCCTTCAACTCCCAGAAATCCTAACAGCTGGAAAACTGGCTAGGATTTCTGGGAGTTGTAGGCCAAAACACTGGGGGACTCACAGGTTGAGAACCGCTGCTCTAGACTTCTTGGAGATCTCTCACTTATATGGTCACCATAATTAGAAATCAATTTGACACCAGATAACAACATCAATGATTACCCTTTTTTACTGTGGGGAAAAAACAGCAAAAAATTGGATGTTGGTTCAGGTCAACCTTGAGGACACAAAGGCAATTTCCAACTGAGACAAAGTTTCTTACTACCCTTCTCAGTCCAACTAACCAACATGCATACCTGTCTAGGATAAGATATATGTTCACAACATCACAGATCTCCCATGTAATCCCCTATCCTACCCCACCAATTTAAACTTAGCGTACCTGGACCAATGAAGAGGGCTATGCAGAGAATCAAGACAGACATATAATATATCTTCATGGTAGTCAAGTACTGGTAACCTCAATTTCACTAACAGAGAAAGGAAATACGGCATAAGTGAAGGTGGCAATGCAAATCGGTAAGCAGCAAACTTAGCAGTATGTTGAATGAGTCCCAGCTCCTGTACTTTAGAAATTACATCATATACCTCACAACCTCTGCCATAGATGTGGGCAAACATCAGGAGAGAATGCTTCTGGAACATGGCCATACAGCCTGGAAAACTCACAGCATCCCAACATTATTGTCCTTTCACTGAAATTAAAGTGACAATGCCACACTGTGGAATGACCTGCCACAAGTAACTTGACAGCTAAATCAGTAGATTGACATGGAAGGCCCTTGTGATCCTTTCCAACTCTATGCTTCTGTGATTTTATGAATTCAGTCCAGAACTTTCCCTAGAAGCCAAATTCAGCATAGATTCAGTTTACATATGCAAAACATATGTAAAATGCAGCCTTGACCTTTCAAATGGTGTCTCTAATCAGCTACATTTATATAATATTTACAGTGAAATATTAATATAGTTTCACCGCGCTTTAACTGCTTTGGTCCAATGGCCATGGCTGTTAAAGTGACATCAAACCACATTAATTCCACACCACAAACACACTCAAAAGTATTGTGGCTATAACATCAGTTTGGTTGCCAAATGGAGCAATCAAATAATTGGAAACTGTATGCCTGAATTTTCTCATGGACTAAAAGATTGTGAACAAATATCCCCTCTACCCACAAGTAGAAAGATAGTTGTTCATCAGTAATCAGAGAAATTGTAAACATAGAGTTTCCTTGCTTGTGGATCAGACATACATATATGGAAATCATACAGAATTTATCATCATGTAACTGGCAAATTAGAGAGTCAGTATCAATTTTAGATAACCTCAAAAACTCAGTGATACAGTTTGACATCCCTAATTCAGAATTCTAACATGCAGATACCTTCAGGATATGTGTATTAGAAACATCAGTTAATGTTGTGTTTGAACTTGGATCTCATCTCCCAAATGTCTCACTATGCATATATATGTTCATCCATTAAAACAATAACATATTGTCGAAGACTTTCATGGCCGGAATCACTAGGTTGTTGTAGGTTTTTTCGGGCTATATGGCCATGTTCTAGATGTATTCTCGCCTGACATTTCACCTGCATCTATGGCAAGCATTCTCAGAGTTAGTGAGGATGCTTGCCATAGATGCAGGTGAAATGTCAGGAGAGAATGCCTCTAGAACATGGTCATATAGCCCGAAAAAACCTACAGCAACCCAATAACATAGAGCATAATGCCATCATGCACATGGACTCCCAAATTTTATAAACAGCAAAACACATCTGGTCCCAAGCATTTTGGATGGGAGATAAAATGAAGCATATAACTATACTCACAGTCTCTAACGATCCTTCACTTTGTTACAAAGAGATCCCTACTTTTATTTACCATGTGTCGATTAAGATAATATCATGTTCCCCATATGCCACCGTGTCCCCTTGTCATTGGGTGTGCTATAGATGCTGCATTAAAATTATGTCCTGGAAAGTGCCTTTCAAGGCTTGTAAACTGTTATATAAATCATGATCATGAAAAGTAATACTGTTTTTAATCCAAGATAAAGATTAAATTATTGTTCTGTAGAGTCCTCACATTATGAACCTTTTTTTTAATATTGTAGTAAGTGGTTTTATTGCTATTATGGAAAACAGAATCATAAAACTATAGAATTGGAAAGGACCACAAGAACCATCTAGTCCAACTTTCTGCCATGAAGAATTACATAACTAAAGCATTCCTGAGAAAAGGCTATCCAACATCTGTTTGGAAACCCTCTATGAATGATACTCCATCACCTACTAGTCCTCCATTCCACTGTCAAACAACTCCAATCAAGACATTTTTCTTCATATTTATGAGGAACCTCATTTCAGGGATTTGTAAAGAATGAATGTCTGTAGAAGAGCAGAAGAAGCAGGCCTGAAGAAAACCAACATGGAGTTTTCGCAAAGCATTATGTGGGACGGCCTTGGCAGCAGAAGCGAGGACGCAGCAAGGCATAACTGGATGACAATGGACAATAAGATGTGCAGCCGAGCATGTAAGGAGTGCACGATGCATACAGGAGGTACCCCATAAATCATGAGGCCTGGAATCCGAATGTCCCGAACTTTGGAGAGAACAAAGATTTGGGAGGACTTGAAAGAGAACGGGACAACTTGACTGTTGAGATGAAGAAAAATGGATTTGGGCCTATAAATGTAGGGGACCCCTGACAATCTGCACGTCTCCTGATCCGCGGCAACGGGAGCGTCCATCCCTCTTCGGAAAGACTGATCACCTTCGCCGGAAAAGGCCTGTGTGTGTGAGTATGAATGAATGTGTGTGTGCAATAGAGCTTTCCTTGATGTGATTCTGATATGATTCTGTGATGATGGTATTTCAATAAATGTTACATATTCGAATAGTGGCAAAACCAAATTTGGTCTCTAAAGTGTCTCATTGATCTAACCTACCTTACTATTCCTTATACACTCTGCACAAAAGAACAGGAACCCCTCTTTGGGTTCATAACAGATTAAGTGTCAAGACTTTGCATATATATGTGAAACCCTCTTATTTGTAATAGGACAAATGACAAAGATACTGAGAGGAGGGACTAAAGCTTATAAGTGAATAAATGAATAATTCAAACCATGGCAAAATGAAATCATTTCTGTGGTTATGGAGATTGTGTTGTAATATAAACTCATTGATAGATCCATTACAGGCCTAGCTATAGAAAAGAGACAGTTTTGGTCACCTTGGTGGATGACCTAGGCAGAGAGTTAGAGGATGTCCCTGTTGGTACTTCTTGACAGCTTTTGATACAATTGACCATGGAATATTCCTGGACCACCTCATTGGGATGGGACTGGGAGGCACTTCTTTACAGTTGTTCTGTTCCTTCCAGAAGGGCCGTACCCAAAAGGTGGTGCTGGGGGACTCCTATTCGAACCCATGACCATTGTCCTGTGGGGTTCCTTAGGGTTCTAGCTTGCACCTCATTCTGTTTACCATATTCATGAAACCGCTGGGAGAGGACATCTGAAGTTTTGGAATGCGGTGTCATCTATATGCAGATGACACCCAACTCTATTACTCATTCCCAGCTAAAGCCAACGAAGTGGTTCTGACCCTTAACCAGAGCCAGTAATTGACTGGATGAGGGCAAAGAATAGCCAACACACATTTGTTGCCTTAAATGGGCTTCCATGCCATAACTTTCTGCAGTAGGAAAGGAGGACTTCCATAGTGCTGGTGGATTAACTGAATTGTAGAAGCTTAGACTGTATTTATGATATATGTTTCAATGAACTGAAGCTACTGCTCTTCTAAAAGGAAGACAATGTTCTTGTGCCTTCTCATAAGCCAATAACATTTCCTCATTTTCCTTTAAACTTCATTGCATCAAGGCCATAAAAAATTACTGAACCATTGCATAAGTGCTAAATCCCTTGTTTCCTTGTTGCTTCACCTGAACTCCCAATGATGGTGACCTTTAAGAATGTTAAATTGAATGAACTGAAGCTACTGCTGTTCAAAGAAGAAAAGTAGTAGTTTCAATGACCTTCTCTGTATCAAGACCATGGAAACCTACTGAACTAGGCTAAAAACCTTCTTGTTGTATGTGTCTTCAAGTTCATTCCAAATGATGGTGACTTTATGATAAGGTCTAGGTAAGATCTATTCAAAATAAATTTGCAATTGGCTTTCCTTTATTCCAAGACGGTGATTTGCTTAAGACAAGTTAGTGAGTTTCATTGATTCTTACCCTTTTTACTGTGAATCAGGAACAAAAATGAATTTGTTGTATGTTCTTCATTGCAGTGTTTCCCAGAGAAAAGGGAAGAACAGTAAACTCAAAGTTGAAGCACTTCTTTCCCTCAGAAAAGAACTGCAACTTGCCACCACAATGAAGTAAAACAGAGAAATGGTGGTTAATCTGCTTTATTGCTTGCTGTGAAAGAAAAAATGTCATAACTACTTTTAGAGTATTTAAAATGTTCTCTTGTTTACAGTGAGACAGAGTAATCAGGCACGTTACAGAGGAAGAAGGTAGACACACAGACTATAGACATCTTGGGTACACAAACAAAGGGGTTATTGCATTTTGCTCAGCATCCACACACATACACATTCACTCCTCATCATGCATACATTACCATCTCTTCTTGCTTCTGAAAAAGAGACCCAGAACATAGGCCAGATCGCTTCCTTGCAAATTGGCCATTCAGCAAATACAACATCTCTCTCCGTCCCTTGGAGAAGATGGAGGGTGGACCAGATCCCTCTTATCTGACATGCTTTTGGAAGCTTTTGGAAAATAAAAAGGTCATTTATATAGCTAATTTCTTGATGTTATTGTAAATGATCAGTTCTGCACAGATGTTGGTTTTCCTTCTTAATGTAAGGAACCACTGTATTGACTCCCTTAACTTAAAAAAATCATCATCAGGTTTGCAGATGACACCAAATTGGGAGGGATAGCCAATACTCCAGAGGACAGGAGCAAGATTCAAAACGATCTTGACAGATTAGAGAGATGGGCCAAAACTAACAAAATAAAGTTCAACAGTGACAAATGCAAGATACTCCACTTTGGCAGGAAAAACGAAATGCAAAGATACAGAATGGGGGACAATGCCTGGCTCGAGAGCAGTACGTGTGAAAAAGATCTTGGAGTCCTCATGGACAACAAGTTAAACATGAGCCAACAATGTAATGTGGCGGCAAAAAAAGCCAACAGGATTTTGGCCTGCATCAATAGGAGCATAGTGTCTAGATCTAAGGAAGTAATACTACCCCTCTATTCTGCTTTGGTTAGACCACACCTGGAATATTGTGTCCAATTCTGGGCACCACAATTCAAGAGAGATATTGACAAGGTGGAATGTGTCCAGAGGAGAGCGACTAAAATGATCAAGGGTCTGGAGAACAAGCTCTATGAGGAGCGGCTTAAGGAACTGGGCATGTTTAGCCTGAAGAAGAGAAGGCTGAAAGGAGATATGATAGCCATGTATAAATATGTGAGAGGAAGCCACAGGGAGGAGGGAACAAGCTTGTTTTCTGCTTCCTTGGAGACTAGGACGCGGAGCAATGGCTTCAAACTACAAGAGAGGAGATTCCATCTGAACATGAGGAAGAACTTCCTGACTGTGAGAGCCGTTCAGCAGTGGAACTCTCTGCCCCGGAGTGTGGTGGAGGCTCCTTCTTTGGAAGCTTTTAAACAGAGGCTGGATGGCCATCTGTCAGGGGTGATTTGAATCTAATATTCCTGCTTCTTGGCAGGGGGTTGGACTGGATGGCCCATGAGGTCTCTTCCAACTCTACAATTCTATGATTCTATGATTCTATGAGAGTAAATTATTCTTCATTCTTGTCTTAGGACAGAAGTCTTTCCAGGAGTTTTGTTGGATAGTTGTAAGCCTTCACTCCTGCTAAAAAGGAATGGGAAATTCTACTTTATGCTGAAGTTGCATATAGTCTCTTCCAACTCTTTGATTCTATGATTCTATGATTCTACTCTCTTGATGTTTCACCTGCATCTGTGGTAGGCATCTTCAGAGGTTCTGAGGTCTGTTGGAAACTAGGAAAATTGGGCAAAGAAGTTTTCTGCTGGGATCCTGGTGGTGGTCACAGCAAAATTGCTGAGTTAAAAAAACTCTAAAATTGTGACAGTAAATAAAAAACAACAGTAAAACACAGGGGAACTCCAGACAAGAAACAATCAGGGACAGCTTATCACTTCTCAACAAAGGATCCCTCCAGGCAGTAACAAGCCACATCTAAAAACTGTCAGGCCATCAAATGGTAATCCAGGTGGCCAATTGAAACATTCACACCCAGCTCCAACAGACAAGACATTCCACAAATATATAAACCCAAGTTTCCAAGTTTCCAACAGACCTGACAACCTCTGAGGATGCCTTCTAGAACATGGTGATACAGCCTGAAAAACCTACAACAACCCAGTGATTTCAGCCATGAAAGCCTTCGACAATACATTATTATTATTATTATTATTATTATTATTATTATTATTATTATACATTATTATTATTATTATTATTATTATTATTATTCACAAAAAATTGCCCAGAGCATGTTGTTGCACAATGTGACACTTTCCTAGATTGTGGTTTGTAAAATGAAATCAAAATTAAAGATGTGCCCATGCTAAAAAAAGTTAAATCCAAACCAACAGAATCTCTGAAATTGTGCATGTAAAATTGGTAGACCCATTCCAAAAATGTGAGAGAGGTTCACATTACTGTTTGGTCTTGGTGGAATGCTATTCTAGATTTGCTTTTGTGCATTTTTTTGAAGGAAAAAGGGTGAAGCACTCCAGAAATTCAAAAAATGAGTTGACATGGTGGAAAACGTATACAAACAAAACATGGGAACTCTGGTTTTTGGCATAGGGGAATGTTTTTGTGACAATAATTTTGTAGATTAGTTAAATGACCAAGGTATTGCACACACACAAATTAAGTCCCACAAACCCAGTGAAGAAGAATTGGCAGAAAGGAGGGAAATAATAGGGAAACTGAGGCTAATCGACATTGTTGCTTGCTGTGTGGGAAAGACTGTCATAAATACTTTAAAAGGCATTAGTGTTGTGACTCAGCTGGAATCACAGAGTGATAGTGTCAATTATTCTGATGGAGATGATGGGATTCAGAGTCAGAGTCAGATGCAAAGCAAGTATGTCCCTGTGTTAGATGAAGAAGACCAGGACCAGGGGGCAGAAGTTCAGTTGTTTCCCACAGCAAGGGATGACGCTGGGGAAAGTGAAACTACTGAGAGCCAGGTGCATGATTCAGGAAGGGAGGATAGTTCTCAGCCAGTTAACGAGGGAATTGACCTTGATGAAGCTGGAGGTTTAGATCAAACTGATCACTTGGAATTTAAAGTGCGAAGGAGTGTCAGGATCGCAAGCAGGCAAGAGAGGAAGGCTCAGGGCCATAGGAACTCCTTCATGTTGTCCAAAGAGTATTAAACAGGCTGTTTGAATATGCCTCAGTGTCAGAGCAACTTTCCACTTCAACCAAGAGACTTTGGGATATGAAGGGTGACCAAAGAGTTGGTCTCGAGCAGAATAACGCACTTCCAGGTTTCCCAGGTCAAGATTTATCCTTCTTGGACGGGACTGTAAGTCTTTATTTCTTCTGGTCTTAAGGACGCGGGTATTGTTTATGTATTTATTTATTCATTCATATTGTTTCATTCTTAGGAGTCTTAGGAGCCCCTGGTGGCGCAGTGGGTTAAAGCCCTGTGCCGGCAGGACTGAAGACCGACAGGTCGCAGGTTTGAATCTGGGGAAGAGGCGGATGAGCTCCCTCTATCAGCTCCAGCTCCTCATGCGGGGACATGAGAGAAGCCTCCCACAAGGATGATAAAACATCAAATCACCCGGGCGTCTCCTGGACAACGTCCTTGCAGACAGCCAACTCTCTCATAACTGGAGCGGTCGCTCCTGACACGACAAAAAAAATTCTTAGGATATTTATTTCCTTGTTTTCTTTTTCAAAATAGTTTAATAGTTTATCCCAATTTGTTTCTTTTTTTGTTTGTTTTTGTTTTGTGACATCCTTTGTGTTAGTAAGTCCATGTTCATAATGTCTAAAGTTTTTAATAGCTACTGTTCTATCGAAGGTGTCTCTTTGTTCTTCCAGCACTGTGTCAATTTAATTCTTGCTGCTGTAGCTAAATAAAAAAAAATCTTATTTGTGTTATCATCTGTGTCAAAGTCTGTAATACCCAATAAAAAGTATTCCGGTTTTAAGTCAAATTTGAGTTGTAGAATTGTGTATCTGATGCCAGAAAATTTTACTAATTTACATTTCCACCACATATAGATGAAGTCTCCTCTGTGTTTACCACATTTCCAACAATTACCTTCTTTTCTCCCTTTATTGAATTTTGCTATTTGTGCTGGGGTTAAGTACCACCTATGGAAGAGTTTTAGCCAATTTTCTTTGAGTTCGGTGGAATATGTGAATTTTCATTTTCTCAACCATACCTCTTCCCACTCTAAGAAACTTATAGAGTGGCCTATGTCTTTAGACCATTTTATCATTGATTCTTTAACCTGTTCCCTTTCCACTGACCAACTTCTGGTATATTTTTCTAATCAATTTTGTATCTGTTTTCATTATTTTGTCCCAGAAGGTTTCCTCGAGTTCAAAACCAATTTTCTTATCTTTTTCGAAATTTTCTTTAATTTGGAAATAATGAAACCAGGAGATGGTCGGATCTGTTTGTTTTAATTCATCTTTTTATCTTTTGTTCTAATAAACCATAAAGACTATTGCTGGTGTGTTCTTTGGTGTCTTAAGAAAGGTGGTTCTGCTCTGAGGTGCGACAATTACAAAGGTTCTTTTATTTCGCTTACAGTGAGACAGAGAAAGAAGATACACATTCTTTCCAGAGAAAGAAGATACACATACTAACTATAGTTACATTGGGTACACAAACCAAGGGGATATTAAATTTTGCTCAGCATTCACGCACACATAAACATTCACTCCTCATCATGCATACATTACCATCTTTTCTTCCTTCTCCTGGAAAAGAGACCCCAAACATAGGCCAGATTGCTTCCTCGCAATTCTACTAATACATCTCTCTCCATGCCTTGGAGTAGGTGGCACGTAGACCACACTTCTCCAGTCTGCCACAATTTTGGAATAGTAAGTATCTCTTATATAGCAATATTTTTACTGATGTTGCTCCAAAATTGTAAATGAATGATAGGTGTTTTCCAGCTAAAGCATGCTGACTCCAGCAGTTCCTGACATAGAATCATAGAATCAAAGAGTTGGAAGAGACCTCATGGCCCATCCAGTCCAACCCCCTGCCAAGAAGCAGGAATATTGCATTCAAATCACCCCTGAGAGATGGCCATCCAGCCTCTGTTTAAAAGCCTCCAAAGAAGGAGCCTCCACCACACTCCGGGCAGAGAGTTCCACTGCTGAACGGCTCTCACAATCAGGAAGTTCTTCCTAATGTTCAGATGGAATCTCCTCTCTTGTAGTTTGAAGCCATTGTTCCGCGTCCTAGTCACCAAGGAAGCAGAAAACAAGCTTGCTCCCTCCTCCCTGTGGCTTCCTCTCACATATTTATACATGGCTATCATATCTCCTCTCAGCCTTCTCTTCTTCAGGCTAAACATGCCCAGCTCCTTAAGCCGCTCCTAATAGGGCTTATTCTCCAGACCCTTGATCATTTTAGTCGCCCTCCTCTGGACACATTCCAGCTTGTCAATATCTCTCTTTAATTGTGGTGCCCAGAATTGGACACAATATTCCAGGTGTGGTCTAACGAAAGTGGAATAGAGGGGTAGCATTACTTCCCTAGATCTAGACACTATGCTCCTATTGATGCAGGCCAAAATCCCATTGGGTTTTTTTGCCGCCACATCACATTGTTGGCTCATGTTTAACTTCACCTCCTTGTTTTTCCTATTTCTACTGACATAAGAAAATAAGCCCTTTTTATTGTTTTTAATGTCCCTGGCAAGCCTGAGCTCGTTTTGTGCTTTAGCCTTGGGGACCTTTTCCCTACAGCTGTTGGCTATTTGTTTGAATTCTTCTTTAGTGATTTCTCCCTTTTTCCACTACTTGTGCAAGTCTCTTTTGTGTCTTAGCACAGTTAGAAGTTCTCTGGACATCCATTCTGGCTTCTTTGCACTTGTCCTATTTTTTCTCTTTGTTGGCACAGTTTGCAATTGCGCCTTGAGTATTTCACTCTTGAGAAATTCCCATCCATCCATAACTCCCTTGTCTTTTATTATCTGTGTCCACGGAATGCTGCTCAGTGTTTCCTTCATTTTTGTTTTCCTTCTTAACTGATGTTCGTTTCCTACTTAATCACTGTATTGTCTTCCTTTTTTTAATTTTACTTGATACATCACGTCAATTAACAAACTTTTGCCATACAAGATTTATCTCAATGTACATTATTCCAAAAATAAATATTACTTATATTCATATCACCCATCACCCATCTGGAACAACCATTCGAAATGAAGTCATTGCATCCGTTTGACCGTGTGGAAAGCCTGGTTCAAAATGCTATATCAGTAATTTCTGCCTATTTTATCTATTAGAACAGACCAGTCTTGTTCTGTATGACCATTTATATATATGTTTTTCCTTTGATTAATGAAATTATTAATTTATTTGTCGTGTCAGAACAACCAGTGAAATTATATTACATTTCTAACAGAAAACAAAGAAAACAAGCAAGTTACAAAATTTGTGAGTTTGGAAGTTGATTAAATGTCCTTTGACCAGTATCTGGCCACTTGGAGTGCTTCTGGTGTTGCTGCAAGAAGGTCCTCCATTGTGCATGTAGCAGGGCTCAGGGTGCATTGCAGCAGGTGGTCAGTGGTTTGCTCTTCTCCACACTCACATGTCGAGGATTCCACTTTGTAGCCCCATTTCTGAAGGTTGGCTCTGCATCTCATGGTGCCAGAGCGCAGTCTGTTCAGCGCCTTCCAAGTCGCCCAGTCTTCTGTGTGCCCAGGGGGGAGTCTCTCATTTGGTATCAGCCATGGATTGAGGTGCTGGGTTTGAGCCTGCCACGTTTGGACTCTTGCTTGCTGATGTGTTCCAGCGAGTGTCTCTGTAGATCTTAGAAAACTATTTCTAGATTTAAGTCATTGATGTGCTGACTGATACACAAACAGGGGATGAGCTGGAGATGTCTCTGCCTTGGTCCTTTCACTATTGGCTGCTACTTCCCGGTGGATGTCAGGTGGTGCAATACCGGCTAGGCAGTATAATTTTTCCAGTGGTGTAGGGTGCAGACACCCCGTGATAATGCGGCATGTCTCATTAAGAGCCACATCCACTGTTTTAGTGTGGTGAGATGTGTTCCACACTTCGCATGCCTACTCAGCTGCAGAGTAGCACAGCGCAAGGGCAGATGTCTTCACTGTATCTGGTTGTGATCCCCAGGTTGTGCCAGTCAGCTTTCGTATGATATTGTTTCTAGCACCCACTTTTTGCTTGATGTTCAGGCAGTGCTTCATGTAGGTAAGAACACGGTCCAGAGTGACTCCCAGGTATTTGGGTGCACTGCAATGCTCCAGTGGGATTCCTTCCCAGGTGATCCTCAGAGCTCGGGATGCTTGTCTGTTCTTGAGATGAAAGGCATATGTCTGTGTTTTAGATGGGTTGGGGATCAGCTGGTTTTCTGCGTTGCCTGAAGGGTCTGCTCACTAAATGGGTCTTCGTTGTGGAGCCTGTAATAGTTTTCCAGCAAGGCAGCTGTCTCAGGAGTAATGCCCTGAAGGTACTTGGTTCTGCAGCCTCTCGGTATCGAGGCCCGTGAGCAGGTTTTCACAATTTCAAAAAAATGCTCGTATTCCTCAGGGGTTGGCGCGACCGATGTGATCATGTCATCTAACGTGTCTGAGAATTTAGTCCAATCTGCCTTTCTGAAGTTGAATCTTCGTTTAAATTGAACTTCCTGAGGCCTTATAGTTGGGAGCAGTTGGCATATTACTGGTCGGTGCTGTGTGTTTGGGATTGGTGGTCCCACTGATTTGGTGCATTGCTGTACGATGCTGTTGCTCACAAATAGGAGGTCTGGGTTATAACCTCGGTGCCATCTCCCGCTGTTTTAGGATGGTGGGAGCTTGCTATCATGGATGAGAGATAGTTTGTGCAGTTCAGACCAGGAGAGGACAGCCTCTCAATTTTTATCCTCTTGGGCATAGCCCCATACATGGCTATGGCTGTTGAAGTCACCAATTACTACTGCCCTTTGGCGCCTATCAAAGTTCTCGGGGGAGGAGAAGCAGAACTCTTCATTTGGAGGCTTGTACACAGAGGTGATGGTGATGTTATTAAGCTCTACTGTTAGAACCTCGATATTGTTTTCTTCAGTGTTGTGGGCACTGCTGACTTGGAGGCCTGGTTTGACAAAGACGGCGCTTCCATACTGCGCATGTGGTCTTTCCGCTGCTAAGACCATTCCTGGAACTTTGGGTCGTTTCTGTCGTTCATCCCTGTGTGTTTCTTGGACACACAGCACATTATTGCTGTGTGTTTCTTGGACACATTATTAATTATATATTTCAATAGATAAGCCCACCAGGTTTCTAAATTCCATCTGGTGTTGTCTCTCCATCCTCGGGCTATCGTAGCCCATATTGCGGCTGTCATATATTTTAGGATGTCTGTCCATTTCTTAGGATGGCATCTTATACACCTCTCATAAAATTTCATTCAAACCACACATCATATATTCATCAAAAGATGCCCTCTCATAAACACAGAGCGAGGTGCTAGAGATTATCCAACAACGCACACAATTTTATAATATTGAGCCTTGGGACTTAACGTGGTGTCAAATTGCATTTATTCTGAAGCAAAGATGCACCTCAATTGCAGAAATAATGTTTACTTGATGAACATATCAAGAAGAAGGAAGGGGTTAAATTCTTCCCTTCCAAGGAAGCTTAGCAAAATCAAATGACTTCAACCTCCCCTACCTTATTTATTCATGTATTTATTGGATGTATAGCCTGCCTTTCTCCTAGAATGGAATTCCAGATGGCTTATGTGTTCTTCTTCATTTAATACCCTGTGCCATATTGACTACAATGTGTTGTTTCTTGGCCACATGTGTCCCAGGGCCCTTCTGCACAGCCTTAAAACCTGAGTGAAAAAATGGATTCGCCTGAGATATCCAGAGGATGCTTCAAACTAATCAATTTCAAACTTGAGTGAACTGAATTTACGCACTTTAAGCCAGGTTGTAAAAAACACCTATAAATATCTGAATCTTCCCTGAAGATCTGGATCTTTGGTAATATGAAGCCTGTGCAAACAGACTCCTGGGATTACCTTCCGTGATCCCATTGCCTGTTTCCACAGAATCCCTCCTCCCCAGGCTCAGGCAACCTGGAGAAGAAGGACGGCACTGCCAGCCTCACCTCTTAAATAGGTTGTAAGATCTCACGGCCACATTATGAGAAGACAGGAAAGCTTAGAGAAGACAATTATGCGGGGTGAAATGGAAGGAAAAAGAAGAGGGGCCAACCAAGGCCGAGATAGATGGATGGATGGGATCCTTGAAATGACTGGATTGACCTTGAAGGAGCTGGGGGTGGTGACGGCTGACAGGGAGCTCTGGCGTGGGCTGATCCATGAGGTCACGAAGAGTCGGAAATGACTGAATGAATGAACAAGATCTCTCTCTTCTGTTTAACGTGAAGAAAACATTTTGAGAACCATAAATGTATTTCAAATCCCTTTATTTTTTGGAATGGGGGGTGAAGCATAAAAGCAGTCAATCACTTGAAGACATACAACCCCGTCCACATACACATATATCAGCTCATTGTGGCCTAAAATATCTTAAAGACGCCAGATCCTGTCTGATCTTGAAGCTAAGCAGTGTTGCCCCTGGGCTAAAACTCTGGAAACCAGGGTTTGAATCTCCATGTAACTATGAAAACCCCTGAATGGCTTTGGGGGAATCACCGAACGAGAAAAATTTCAGATAATGTCCTTGGAATATATCTACAAGAAAAACAAAAAGAAGAATATTAACATTAGATATCAGACAAAACATATCCCACTGCTTCTACAGTGCAGCTTACACACATGTAAGGCACGAATAGGATTCTGTCTGTTTGTTATCCGTTGCCTTGCAGTGTGGGGGTCTGGATTCAGGGGTTGGGATATGAAAAGATATAAGAGTTTTCTTATGCTATACTTCCTCTTTGCAACAGAGTTTTGTCAAGCCACACTTGCCAATCTTTTCTGTGGTGCACTTCTTTTTTTCACATGTACCATGTGCCTGTTCACATTGAGAGGCATTCTTTATTTTTCTAGGGCGGTCTGCAGAAGTAAAGAAGAAGAAGTCAGTTTCTCCCATCAAGAAAATGTAGAAATATTATTTGAGGTAGCTATGACACCACAGTGTACCAGAAAGATCCATTAATAGGTCAAGCTTCAACTCTCACTAGAAGCCACAATGACAAAAATGAGGTTTCGTCAAAGGCTTTCATGGATAGAATCACTGAGTGGTTGTAGGTTTTTCAGGCTTTATGGCCATGTTCTAGAAGCATTCTCTCCTGACGTTTTGCCTACATCTATGGCACGCATCCTCAGAGGTTGTGAGGTCAGATGCAGTCGGAACATAAGCAGAGAATGCTTCTAGAACATGGCCATACAGCCAGAAAAACCTACAACAACCCAAAAATGAGGTGGTCATACTATCGACAAGTCATGCAAAACACTTCCATTTCCAAAACATTTACTGCCATTCATCCTCAAACCATGACAACAGCTATGATGAAAGGCAGATATTCTCATACGTCAAGGTCTATTTTCCCCCAAGAGCGCCCCTGTGCAAAATCAACTATACCGCAAATGCTTACTTTGCGTAATGAGTTGAGCCGCCCCTGCTTCTAGAACATGGCTATATAACCAGAAAAAACCACAACAACCCAGTGATTCCAGCCATGAAAGCCTTCAACAATAGCAAGAATTTTAACATTGGTTCAGGTCAACTTCAGAAAACTTCTTTGAGAACCCGAATGCAGTGTCAAACTGAGGTGAACCCAACATGCATACCTGTCTAGGATATATCTTCACATCACTGATCTCCCATGTTACTCCTCCCCCTGAAGTTAAAATTTAACTTACCTGGAGCAACGAGGAGAGTTATGCAGAGAATCAATACAACTGTGTAATACATCTTCATGGTTGCCAGATATTATTGACCACAATTTCTCTAACAGAAAAGGAAAAAAACAGCACAATATGAAGGTTGCAATACAAATTAGTAAGCAGAAAATTCTGCAGTATATTGAATGGGTTCCAACTCCTGTACTTTAGAAATGAAAATAAAAATGGGTGTGTCGCCAGGGATTTGGCAGCTAAATCACCTGTCAGAGATTAAGATGCAACTGAAGACCCATCTTTTCCAGCAGGTTTCCACAGTCAATTTGAACTTTTGAATTTTGAACTATATTTCCTCAGTGGATTCTGATTTGTATTTGGACTCTGTGTATTAAATGTATTTTAATGGTGTTTTATCTCTTGTTTGTACCCCACCTCGAGCTAAAGGGAGAGCTGGGTAATAAATCGACAACAACATTGTTGTATCACTAAAAGTTTTGTAACAAAGCTCACTCAATATTTACGAAGGCATGAAAGAAAAGGGGTGGATGGGAACAAAAATATTTGAAATATGGAAGTCACACTACAAAGCAAGTTTTACTGCGCATTAAAAAAGAGATGTATGAGATAGTGCAGAGGTGGTGGATGAGGTCTTCTTAGGAGAAGCACGTTGAGAAAAACATGTGGAAGACAGAAGAATGTAAACAGAGATCCTGAGAAGGAGCGAAGAAAGAGATGAAAAGGGAATTCTGTCAATCAAGAAGAGAAAAATGATTCTTTTAAGAGCTGGGTAAATGGTGGAAAGAAAGGTAGATGAGACTTTAGCAAAGGCAAAAGTCAAGAAGCATCAAGGGGGACCAAAATAAGAGAGCTTCAAGCTGCTTTACTAGTCTTGAACTGCAGGTGTGCTTGCTTACCCCAGTTTCAGATCTCATCATTGAACTGCATCTGTTGGAGGCCGTGACAGACTTTGTATTTCTAGGTGCAAAGATTACTGCAGATGCAGACTGTGGCCAGGAAATCAGAAGACGCTTCCTTCTTGAAAGGAGAGCAATGGCCAATCTCGATAAAATAGTAAAGAGTAGAGACATCAGACTGGCAACAAAGATCAGCATAGTCAAAGCAATGGTATTCCCTGTAGTAACCTACGGATGTGAGAGCTGGACCTTAGGGAAGGCTGAGCGAAGGAAGAGAGATGCTTTTGAGCTGTGGTGTTGGAGGAAAGTTCTGAGAGTGCCTTGGACTGCGAGAAGATCCAACCAGTCCATCCTCCAGGAAAGAAAGCCCGGCTACTCACTGGAGGGAAGGATACCAGAGACAAAGTTGAAGTACTTTGACCACATCATGAGGAGACAGCAAAGCTTAGAGAAGACAATGATGCTGGGGAAAGTGGAAAGTAAAAGGAAGAGAGGCCGACCAAGGGCAAGATGGATGGATGGCATCCTTGAAGTGACTGGACTGACCTTGAAGGAGCTGGGAGTGGTGACGGCCGACAGGGAGCTCTGGCGTGGGCTGGTCCATGAGGTCACGAAGAGTCGGAGACGAGTGAACGAATGAACAACAACAACAATCCAGAATTCCAAAATCTTTCACACGGGTGACTGAGGTAACGGCAACTTTACTTACTAATTGTTCATTGTACACAGATTTTGTGTCATGTAAAAAATCTTTATAAATACGGTATATAAAACTTCCTATAGAGTATGTTTCTATGAAGGCAACCCCCATAAACCTGTATGAGGCCAGAAGTGGTTTCTCTTCACTCCTATAATATGTTCATTTTTTAGCTTTAGGATTGACCTAAAACCTTCTATATACATTAAATAGAAACATATAAATATACTCACAATTTCTAAGGATTTTCACTTCAATACAAAGAGACCCATACTTCTGTTTAATATATTTATATAAGCAAAGATAATATAATGTCCTCAATATGCCATCGTGTTTCCCTGCCATTGGTTGTATTCTAGATACCACATTAAAATTATCTTCTGGAAAGTGCCTATTCAGAGCTTGTAAACTATTATATAAATCGTGATCATGAAAAGTATTATTGTTTTTTAATCCAAGATGTTCTTCCTTTAATGTCTTCACATTATGACCGTTTTATGTTTTATATCCCATGCTAAACATGCCCAGGTCCCTGATGAGGTCTTTGTAGGACTTGTTTTACAGAACATTGACTCTCTTGGGTACTCCCTTCTGGACATATTCCATGATCATGAAAAATATTTTTTTTTATTTCAAGATAAAGATATTAATTATTTTCCTCTAAAGTCTTTACATTATGGTCTTTTTAAAAATGTTCTTTATTCCGCATGCTAAACATGTTCAGGTCCCGAAAGTGTCCTTTGTAGGACTTTCTTTACAGAACGTTGAGTCTTTTGGTTGAGTCTCTCTTCCAACTAATCTTTTTTTGAACTGTGGTGCCCACCCGTGTTCTACAGTGAAACTACACTATAGCTACACACTTCACAATCCCATGCTTTCTTTCTGGAAGCTGAGCAATATGGGAATTGGTTAAAAACTGGATGAAAGGTCCTAGGAAATACCTGGAATTTCCAATGTAGTGGTAGAAAAGAATTCTGCTTGAAATCTTAGATTGTCATGTCTTTCAGAGTTGAGACTATGGACTAGACGAGACATGGGCAAACTTTGGCTCTCTGGGTATATTGAACTTCAACTCCCACAATTCCTTACAGCCGATAAAATGGCAGGGATTTTTGAGAGTTAAAGTCCAAAACACCTGGAAGGCAAAATGGAGCAAGCCATCAGAACAAATGCAATTAAGGCCAGGATCAAAAAACTCAGCTGAGGATCCAAAATGCAGACTGTTGCAAGGAAGCTGATGAAACCACAACTCAGTGGCTCAAATGATTCATTGGAACTTACTCCCCCTTTTGTTGAATAAAAACCAGTTCTGAAAACAATATTTGCATTTCCAAACAATTTTTGTTCCCTTCTGCTTCAGGAAAGCTTTGTCTTAGAGGGCACTAGGAATCTGAGTGAGTGTTTAAAATTTGCTGCTTTGGGTGTTGCTTTGTTTGAGAAGCTGGGCTTCCTGTTCTGCTTCCTGTTTACCCTATATAAGCCAGGGTCGCGCACGCACACTCACTAACCGACACCTTCCCCCTGCATACAGACAACAACATAAAACACACACAAAGAGCAGGTAATTAGCAACCTACAGATGGAACAGACACAAAATCTTCCTGTCTCATGCACAAGCTGTGGCATGTTCAGCTTTTTCACACAACAATTAAATACACCTCCCCCAAGTGTAAACAGATCACTCACATGGAACACAGGATCCAAAACTCCAGGACCGTATTAAGACCCTTAAAGACATTCAGGAACCTGAGCTCGTCTTAGACACCACATAACACGATGTCCTAGACGCACAGCCCATATCACACCAACAATATGGGGAGGCTCAAGAGGAGAATGCCTCAGACGTGGACAACCCTCAGGCTTGGAGGAATGTCACCCTTAGAAAGAGAAATAGGACCCGGAAACCTCCTCAGAATACTTCTGCTCAGCTACAGTTACACAATAGATTCCAAATTCGCACACAACTATCACTTGACCAAGAAATACAACATATTGGGGAAGACCAGAATGGCTTGGATACTGATCAGTGGCTCATCCTTGATCAGTGTGCAGGGGATAACCCTGACTGGGACAACACTTCACAACATTCACACTTACACAATCACGCAGGTATACCATCCCCAACCATAGACCAGGTGCAACAGGAACACATACAGGAGAATGATGAGCTCTTGGACGAACCTCAATGGATTGTCCTTGACGAATGCGCCAGGGATGCCGAGGAGGAGGACAACACTTTATACCTACAAAATTCACATCAACAGGATCACTTTTCTGGGCACCTAAACACTACATTGCACAAAAGGGACCCTGGCAATCCTGAAAGTAAACAGGTCTTGGTAGTAGGCGACTCCCTCCTTAGAGAAACGGAAGCTGTCATTTCCAGACCGGATGGGATGGCTCGAGAAATATGCTGCCTACAGGGGGCAAAAATACACCATATCACTCAGAGGCTCACCAGGCTCCTCAAGCCCCATCACCGTCCTCCCCTCATGTTGATTCATGTAGGAACCAATGATACTGCTAGGCATACTTTTCAAAAGATCATAAATGATTTTCGAGCTCTCAGAACAAAGCTAAAACAATGTAATGTTCAGGTGGTCTTTTCATCCCTCCTCCCAGTTTTGGCTTTGGCTTCCTTGACCATGGCCTGCTTTTCCAGGAGGATGGCCTACTGGCAAGGGATGGGGTGCATCTCACACAAGTAGGAAAAGACCTTTTTGCTCACAGACTCGCAAACCTCATTAGGCGCACTTTAAACTAGGTTCTGTGAAAGAGGTTATAGCCCTCGATGTCTACATTCCAGTGATAGGAGGCATCCCACCAGGTTTCAGTGATGCCTATGATATCATATTTGTGGTGTTGTGCTAAAAGTTGGAGTTCGTCTTTACACTAATGCACAGAGCATGGGAAATAAACAAGACAAATTGTAATAAGGACCAAATTGCTACCAGAGAGATGATGCAAGCGCATCCTCACTTGAAAGGACTACAGGACGTCATTCCACCCTTTGAGCCGGGCATTGACATAGTCCTGCTCATCGGATCCAACTGCCCCAGCTTGATGAGCATCTGGGCTGAGAAGAGAGGTCCTCCTGGTGCACCTTTGGCACAGAAGACTCCATTAGGATGGACCATACAGGGACCTATATGTGTCGACAGAATGCATCCTCCTTCTTCTCTGTGTCCAGATCAGCCAAACACCCTCAGCTGTGGCAGAGTCACCCTCATACAAAGTTGCCTCAGCCACATTTCTGTTTGCTGCCAAGGAGTTTCATCGGAGTTCTCATCCATCTTCGCCATGTCCCGGGATGACGGGAACACAGCGCTCTCCCGAAATGAGCAAGCGTTCCTGAACATCATGAACTCCGAGGTCGCTCTCAGCGAGGAAGGGAATTGGATCGCCCCTTTGCCTTTCAAAGCAGACCGGCCTACCCTGCCTCCCAACAGACAGGTAGCAGAGAAAAGACTGCAGTCTTTGAACCGCAAGATGCAGCGGGATCCCAAAACTAAGCAGCAAATCGTTCAGTTTATGGACGACATGATTTCAGCAAGGTATGCTGAGCCATCCAGCCCTGGCTCAGACAAGGAAGAGTCTCGGTTCCTTCCTTTCCATAAGGTCACTCACCCACAGAAGCCAGAAAAGGTGCACATTGTGTTTGATGCCAGCGCCAAATGCAAGGAGATATCTTTGAATGACGTGCTCCTGAAGGGACCAGACCTTCTGAAAAGCCTTATCGGAGTCATCCTTAGGTTCAGGGAATGGAAGTAAGCTGTCATCGCTGACATCTTTAAAATGTTTTATGTGTTCCTGGTCACACCAGAGCATAGAAAGTATTTAAAGTATTTATGGTTTAAAGACACCCAGGCTCTAGCGGATGTGAAAGCCTTCCAGATGCGGGTCCATGTGTTTGGAAATACACCATCTCCTGCGGTGGCCAATTTTTGCCTGCGAAAGACTGCGGAAAGATTTGGACATTCCTTTGACCCTCGGGTTGCCCAGGCTCAAGATTTACACCAGTTGAGCATCCCGCGCCAATTCACGGCCAGGAGCCCTTTGCAAGGCTTGCACACCGAACTCCATGTCTTTTGCGACGCCTCGGAGAAACCTATTGCAGATGTGGCTTACGCCAGACAAAATTTATATTTATTTATTTACAGTTCTTATATTCCGCCCTTCTCACCCCGCAGGGGACTCAGGGCGGATTACAGTAAATACATATATGGCAAACATTCAATGCCAGTTTGACAGACAACAAATACAGACAAATACACCAAGGCTATTTAACTTTTTTCTGGCCGCCAGGGGAGCTGCTGCTTTTCATCATCCATCAACGACACCGATGAAGTTCTTCCGCATTCCACATTCCCCGGAGTTTTCTTTATGGCCTCATAAATTAGTTAAATTTAGCCTCCCACACAAGGTGGTGCCTTATTTTCCTACTTGACAGATGCAACTGTCTTTCGGGTTGCAAAGGTCGACAACGGGCTACACAATGGCTGGACACCCACTCCAGCCCGGGCTGGCCTCGAACTCATGACCTTTTGGTCAGAGTGATCTTAATGCAGCTGACACTCAGCCAGCTGAGCCACAATCCCGTATTTTAGGTTTTGTCATGGCCAGGGCCAAGATTGCTCCATTTAACGACACTGTCCCTAGGTTAGGACATCCAATTAGCTCAGATATTTAGGAGAGAGACAAGGCATTTCCTTTCAGTTATCTTCACTTGTTTAGTTATCCGAGCCATTCACATTGAGGTGATTGAATGTATGGATACTTCAGCCTTTTTAAATGCAGAAAAGGTTACATGGTTATTTAATGTACTGCATGCGTCTCACATGGGGTGTGTGTGGTAACGTATGATTGGTTTGTGTAGAAAGATTTTAAATGCTATGCTTTTAGAGTGTAAGAATTTGACCCATGATGTTTTGGTTACTTTGATGGCAGAGGTGACAGCCATTGTAAATAGCCGCCCATTGGTGCCCATCACCACAGACTCTGACACTCCACAGCTTCTCACTCCTGCTTCCATTTTGACTCAAAAGACTTCTGAATGGCAGGAAATTCTGTACCCTGTCCCCGAAGGATCTTACAAAGCACTCTGGAAACAAACTCAAAATCTTGCCAACCAGTTTTGGAGACGCTGGAAGGCAGAGTACCTGGCTCAACTCCAGAGTCACAGGAAGTGAAAAGACTCTAAGCCCAATCTCCAAGTTGGAGATATTGTTTTGCTGAAGGACAAAACCTTACCTCGTTTCAGGTGGCCTTTGGCCAAAGTTACAGGGACCTTGCCAAGTCCAGACGGATTGGTAAGGAAGGTAAAACTAAGAGTGTGCCAAAATGGCAATGTTTCTGTGTTACACAGACCAATTTTTGATATTGTGTTATTATTGAATGGGTAATTGTTCATTGCCAAATCAGATTTGTCAATATTACAGTGTAGATTTCTCATCATTGAGAAATCTAGGCCAGGAGTGTGCTGGTACAGCTGTACCAGGAGCTCCAATATGTTTGCTTTGCATTAAATGTTTGTTTGCAATCCCAAACTTGGGATTTTGCAGCAGGGTGGCTTCCTGTTATAGTTTGCAATCATAGGGCAAGCCACCTGTCAATTATCATTAGGTTCCCTGGTCCCACCCCTTTTTGAGTTTTAGTGGGAATAGGAGCCATTTTGAGTTCAGTCCACACAGATAAACCTTTCGCACAGGACATAAAACCAAGAGCTCCTGTAGAAAGCTTCATCTTCTACAGCTTGGCCAAGGAGAAAAGGCTCTACAGCTTGGCCAGGGTTATACAGCCCTACACTTGGCTGAGGATCATACAGCCTTACAGCTCCTTTGCTGAGGGACTTCAGCCAGCCATCACTGAAACCTGAACTCCTTCTTTTCTCCTGGAAGTCTATAAAGCTCTGCTTGGTAAGGGTCGCTCACAGAAGCCAGATGCAGTTGGTACCGGGTGCAGAGGCTCCACGCCAACAGAGGCAAGTACAGCCTGCCCAGATTAGAAATTAAGAATTTCCCCATTAGTTAGTATACAGTTATGAAGATAGTGCCTGTTCCCAGTGAACAAGATTGCAAGAGCCAATATACTGTTAAGAAAGCTTTAAAGTACCTGTTTATTTTCATCAATAAAGAACTTTGTTGGACTTACATTAAGCCTCTACAGAACTTTGTTTTGGGGAAGTCCAAGGGCCTTTAATCTGAGGCAGCCCCGGCGTCCCGTTGGGCACACAGAATTTATGTCCTGTCTACAGTCATATGCACAGGCCCAGCGTGTGACAGCACAGTATCCATTCTCACATCCAGAGCCCTTCTCAGTCAAGTGATTCCTCTTGTGTTAGGTTTAAAGAAATACTTGGATAAGCTAGGGGGCAGGCATACGCTTGAAGCCTTGGGGCACTGACACCCCACTGATATCCCAGATTCAGAAGGTGGTGTGGAAGTTGACTTTTGCAGTCAGGAAATGCCTGGACCCTTTGTTAAACAGTGAGATGCACAAAGTTTGCAGCTATCTGCAATCCATGCATAAAGGACACTGTCTTTCTCAGTGAGGCCATAAATTGGAAGGACAAGCTTTTTTTCACTGGTAAGGGATGCGTACTGTCTCAAAGGCAGAGAAGTAAGTGAAGTAGTTCCTGGCACACTTGCAATGCCACTCACCCTGAGCATGAGCGGCAGAGCTGACAGCTGGGAGATGCCATCTGTCCCCACAGCTGCTAGGTAGTGATGGCAGCAGCAGCAAGAAGAGAGGACCAGTTTCTTCTAAGAGACCATTGCAATGCTTGTCATCCACCCATACAAGCAAGGCAGACTCTGCAGAGAGTTTTGTAACTCACTACCTGGAGGAAACTGTAGGCGGTCTGGTCTGTGATCTGTTAGCCTACTGGTCAGTCTTGAGCCAGGTATGGTCAGATCTGACGACAATTGCTCAGAAATACGTCAGCTATCCTCCTACCAACGTGCAGCGTGAAAAGGTGTTCAGCCTGGCTGAAGATGTCATCACCGTGCACCGGAGTGTGTTGAACCTTTTCAGCTGGTCTTCCGGGAAGCCAGCCTCCCCCTCCTTGGGTTCGCAGAGCTGGATCCCAACATTTAAACTTTTCAATTTTCACAAAACTAGCCATTTTTCCAAGCAAGTTAGTGTCGCACTGCCAGGACAGGTCTTCTAGCCTCTCAATGTTCTACAAAACAATTTTTACAAGCTGCCCCAAAGCTATGTAGTACATGTCAGTGTCATGCTGCTAGAAAAGCTGCTCCCATTGGTAGCTCAACCAACTACCTCATCCACTCACTCATTCAATTTCAAGAATTCCAGACTCTCTATTCCACCAATTGGGGGGGGGGGGGGAGTTCTTCAATTGCGATAACACCAGTAGTGTTACAAAGTGTACTCTGTGCTCTAGTGAGATATCCAGAGGATGTTTCAAACTAATCAATTTGAAACTTGAGTAAACTGAACTTATGCACAATTTATGCACTGCCAGCCTCCCCCTCTTAAATAGGTTGTAAGATCTCATGGCCACATTATGAGAAGACAGGAAAGCTTAGAGAAGACAATGATGCTGGGGAAAATGGAAGAGGGGCCAACCAAGGCCAAGATGGATGGATGGGATCCTTGAAGTGACTGGATTGACCTTGAAGGAGCTGGGGGTGGTGACGGCTGACAGGGAGCTCTGGCATGGGCTGGTCCATGAGGTCACAAAGAGTCGGAAATAACTGAATGAATGAACAACATCTCTCCATTCTGTTTAACGTGAAGAAAACATTTTGAGAACCATAAATGTATTTCCAATCCCTTTATTTTTTGGAATGGGGGGTGAAGCATAAAAGCAGTCAATCACTTGTATGGTTTAATGCAGGAAGAATCTGTGTTGAATTATAAACATTGTGCGTGTAAAAATTTGGCCTATGTTCTGTCATCACAAATAGACTTGCTGCCCTTGTAGTTGCAAGAATGTGGATAGCTATGCAAGGGGTGAATGAAAAATGGATGAGTCTCATCAGTTCCTGCTGGGTTTTTTTTTTTTTTTTTAGCAATAATCAACTGTGAAAGACAAACAGAGCATAGGCTGTCCAGGTAGAATTTTTCCTTAAAACCCTAAAAGTGCTGTGGCGCATGAAGCCTTTTTAATTGAGCAGTTTGGACAGTGTTTAGTTGCTGAATAATTGATACCAATGAATACCAGGGGGTATAATCTTTATTTCAGAAGAAGATAATGCAAAACTAGTATTGCTTGCCTAAGAAAACCACAAGTAATTCATGCTGATATATGTGTAAGTGGGTGGGGTTGTATGTCTTCAGGAAACTTGAAGACATACAAACCCGACCAGATACACATATATCAGCTCATTGTGGCCGAAAATATCTTAAAGACACCAGATCCTGTCTGATCTTGAAGCTAAGCAGTGTTGCTCCTGGGCTAAAACTCTGGAAACCAGGGTTTGAATCCCCATGTGACTATGAAAACCTCTGAATGGCTTTGGGGGAATCACCCGTGAGATAATGTCAGTGG
Source organism: Anolis sagrei (assembly GCF_037176765.1). Taxonomy (NCBI): domain Eukaryota; kingdom Metazoa; phylum Chordata; class Lepidosauria; order Squamata; family Anolidae; genus Anolis; species Anolis sagrei. The sequence continues at coordinate 11,657,538 of NC_090021.1, forward strand.
AGTCCATCTACAAGAAAAACAAAAAGAAGAATATTAACATTAGATATCAGACAAAAAATATCCCACTGCTTCTACAGTGCAGCTTACACACATGTAAGGCCCGAATAGGATTCAGTCTGTTTGTTATCAGTTGCCTTGCAGTGTGGGGGTCTGGATTCAGGAGTTGGGATATGAAAAGATATAAGAGTTTTCTTATGCTATACTTACTGTCTGCAACATTGTTTCCAGCCACACTTGCCAAGCTTTTTTCCTTCGCACTTCTTTTTTTTTTCACATGTACCTTGTGACTGTTCACAGTGAGCGGCAGTCTTTATTTTTCTAGGGGGGTCTGCAGAAGTAAAGAAGAAGAAGTCAGTTTCTCCCATCAGGAAAATGTAGAAATATTATTTGAGGTAGCTATGACACCACAGTGTACCAGAAAGATCCATTAATAGGTCAAGCTTCAACTCTCACTAGAAGCCACAATGACAAAAATGAGGTTTTGTCAAAGGCTTTCATGGCTAGAATCACTGAGTGGTTGTAGGTTTTTCAGGCTGTATGGCCATGTTCTAGAAGCATTCTCTCCTGATGTTTTGCCTACATCTATCTATGGCAGGCATCCTCAGAGGTTGTGAGGTCAGATGCAGAAACATAAGCAGAGAATGCTTCTAGAACATGGCCATACAGCCAGAAAAACCTACAACAACCCAAAAATGAGGTGTTCATACTATCGACAAGTCATGCAAAACACTTCCATTTCCAAAACTGTTACTGACATTCATTTTCAAACCATGACAACAGCTGTGATGAAGGGCAGATATTCTCATAAACCTCTGACCCTCTATTTCTGGAGCCCCCAAAACTGGAGATTCTCCACATTAGAGTCACCATATTTAGAAATCAACAACATCAAGGATTAACTGTTTTACTGTGGACCAGAAAAAAACAGCAAGAATTTTGGGTTGTTGTAGGATTTTTGGGCTATATGGCCATGTTCTAGAGGCATTCTCTCCTGAAGTTTCGCCTGCATCTATGGAAAGCATGCTCAGAGGTTGTGAGGATGCTTGACATAGATGCAGGTGAAACATCAGGAGAGAATACTTCTAGAACATGGCTATATAACCAGAAAAAACCACAACAACCCAGTGATTCCAGCCATGAAAGCCTTCAACAATAGCAAGAATTTTAACATTGGTTCAGGTCAACTTCAGAAGACTTCTTTGAGAACCCGAATGCAGTGTCAAACTGAGGTGAACCCAACATGCATACCTGTCTAGGATATATCTTCACAACATCACTGATCTCCCATGTTACTCCTCCCCCTGAAGTTAAAATTTAACCTACCTGGAGGATTGGCAGCAGCAGCAAGACTTATGAGAGTTAGGCAGAGAATCAAGACAGCTGTGTAAGACATCTTCATGGTTGCCAGATATTATTGACCACAATTTCTCTAACAGAAAAGGAAAATAACAGCAGAATATGAAGGTTGCAATACAAATTGGTAAGCAGAAAACTCTGCAGTATGTTGAATGGGTTCCAACTCCTGTACTTTAGAAATGAAAATAAAAATGGGTATGTCGCCAGGGATTTGACAGCTAAATCACCTGTCAGAGATGATGATGATGATGATGATGATTATTATTATTATTATTAAACTTTATTTGTACCCCGCTAGCATATCCCGAAGGACTCGATGCGGCTAACAAAGGCCAAGGCCTCAACAAAACAAAAGCATAACAATACAATACAATTCAAAGCAAATCAAAAATCAAAACATTAAAGCAATAACAAAAAACAGGAAAACAATGCACCATAACACAATAAAACAGGGCTGGGCCAAAAGGAAAGGGTACAGATTAAAAGTGCTGAGTGTGACAGTTGGTCTATTGGATTTCAGGGAAGTGCAATGTGCAGAAAGACTTAAATAAAGTGCTTCTGGGACTCTAATAAAGTGCTTACTGGAGTTTTCTTATTCCAGAAAGGCACATCGGAACCGCCAGGTCTTCAAATTCTTCCTAAAGACTGCCAACACAGGGGCCTGTCTGATGTCTTTGGGGAGGGTGTTCCAAAGTCGGGGGGCCACCACAGAGAAAACCCTGTCCCTTGTCCCCACCAAACGTGCCTGCGATGCGGGTGGGATCGCGAGCAGAGCCTCTCTGGATGAACGAAGAGAGCATGTGGGTTCATAAATGGAGATGCGGTCACGCAGGTAGGCAGGTCCCAAACCGTTTAGGGCTTTGTATTTAAGCACCTGCACTTTGAATTGGGCTGGGAAAATGAACGGCAGCCAATGGAGCTCCTTAAACAGGAGGGTTGACCTCTCTCTGTAAGGAGCACCAGTTAACATCCTGGCCACCGCCCGTTGGACTAGTTGGAATTTCTGAGCCATTTACAAGGGCAGCCCCATGTAGAGCGCATTACAGTAATGCAGTCTAGAAGTGACCAAGGCATGGACCACCCTGGCCAGATCAGCCTTTGAGAGGTACGGTCGCAGCTGGCACACGAGTCTCAATTGTGCAAAAGCCCTCCCGGACACCGCCGACACCTGAGCCTCAAGCGTAAGTGATGAATCCAGAAGGACTCCCAAGCTGTGGACCTGTGCCTTCAGGGGGAGTGTAACCCCATCCAGCACAGGCTGCCACCCTATACCCTGATCTGGTTTTCGATCGACCAGGAGGACCTCTGTCTTGTCGGGATTGATCTTCAGCTTGTTTGTCCTCATCCAGATAGTCACAGCGGCCAGGCACTCGTCCAGCACTAAAGATGCAACTAAAGACCCATCTTTTCCAGCAGGTTTCCACAGTCAATTTGAACTTTTGAATTTTGAACTATATTTCCTCAGTGGATTCTAACTTGTATTTGGACTCTGTGTATTAAATGTGTTTTAATGGTGTTTTATCTCTTGTTTTAACAATGTTGTACCCCACCTCGAGCTAAAGGGAGAGCTGGGTAATAAATCATCGACAACAACATTGTTGTATCACTACCAGTTTTGTGACAAAGGTCACACAAAATTTATGAAGGTATGAAAGAAAAGGGGTGGAAGGGAACAAAAATATTTGAAATATGGAAGTCACACTACAACGCAAGTTTTACTGTGCATTAAAAAAGAGATGTATGTGATAGTGCAGAGGTGGTGGATGAGGTCTTCTTAGGAGAAACACGTTGAGAAAAACATGTGAAAGACAGAAGAATGTAAGCAGAGATCCTGAGAAGGAGCGAAGAAAGAGATGAAAAAGGAACTCTGCCAAGCAAGAAGAGAAAAATGATTCTTTTAAGAGCTGGGTAAATGGTGGAAAGAAAGGTAGATGAGACTTTAGCAAAGGCAAAAGTCAAGAAGCATCAAGGGGGACCAAAATAAGAGAGCTTCAAGCTGCTTTACTAGTCTTTAATTGCAGGTGTGCTTGCTTACCCCAGTTTCAGATCTCATCATTGAAGTGCATCTCTGCTTACCACAGTTTCAGATCTTCTCAGTGAATTTTCCCTATTGCTACCTAAAATCTATAGAGTTGCTAAAACCTATAGAGTGATGGGAGGCTACCTATCTCTACTCCATTGCCAAAACAATAGGAAACTGGAGGGCATTTTGCAGTGGTCTGTATCATAACATCCTAGCATATGGGGCCTATTTGGTCATCTCCGACTGGTGGCTTCTTCATTCTCATTTCCGAATATTGTGAGTTGTGTGCTTGATAAGTTGCCTTTCTGTCGTTCACTAAGTCTCATAACTACTGCTACTATTGCAGTGTCCTGATTTGGGAAGAACATTTCCACATTGTGGCCTCGGAATTTGACTTCCGTTCTGGGCATTTTGTTGTTGTGTGTCTTCAAACTGGTTTATTACTTGTGATGACAAACCAACCCATCATTGGATTTTCTGAGGCAGGGAGTGTGTAGGTTGTCCGTGCTCATCCACTTGGTTTTCACTGCCAAATGGAGGTTCAAACCTTGGTCTCCAGGGTTATAATCAAACACATAAACCATATTTAATACTGTTTTGTGCCACCCTTTATCTAATATTCTTTTCTAGCTCTTTCCGTTATTTCCCGTTCCATCTGCAAGAAGAGAATCTTGTAGCTAAAATAGATTGCCAGAAAGTGAAATAAATGGGTCCAAAAATTGATAGTATGTTCCTTCATACCAGGGGTTTGAACTAGATGGCCCTTTTGATCTCTTTCACAAAATCAATCCCAAACTTTTCCTAGTAGTCAAAATAAGCATAAATTAGGATAAGCATAAATTAGAGGACAAGCACCACGAGGTGACCCTCATGGTGGCATAATTCCTCGCAGTGGCACCAAGACTGAGAAAGAGCCAAGTCTCGGTTCAAGGTATTACCTGACACTGTGTAGTATGCATCTGTATAGTATATTTCCCTGGTTACAAGGGATCTGTAAACTCCTGTATGTTTATTATTTATTTAACAGTTTGGATCCATGGACCGTAATAAAGTTCTTAATGTTCATAAATTAGGAGAAAAGGCATGCAAAAGATATGTGAAAACGTAGCCCAGACTTTTCAAATGATATCTGTAACAAGCTACATTTATATAGTCTTTCCAATGTAACATTAATATAGTTTGATACCACTTTAACTACCTTGGCTCAATGGCCATGGCTGTTAAAGTAGAATCAAACTACATTAATTCTACAATGTAAATGTACCCAGTTATCATTGACTGAAATATCCATTTGAATTTCACACAGAGCAATCCAGATGGACGGTGAAGCGACAGCTCCCCTGGTGGCCAGAAAATTGGAATGTTAAATAGCCTCTGACTGTCTGTCTATATGTGTTATGTGTCTATGGCACTGAATGTTTGCCATGTATGTGTACATTGTAATCCGCCCTGAGTCCCGTGTGGGGTGAGAAGGGCAGAATATAAATACTGTAAATAAATCATAAATAAATAAATCCAGTACCTGGAATCTGTATACCTGGAATTTCTCATTGAATAAAAGATTGTGAGCAAATATCCCTTGAAGAAAATATCATACACCAAAAGACTGTTATAGGCTATTCACAATCTGAAGAAGGATCCCCGAAACAAGAATATTGTACCCAGGATTACTTGTTGTTGTGTTATGTATATAATCCTGACAGTTGTGTTGTGTATATAAATTTGACATGTGTACTATTTTCCTTTTGATATTTATGTAGACTATGTCTAGGAGCTACAGTGGAGTAACAATGAGAAACCAGTTGGGGCTGTAAAGCAAAACTAAAAATTGTTTTTGAATTGTTAATTGCTATTGAAACCATTTTCGTTACATTGTTATATAGATATCTGTGCACAATAGACAAATATACCTTGCACTCATCAGGAATCAGAGAAATTATAAACCTAGAATTTTGCTTGTTGAATCTGTATAATTATATGACCATTAGAACCCAAAAATTCAGTATGATTCAGTTTGATTGTTCCTAATCCAGAATCCACAAGAGTGATTGACAACTGGGAAATAGAGGGAGAAAATGTGGAGGCCGTGACGGACTTTGTATTTCTAGGTGCAAAGATTACTGCAGATGCAGACTGTGGCCAGGAAATCAGAAGACGCTTAATTCTTGGGAGGACAGCAATGTCCAATCTCGATAAAATAGTAAACAGTAGAGACATCACACTGGCAACAAAGATCTGCCTAGTCAAAGCCATGGTATTCCCTGTAGTAACCTACGGATGTGAGAGCTGGACCTTAGGGAAGGCTGAACCAAGGAAGAGAGATGCTTTTGAACTGTGGTGTTGGAGGAAAGTTCTGAGAGTGCCTTGGACTGCGAGAAGATCCAACCAGTCCATCCTCCAGGAAATAAAGCCCGGCTGCTCATTGGAGAGAAGGATACTAGAGACAAAGTTGAAGTACTTTGGCCTCATCATGAGGAGACAGCAAAGCTTAGAGAAGACAATTATGCTGGGGAAAGTGGAAGGCAAAAGGAAGAGGGGCCGACCAAGGGCAAGATGGATGGATGGCATCCTTGAAGTGACTGGACTGACCTTGAAGGAGCTGGGGGTGGTGACAGCTGACAGGGAGCTCTGGCGTGGGCCGGTCCATGAGGTCACGAAGAGTTGGAGACAACTGAACCAATGAACAACAACAACAATCCAGAATTCCAAAATCTTTCACACGGGTGACTGAGGTAGCGGCAACTTTACTTACTAATCGTTCATTGTACATAGATTTTGTGTCATGTAAAAAATCTTAATAAATATGGTATATAAAACTTCCTACAGAGTATGTTTCTATGAAGGCACCCTCCCAGAAACCTGTATGAGGCCAGAAGTGGTTTCTCTTCACTCCTATAATATGTTCATTCTTTAGCTTTAGGATTGACCTAAAACCTTCTATATACATTAAATAGAAACATATAAATATACTCACAATTTCTAAGGATTTTCACTTCAATACAAAGAGACCCATACTTCTGTTTAATATATTTATATGAGCAAAGATAATATAATGTCCTCAATATGCCATCGTGTTTCCCTGCCATTGGTTGTATTCTAGATGCCACATTAAAATTATCTTCTGGAAAGTGCCTACTCAGAGCTTGTAAACTATTATATAAATCGTGATCATGAAAAGTATTATTGTTTTTTAATCCAAGATGTTCTTCCTTTAATGTCTTCACATTGTGACCATTTTATGTTTTATATCCCATGCTAAACATGCCCAGGTCCCTGATGAGGTCTTTGTAGGACTTGCTTTACAGAACATTGACTCTCTTGGGTACTCCCTTATGGACATATTCCATGATCATGAAAAATAATATTTTTTATTTCAAGATAAAGATCTTAATTATTTTCCTCTAAAGTCTTTACATTATGGTCTTTTAAAAAATGTTCTTTATTCCGCATGCTAAACATGTTCAGGTCCCGAAAGTGTCCTTCATAGGACTTTCTTTACAGAACATTGAGTCTTTTGGTTGAGTCTCTCTTCCAACTAATCTTTTTTTGAACTGTGGTGCCCACCCGTGTTCTACAGTAAAACTACACTATCCCATGCTTTCTTAACTTTAGTTACAATTTGGCTTGAGGCAGGTGGCAAATTTTGGCTTCCTTTCACCCCCTCTAATTATTTTCTGTGCATAGTTCACTTCTTCAGAGGAAATGTTCCAGCATGACTTACACATGCAGCTGAGAAGAGTTTAAAAACATTTCGCCAAAGGCTCAGAACTGAAGAAAATTCCATGGAGTTCAGCTTGTGGTTCATTTCACAGATCCAACCACTAAAAGGTCATAAGCTCAACGTTCTGTTTGCTGATGTTTGCTGATTTGGGAAATGAAGAGATTTTTCAATATCCTTCTTGTCCAATATGAATTTTGTGCTCCTAGTTGTCAAGAGAATCTTTCACTCACAGAGATTTTACCATTGTAGGAACTGAACTAGACACCTTTTATTCCCATGCTTTATGCCCGTTAGGACCGACCCAAAAACAGAATCTGGCCTAGTGACAAGCTAAGAGGAATTTGCTATTTGCAGAAGCTTAGGCCATTTGCAGTCTTTCCCCTTATTCTCACAATATACTCACAATTTCTAAGGATTTTCACTTCATTACCAATATAGTGAACATTGAAGTTATCCAGAACATTTCAATGTTACCAGATTTTGGAAGCTGAGCAATATGGGAATTGGTTAAAAACTGGGTGAAAGGTCCCAGGAAATACCTGGAATTTCCAATGTAGTGGTAGAAAAGAATTCTGCTTGAAATCTTAGATTGTCATGTCTTTCAGAGTTGGGACTATGGACTAGACCAGACATGGGCAAACTTTGTCTCTCTGGGTATTTTGGACTTTAACTCCCACAATTCCTTACAGCCAGTAAAATGGCAGGGATTTTTGAGACTTAAAGTCCAAAACACCTGGAAGGCAAAATGGAGCAAGCCATCAGAACAAATGCAATTAAGGCCAGGATCAAAAACTCAGCTGAGGACCCAAAATGCAGACTGTTGCAAGGAAGCTGATGAAACCACAACTCAGTGGCTCAAATGATTCATTGGAACTTACTCCCCCTTTTGTTGAATAAAAACCAGTTCTGAAAACCATATTTGCATTTCCAAACAATTTTTGTTCCCTTCTGCTTCAGGAAAGCTTTGTCTTAGAGGGCACTAGAAATCTGAGTGAGTGTTTAAAATTTGCTGCTTTGGGTGTTGCTTTGTTTGAGAGGCGGGGCTTCCTGTTCTTCTTCCTGCCAGGGTCGCGCACGCACACTCACTAACCTACACCTTCCCCCTGCATACAGACAACAACATAAAACACACACAAAGAGGAGGTAATTAGCAACCTACAGATGGAACAGACACAAAATCTTCCTGTCTCATGCACAATCTGAGGCATGTTCAGCTTTTTCACACAGCAATTATTTACACCTGCCCCAAATGTAAACAGCTCCCTCACATGGAACACAGGATTCAACAACTCGAGGATCATATTAAGACCCTTAAGGACATTCAGGAACTTGAGCTCTTCTTAGACACCACTTAACACGATGTCCTAGACATGCAGCCCATATCACACCAACAATATGGGGAGGCTCAAGAGGAGAACGCCTCAGACGTGGACAACCCTCAGGCTTGGAGGAATGTCACCCTTAGAAAGTAGGCCTGGGTAACAACGCAAAAATTTGTTTCTAAAATCGATTTGTATTTGGGGGGTTTTTGCGTTTCGATATTTAAAATAATTACAAAATTTTCCTTTAAAAGAGTTCAGTATTTACGAAATTTCGTTAATATTAACGAATTGATTCGTTAAGATGGCGGATGCGATTGCGCAATGCTAAATGCTCTATAAACAAAATCATTTCATAAAATAAATCAAATAAAATAATCAAATAGAACAAGATATTAAGATATTAAATAAAAAAGTAATAAGATAAAGTAGCCAAAACTGAGTCAATTTAATAATATAATGAAAAAAACAATAATATAATAATAAAATTTAAATAAATAAAATATAAATAATAATAAACAATAATAATTTATAAAAAATAATAAATAAATAATATAAAATTATATAATATATACAATATAAAATAAAATTAAGAATAAAAGAAATATATTTATCAGAAATATTTAAAATGGAAAATTAACAAAATGCTTGCCCTGCCCTGTTGTAGGGTGAAAACAGGGCAAAGTCTCCCCACTGCTCCCAGCCCAGGTCCTTCAACCGCCCTCGCTCTCCCAACAATGAATGTGAATGAATGTGAATGAATGCAAGCAATGAATGAATGAATGCAAGCAAGCCAAGCCTCCCTCCCGTACTGCCCATCTCCTCGCCTTCGCAATGAGCACTGCGGCCACGCGGAGCCGCTTTTAAAGGGCAGCCCGCCCAATCACAATGAGCCACGGTGCTTGGGAGCGCCGGATTGGCTCCCGGCGCACCCAGCATCCTCCATCCCTAAAACGTCATTTCCGAAACGGGCGGAAGCCCGTAAAAAAGATGGAGGATGCCGCTTCGATATTTAAAAACACTTCAGGGTTTGAAAAAAAGTTTTGTATTCATTTTGTAATTGTTAAAAATAACGAATATTTAACGAATTACAAAATTAACGAACGAAACCGCCCAGGCCTATTAGAAAGAGAAATAGGACCCGGAAATCTCCTCAGAATACTTCTGCTCAGCTACAGTTACACAATAGATTCCAAATTCTCACACAACTATCACTTGACCAAGAAATACAACATATTGGGGAAGACCAGAATGGCTTGGATACTGATAAATGGCTCATCCTTGATCAGTGTGCAGGGGATAACACTGACTGGGACAACACTTCACAACATTCACACTTACACAATCACGCGGGTATACCATCCCCAACCATAGACCAGGTGCAACAGGATCACATACAGGAGAACGATGAGCTCTTGGACGAACCTCAATGGATTGTCCTTGACGAAAGCACCAGGGATGCCGAGGAGGAGGACAACACTTTACACCTACAAAATTCACATCAACAGGATCACTTTTCTGGGGACCTACACACTACATTGCACAAAAGGGACCCTGGCAATCCTGAAAGTAAACAGGTCTTGGTAGTAGGCGACTCCCTCCTTAGAGGAACGGAAGCCGTCATTTCCAGACCGGATGGCATGGCTCGAGAAATATGCTGCCTACCGGGGGCAAAAATACACCATATCACTCAGAGGCTCACCAGGCTCCTCAAGCCCCATCACCATCCTCCCCTCATGTTGATTCATGTAGGAACCAATGATACTGCTAGGCATACTTTTCAAAAGATCATAAATGATTTTCGAGCTCTCAGAACAAAGCTTAAAACAATGTAATGTACAGGTGGTCTTTTCATCCCTCCTCCCAGTTTTGGCTTTGGCTTCCTTGACCATGGCCTGCTTTTCCAGGAGGATGGCCTACTGGCAAGGGATGGGGGTGCATCTCACACAAGTAGGAAAAGACCTTTTTGCTCACAGACTCGCAAACCTCATTAGGCGCCCTTTAAACTAGGTTCTGTGAAAGAGGTTATAGCCCTCGATGTCTACATTCCAGCGATAGGAGTCATCCCACCAGGTTTCAATGATGCCTATGATATCATATTTGTGGTGTTGTGCTAAAAGTTGGAGTTTGTCTTTACACTAATGCACAGAGCATGGGAAATAAACAAGACGAATTGCAATAAGGACCAGATTGCTACCAGAGAGATGATGCAAGCGCATCCTCACTTGAAAGGACTACAGGACCTCATTCCACACTTTGAGCCGGGCATTGACATAGTCCTGCTCATCGGATCCAACTGCCCCAGCTTGATGAGCATCCGGGCTGAGAAGAGAGGTCCTCCTGCTGCATCTTTGGCACAGAAGACTCCATTAGGATGGACCATACATGGACCTGTATGTGTCGACAGAATTCATCCTCCATCTTCTCTGTGTCCAGATCAGCCAAACACCCTCAACTGTGGCAGAGTCACCCTCATGCAAAGTTGCCTCAGCCACATTTCTGTTTGCTGCCAAGGAGTTTCATCAGAGTTCTCATCCATCTTCGCCGTGTCCCGGGATGACGAGAACACAGCGCTCTCCCGAAATAAGCAAGCGTTCCTGAACATCATTGTGAAGAAGCGCTAATCCCACTGGATGCCACCACAAATGTAAAGAACGTATCAATGCCACCAATAAAATGTAAAGACGTGGTGTTAATCCCACCAAATGGGATCACCAAAAATGTGAGGAAGTTCCGAGACTGCTAAATAAAACTGCCACCAATATGTATAGAGACGCTGGTATTAAAGTCTCTGTTTAGTTGTTTGCGTTGTGAGGTAACTTTGGTAGAGTGGAATGCACCGAGGTAAAATCAATGGAGGAGGCAGGTTTAAAAATACAAAGAGAACAAGTTTATTGTTAAACAAAGCGTAATTGTTGCAATATTGAGAGATTGAGCTTGGCATATGTTTGATGGTTACAATATGGCTTGGTTGAGATACATTCAGGCTTTAGATGTTACAATCTTATAAACTTCTTCTTCAGTGAAGTGCTTTATTATTTCAGTGTTCCCTGTTGTGAATATTCACACTGTTTGTCCTATACCGGATCAAACCACTGATCTCCAGTCTTACACTACTGGCGATCCTAAAACCTCCTCTGTTAGATTCTTTTTCCTCAAAGCAATCTAACTAGGTTTCCCTTCAGCTCCCTTGCTGAAGAAATATTCACAAACACTAAAACTGACTGAATCTATACTGCTTCACTCCACAGAGCCCTAACTGACTCTGCCCTCTTCTCAGGGTCTCTTCCTCCTGACTAGACTACTTTCCCAGAGTCCCTTCTTGACTCTGCTGTTCTCCCAGAGTCCTATCTGACTCTGCCAGAGTCCTATCTGACTCTGCCCTCTCCTCAGGGTCTCATCCTCCTGACTGAAAATTAACTGTCACTTTCAAACCTTTTTCTCCTTAAGCTCCGCCCACCTCCTCTGCTGCCTTGTCTTGTCACCATGGCAACCTATCCCTCACAGCTAGGCCATGGCAACAAATGTAAACCACAAATACAGTTTAAACACAGTATAATAAACACTTTATAATAAACATTTCTCTACAATCATGAACTCCGAGGTCGCTCTCAGCGAGGAAGGGAATTGGATCGCCCCTTTGCCTTTCAAAGCAGACCGGCCTACCCTGCCTCCCAACAGACAGGTAGCAGAGAAAAGACTGCAGTCTTTGAAACGCAAGATGCAGCGGGATCCCAAAACTAAGCAGAAAATCGTTCAGTTTATGGACGACATGATTTCAGCAAGGTATGCTGAGCCATCCAGCCCTGGTTCAGACAAGGAAGAGTCTCGGTTCAGGGAATGGAAGTAAGCTGTCATCGCTGACATCTTTAAAATGTTTTATGCGTTCCTGGTCACACCAGAGCATAGAAAGCATTTAAAGTTTTTATGGTTTAAAGACACCCAGGCTCTAGCGGATGTGAAAGCCTTCCAGATGCGGGTCCATGTGTTTGGAAATACACCATCTCCTGCGGTGGCCAATTTTTGCCTGTGAAAGACTGCGGAAAGATTCGGGTTGCCCAGCCTCAAGAGTTACACCAGTTGAGCATCCCGCGCCAATTCACGGCCAGGAGCCCTTTGCAAGGCTCGCACACCGAACTCCATGTCTTTTGCGACGCCTCGGAGAAAGCTATTGCAGATGTGGCTTACTCCAGACAAAAGGACTCTAGATCCTGTACTTTAGGTTTTGTCATGGCCAAGGCCAAGATTGCTCCATTTAACGACACTGTCCCTAGGTTAGGACTCTGTGCAGCTGTGCTAGCCATCCAATTAGCTCAGATAATTAGGAGAGAGACAAGGCATTTCCTTTCAGTTATCTTCACTTGTTTAGTTATCCGAGCCATTCACATTGAGGTGATTGAATGTATGGATACTTCAGCCTTTTTAAATGCAGAAAAGGTTACATGGTTATTTAATGTACCGCATGCGTCTCACATGGGGTGTGTGTGGGAATGTATGATTGGTTTGTGTAGAAAGATTTTAAATGCTATGCTTTTAGAGTGTAAGAATTTGACCCATGATGTTTTGGTTACTTTGATGGCAGAGGTGACAGCCACTGTAAATAGCCGCCCATTGGTGCCCATCACCACAGACTCAGACACTCCACAGCTTCTCACTCCTGCTTCCATTTTGACTCAAAAGACTTCTGAATGGCAGGAAATTCTGTACCCTGTCCCCGAAGGATCTTACAAAGCACTCTGGAAACAAACTCAAACTCTTGCCAACCAGTTTTGGAGACTCTGGAAGGCAGAGTACCTGGCTCAACTCCAGAGTCACAGGAAGTGGAAAGACTCTAAGCCCAATCTCCAAGTTGGAGATATTGTTTTGCTGAAAGACAAAACCTTACCTCGTTTCAGGTGGCCTTTGGCCAAAGTTATAGAGACCTTGCCAAGTCCAGACGGATTGGTAAGGAAGGTAAAACTAAGAGTGTGCCAAAATGGCAATGTTTCTGTGTTACACAGACCAATTTGTGATATTGTGTTATTATTGAATGGGTAATTGTTCATTGCCAAATCAGATTTGTCAATATTACAGTGTAGAATTCTCATCATTAAGAAATCCAGGCCAGGAGTGTGCTGGTACAGCTGTACCAGGAGCTCCAATATGTTTGCTTTGCATTAAATGTTTGTTTGCAATCCCAGGCTTGGGATTTTGCAGCAGGGTGGCTTCCTGTTATAGTTTGCAATCATAGGGCAAGCCACCTGTCAATTATCGTTAGGTTCCCTGGTCCCACCCCTTTTTGAGTTTTAGTGGGAATAGGAGCCATTTTGAGTTCAGTCCACACAGATAAACCTTTCACACAGGACATAAAACCAAGAGCTCCTGTAGAAAGCTTCATCTTCTACAGCTTGGCCGGGGAGAAAAGGCTCTGCAGCGTGGCCGGGGTTATACAGCCCTACAGCTTGGCCAAGGATCATACAGCCTTACAGCTCCTTTGCTGAGGGACTTCAGCCAGCCATCACTGCAACCTGAACTCCTTCTTTTCCCCTGGAAGTCTACAAAGCTCTGCTTGGTAAGAGTTGCTCGCGGAAGCCAGACGCAATTGGTACCGGGTGCAGAGGCTCCACGCCAACAGAGGCAAGTACAGCCTGCCCAGATTAGAAATTAAGGATTTCCCCATTGTATTGTTGAAGGCTTTCATGGCTGGAATCACTCAGTTCTTGTGGGTTTTTTCGGGCTATATGGCCATGTTCTAGAGGCATTTCTCCTGACGTTTTGCAGGCATCTATGGCAAGCATCCTCAGAGGTGAGGTCCATCTTCTACAGCTTGGCCGGGGAGAAAAGGCTCTACAGCGTGGCCGGGGTTATACAGCCCTACAGCTTGGCCGAGGATCATACAGCCTTACAGCTCCTTTGCTGAGGGACTTCAGCCAGCCATCACTGAAACCTGAACTCCTTCTTTTCACCTGGTCGTCACCTCTGAGGATGCTTGCCATAGATGCAGGCAAAACGTCAGGAGAAATGCCTCTAGAACATGGCCATATAGCCCGAAGAAAACCCACAAGAACTGAGAGATTTCCCCATTAGTTAGTATACAGTTATGAAGATAGTGCCTGTTCCCAGTGAACAAGATTGCAAGAGCCAATAGACTGTTAAGAAAGCTTTAAAGTACCTGTTTATTTTCATCAATAAAGAACTTTGTTGGACTTACTTTAAGCCTCTACAGAACTTTGTTTTGGGGAAGTCCAAGGGCCTTTAATCTGAGGCAGCCCCGGCGTCCCGTTGGGCACACAGAATTTATGTCCTGTCTACAGTCATATGCACAGGCCCAGCGTGCGACAGCACAGTATCCATTCTCACATCCAGAGCCCTTCTCAGTCAAGTGATTCCTCTTGTGTTAGGTTTAAAGAAATACTTGGATAAGCTAGGGGGCAGGCATACGCTTGAAGCCTTGGGGCACTGACACCCCACTGATATCCCAGATTCAGAAGGTGGTGTGGAAGTTGACTTTTGCAGTCAGGAAATGCCTGGACCCTTTGTTAAACAGTGAGATGCACAAAGTTTGCAGCTATCTGCAATCCATGCATAAAGGACACTGTCTTTCTCAGTGAGGCCATAAATTGGAAGGACAAGCTTTTTTTCACTGGTAAGGGATGCGTACTGTCTCAAAGGCAGAGAAGTAAGTGAAGTAGTTCCTGGCACACTTGCAATGCCACTCACCCTGAGCATGAGCGGCAGAGCTGACAGCTGGGAGATGCCATCTGTCCCCACAGCTGCTAGGTAGTGATGGCAGCAGCAGCAAGAAGAGAGGACCAGTTTCTTCTAAGAGACCATTGCAATGCTTGTCATCCACCCATACAAGCAAGGCAGACTCTGCAGAGAGTTTTGTAACTCACTACCTGGAGGAAACTGTAGACGGTCTGGTCTGTGATCTGTTAGCCTACTGGTCAGTCTTGAGCCAGGTATGGTCAGATCTGACGACAATTGCTCAGAAATACGTCAGCTATCCTCCTACCAACGTGCAGCGTGAAAAGGTGTTCAGCCTGGCTGAAGATGTCATCACCGTGCACCGGAGTGTGTTGAACCTTTTCACTGGTCTTCCGGGAAGCCAGCCTCCCCCTCCTTGGGTTCGCAGAGCTGGATCCCAACATTTAAAGTTTTCAATTTTCACAAAACTAGCCATTTTTCCAAGTAAGTTAGTGTCGCACTGCCAGGACAGGTCTTCTAGCCTCTCAATGTTCTACAAAACAATTTTTACAAGCTGCCCCAAAGCTATGTAGTACATGTCAGTGTCATGCTGCTAGAAAAGCTGCTCCCATTGGTAGCTCAACCAACTACCTCATCCACTCACTCATTCAATTTCAAGAATTCCAGACTCTCTATTCCACCAATTGGGGGGGGGGGGGGAGTTCTTCAATTGCGATAACACCAGTAGTGTTACAAAGTGTACTCTGTGCTCTAGTGAGATATCCAGAGGATGTTTCAAACTAATCAATTTGAAACTTGAGTAAACTGAATTTACGCACTTTAATCCAGGTTTAAAAAACACCTATAAATATCTGGATCTTCCCTGAAGATCTGGATCTTTGGTAATATGAAGCCTGTGCAAACAGACTCCTGGGATTACCTTCCGTGATCCCATTGCCTGTTTCCACAGAATCCCTCCTCCCCAGGCTCAGGCAACCTGGAGAAGAAGGATGACCCTGCCAGCCTCCCCCTCTTAAATAGGTTGTAAGATCACATGGCCACATTATGAGAAGACAGGAAAGCTTAGAGAAGACAATGATGCTGGGGAAAATGGAAGAGGGGCCAACCAAGGCCAAGATGGATGGATGGGATCCTTGAAGTGACTGGATTGACCTTGAAGGAGCTGGGGGTGGTGACGGCTGACAGGGAGCTCTGGCGTGGGCTGGTCCATGAGGTCACAAAGAGTCGGAAATAACTGAATGAATGAACAACATCTCTCCATTCTGTTTAACGTGAAGAAAACATTTTGAGAACCATAAATGTATTTCCAATCCCTTTATTTTTTGGAATGGGGGGTGAAGCATAAAAGCAGTCAATCACTTGTATGGTTTAATGCAGGAAGAATCTGTGTTGAATGTTAAATATTGTGCGTGTAAAAATTTGGCATATGTTCTGTCATCACAAATAGACTTGCTGCCCATGTAGTTGCAAGAATGTGGATAGCTATGCAAGGGGTGAATGAAAAATGGATGAGTCTCATCATTTCCCTTTTTTTTTAAAGAAATATTCAATTCTGAAAGACAAACAGAGTATGGATTTAATTTAATAAACATAGGCTGTCCAGGTAGAATTTTTCCTTAAAACCCTAAAAGTGCTGTGGCGCATGAAGCCTTGTTAATTGAGCAGTTTGGACAGTGTTTAGTTGCTGAATAATTGATACCAATGAATACCAGGGGGTATAATCTTTATTTCAGAAGAAGATAATGCAAAACTAGTATTGCTTGCCTAAGAAAACCACAAGTAATTCATGCTGATATATGTGTAGGTGGCTGGGGTTGTATGTCTTCAGGAAACTTGAAGACATACAAACCCGACCAGATACACATATATCAGCTCATTGTGGCTGAAAATATCTTAAAGACGCCAGATCCTGTCTGATCTTGAAGCTAAGCAGTGTTGCCCCTGGGCTAAAACTCTGGAAACCAGGGTTTGAATCCCCATGTGACTATGAAAACCTCTGAATGGCTTTGGGGGAATCACCAGGTAGGCAATGTCAATGGAATCCATCTACAAGAAAAACAAAAAGAAGAATATTAACATTAGATATCAGACAAAAAATATCCCACTGCTTCTACAGTGCAGCTTACACACATGTAAGGCCCGAATAGGATTCAGTCTGTTTGTTATCAGTTGCCTTGCAGTGTGGGGGTCTGGATTCAGGAGTTGGGATATGAAAAGATATAAGAGTTTTCTTATGCTATACTTACCGTTCGCAACAGAATTTTTTCCAGCCACACTTGCCAAGCTTTGCTCTTTCGCACTTCTTTTTTTCACATGTACCAAGTGCCTGTTCACAGTGAGCGGCAGTCTTTATTTTTCTAGGGCGGTCTGCAGAAGTAAAGAAGAAGAAGTCAGTTTCTCCCATCAAGAAAATGTAGAAATATTATTTGAGATAGCTATGACACCACAGTGTACCAGAAAGATCCATTAATAGGTCAAGCTTCAACTCTCACTAGAAGCCACAATGACAAAAATGAGGTTTTGTCAAAGGCTTTCATGGCTAGAATCACTGAGTGGTTGTAGGTTTTTCAGGCTGTATGGCCATGTTCTAGAAGCATTCTCTCCTGACGTTTTGCCTACATCTATGGCAGGCATCCTCAGAGGTTGTGAGGTCAGATGCAGTCGAAACATCAGCAGAAAATGCTTCTAGAACATGGCCATACAGCCAGAAAAACCTACAACAACCCAAAAATGAGGTGGTCATACTATCGACAAGTCATGCAAAACACTTTCATTTCCAAAACTGTTACTGACATTCATTTTCAAACCATGACAACAGCTGTGATGAAGGGCAGATATTCTCATAAACCTCTGACCCTCTATTTCTGGAGCCCCCAAAATTGAGGATTTTCCACATTAGAGTCACCATATTTAGAAATCAACAACATCAAGGATTAACTGTTTTACTGTGGACCAGAAAAAAAACAGCAAGAATTTTGGGTTGTTGTAGGTTTTTTCGGACTATATGGCCATGTTCTAGAGGCATCCTCAGAGGTTGTGAGGATGCTTGACATAGATGCAGGTGAAACATCAGGAGCGAATACTTCTAGACAGAGGTGGCCCTAGGTAATTTTCAATGGTAAGCAAACAGTATTTTGGCGCCTCCCTCCCCCCAACCAATCACTGATATATATTTTCTTTTCATCCTGGGAGTTCTGTGTGCCATATTTGGTTCAATTCCATCATTGGTGGAGTTCAGAATGCTCTTTGATTGTAGGTGAACTATACATTCCGGTAACTACAACTCACATACGTCAAGGTCTATTTTCCCCCTGTGCAAAATCAACTATACCGCAAATGCTTACTTTGCGTAATGAGTTGAGCCACCCCTGCTTCTAGAACATGGCTATATAACCAGAAAAAAACACAACAACCCAGTGATTCCAGCCATGAAAGCCTTCTACAATAGCAAGAATTTTAACATTGGTTCAGTTCAACTTCAGAAAACTTCTTTGAGAACCCAAATGCAGTGTCAAACTGAAGTGAACCCAACATGCATACCTGTCTACGATATATCTTCACAACATCACTGACCTCCCATGTTACTCCTCCCCCTGAAGTTAAAATTGAACCTACCTGGAGGAATGGCAGCGGCAGCAAGACTTATGAGAGTTATGCAGAGAATCAAGACAGCTATGTAAGACATCTTCATGGTTGCCAGATATTATTGACCACAATTTCTCTAACAGAAAAGGAAAATAACAGCACAATATGAAGGTTGCAATACAAATTGGTAAGCAGAAAACTCTGCAGTATTATTTATTTATTATTTATTTATTTATTTATTTATTATTTATTAATGCGCTTGTATACCGCTAATATCTCAGCCTAAATCGGCGACTCATTGCGGTTTACAACAGTTAAAAACAATATTCAATTAAAAGCATAAAACACATATACAATACAAGTTATTGGGCCACCAATAATAATCCCATGCATCTTGTAACTGAAATCGCAATCCAAAATTCGTCGTCCATGATTACCCATCCCTTAGTCATCAACATTCGTTGCAACGGATTAACCGAATGCTTGATTAAACATCCATGTCTTCAATCTTTTCCGAAACACCATCAGCGAAGGGGCTGATCGTACCTCTATGGGGAGGGTGTTCCAAAGCCGAGGGGCCACCACAGAAAAGGCCCTGTCTCTCGTTCCCACCAGCCGCACTTGTGAAGCCGGTGGGATAGAGAGCAGGGACTCCCCAGAAGATCTTAGGGTCCTGGTGGGCTGATAGGCTGAGATACGTTCGGATAGATAAGTTGGGCCAGAACCGTTTAGGGCTTTAAAGGCCAACGGCAGCACTTTGAATTGAGCCCGGTAGCAAATCGGCAGCCAGTGGAGCTGGTGCAGCAAGGGAGTTGTTTGCTCCCTGCGCCCCGCTCCTGTTAGTATCATGGCTGCCGCCCGTTGGACTAATTGGAGCTTCCGGGCTGTCTTCAAAGGCAACCCCACGTAAAGAGCGTTGCAGTAGTCAAGACGGGTAAGTTGAATGGGTTCCAACTCCTGTACTCCAGTAAGTTGAATGGGTTCCAACTCCTGTACTTTAGAAATGAAAATAAAAATGGGTATGTCGCCAGGGATTTGGCAGCTAAATCACCTGTCAGAGATTAAGATGCAACTGAAGACCCATCTTTTCCAGCAGGTTTCCACAGTCAATTTGAACTTTTGAATTTTGAACTATATTTCCTCAGTGGATTCTGATATGTATTTGGACTCTGTGTATTAAATGTGTTTTAATGGTGTTTTATCTCTTGTTTTAACAACGTTGTACCCCACCTCGAGCTAAAGGGAGAGCTGGGTAATAAATCGACAACAACATTGTTGTATCACTAAAGGTTTTGTAACAAAGCTCACTCAAAATTTATGAAGGCATGAACGAAAAGGGGTGGATGGGAACAAAAATATTTGAAATATGGAAGTCACACTACAAAGCAAGTTTTACTGTGCATTAAAAAAGAGATGTATGTGATAGTGCAGAGGTGGTGGATGAGGTCTTCTTAGGAGAAACACGTTGAGAAAAACATGTGGAAGACAGAAGAATGTAAGCAGAGATCCTGAGAAGGAGCGAAGAAAGAGATGAAAAGGGAATTCTGCCAAGCAAGAAGAGAAAAATGATTCTTTTAAGAGCTGGGTAAATGGTGGAAAGAAAGGTAGATGAGACTTTAGCAAAGGCAAAAGTCAAGAAACATCAAGGGGGACCAAAATAAGAGAGCTTCAAGCTGCTTTACTAGTCTTGAACTGCAGGTGTGCTTGCTTACCCCAGTTTCAGATCTCATCATTGAACTGCATCTGTTCTTACCACAGTTTCAGATCTTCTCAGTGAATTTTCCCTATTGCTACCTAAAATCTATAGAGTTGCTAAAACCTATAGAGTGATGGGAGACTACTTATCTCTACTTTATTGCCAAAAAAAAATAGGAACCTGGAGGGCATTTTGCAGTGGTCTGTATCATAACATCCTAGCTTATGGGGCCTATTTGGTCATCTCTGACTGGTGGCTTCTTCATTCTCATTCTGAATATTGTGGGGTGTGTGTTTGATAAGTTGCCTTTCTGTCGTTCACTAAGTCTCATAACTACTGCTACTATTGCAGTGTCCTGATTTGGGAAGAACATCTTCCACATTGTGGCCTCAGAATTTGACTTTCGTTCTGGGCATTTTGTTGTTGTGTGCCTTCAACTGGTTTATTACTTAAGATGACAAACCAACCCATCATTGGATTTTCTGGGGCAGAGAGTGTGTAAGTTGCCCATGCTCATCCACTTGGTTTTCACTGCCAAATGGAGGTTCAAACCTTGGTCTCCAGGGTTGTAATCAAATACATAAACTAGATTTAATACTGTTTTGTGCCACCCTTTATCTAATATTCTTTTCTAGCTCTTTCCCTTATTTCCCATTCCACCTGCAGGAAGAGAATCTTGTAGCTAAAATAGATTGCCAGAAAGTGAAATAAATGGGTCCAAAATTGATAGTATGTTCCTTCATGCCAGGGGTTTGAACTAGATGGCCCTTTTGATCTCTTTCACAAAATCAATTCCAAACTTTTCCTAGTAGTCAAAATAAGCACAAATTAGGATAAGCATAAACTAGAGGACAAGCACCACGAGGTGACCCTCATGTTGGCATAGTTCCTCGCAGTGGCAGCAACACTGAGAAAGAGCCAAGTCTCGGTTCAAGGTATTACCTGACACTGTGTAGTATGTATCTGTATAGTATATTTCCCTGGTTACAAGGGATCTGTAAACTCCTGTATGTTTATTATTTATTTAACAGTTGTGGATCCATGGACCGTAATAAAGTTCTTAATGCTCATAAATTAGGAGAAAAAGCATGCAAAAGATGTGTGAAAACGTAGCCCAGACTTTTCAAATGAACAAGCTACGTTTATATAGTGTTTACAATGTAACATTAATATAGTTTGACACCACTTTAACTGCCTTGGCTCAATGGCCATGGCTGTTAAAGTAGAATCAAACTACATTAATTCTACAATGTAAATGAGCAAATATCCCTTGAAGAAAATATCATACACCAAAAGATTGTTATAGACTATTCACAATCTGAAGAAGGATCCCCAAAACAAGAATATTGTACTTGGGATTACTTGTTGTTGTGTTATGTATATACTCCTGACGGTTGTGTTGTGTATATAAATTTGACATGTGTACTATTTTCCCTTTGATATTTATGTAGACTATGTCTAGGAGCTACAGTAGAGTAACAATTAGAACCCAGTTGGGACTGTAAAGGAAGACTAAAAATTGTTTTTGAACTGTTAATTGCTATTGAAACCATTTTTGTTACATTGTTATATAGATATCTGTGCACAATAGACTAATATCCATTGCACCCATCAGGAATCAGAGAAATTATAAACCTAGAATTTTGCTTGTTGAATCTGTATAATTATATGACCATTTTGCTTGTTGAATCTGTTTGATTGTTCCTAATCCAGAATCCACAAGAGTGATTGACAACTGGGAAATAGAGGGAGAAAATGTGGAGGCCGTGACAGACTTTGTATTTCTAGGTGCAAAGATTACTGCAGACGCAGACTGTGGCCAGGAAATCAGAAGACGCTTAATTCTTGGGAGGAGAGCAATGTCCAGTCTCGATAAAATAGTAAAGAGTTGAGACATCAGACTGGCAACAAAGATCAGCATAGTCAAAGCAATGGTATTCCCTGTAGTAACCTACGGATGTGAGAGATGGACCTTAGGGAAGGCTGAGCGAAGGAAGATCGATGCTTTTGAACTGTGGTGTTGGAGGAAAGTTCTGAGAGTGCCTTGGACTGCGAGAAGATCCAACCAGTCCATCCTCCAGGAAATAAAGCCCGGCTGCTCATTGGAGAGAAGGATACTAGAGACAAAGTTGAAGTACTTTGGCCTCATCATGAGGAGACAGCAAAGCTTAGAGAAGACAATTATGCTGGGGAAAGTGGAAGGCAAAAGGAAGAGGGGCCGACCAAGGGCAAGATGGATGGATGGCATCCTTGAAGTGACTGGACTGACCTTGAAGGAGCTGGGGGTGGTGACAGCTGACAGGGAGCTCTGGCGTGGGCCGGTCCATGAGGTCACGAAGAGTTGGAGACAACTGAACCAATGAACAACAACAACAATCCAGAATTCCAAAATCTTTCACACGGGTGACTGAGGTAGCGGCAACTTTACTTACTAATCGTTCATTGTACATAGATTTTGTGTCATGTAAAAAATCTTAATAAATATGGTATATAAAACTTCCTACAGAGTATGTTTCTATGAAGGCACCCCCCTCCCCCCCCATAAACCTGTATGAGGCCAGAAGTGGTTTCTCTTCACTCCTATAATATGTTCATTTTTTAGCTTTAGGATTGACCTAAAACCTTCTATATACATTAAATAGAAACATATAAATATACTCACAATTTCTAAGGATTTTCACTTCAATACAAAGAGACCCATACTTCTGTTTAATATATTTATATAAGCAAAGATAATATAATGTCCTCAATATGCCATCGTGTTTCCCTGCCATTGGTTGTATTCTAGATGCCACATTAAAATTATCTTCTGGAAAGTGCCTATTCAGAGGTTGTAAACTATTATATAAATCGTGATCATGAAAAGTATTATTGTTTTTTAATCCAAGATGTTCTTCCTTTAATGTCTTCACATTGTGACCGTTTTATGTTTTATATCCCATGCTAAACATGCCCAGGTCCCTGATGAGGTCTTTGTAGGACTTGCTTTACAGAACATTGACTCTCTTGGGTACTCCCTTATGGACATATTCCATGATCATGAAAAAAAATGTTTTTTATTTCAAGATAAAGATCTTAATTATTTTCCTCTAAAGTCTTTACATTATGGTCTTTTTAAAAATGTTCTTTATTCCGCATGCTAAACATGTTCAGGTCCTGAAAGTGTCCTTTGTAGGACTTTCTTTACAGAACGTTGAGTCTTTTGGTTGAGTCTCTCTTCCAACTAATCTTTTTTTGAACTGTGGTGCCCACCCACTTCACAATCCCATGCTTTCTTTCTGAAAGCTGAGCAATATGGGAATTGGTTAAAAACTGGATGAAAGGTCCTAGGAAATACCTGGAATTTCCAATGTAGTGGTAGAAAAGAATTCTGCTTGAAATCTTAGATTGTCATGTCTTTCAGAGTTGAGACTATGGACTACACGAGACATGAGCAAACTTTGGCTCTCTGGGTATATTGGACTTCAACTCCCACAATTCCTTACAGCCGATAAAATGGCAGGGATTTTTGAGAGTTAAAGTCCAAAACACCTGGAAGGCAAAATGGAGCAAGCCATCAGAACAAATGCAATTAAGGCCAGGATCAAAAAACTCAGCTGAGGACCCAAAATGCAGACTGTTGCAAGGAAGCTGATGAAACCACAACTCAGTGGCTCAAATGATTCATTGGAACTTACTCCCCCTTTTGTTGAATAAAAACCAGTTCTGAAACCCATATTTGCATTTCCAAACAATTTTTGTTCCCTTCTGCTTCAGGAAAGCTTTGTCTTAGAGGGCACTAGGAATCTGAGAGAGTGTTTAAAATTTGCTGCTTTGGGTGTTGCTTTGTTTGAGAAGCTGGGCTTCCTGTTCTGCTTCCTGTTTACCCTATATAAGCCAGGGTCGCGCACGCACACTCACTAACCTACACCTTCCCCCTGCATACAGACAACAACATAAAACACACACAAAGAGGAGGTAATTAGCAACCTACAGATGGAACAGACACAAATTCTTCCTGTCTCATGCACAAGCTGTGGCATGTTCAGCTTTTTCACACAACAATTAAATACACCTGCCCCAAGTGTAAACAGATCACTCACATGGAACACAGGATCCAAAACTCGAGGACCGTATTAAGACCCTTAAGGACATTCAGGAACCTGAGCTCGTCTTAGACACCACATAACACGATGTCCTAGACGCGCAGCCCATATCACACCAACAATATGGGGAGGCTCAAGAGGAGAATGCCTCAGACGTGGACAACCCTCAGGCTTGGAGGAATGTCACCCTTAGAAAGAGAAATAGGACCCGGAAACCTCCTCAGAATACTTCTGCTCAGCTACAGTTACACAATAGATTCCAAATTCGCACTCAACTATCACTTGACCAAGAAATACAACATATTGGGGAAGACCAGAATGGCTTAGATACTGATCAGTGGCTCATCCTTGATCAGTGTGCAGGGGATAACCCTGACTGGGACAACACTTCACAACATTCACAATTACACAATCACGCAGGTATACCATCCCCAACCATAGACCAGGTGCAACAGGAACACATACAGGAGAATGATGAGCTCTTGGACAAACCTCAATGGATTGTCCTTAACGAATGCACCAGGGATGCCGAGGAGGAGGACAACACTTTACACCTACAAAATTCACATCAACAGGATCACTTCTCTGGGGACCTACACACTACATTGCACAAAAGGGACCCTGGCAATCCTGAAAGTAAACAGGTCTTGGTAGTAGGCGACTCCCTCCTTAGAGAAACGGAAGCTGTCATTTCTAGACCGGATGGGATGGCTCGAGAAATATGCTGCCTACTGGGGGCAAAGATACACCATATCACTCAGAGGCTCACCAGGCTCCTCAAGCCCCATCACCGTCCTCCCCTCATGTTGATTCATGTAGGAACCAATGATACTGCTAGGCATACTTTTCAAAGGATCATAAATGATTTTCGAGCTCTCAGAACAAAGCTAAAACAATGTAATGTAAAGGTGGTCTTTTCATCCCTCCTCCCAGTTTTGGCTTTGGCTTCCTTGACCATGGCCTGCTTTTCCAGGAGGATGGCCTACTGGCAAGGGATGGGGTGCATCTCACACAAGTAGGAAAAGACCTTTTTGCTCACAGACTCGCAAACCTCATTAGGCGCACTTTAAACTAGGTTCTGTGAAAGAGGTTATAGCCCTCGATGTCTACATTCCAGTCATCCCACCAGGTTTCAGTGATGCCTATGATATCATATTTGTGGTGTTGTGCTAAAAGTTGGAGTTCGTCTTTACACTAATGCACAGAGCATGGGAAATAAACAAGACAAATTGTAATAAGGACCAAATTGCTAGCAGAGAGATGATGCAAGCGCATCCTCACTTAAAAGGACTACAGGACCTCATTCTACCCTTTGAGCCGGGCATTGTCATAGTCCTGCTCATCGGATCCAACTGCCCCAGCTTGATGAGCATCCGGGCTGAGAAGAGAGGTCCTCCTGGTGCACCTTTGGCACAGAAGACTCCATTAGGATGGACCATACAGGGACCTGTATGTGTCAACAGAATGCATCCTCCATCTTCTCTGTGCCCAGATCAGCCAAACACCCTCAGCTGTGGCAGAGTCACCCTCATGCAAAGTTGCCTCAGCCACATTTCTGTTTGCTGCCAAGGAGTTTCATCAGAGTTCTCATCCATCTTCGCCGTGTCCCGGGATGACGAGAACACAGCGCTCTCCCGAAATGAGCCAGCGTTCCTGAACATCATGAACTCTGAGGTCGCTCTCAGCGAGGAAGGGAATTGGATCGCCCCTTTGCCTTTCAAAGCAGACCGGCCTACCCTGCCTCCCAACAGAAAGGTAGCAGAGAAAAGACTGCAGTCTTTGAAACGCAAGATGCAGCGGGATCCCAAAACTAAGCAGCAAATCGTTCAGTTTATGGACGACATGATTTCAGCAAGGTATGCTGAGCCATCCAGCCCTGGCTCAGACAAGGAAGAGTCTTGGTTCCTTCCTTTCCATAAGGTCACTCACCCACAGAAGCCGGAAAAGGTGCGCATTGTATTTGATGCCAGCGCCAAATGCAAGGAGATATCTTTGAATGACATGCTCCTGAAGGGACCAGACCTTCTGAACAGCCTTATCGGAGTCATCCTTAGGTTCAGGGAATCCAAGTAAGCTGTCATCACTGACATCTTCAAAATGTTTTATGCATTCCTGGTCACACCAGAGCATAGAAAGTATTTAAAGTTTTTATGGTTTAAAGACACCCAGGCTCTAGCGGATGTGAAAGCCTTCCAGATGCGGGTCCATGTGTCTGGAAATACACTGTAGAGATGAGTTTATTATAAAGTGTTATTTATAATGTGTTTAAACTGTATTTATAATGTTTATTATAAAGTGTTATCTATAATGTGTTTGAATCTGTATTTATGTATTACATTTATTGCCATGGCCTAGCTGTGAGGGATAGGTTGCCATGGTGACAAGACAAGGCAGCAGAGGAGGTGGGCGGAGCTTAAGGAGAAAAAGGTTTGAAAGTGGCAGTTAATTTTCAGTCAGGAGGATGAGACCCTGAGAGGAAGAGCAGAGTCAAGAAAGGACTCTGGGAAAGTAGCAGAGTCAGATAGGACTCTGGAATAATAGTTTAGTCAGGAGGATGAGACCCTGAGAAGAAGGCAGAGTCAGTTAGGGCTCTGTGCTGTGAAGCAGTGTAAATTCAGTTAGTTCCTAGTATTTGTGAATATTTCTTCAGCAAGGGAGCTGAAGGTGAAACCTAGTTAGATTACTTTGAGGAAAAAGAATCTAACAGAGGAGGTTTTAGGATCGCCAGTAGTGTAAGACTGGAGATCAGTGGTTTGATCCGGTATAGGACAAACATTTGTGAATATTCACAACAAGGAACACTGAAATAATAAAGTACTTCACTGAAGAAGGAGTTTATAAGATTGTAACATCTAAAGCCTGAATGTATCTCGACCAAGCCATATTGTAACCAACAAGCATATGCCAAACTCAACATCTCAATATTGCAACAATTACGCTTTGTTTAACAATAAACTTGTTCTCTTTGTATTTTAAACCTGCCTCCTCCATTGATTTTATGTTCGGTGCATTCCACTCTACCAAGGTTACCTCACAACGCAAATAGGGATAAACAGAGACTTTAAGACCAGCGTCTCTAAACATATTGGTGGCAGTTTAATTTAATAGCAGTCTAGGAACTTCTTTACATTTGTGGTGGCATCCAGTGGCATTAACGCTTCCTCACATACACCATCTCCTGCGGTGGCCAATTTTTGCCTGCGAAAGACTGCGGAAAGATTTGGACATTCCTTTGACCCTCGAGTTGCCCAGGCTCAAGATTTACACCAGTTGAGCATCTCGCGCCAATTCACGGCCAGGAGCCCTTTGCAAGGCTCGCACACCAAACTCCATGTCTTTTGTGACGCCTCGAAGAAAGCTATTGCAGCTGTGGCTTACGGCAGACAAAAGGACTCTAGATCCTGTATTTTAGGTTTTGTCATGGCCAAGGCCAAGATTGCTCCATTTAATGACACTGTCCCTAGGTTAGGACTCTGTGCAGCTGTGCTAGCCATCCAATTAGCTCAGATAATTAGGAGAGAGACAAGGCATTTCCTTTCAGTTATCTTCACTTGTTTAGTTATCCGAGCCATTCACATTGAGGTGATTGAATGTATGGATACTTCAGCCTTTTTAAATGCAGAAAAGGTTACATGGTTATTTAATGTACCGCATACGTCTCACATGGGGTGTGTGTGGGAATGTATGATTGGTTTGTGTAGAAAGATTTTAAATGCTATGCTTTTAGAGTGTAAGAATTTGACCCATGATGTTTTGGTTACTTTGATGGCAGAGGTGACAGCCATTGTAAATAGCCGCCCATTGGTGCCCATCACCACAGACTCAGACACTCCACAGCTTCTCACTCCTGCTTCCATTTTGACTCAAAAGACTTCTGAATGGCAGGAAATTATGTACCCTGTCCCCGAAGGATCTTACAAAGCACTCTGGAAACAAACTCAAACTCTTGCCAACCAGTTTTGGAGACGCTGGAAGGCAGAGTACCTGGCTCAGCTCCAGAGTCACAGGAAGTGGAAAGACTCTAAGCCCAATCTCCAAGTGGGAGATATTGTTTTGCTGAAGGACAAAACCTTACCTCGTTTCAGGTGGCCTTTGGCCAAAGTTACAGAGACCTTGCCAAGTCCAGACGGATTGGTAAGGAAGGTAAAACTAAGAGTGTGCCAAAATGGCAATGTTTCTGTGTTACACAGACCAATTTGTGATATTGTGTTATTATTGAATGGGTAATTGTTCATTGCCAAATCAGATTTGTCAATATTACAGTGTAGATTTCTCATCATTGAGAAATCTAGGCCAGGAGTGTGCTGGTACAGCTGTACCAGGAGCTCCAATATGTTTGCTTTGCATTAAATGTTTGTTTGCAATCCCAGGCTTGGGATTTTGCAGCAGGGTGGCTTCCTGTTATAGTTTGCAATCATAGGGCAAGCCACCTGTCAATTATCGTTAGGTTCCCTGGTCCCACCCTTTTTTAAGTTTTAGTGGGAATAGGAGCCATTATGAATTCAGTCCACACAGATAAACGTTTCGCACAGGACATAAAACCAAGAGCTATTGTAGAAATAGCTCTACAGCTTGGCCGGGGAGAAAAGGCTCTACAGCTTGGCCGGGGTTATACAGCCCTACACTTGGCCGAGGATCATACAGCCTTACAGCTCCTTTGCTGAGGGACTTCAGCCAGCCATCACTGAAACCTGAACTCCTTCTTTCCCCCTGGAAGTCTACAAAGCTCTGCTTGGTAAGGGTCGCTCGCGGAAGCCAGACGCAGTTGGTACCGGGTGCAGAGGCTCCACACCAACAGAGGCAACTACAGCCTGCCCAGATTAGAAATTAAGGATTTCTCCATTAGTTAGTATACAGTTATGAAGATAGTGCCTGTCCCCAGTGAACAAGATTGCAAGATCCAATAGACTGTTAAGAAAGCTTTAAAGTACCTGTTTATTTTCATCAATAAAGAACTTTGTTGGACTTATTTTAAGCCTCTACAGAACTTTGTTTTGGGGAAGTCCAAGGGCCTTTAATCTGAGGCAGCCCCGGCGTTCCGTTGGGCACACAGTCATATGCACAGGCCCAGCGTGCGACAGCACAGTATCCATTCTCACATCCAGAGCCCTTCTCAGTCAAATGGTTCCTCTTGTGTTAGGTTTAAAGAAATACTTGGATAAGCTAGGGGGCAGGAATACTCTTGAAGCCTTGGGGCACTGACACCCCACTGATATGCCAGACTCAGAAGGTGGTGTGAAAGTTGACTTTTGCAGTCAGGAAATGCCTGGATCCTTTGTTAAACAGTGAGATGCACATAGTTTGCAGCTATCTGCAATCCATGCATAAAGGACACTGTCTTTCTCAATGAGGCCATAAATTGGCAGAGAAGTAAATGAAGTAGTTCCTGGCACACTTGCAATGCCACTCACTCTGAGCATGAGCGGCAGAGCTGACAGCTGGGAGATGCCATCTGTCCCCACAGCTGCTAGGTGGTGATGGCAGCAGCAGCAAGAAGAGAGGACCAGTTTCTTCTAAGAAACCATTGCAATGCTTGTCATCCACCCATACAAGCAAGGCAGACTCTGCAGAGAGTTTTGTAAATCACTACCTGGAGGAAACTGTAGACGGTCTGGTCTGTGATCTGTTAGCCTACTGGTCAGTCTTGAGCCAGGTATGGCGAGATCTGATGACAATTGCTCAGAAATACGTCAGCTATCCACCTACCAACGTGCAGCGTGAAAAGGTTTCCAGCCTGGCTGAAGATGTCATCACCGTGCACCGGAATGTGTTGAACCTTGTCTCTGTGGAACAGCTGGTCTTCCGGAAAGCCACCCCCCCCCTCCTTGGGTTCGCTGAGCTGGAACCCAACACTTAAACTTTTCAATTTTCAAAAAACTAGCCATTTTTCGAAACAAGTTAGTGTCACACTGCCAGGACAGGTCTTCTAGCCTCTCAATGTTCTGCAAAACAATCTCTATTCCACCAATTGGGCGGGGGGGGGGGGGAGTTCTTCAATTGCGATAACACCAGTAGTGTTACAAAATGTACTCTGTGCTCTAGTGAGATATCCAGAGGATGTTTCAAACTAATCAATTTGAAACTTGAGTAAACCGAATTTACGCACTTTAATCCAGGTTTAAAAAGCACCTATAAATATCTGGATCTTCCCTGAAGATCTGGATCTTTGGTAATATGAAGCCTGTGCAAACAGACTCCTGGGATTACCTTCCGTGATCCCATTGCCTGTTTCCACAGAATCCCTCCTCCCCAGGCTCAGGCAACCTGGAGAAGAAGGATGACACTGCCAGCCTCCCCCTCTTAAATAGGTTGTAAGATCACATGGCCACATTATGAGAAGACAGGAAAGCTTAGAGAAGACAATATTGCTGGGGAAAATGGAAGAGGGGCCAACCAAGGCCAAGATGGATGGATGGGATCCTTGAAGTGACTGGATTGACCTTGAAGGAGCTGGGGGTGGTGACGGCTGACAGGGAGCTCTGGCGTGGGCTGGTCCATGAGGTCACGAAGAGTCGGAAATAACTGAATGAATGAACAACATCTCTCCATTCTGTTTAACATGAAGAAAACATTTTGAGAACCATAAATATATTTCCAATCCCTTTATTTTTTGGAATGGGGGATGAAGCATAAAAGCAGTCAATCACTTGTACGGTTTAATGCAGGAAGAATCTGTGTTGAATGATAAATATTGTGCGTGTAAAAATTTGGCATATGTTCTGTCATCACAAATAGACTTGCTGCCCTTGTAGTTGCAAGAATGTGGATAGCTATGCAAGGGGTGAATGAAAAATGGATGAGTCTCATCATTTCCCTTTTTTTTTTAAGAAATATTCAAGTCTGAAAGACAAACAGAGTATGGATTTAATTTAATAAACATAGGCTGTCCAGGTAGAATTTTTCCTTAAAACCCTAAAAGTGCTGTGGCGCATGAAGCCTTGTTAATTGAGCAGTTTGGACAGTGTTTAGTTGCTGAATGATTGATACCAATGAATACCAGGGGGTATAATCTTTATTTCAGAAGAAGATAATGCAAAACTAGTATTGCTTGCCTAAGAAAACCACAAGTAATTCATGCTGATATATGTGTAGGTGGGTGGGGTTGTATGTCTTCAGGAAACTTGAAGACATACAAACCCGACCAGATACACATATATCAGCTCATTGTGGCCGAAAATATCTTAAAGACACCAGATCCTGTCTGATCTTGAAGCTAAGCAGTGTTGTCCCTGGGCTAAAACTCTGGAAACCAGGGTTTGAATCCCCATGTGACTATGAAAACCTCTGAATGGCTTTGGGGGAATCACCGACCAATAAGTCCGTCAGAGAATCTCCTTGGAAGCCATGTACAAGAAAAACAAAAAGAACAATATTAACATTAGATATCAGACAAAACTATCCCACTGCTTCTACAGTGCAGCTTACACACATGTAAGGCACGAATAGGATTCAGTCCGTTTGTTATCAGTTGCCTTGCAGTGTGGGGGTCTGGATTCAGGGGTTGGGATATGAAAAGATATAAGAGTTTTCTTATGCTATACTTACCGTTCGCAACAGAGTAGTTTCCAGCCACACTTGCCAATCTTTTCTGTTCTGCACTCCTTTTTTTCACATGTACCAATTGCCTGTTCACATTGAGCGGCATTCTTTATTTTTTTAGGGCGGTCTGCAGAAGTAAAGAAGAAGAAGTCAGTTTCTCCCATCGAGAAAACGTAGAAATATTATTTCAGGTAGCTATGACACCACAGTGTACCAGAAAGATCAATTAATAGGTCAAGCTTCAACTCTCACTAGAAGCCACAATGACAAAAATGAGGTTTTGTCAAAGGCTTTCATGGCTAGAAGCACTGGGTCGTTGTAGGATTTTCAGGCTGTATGGCCATGTTCTAGAAGCATTCTCCCCTGATGTTTTGCCTACATCTATGGCAGGCATCCTCAGAGGTTGTGAGGTCAGATGCAGTCGAAACATCAGCAGAGAATGCTTCTAGAACATGGCCATACAGCCAGAAAACCTACAACAACCCAAAAATGAGGTAGTCATACTATCGACAAGTCATGCAAAACACTTTCATTTCCAAAACATTTACTGCCATTCATCTTCAAACCATGACAACAGCTGTGATTAAGGACAGATATTCTCATAAACCTTTAACCTATTTCTGGAGCCCCCAAAACTGAGGATTCTACACATTATAGTCACCATATTTAGAAATCAACAACATCAAGGATTAACTGTTTTACTGTGGACCAGGAAAAAAACAGCAAGAATTTTTGGGTTGTTGTGGGGGTTTTTCAGGCTATATGGCCATGTTCTAGAGGCATTCTCTCCTGAAGTTTCGCCTGCATCTATGGCAAGCATCCTCAGAGGTTGTGATGTCAGATGCAGTCAAAACATCAGAAGAGAAAGCTTTTAGAACATGGCCATACAGCCAGAAAAACCTACAACAACCCAAAATGAGGTAGTCATACTTTCAACATGTCATGCAATACACTTCCATTTCCAAACTGCCCTTCATCTTCAGAGGTTGTGAGGATGCCTGCCATAGATACAGGTGAAACGTCAGGAGTCAATGCCTCTAGAACATGGCCATATAGCCTGATAAAACTACAACAATCCAGTGATTCCATCCATGAAAACCTTCTACAATAGCAAGAATTTTGACATTGGTTCAGGGCAACTTCAGAAAACTTCTTTGAGAACCCGAATGCAGTGTCAAACTGAGGTGAACCCAACATGCATACCTGTCTAGGATATATCTTCACAACATCACTGATCTCCCATGTTACTCCTCCCCCTGAAGTTAAAATTTAACCTACCTGGAGCAACGAGGAGAGTTATGCAGAGAATCAATACAACTGTGTAATACATCTTCATGGTTGCCAGATATTATTGACCACAATTTCTCTAACAGAAAAAGAAAATATCAGCACAATATGAAGGTTGCAATACAAATTGGTAAGCAGAAAACTCTGCAGTATGTTGAATGGGTTACAACTCCTGTACTTTAGAAATGACAAGGTCTTTCTTCAACTGAAATAAAAGTGTGCATACCGCCAGGGATTTGACAGCGAAATCAGCTGTCAGAGTTTAAGATGCAACTGAAGACTCATCTATTCCGGCAGTTTTCCGCAGTAAATTTGAACGTTTGAATTTTGAACTATATTTCCTCAGTGGATTCTAGCTTGCATTTGGTCTCTGTGTATTAACTGTGTTTTAATGGTGTTTTATCTCTTGTTTTAACAATGTTGTACTCCACCTCAAGCTATAGGGAGAGGCGGGTAATAAACCATTTCCTTCATCATCAACAACATTGTTGTATCACTACCCGTTTTGTGACAAAGTTCACTCAAAATTTACCAAGGCATGAAAAAAGAGGGGTGGAAGGGAACAAATATATTTGAAATATGGTAATCACACTACAAAGCAAGTTTTACTGCACATTTAAAAAGAGATGCATGTGATAGCGCAGAGATGGTGGATGAGGTCTTCTTAGGCGAAACACATTGAGAAAAACATGTGAAAGACAGAAAAATGTAAGCAGAGATCCTGAGAAGGAGCAAAGGAAGATATGAAAAGGGAACTCTGCCAAGATCTTTTAAGAGCCAGGTCAGTTGTGGATAGAAAGGTAGATGAGCCTTTAACAAAGGCAAAAGACAGAAAGCATAATGGGGGAACAAAAAGATTAAGAGAGTTTCATGCTTTTTTACTAGTCTTGAACTGCAGATGTGCTTGCTTACCCCAGTTTCAGATCTCATCATTGAAGTGCATCTGTGCTACCAGTTTCAGATCTCATTGAATTTTCCCTATTGCTACCTAAAATCTATAGAGTTGCTAAAACCTATAGAGTGATGGGACGCTACTTATCTCTACTTTATTGCCAAAACAGTAGGAACCTGGAGGGCATTTTGCAGTGGTCTGTATCATAACATCCTAGCATATGGGGCCTATTTGGTCATCTCTGACTGGTGGCTTCTTCATTCTCATTTCTGAATATTGTGGGGTGTGTGCTTGATAAGTTGCCTTTCTGTGGTTCACTAAGTCTCATAACTACTGCTATTATTGCAGTATCCTGATTTGGGAAGAACATCCTCCACATTGTGGCCTCGGAATTTGACTTCCGTTCTGGGCATTTTGTTGTTGTGTGCCTTTAACAGGTTTATTACTTGAGATGACAAACCAACCCATCATTGGATTTTCTGGGGCAGAGAATGTGTAAGTTGCCCATGCTCATCCACTTGGTTTTCACTGCCAAATGGAGGTTCACACCTTGGTCTCCTGGACTGTAATCAAACACATAAACTATATTTAATACTGTTTTGTGCCATCCTTTATCTAATATTCTTTTCTAGCTCTTTCCCTTATTTCCCATTCCATCTGCAGGAAGAGAATCTTGTAGCTAAAATAGATTGCCAGAAAGTGAAATAAATGGGTCCAAAAATTGATAGTATATTCCTTCATGCCAGGGGTTTGAACTAGATGGCTTTTTGATCTTTTTCACAAAATCAATTCCAAACTTTTCTTAGTAGTCAAAATAAGCATAAATTAGGATAAGCATAAATTGGAGGACAAGCACCACGAGGTGACCCTCATGGTGGCAAAGTTCCTAGCAGTGGAAGCAAGACTGAGAAAGAGCCAAGTCTCTGATCAAGGTATTTATATGTTTCTATTTAATGTATATAGAAGGTTTTCGGTCAATCCTAAAGCTAAAGAATGAACATATTATAGGAGTGAAGAGAAACCACTTCTGGCCTCATACAGGTTTCTGGGAGGGTGCCTTCATAGAAACATACTCTGTAGGAAGTTTCATGACACAAAATCTGTGTACAATGAACGATTAGTAAGTAAAGTTGCCACTACCTCAGTCACCCGTGTGAAAGATTTTGGAATTTCGGATTAGGAACAATCAAACTATATTACTGAATTTTTGGGTTCTAATGGTCATATTATCATACAGATTCAACAAGCAAAATGGTCATATAATTATACAGATTCAACAAGCAAAATTCTAGGTTTACAATTTCTCTGATTCCTGATGAGTGCAAGGCATATTTGTCTATTATGCACAGATATCTATATAACAATGTAACAAAAATGGTTTCAATAGCAATTAACAGTTCAAAAACAATTTTTTGTCTTGCTTTACAGTCCCAACCGGGTTCTAATTGTTACTATACTGTATCTCCTAGACATAGTCTACATAAATATCAAAAGGAAAATAGTACACATGTCAAATTTATATATTTATTTATTTATTTAATTATTATTTGCTTTATTTCTATACCGCATTTTTCAGCCCTTAACAGGCGACTCAATGCGGTTTACATGGTACAATTATCAAACAGTGTCAGTGCAATTAAAACATAACAATGCAATAAACAGGATCAACAGCATCAATCCACAACAGTTAACAATCAACAAGACAGATCAACAAAACAGACATAACACCTCAGTTGAAATCAGATCCGTTCTTATAATCCTTGTGCCATTCCATATACACAACATAACTGTATATAAATATACTCACAATTTCTAAGGATCTTTCACTTCAATACAAAGAGACCCATACTTCTGTTTAATATATAAGCAAAGATAATGTAATGTCCTCAATATGCCATCGTGTCTCCCTGCCATTGGTTGTATTCTAGATGCCACATTAAAGTTCCTATTCATGGCTTGTAAACTATTATACAGTATAAATCATGAGCATGAAAAGTATTATTAATTTTAAACCAAGTTTATCTTCCTTTAGAGCCCTTGCCTAATGACCCCTTTTTGGTGTTTTATAACCCATGCTAAAAATGCCCAGGATCCTAATGAGTTCTTCATAGGACTTGATTTACAGAACATTGACTCTCTTGGGCATACTCTTCTGGACATACTCCATGATTGTGAAAAGTATTCTTGTTCTTTATTCCACGATATAGATCTGAATTGGGTTGCTGTAAGTTTTGGGGGCTGTATGGCCATGTCCCCAAAGTATTATCTCCTGATGTTTCACCTGCATCTATGGCAGGCATCCTCAGAGGTTGTGAGGTCTGTTGCAAACTAGAAAAATGGGGTTTATATATCTGTGGAATGTTCATGGTAGTTGTTACAAACAATCTACAGGCCCACTAAAAAAACCAACAAGTGCTACATTCAGCAAAGCACGATAGGGATCTTCTTAGCTCTGCAGAAGCCTACCAGATACCATGCAGCTGTGGACAAGTCTACATCGGGACATTACTTAGGTGATCCCTCATTGTCCGAGTAGGATTTTCTTCCAAAATCAGTATACTGGTGGGCCCGTAATAGGCCTGGGTAACAACGCAAAAATTTATTTCTAAAATCGATTTGTATTTGGGGTTTTTTTTTTGTTTCAATATTTAAAATAATTACAAAATTTTCCTTTTAAAAAGTTCGATATTTACGAAATTTCGTAAATGGTAAAAAATTAACGAATCGATTTCCGAAACAATAACGAATCGATTCGTTAATGGCGGACGCGACCGCGAAATACGCTTTAAAACCTCCAAAAACTTCTGAAGCTTCCCTCTCCCTCTGTTCTTGACTGTTGGTGTGATATTATAATTTTTTTTCACTAATTAAACCATAAAACTGGCCCAGACATGCGGAAATAATAACGAAACGATCTCGGAACAATAACGAAACGAATACAATAACGAAATACGAAGCATTTACAAAACGTATTTAAAAATTCATTTTTTTTAATAATTGCTCCAGAATGGTTCGTTATCGTTTTGTAATTGGAAAAATTAACGAATTATTAACGAATTACGAATTAACGAAACGAAACCGCCCAGGCCTAGTCCGTAAGTGACTGTGGAGCCCTATTCTTGACCTGCATCTTCTATCGCAGTGAGGTCATTGGTTTCCAGGTGGAAGGCGGTCTTGGTCGGGGTTGGTTTGATGCACCTTCCTCTTGGCACATTTCTCTCTTTTTCCCTCCATTTGTGCCTCTTCAAATTTTACAGCACTGTTGGTCACAGCTGACCTCCAGCTGGAGTGCTCAAGGGCCTGGGCTT
The DNA here is from genome assembly GCF_037176765.1 of Anolis sagrei. Taxonomy (NCBI): domain Eukaryota; kingdom Metazoa; phylum Chordata; class Lepidosauria; order Squamata; family Anolidae; genus Anolis; species Anolis sagrei. The sequence goes on from NC_090021.1 coordinate 11,695,036, forward strand.
CCCAGTTCTCAGTGTCTATGCCAGAGTTTTTAAGGTTGGCTTTGAGCCCATCTTTAAATCTCTTTTCCTGTCCACCAACATTCAGTTTTCCATTCTTGAGTTCGGAATAGGGTAACTGCTTTGGGAGATGGTGGTTGGGCATCCAGACAACGTGGCCGATCCAGCGGAGTAGATGGCGGAGGACCATCGCTTCAGTACTGGTGGTCTCTCTGCTTCATTTGGAAAAAAGCTGAACTCGCAGAGCTCAGGCGGTGTTGTATTTCAGTGTCAATGTTGACTTTTGTGGAGAAGTGGCTACCAAGGTAGCGGAAATGATCAACATTTTCTAATGTTACACCATTACACTGTATTTCTGGCATTGGAGAGGGATTGGCTGGTGACTGTTGGAAGAGCACTCTGGTTTTCTCAATGTTCAATGACAGGCCGATGTTCAATGACATGGGCACCACCAAATGTAGCAATGCCCAAACACAAATCAAGCAACATGAAAGGCATTGCAGACTACTTCAACCAGAGAAGTCAGCCATAGCAGAGCACCTGATGAACCAACCTGGACACAGCACATTATTTGAGAACACAGAAATGCTGGACCACTCTAACCACCACCATGTCAGGCTACACAGAGAAGCCACTGAAATCCACAAGCATGTGGACAATTTCAACAGAAAGGAAGAAACCATGAAAATGACCAAAATTTGGCTACCAGTATTTTAAAAAAACTCTAAAATCAGGACAGTAAATAAAGACAGGGGAGCCCCTGGTAAGAAACAATCAGGGACAGCTAATCACCTCTCAACAAAGATGCCCCCAGACAATAAGAAGTCACGGCTTGAAAACTGTGAGGCCATTAAATGTTAATCAAGGCGGCCAATTGAAAAATTCACACCTACCTCCAACAGACAAGAGTTCTTTCTCTCACCCTGGACTTTCCACAGATATATAAACCCAATTTTGCTAGTTTCCAACGGACCCCTCAACCTCTGAGAATGCTTGCCATAGATGCAGGTGAAATGTCAGGAGAGAATGCTCCCTGAACATGGCCATACAGCCTGAAAAACTTTCAGCAACACAGTGATTCTGGCTATGAAAGCCTTCAACAACACATAGATCTGAATTATCTTCACCCAGAGTCCTCACATCATGATCTTATTTTAATGTTCTCTAGCTACAGACTACACAACCCAATATACCCTAAACTTTAGTTACCTTTTTGACTTGTGGCAGGCGGCAAATTTGCCTGCCTTTCATCTCCTCTAATTATTTTCTGCGCATAGTCCACTTCTTCAGAGGAAATGTTCTAGTATGAGCTACACATTCAACTGAGTTTCAAAAGACATTTCACAAATGGTTCAGAACTGAAGAGGATTTCATGGAGTTTAGCTTGTAGTTCAATTCACAGACCCAATCCAATTTCCTGTTTGCTGATGTTTGCTGTTTTGGGAAAGGAAGTGTTTTTTTGTCCAATATGAATGTCTAACCTTTACTCCTAGATGTCTAGAGAATCCTTCACTTGTTGTTGTTCATTCGTTCAGTCGTCTCCGGCTCTTCGTGACCTCATGGACCAGCCCACGCCAGAGCTCCCTGTCGGCCGTCACCACCCAGCTCCTTCAAGGTCAGTCCGGTCACTTCAAGGATGCCATCCATCCATCTTGCCCTTGGTCGGCCCCTCTTCCTTTTACCTTCCATTTTCCCCAGCATAATTGTCTTCTCTAAGCTTTGCCGTCTCCTCATGATGTGGCCAAAGTACTTCAACTTTGTCTCTAGTCTCCTTCCCTCCAATGAGCAATCGGGCTTTATTTCCTGGAGGATGGACTGGTTGGATCTTCTCGCAGTCCAAGGCACTCTCAGAACTTTCCTCCAACACCACAGTTCAAAAGCATCGATCTTCCTTCGCTCAGCCTTCCCTAAGGTCCAGCTCTCACATCCGTAGGTTACTACAGGGAATACCATGGCTTTGACTAGGCGGATCTTTGTTGCCAATGTGATGTCTCTACTCTTTACTATTTTATCGAGACTGGACATTGCTCTCCTCCCAAGAAGTAAGTCCTCCCAAGAAGGACTCTCCCAAGGAGAATCCTTCACTCACAAATATTGAACTGGACGCCTTCTTTTTCCATGCTTTATGCCCATTAATATCATTTTGAAGAAAGACATCCAGCCTAGTAACAAGCTCAATACTTCCTTCCATAGCATAGGAAGATGCTGATAGTATATAGTGGAACTATAGACACTTCTTTATTTTTCTTACCTGCTATTTCTTCTCTATGTCTATCCTGCCTTATGCCAAAAAGGTTGTAGAGTGGGCCATGAGGGCTATGTGTGCCAAGTTTGGTCTTGATCTGTCATTGGATTAGGGTCGCTGCGGTCTCTGGAAGTGAATGGAGGTACTTCAAGTCCCATCATTCATGGTCCATCCTCCTTGAAACTGCACCAGGATGTAGAGTGGATCATGGGGTCTGTATGCCAAGTTTGGTCTTGATCAGTCACTGAATGAGGGTTGCAGCGATCTCGGGAAGTGAGTGAAATTACTTCAAGTCCCATCATCTGTGGTCCATTCTCCTCCAATCTGCACCAGGTTGTACAGTGGGTCATGGGGTCTATGTGTGCCAAGTTTGGTCTTGATGAGTCATTGGATGAGAGTCATAGTGGTCTTGAGAAATGAGTGGAGGTACTTCAAGTCCCATCATTCATGGTCCATCGTCCTCCAAACTGCAGTAGGATGTAGAATGGGTCATGGGTGCTCTGTGTGCCAAGTTTGATCTTTATTGGTCATTTTTGGGAGCCTCGGTGGTCTCTGGAAACCGAAGTGTTGGAAAGTACTACAAATCCCATCATAGATTGTCCGCCCTCCTGCAAACCTCACCAGGTTGTAAAAGGGTTCATGGGGGTTATGTGTGCCAAGTTTGGTCTTGTTCAGTCATTGGATGAGGGTCGCTGCGGTCTCAGAAAGTGAGTGGAGGTACTTTAAGTCCCATCATCCATGGTATGCCCTCCTCCAAACCACAGTAGGATGTAGAGTGGGTCATGGGGGCTCAGTGTGCCAAGTTTGGTCTTTATAGGTCTTTGTTGGGAGCCACCGTGGTCCCTGGGAACCACACTGTTTGAAAGTACTACAGATCCCATAATCCATGGTCCACCTCCCCCGTACCATACCAGGACGTAAAGGGGTTCATGGGGGTTATGTGTGCCAAGTTTGGTCCGGGTGCGTCACTCGTGTTGGTTACAGTAGCCTGTGAAAGTGGCAGCCAATCGGAAAGCTGCCACATACACTTCCGCCCTTCCGCCCTCCGTATACAAACAAACATTCAATTTTATTATATACTAGCTTGGGGACCCAGCACTGCCCGGGTTATTAGAGAAAGTGGGTAATGGTGGTTCTGTATGCCAAGTTTGGTCTTTATTGGTCATTGGATAACAGCTGCAAATGTTCATTTTCCTTTTTAAGCAATGTGTTGACTTCCTTAACTTTTTTTTAATTTTAGTTTATACATCCCGCCAATTAACAAACTTTTACCATACAAGACTTATCTTGGTGTACATTATTCCAAAAGTAAATATTCCTTATGTATATATCACCCATCTGGAACAACCATTCTAAAATGATGCCATTGCATCAGTTTGACCGTGCGAAAAGCCTGGTTCAAAATGCTATATCTGTAATCTCTGTCTATTTTATCAATTAGAACAGACCAGTCTTGTTCTGTATGACTATTTATATACTTGTTTTTCCTTTGATAAATTAAATTATTGATTATATATTTCTATAGATAAGCCCACCAAATTTTTAAATTCCATCTTGTGTTCTCTCTCTATCCTCAGGCTATCATAACCCGTATTGCAGCTGTCATATATTTTAGGATTTCTGTCCATTTCTTAGAATGGCATCTCATACACCTCTCATACAATTTCATTCAAACCACACAACGTGGTGTGACATTGCATTGATTCAAAAGCAAAGATGCACCTCAATTGCAGAAATTGTGCCGTCGCTCCTGGGGCTATTATTCTCAACAAAGGAGGGATAGACGTGGCATCTTTCCCCCAGGGGATTGCTTCTTGCCCTCCTATAGGAAACTGGAACTCCCAAAAACCCAAAACGCTATAAATAGCTCAAAATAAGTTTTATTTATCACAAAGTCATTTCTTCAAAGCAATGAGCTGGAAAACTTTAGAGGGATGAAGGAAAACATACATTACAATCTCAATTAGCCCTGGGTCCAAGGGGTTTGAAGCTGAGAAGCCTCACCAAGTTTCCTCTTTCCTCAATGGCTGTGAATGCCGGAGCAAACTACAACCCCAGTTCAAATGGCCTATGTTTGAAGATTCAGGATCTTCCTTTGGTGCCAAAAGAACCGGCTTGAAGGCGCCTGGGTCTCCTCAATAATTGTCCAGGATGATCTGGACATAAAGCATGAGTCCCAGGGGTAAAAAAAACCTCAGAACTGGTAGTAAGAGGTTGTAAAGACGTATCAATGCCACCAATAAAAAGTAAAGTCGTGCGTTAATCCCACCAAATGGGATTACCAAAAATGTACAGAAAGTTCCTAGACTGCTAATAAATTAAACTGCCACCAATATGTTTAGAGACGCTGGTCTTAAAGTCTCTGTTTATCCCTATTTGCGTTGTGAGGTAACTTTGGTAGAGTGGAATGCACCGAACGTAAAATCAATGGAGGAGGCAGGTTTAAAATACAAAGAGAACAAGTTTATTGTTAAACAAAGCGTAATTGTTGCAATATTGAGATGTTGAGCTTGGCCTATGCTTGATGGTTACAATATGGCTTGGTTGAGATACATTCAGGCTTCTGATGTTACAATCTTATAAACTCCTTCTACAGTGAAGTGCTTTAATATTTCAGTGTTCCTTGTTGTGAATATTCACACTGTTTGTCCTATACCGGATCAAACCACTGATCCCCAGTCTTCCACTACTGGCGATCCTAAAACCCCCTCTGTTAGATTCTTTTTAACTCAAGCAATCTAACGAGGTTTCACCTTCAGCTCCCTTGCTGAAGAAATATTCACAAATACTAAGAACTAACTGAATTTACACTGCTTCACACCACAGAGCCCTAACTGACTCTGCCTTCTTCTCAGGGTCTCTTCCTCCTGACTGAGTTACTCTCTCAGAGTCCCTACTTGACTCTGCCCTCTTCTCAGGGTCTCTTCCTCCTGACTGAACTACTTTTCCAGAGTCCTATCTGACTCTGCTCCTCCTCTCAGGGTCTCATCCTCCTGACTAAAAATTAACTGTCACTTTCAAACCTTTTTCTCCTTAAGCTCCGCCCACCTCCTCTTCTGCCTTGTCACCATGGCAACCTATTTCTCACAGCTAGGCCATGACAACCAATGTAAAACATAAATACAGTTTAAACACAGTATAATAAACACTTTATAATAAACATTTCTCTACACATTTTTGGTGGCAGACGACGGGATTCGTGTAACAACTGATCGAGTACCTTAAGTTTAATTTAGGAATAAGTTGTGAGGTAAAAGTTGTTGAAAACATGGCTACCAGGCGGCAGAGAAAGCTGGCTGAGGAAAGAGAGGGAGACCAAGAAGAAAGTTCGGGCTCTGAGACAGAGACAGAGCCAGTGCCTATGTCAGAAATGGCTTTTAAGTACAAACTAGAGATGAAACGATTGGAGATGGAGGAAAAACAGAGAGAGAGAGAATTGGAGATGGAGAGAGAGGCAAAACAAAGAGAATTTGAAGAAAAACAAAGAGATAGAGAACAGGAGTTAGAATTGAAGAGAATGGAGTTTGAGCTAGAGAAACAAAGATTGGCTTTGTCTCAAACATCCAGTGATGTCCAGGAAGGGAGATCTGGAGGAGATACCCCAGATTTGACAAAGAAATTCCCTAAATTTACCAAGGACGATGACCCAGAGAAATTTCTAATATCTTTTGAGAGATGTTGTCGGGATTTTGGAGTGGCTAAGGAAAAATGGATGACATACCTTAGGCCTCAGATAAGTGGGAAACTTTTGCAGATTTATGGACAGATGCCTGAGGAGTCTTATGGAGACTATGATCTGTTTAAGAAACAGATTCAACAAGAGTTTAGATTGACTCCTGAATATTACAGATTTAAGTTCAGGACATTAAAGAAAGATAAAACACAAAGTTTTGCTCAGGTGGCCTCTAGATTGTCTCAACTGTTCGATAGTTGGATAAGGACGTCTGAGGTGGAAGATTACCAACAGCTGAGAGAACTTTTAAAGCTGGAACAGTTTTTTCAGTTAGTGCCTTATGATATTCGCTGGGTGATTCAAGATCGCAAGCCATCCACTATTGTAGAGGCAGCGGTTATGGCAGATCAAATAACAACCTTAAAAGAAGGATTCAAAAGGGAAGATCTGCCAAGTGACAAAAGAACAAACAGGCAGCCATTTTATTCACAACAAACGCGCCCACAGCAAGAAAAGGGTTCTGACTTAGAAAACACCATCTATAGGAGGCAGAGTGTAACAAGACAAACTGCTCCTGAGGTAAAAAGACGGTGCTTTCAATGTGGAAAATTGGACCATATAAAATATCAATGTCCCCTGTTAAGGAAAGAGAAAACAACCCTCTTTGTGAATAAAATGAAAGAAACACCAAAGGCAGAACCAGATACTGTTTCAAAGGAGAGTTCAGGCTCAGAGCCTCAAGAGAAACAATGTTTGTTCATCTTGTCAGGCAGCCCATCTAAGGATTACTTAGAAACCATTTCTATTGATAACAAAGACAGGAAAGGACTTAGAGATACAGGTTCCGAAGTGTGTATAGTGCACCCCGAAATAATACCTCAGAAATTTCAGCAGCCAACCTCTGAAATAAGATTAAAAGGTTTAGGACCTGCGATACCAACAGCAGTGGTGACTTTGCCAATAGAATATGAAGGATGGAAGGGTATGTGGGATTTTGCAGTCAGTCCTGACATACCATACAAATGTTTAATTGGAAATGATTTGGCTGAGAAGATTGAGAGCTGGAGGATGGCGTGTGAGGAGAAAGAATGTAACAACGAAAGCCCTGAACAAAAAGCCATGTGTTTTGCCATACAACAGGATGGGGATGAGAGTCCGGAAACCAGCGCTACAGTTGCTGAGCTTGTTAAGAGGACGGGAGGAGTTGAAGAGATTCGGCAGGAACAAGGAGCCGATGTTTCTCTTAAACCTCTATTCGCTTTAGCTCAAAACCCCACAGTATTGGCAAAAGAACAGCCCTCCGAGTTTGTGTTAAAGAATGGTGTCTTATATAGAGAAACCAGAAGTGTGAACTCGACAGAAGGATCAGTGACATGTAGTCAAATTGTAGTGCCTCAAAGTTTTAGAGAACAGCTGATGAGGGTGGCACACGAAAACCCTCAAGGTGGACATTTGGGTGTGAGGAAAACCACGAAGAGAATCACTAAGAACTTTTATTGGCCTGGCATGTTCCAGAGGATCAAAGAGTTTTGCCAGTCTTGTGACATCTGCCAGAGATTGAGTACTGGAAGGGATAAAGTTAAAGCTCCCATGATCCCTATGCCAATAATTGGAGAACCATTTTACAGAGTAGGCATTGACATAGTGGGACCTCTTTGTAAACCAAGCAGACGTGGTTACCGATATATTTTAACCATGATTGACTACGCCACAAGATATCCAGAGGCTGTAGCTCTGACTAACATCGAGACAACAACAATTGCAAATGCCCTGTTATCCATTTGGGGAAGAACTGGTTATCCTAGAGAATTGGTTTCAGATTTGGGAACCCAATTCACTTCCAGACTTATGTCGAAGTTGCTTGAGTTATGTGGTATTAGACACCTGACTTCAACAGCTTATCATCCACAGACAAATGGACTAGTTGAAAATATGAACAAGACTTTAGTCAAAATGATAAAGTCTTACAGTCAAGAAAAGCCATACGACTGGGACGTCAAATTGCAACAACTGTTATTCGCCTACAGGACCGTCCCTCATGACAGTACTGGCTACAGTCCATTTGAATTGCTATATGGAAGGAAAGCTCGTGGTCCGTTAGACCTGATAAGAGAATATTGGGAAGAAAGTCCGGCGACAGATCCAGTTCCAGTGTCGGAATATTTAAAAGATCTTCAAGCAACAATGCAGCTAGCTAGAGACATTGCTCAAGAACATTTACTTGCGGCTCAGCAGAGACAAAAAGACTATTATGACTCTACTGCTAAACCAAAGATCTTCAACATCGGAGATGAAGTTTTATTTTTATCTCCCAACAAAACCAACAAACTTCAATTGGATTGGTCTGGACCCTGGAAGATCATCAGAAAACACAACCACATAAACTATGATATTTTTGATGAACATTCCAATGTAGAAAGAAGAGTCCATGTAAACATGTTAAATCCTTATGTTGTAAGGTCTGCGAATGTATGTTTTGTTGTTTCGGAAGAGGAATCCGGTCCCTTTTCTTTTTGGGAGGGTGATCGTGAACAGTACAAAAATTTAGATCGGGTAGATATAAACATAGAATTGTCCCAACCACAGCGCAGAGAGGTTGTAGAAGTTTTAAGTAAATATAGAGACATATTTTCGGATTTGCCAGGAAAGGTCCAAGGAGTCCAGCATCAAATAAACACTGGTGATGCCACTCCTATAGTATCTCCACCCTACAGGGTCACGGGGAGAATTAATGAATGTATTGAAAAAGAGATTAGAGAAATGTTGGACCTAGGTATTATCGCTCCATCGGTTAGCTCTTGGGCTTCACCTATAGTGTTAGTACAGAAGCCAGACAAGACAATTAGGTTTTGTGTAGACTATAGGAGGTTAAATAAAGTAACCCAGACAGACACTTATCCTATGCCACGTTTAGACGATCTGCTAGAAAGGATGGGGAAGGCCAACTTTATTAGTAGTATCGATCTGACTAAGGGATTTTGGCAAGTGCCCATGGCACCACAGGATCGACACAAAACCGCCTTCCGGACCCAAAGTCGGTTATATGAATTTTATGTCCTCCCTTTTGGGCTAAAAAATAGCCCGGCCACATTTCAAAGATTAGTGGACAGTGTTTTGAGTGGACTGGGGTCTTTCTGTGTAGCTTATATCGATGATATAGGGATTTTTAGCGATTCATGGGAAGATCACCTTGAACATTTGGATCTGGTGTTAAACAGGTTGAGAGAAGCAGGGTTAACTATTAAAGCTTCTAAGTGTAGGATAGGATACAATGTTACCAAGTATTTAGGACATTTAGTGGGAGGAGGTCATATTCGACCTGACCCTACTAAAGTGGCAGTTATTCACCAGTGGCCAGTGCCCAAAACGAAAAAACAGGTTAGGGCATTCCTTGGATTGGCTGGATACTATCGAAAATTTATCCCATCTTTTAGTAATCTGGCAGCCCCTCTTTCGGATCTTACTAAAAAGAAGAACCTGAACCAGGTAATTTGGACTCCAAATTGTCAAACTGCCATGGATCAATTGAAGGAATCCATTACTTCAGATTCTGTCCTAATGGCACCAGATTTTGACAAGCCTTTTATTTTAACGTGTGATGCATCGGATACTGGGCTAGGAGCTGTCCTAAGCCAATTAGATGTAGAAGGAGAAGACAGACCTATATTGTTCTTAAGTAAAAAATGGCATTCTAATGAGTATAGTATGTCAACAATTGAAAAAGAATGCTATGCCATTATCTGGTCAGTTAAGAAACTAAAACCGTATTTGTGGGGTAGGAAGTTTACCTTACAAACAGACCATGCTCCATTACGATGGCTAGATAATGTGAAAGGTACGAATAACAAATTGTTAAGATGGAGTTTGTGTTTACAGGATTTTATATTTGAAATTAAACATGTTTCAGGTAAACGAAACATAGTTGCGGACGCCTTATCTAGGATTCCATAGGTTAAAGGTTTGTATATATATGTAATTGAAATGTATTTAACCATAATATGTTTCCCTTTCAGAATTGATGTATATGTATTTATTGTTGAATAATATGTGGAATTATTTTTGCCATTCTAGGATTGAGAATGGTCCAAAAATAATTTTTCTGGGGGGGAAGGTGTAGAGAAATGTTTATTATAAAGTGTTTATTATACTGTGTTTAAACTGTATTTATGTTTTACATTGGTTGTCATGGCCTAGCTGTGAGAAATAGGTTGCCATGGTGACAAGGCAGAAGAGGAGGTGGGCGGAGCTTAAGGAGAAAAAGGTTTGAAAGTGACAGTTAATTTTTAGTCAGGAGGATGAGACCCTGAGAGGAGGAGCAGAGTCAGATAGGACTCTGGAAAAGTAGTTCAGTCAGGAGGAAGAGACCCTGAGAAGAGGGCAGAGTCAAGTAGGGACTCTGAGAGAGTAACTCAGTCAGGAGGAAGAGACCCTGAGAAGAAGGCAGAGTCAGTTAGGGCTCTGTGGTGTGAAGCAGTGTAAATTTAGTTAGTTCTTAGTATTTGTGAATATTTCTTCAGCAAGGGAGCTGAAGGTGAAACCTCGTTAGATTGCTTGAGTTAAAAAGAATCTAACAGAGGGGGTTTTAGGATCACCAGTAGTGGAAGACTGGGGATCAGTGGTTTGATCCGGTATAGGACAAACAGTGTGAATATTCACAACAAGGAACACTGAAATATTAAAGCACTTCACTGTAGAAGGAGTTTATAAGATTGTAACATCAGAAGCCTGAATGTATCTCAACCAAGCCATATTGTAACCATCAAGCATAGGCCAAGCTCAACATCTCAATATTGCAACAATTACGCTTTGTTTAACAATAAACTTGTTCTCTTTGTATTTTAAACCTGCCTCCTCCATTGATTTTACGTTCGGTGCATTCCACTCTACCAAAGTTACCTCACAACGCAAATAGGGATAAACAGAGACTTTAAGACCAGCGTCTCTAAACATATTGGTGGCAGTTTAATTTATTAGCAGTCTAGGAACTTTCTGTACATTTTTGGTAATCCCATTTGGTGGGATTAACGCACGACTTTACTTTTTATTGGTGGCATTGATACGTCTTTACATTGAGGTAACTTAAATCAGGTTCTTTAAGAAACAAGTCTCTTACTCACGTCCATATGGCAGGACCTCTGATGGCAGAATGAAGAGAAAAAGGAAGTTCTCCCCTCTTGCAGGAAGAGGTGGAGCCAAACAGTACTGATTGACAGCTACAAGAAACCAATCCATACAACTATACATAAGCAGTGTAAAAGGGGGCAGGATTAAGCATGAGACAACAGTTTAAGTCTTACAACTAACAGTTCTATACATAGGTGGCTCCACTCGCACCGTCACAGAAATAATTTTTACTTGATGAACATATCAAGAAGAAGATTGGAGGAAGGGGTTAAATTCTTCCCTTCCGAGGAAGCTTAGCAAAACCAAATGACTTCAACCTCCCCTACCTTATTTATTTATTTGTTTGTTTGTTTGTTTATTTATTGGATGTATAGCCTGCCTTTCTCCCAGAATGGAATTCCAGATGGCTTATGTGTTCTTCTTCATTAATACCCTGTGCCATATTGACTAGAATGTGTTGTTACTTGGCCACATGTGTCCCAGTGCCCCTCTGCACAGCCTTACAACTCGAGTAAAAAAACATATTAGACTGAGACGCCCAGATGATGTTTCAAACTAATCAATTTCAAACTTGAGTAAACTGAATTTACTTGCTTTAATCCAAGTTATAAAAAAAAACACCTGTAAATATCTGGACTTTCCCTGAAGATCTGGATCTTTGGCGCTATGAAGCCTGTGGAAACAGACTCCTGGGATTACCTTCTGTGGTCCCAGTGCCTGTTTCCACAGGAATCCTTTTCCCCAGGCTCAGGCAACCTGGAGAAGAAGGATGGCACTGCCAGCCTCCCCCTCTTAAATAAGTTGTAAGATCTCTCTGTTCTGTTTAACATGAAGAAAACATTTTTGAGAACCATAAATGCATTTCCAATCTCTTTATTTTTGGAATGGGGGGAGGGGTGAAGCATAAAAGCAAAAAAAATCACTTGTATAATTTAAAGCAGGAAGAATCTGTGTTGAATATTAAATATTGTGCATGTGAAACTTTGGCCTATGTTCTGTCATCACAAATAGACTTGCTGCACTTTAACTTGCAACAATGAGGATAGCTATGCATTTGGTTGAATGAAAAATGGATTGGTATCTCATCAGTTCCTGCTGCTTCTTTTAGGAATAATCAACTCTGAAACACAAACAGAGACATGGATGAACTTAATAAACATAGGCTGTCCAGGTAGAATTTTCCTTAAAACCATAAAAGTGCTGTGGCTCATGAGGCCTTGTTAATTGAGCAGTTTTGGCAGTGTTTAGTTGTTGGAGTATGGATACCAATGAATAGCAGGGGGTATAATCTTTATTTCAGAAGAAGATAATGCAAAACTAGTACTGCTTGCCTAAGAAAACCACAAGTAAATCATGCTGTTATCATATGCCAAGAGGTTGTTTGAAGACATACAACCCCGTCCACCTACACATATATCAGCTCATTGTGGCCTAAAATATCCTAAAGACACCAGATCCTGTCTGATCTTGAATCTAAGCAGATTTGCCCCTGGGCTAAAACTCTGGAAACCAGGGTTTGAATCTCCACGTGACTATGAAAACCACTGAATGTCTTTGGGGAAATCACAAACCCAGAATTCTGTCATAAGGTCCCCTTAAAAACAAACGACAAGAAAAACAAAAAGAAGAATATTAACATTAGATATCAGACAAAAATATCCCACCGATTCTACAGTGAAGCTTGCACACATGTAAGGCATGAATAGGATTCAGTCTGTTTGTTATCAGTTGCCTTGCAGTGTGGGGGTCTGGATTCAGGAGTTGGGATATGAAAAGATATAAGAGTTTTCTTATGCTATACTTACGGTTCGCAACAGAATAGTTTTTTGTCACACTTGCCAAACTTTTTTGTGGTGCATTTATTTTCTTCACATGTACCACCTGCATCTGCGCACTGAGAGGCATTCTTTACTTTTTTTGGCTTTTTGGTGGAGCCTGCAGAAGTAAAGAAGAAGAAGTCCATTTCTCCCATCAAGAAAATGTAGAAATATTATTTGAGATAGCTATGACACCACAGTGCATCAGAAAGATCCATTAATAGGTCAAGCTTCAACTCTCACTAGAAGCCACAATGACAAAAATGAGGTTTTGTCAAAGGCTTTCATGATTAGAATCACTGGGTTGTTGTAGGTTTTTCGGGCTGTATGGCCATGTTCTAGAAGCATTCTCCCCTGATGTTTTGCCTACATCTATGGCAGGCATCCTCAGAGGTTGTAAGGTCAGATGCAGGTAAACGTCAGGAGTGAATGCTTCTAGAACATGGCCATACAGCTCGAAAAACTTACAACAACCAAAAATGAGGTGGTCATACTATTGACAAGTCATGCAAAACACTTCCATTTCCAAAACCTTTACTGCCATTCATCTTCAAACCATGGCAACACCTGTGATGGAGGGCAGATATCCTCATAAACCTCTGACCCTCTATTTCTGGAGCCCCCAAAATTGAGGATTCTCCACATTATAGTCACCATATCTAGAAATCAACATCAAGGATTAACCGTTTTACTGTGGACCAGAAAAAAAAAACAGCAAGAATTTTTGGGTTGTTGTGGGTTTTTTTCGGGCTATATGGCCATGTTCTAGAGGCATTCTCTCCTGAAGTTTCGCCTGCATCTATGGCAAGCATCCTCAGAGGTTGTGAGGTCAGATGCAGTCAAAACATCAGAAGAGAAAGCTTTTAGAACATGGCCATACAGCCAGAAAAACCTACAACAACCCAAAATGAGGTAGTCATACTTTCAACATGTCATGCAATACACTTCCATTTCCAAACTGCCCTTCATCTTCAGAGGTTGTGAGGATGCCTGCCATAGATACAGGTGAAACGTCAGGAGTCAATGCCTCTAGAACATGGCCATATAGCCCGAAAAAACTACAACAATCCAGTGATTCCAGCCATGAAAACCTTCTACAATAGCAAGAATTTTGACATTGGTTCGGATCAATTTAAAAAAACTTCTTTGAAAACCCAAATGCAGTGTCAAACTAAGGTGAACCCAACATGCATACCTGTCTAGGATATATCTTCACAACATCACTGATCTCCCATGTTACTCCTCCCCCTGAAGTTAAAATTTAACCTACCTGGAGCAATGAGGAGAGTTATGCAGAGAATCAGTACAACTGTGTAATACATCTTCATGGTTGCCAGATATTATTGACCACAATTTCTCTAACAGAAAAAGAAAATATCAGCACAATATGAAGGTTGCATTACAAATTAGTAAGCAGAAAACTCTGCAGTATGTTGAATGGGTCCCAACTCCTGTACTTCAGAAATGACAAGGTCTTTTCTGCCAAGATCTTTTAAGAGCCAGGGCAGTTGTGGATAGAAAGGTAGATGAGCCTTTAACAAAGGCAAAAGACAAGAAGCATAATGGGGGAACAAAAAGATTTTGTCCGTTCCTAATCCAGAATTCCAAAATCTTTCACACGGGAGACTTTACTTACTAATCGTTCACTGTACACAGATTTTGTGTCATGTAAAAAAATCTTAATAAATATGGTATATGAAACTTCCTACAGAGTATGTTTCTATGAAGGCACCCTCCCATAAACCTGTATGAGGCCAGAAGTGGTTTCTCTTCACTCCTATAATATGTTCACTCTTTAGCTTTAGGATTGACCGAAAACCTTCTATATACATTAAATAGAAACATATAAATATACTCACAATTTCTAAGGATCTTTCACTTCAATACAAAGAGACCCATACTTCTGTTTAATATATATATATAAGCAAAGATAATATAATGTCCTCAATATGCCATCGTGTTTCCCTGCCATTCGTTGTATTCCAGATGCCACATTAAAATTATCTTCTGGAAAGTGCCTATTCAGAGCTTGTAAACTATTATATAAATAATGATCATGAAAAGTATTATTGTTTTTTAATCCAAGATGTTCTTCCTTTAATGTCTTCACATTGTGACCGTTTTATGTTTTATATCCCATGCTAAACATGCCCAGGTCCCTAATGAGGTCTTTGTAGGACTTGCTTTACAGAACATTGACTCTCTTGGGTACTCCCTTCTGGACATATTCCATGATCATGAAAAATAATGTTTTTTGTATTTCAAGATAAAGATCTTAATTATTTTCCTCTAAAGTCTTTACATTATGATCTTTTAAAAATGTTCTTTATTCCCCACGCTAAACATGTTCAGGTCCCAAAAGTGTCCTTCGTAGGACTTTCTTTACAGAACGTTGAGTCTTTTGGTTGAGTCTCTCTTCCAGCTAATCTTTTTTTGAACTGTGGTGCCCACCAGTGTTCTACAGTGAAACTACACTATAGCTATACACTTCACAATCCCATGCTTTCTTAACTTTAGTTACAATTTGGCTTGAGGCAGGTGGCAAATTTTGGGTGCCTTTCACCCCCTCTAATTACTTTATGTGCATAGTTCACTTCTTCAGAGGAAATGTTCTAGCATGACCTCCACAAGCAACTAAGAAGAGTTTCAAAAGACATTTCACCAATGGTTCAGAACTGAAGAGGATTCCATGGAGTTCAGCTTGTGGTTCATATCACAGATCCAATCCACTAAAGCTGTGGTTCTCAACTTGTGGGTCCCCAGGTGTTTTGGCCTACATCTCCCAGAAATCCCAGCCTGTTTACCAGCTGTTAGGATTTCTGGGAGTTGAAGGCCAAACCATCTGGGGACCCACAGGTTGAGAACCACTGCACTAAAGGGTCATGAGCTCAATGTTCTATTTGCTGATGTTTGCTGCTTTAGGAAAGGAAGAATTTTTGCAATATCCTTCTTGTCCAATATGAATTTCTAACTTTTGCTCCTAGTTGTCAGGCGAATCTTTCACTCACAGAGATTGTACCATTGTAGGATCCGAACTAGACACCTTCCATTCCCATGCTTTATGCCCACTAAGATTGACCCCAAAAAAGAATCCAGCCTAGTGACAAGCTAAGAGGAAATGGAACAAAAGTATTTCTCAGGTTTATAGCAAACACAAGCTACTAAGAACACATCCATGTCACCAGATCTGGGAGTTGAACAATATTAGAACTGATTAAAAATTGGACGAAAGCCCACCAGGAAATACCGAGGAATCTCCAAGTAGTGCTAGAAAAGAATCCTGCTTAAAATACTGGAAAGTCATGGTGTCATATTTAGGAATACTGTGTTCCCTCCCTTATCGCGGGGGTTATGTTTCAGGACCATCTGTGGTAAGTGAAAATCCACAAAGTAGGAGTGCTATACAGTATTTGTTTTAATATTATTTTAATATTTAAACATTATTTTGTTAGTTACAGTATACACTATTTAAGTCTCTATAAACTTTATAAACTTAAAAGAAACCCTCCCCACACACTTCTACACTACAGAACCCTTTCCCATGTACTGTACCTGTTTCTTTTAAAACACTCCTGTATCTTCGGCATGGGATGTAGTAACTTCTTCAGGTACAGGTTCTTCCTCCTAGGCTTTGGCATCACAGACTTCTTTGTGTGAGTTATGAACATAGTTATGGGGAGTTTCTGGCGTTGCTTCTTTGCCTGGGTTAGCATGGTTCTTTACACTGACATGCAGCTGTCAATGGAATTCCTGAACTGCAACGAACGAACCATATTCGTATCCCAATCTTCAGCAAGTTGCTGAAGTTCTTGAGCCTTTCTGTGCAAGGTTGCAAGATGTTCAAGCATTAGACCAACCACCTCCTCTTTCTCAGCCCATTGTTCTTCCTCCTCTTCTTCACTTGTTGACTTGGTCAGCTCCTCCAGGTCTTCGTCCATCAATGGTTGACAGTGCATGTCAAGCAGATCATTCACATCTCCAGCAGTCATAACACTAAAACCTTCTCCACCCAGTATTTTCGCCAGCCTCACAGCTTTATTGACTGTGGAATGGACGAATTTAGAGTCTCACTTTTCAGTTTTCATAGAATCATAGAATCAAAGAGTTGGAAGAGACCTCATGGGCCATCCAGTCCAACCCCCTGCCAAGAAGCAGGAATGTTGCATTCAAATCACCCCTGACAGATGGCCATCCAGCCTCTGTTTAAAAGCTTCCAAAGAAGGAGCCTCCACCTCACTCCAGGGCAGAGAGTTCCACTGCTGAACGGCTCTCACAGTCAGGAAGTTCTTCCTCGTGTTCAGATGGAATCTCCTCTCTTGTAGTTTGAAGCCATTGTTCCGCATCCTAGTCTCCAAGGAAGCAGAAAACAAGCTTGCTCCCTCCTCCCTGTGGCTTCCTCTCACATATTTATACATGGCTATCATATCTCCTCTCAGCCTTCTCTTCTTCAGGCTAAACATGCCCAGCTCCTTAAGCTGCTCCTCATAGGGCTTGTTCTCCAGACCATTGATCATTTTAGTCGCCCTCCTCTGGACACATTCCAGCTTGTCAATATCTCTCTTGAATTGTGGTGCCCAGAATTGGACACAATATTCCAGGTGTTTATCTCAGTTTTAATCTCATTTATGTCCTTCTGAATATTTTTCAGACACGATGCAATCATTTAGTTACACCACTACGCATGTAGTGAGAAGTCTTCATCCACGTCCACTGCTTCAACAAATTTAAAATTAATATTTGTTGAAAACCTGCAAAATAGCGAGTCTGCTAAAAGCGAACTGCGAGGTAGCAGGGAAACACTGTGCTGAGATAGAGCCCAAAAGGTTCTGGTTTCTTTCTCAGCTTAATTGCAGTTGCCTCAGGCTGAATGCAAAGGGTGCATTTACACTGTAGAATTAATCCAGTCTGACACCTTTTGAGCTGCCATCAAAAGAGCTGCATCATTCTTTGGCAAAGAAAGCTAAAGATTACCCAACAAATCATGTTGAGCTTTGGAACTTAAAGTCGTATCAAACTGCACTGATTCTGAAGCATAGATGCACCTCAATTGCAAAAGTAATTTTTAATTGTCGAACTTCTCAGGAAGGATAGTGGTTTCCTTTCCAAAAAAGTTTAGGCAAAACCAAGTGGCTATAGCTTCTCCTAACTTATTTTATACCCTACCTTTTTCCATAATGGGAACCAAGATGCTTTTTGCATTCTTCCTCGGTAATACCTCATGTGCGTCCCAGTCTTTATCTGCTCCAAGTTGGCTATTTCTCTGATCCCTTCCTTCCTGATCTGCAGTGATGAGCTAGGCACCATCGGTGTATCAATGTGGATTGCTGATACTATCCTTTGAGGTAAAATATGGGGTATTAAAATGTCCAAGAGGGCACAGAGGCATTTTTGTAATCGTCCTACTCCGTGGCCATTTTAGCTCAAGAAGATGCTTTTAGAGAAAATAGGGAGTGAATAGGATGTGACATGGTAATATGTCCCCATCCATCCAGAGAGTCTTTGGGGGGTTGCTCTGGAAGGTGTAGTCTCCACTTTCTTCTGGGGGGCTGATGTGCCCCCTAGATCTGCTATGGCCAATTCCAGCGTTTTGCTTTCTATGGCCACCACCTATTATGCCAACATAGTGAATCCACAGGTTTCCAGTCAGTTATACCCTTACTTACTTACTTACTTACTTACTTACTTAGGCGATCCCTCGTTTTCCGAGGATGATTGTCTTCCAACATTCTTTTGGGTCTGTATGTGGCTGTGGAGCCCTATTCTTGCTCTGCATCTTCTTCCGCAGTGAGGGCATTAGTTTACAGGTGGGAGGCGGTCCCGGTCAGAGTTAGCTTGACGCGCCTTCCTCTTGGCACGCTTCTCCCTTTCGCCCTCCATTCGTGCCTCCTCAAATTCTGCAGCACTGCTGGTCACAGCTGACCTCCAGCTGGAGCGGTCGAGGGCCAGGGCTTCCCAGTTCTCAGTGTCTATGCCAGAGTTTTTAAGGTTGGCTTTGAGCCCATCTTTAAATCTCTTTTCCTGTCCTCCAACATTCCGTTTTCCGTTCTTGAGTTCGGAGTAAAGCAGCTGCTTTGGGAGACGGTGGTCGGGCATCCGGACAACATGGCCGGTCCAGCGGAGTTGGTGGCGGAGGACCATCGCTTCAATGCTGGTGGTCTTTGCTTCTTCCAGCACACTGACATTTGTCCGCCTGTCTTCCCAGGAGATTTGCAGGATTTTCTGGAGGCAGCACTAATGGGATCGTTCCAGGAGTTGCATGTGACGTCTGTAGACAGTCCACATTTCGCAGGCATATAGCAGGGTTGGGAGGACAATAGCTTTATAGACAAGCACCTTGGTATCCCAGTTATACCCTAGCCCAGTGTGGACAAGTATAGCCCTAGGGGTGAATGCATGTATATGTGCCAACAATCCAGAATTTCCAGACTAATCTTTTTCTTCCGTGATAAAAAGATCCTGGATTCCTTCTCTTCCTGCACCTTCCTGGTTTTGTCCTTAGCTTACTTCCAGTTCCTCAAACTAAACACCAAAGGTGCATTTACATTGTAGAATTAATCCAGTCTGACACCACTTGAGCTGCCATCAAAACCATCTTTGTCTCCAGTTTAGGTCAGTTGCCTCAAACCGAATGCCAATACATTGTAGACTTAATGCAGCCTGACACTATTGGAGCTGCCATTGTAGGAGTAGCATCGTTCTTTGGAAAAGAAAGCTAAAGATTGTCCAACAAATCCCATAATTCCATTAGCACTTAAAGTGGTGTTACACTGCATTGATTCTGAAGCACAGATGAAGCTCAATTGCAAAGGAATTTTTATATTGTGTCTTGGTGTATTGTTTATTGCTTGTTGTTTAATATTGCTTTAATTGTTTTTAATTTGCTTTAGGTTTTGTATTGTTATGTTGTGTTTTGAGGCCTTAGCCTTTGTAAGCCGCATCGAGTTAATAATAATAATAATTAATAATTTGTGTTTTTTTTTGTTAATGATGGTCACTCCTTGTGTTGTGAGACGTTTTGTTGCCAAATTTGGTGTGATTTCATTCATTGGTTCTTTTGTTTTTAAAGGTACACATGACGCACAGAGCATTTTTATATATATAGAGTAGCTGTGCCCTGCTACGCATTGCTGTGGCCTATAGTAAGAATTTTCGAAGTAGAGGTAGATATCTGGACTATTATGAAAGAGAGGTACCTACCTTTTCCTTCCCCTTCCCCTTTCTCTCCTTCCTTCCTTCCTTCTCTATCTCTCTTTCATTCCTTCTTTCACTCTTTGGTTTCATCCTCCCTTCTCTCTTTCCTTCCTTCCCTCCCCCTTTCTCTACTTCTTCCTTTGTCTCCTTTCTTCCCTCCCTGTTTCTTTCCTTCTTTCACTTTTTATTTCCTTTTCTCCTTCCTTCTTTCTTTACCTCTTTCTGCATTTCCCTCCCTTTTTCTTTCCTTTCTACATTCTCTTCTTCCTTCCTTCAGCACCTCTTTCTTTCCCTTCTTCCTTCTTTCCCTCCCTCTTTCTCTCTTTCCTTCCTTTCCCCTTTCCCTCCTTCATTCCTTCCCTTTTTCCCTCCCTCCTTTCTTCTCTCCTTCCTTCCTCTCTGTTCTCCCCCAATACCATGGTAGAGCCCCTTCTAACTCCATTCTAACATTATATTATACTAGCTGTACCCACACGCGTTGCTGTGGCCAACCTTCTCTCTTTCTCTCCTTCTTTCCCTCCTTCCTTCACATCTTTCCTTCTCTTCTTCCTTCCTTCTCTATCTCTTACCTTCCTTCCTCTTTTTCTTTCTCTTCTGCTGTCTCTCTTTTCTTCCTTTTCTCTTTCCTTCTTTCCTTAACTCCCTCTTTCTCTACATCTTCCCCCTTCCTTCCTTCACTCCCTCTTTCCTTCCTTCTTTCCCTTTTTTTCCTTCTCTCCTTCCTTCCTTCTCTAACTTTCCTTCCTTTTTCTCTCCTTTCTTCCTTCTCTACCTCTTTCCTTCCTTCTTTCTCTCTTTCCTTCTTTCTTTCCCTCCCTTTCTTTTCTTTCATTCTTTCTTTCTTTTCTCCCCTCCTCTCCCTCTTTCTTCCCTTTTTTCTGTATTGTCATTTAGCTTTTGGGAGCATTTTAAGTCCCTTCTGCTGTGTTTTATGTATGTATTATATAACAATATATATATTAATATATAAAGTCTTGTAATGATATATATATAAACACAAACCAGTGATGCAACACCCATCCATACGTGTGTGTGTGTGTGCGTGTGCATGTGTCTACACTGCCATATAATCCAGTCCTAAGTAGATAATCTGAATTTTATATGGCAGTGTGGAAGGTTTGACTTTGGGTGCATCTACACTGTAGATTTAATAAAGGTGGATGAAGCTGGTGAGGGGAGGAGAAAAAGGAAGGAAAGAAAGGGAGGAAGGGAAGGGAGGGAAGGAAAGAAAGAAAGGGAAGGAGGAGGGAGGGAGAAAAGGAAAGGAAGGGAGGAAGGAGGGAAAGGAAGGAGGGAGGGAAGGGAGGGAGGGAAAGGAGGAGAAAGCACCGGGATTGTGGCGCAGCTGGCTGAGTGTCAGCTGCATTAAGATCACTCTGACCAAAGGTCATGAGTTCAAAGCCAGCCCGGGTTGGAGTGGGTTTCCAACCAATTGTGTGTAGCCTGTTGTCGACCTTTGCAACCCGAAAGACAGTTGCATCTGTCAAGTAGGAAAATAAGGTACCACCTTAAAGTGTGGGGAGGCTAAATTAACTGATTTATGAGGCCATAAAGAAGACTCCAGCAACGCATTCCAGCGGGGAAGCATGCGGGGAATGCGGAAGTCCTTCATCAGCATTGCAGATGGACGATGAAAGCGACAGCTCCCCTGGTGACCAGAAAAAAGTTAAATAGCCTCTGTGTATGTCTGTATATGTTTGTATGTCAAAAATTGGCGTTGAATGTTTGCCATATATGTGTGCACTGTAATCCGCCATGAGTCCCCTGCGGGGTGAGAAGAGCGGAATATAAAAACTGTAAATAAATAAATAAATAAATAAATGACAAACTTATCCAAAAGGAGAGTGGAGAAAGGGGTTGAATCTTTCCCTTCCCAGAAGGCTTAGGCAAAAACAAATAGTTGCAGCCTCTTCTACTTTATTTACTTATTTATTCATTTATTGAATTTATAACCCACATTTTTTCCAGTATGAGATTCAAGGTGAATTATGCGTTCTTCCACAGACTACTTTGTGATGTTTCTTGGCCACACGTAGAATCATAGAATCATAGAATCAAAGAGTTGGAAGAGACCTCATGGGCCATCCAGTCCAACCCCCTGCCAAGAAGCAGGAATATTGCATTCAAATCACCCCTGACAAATGGCCATCCAGCCTCTGCTTAAAAGCTTCCAAAGAAGGAGCCTCCACCACACTCCGGGGCAGAGAGTTCCACTGCTGAACGGCTCTCACAGTCAGGAACTTCCTGACGTGTCCCAGTCTTCATCTGTTCCATGTTAGCTTATTCTCCTAGCTGTCCCTTCCTATCAGCGGGATGGGCAAAGTGCAGTCTGTGCATCACATGTGGCTTGCTGATACTGTTTTTAACCTTTGGGCTACAAGATGGGGTCTTAAAAATGTCTCCTACAGGACACAAAGGTCATTTTTGCCACTTTCCTGCTCCCTGACCATTTTAAGTCGATGCCTTTTGTGAAAATGGGAAGTGAATGGGATGTGGCATGGCAATATGTTCCCAACCATCCAGAGAGCTCTGAAGGTGTAGTCCCCGCTGTCTTCTGGGGGAACTAATGTGGCCCCTAAGCTTCTGCTATTTGCAGAAGCTTAGGCCATTTGCAGCCTTTTCCCTTATTCTGTCACCACTTATATTATCAATATAGTGAACTCACATAAGTTATTCAGAACACTTCAATGTTACCAGATTTTGGAAGCTGAGCAATATGGGAATTGGTTAAAAACTGGATGAAAGGTCCCAGGAAATACCCGGAATTTCCAATGTAGTGGTAGAAAAGGATTCTGCTTGAAATCTTAGACTGTCATGTCTTTCAGTGTTGGTAATATGGACTAGAGAATAGACTAGGGCTGAGAATGGCGGTTAACAAATGCACCAAATAAATAAATAAATAAATAAATAGACCAGACATGGGCAAACTTTGGCTCTCCAGGTATTTTGGACTTCAACTTCCACAATTCCTTACAGCTGGTAAAATGGCTGGGATTTCTGAGAGTTAAAGTCCAAAACACCTGGAAGGCAAAATGGAGGAAGCCATCAGAACAAATGCAATTAAGGACAGGATCAAAAAAAAAAAAACAGCTGAGGACCCAAAATGCAGACTGTGCAAGGAAGCTGATGAAACCACTGATCATATCCTCGGATGCTGCAAGAAAATCACACAGATGGACTACAAACAGAGGCACAATTCTGTGGCCCAAATGATTCATTGGAACGTACCCCCCCCCCCACACACACACACTTTGGTCAAATAAAAACCAGTTTTGAGAGTTTGGAAAAAGAACACTACAAATCCGCAAATCACTTGTATGGAGTAGAGCAGGAAGAACCGCTGTGTTGATTGGCCAATGTATTGCACAACTGGGTAGACTTGCAGCACCTTTATTGGATATATGTGCACACCCCTGTGCAGAACCATGTCCAAGCAGTAAGAAGAAAAGAATTAGAGATTTCTAATATCTGAATTGTGTGAACTGGATGTAAACATGAAAGTTACATAGAATATCCGTCGTTGAGCTCATTCTAGTTTCAGTTGCTTCTGAGATTTCAAGTCCTTGTAACTTCATTGCCATGCAAAGCTGAAACACAACATAGAGACATAGGAGAGATTAATAAAGCTCTGCAGAAAGAGATTCTCCTAAATATTCTAAATGTACTAATTCCCATCTTGGTTTGTACTCAGATGGGAAAGCACCTAGAAATACCAAGTGAAATAGACTTTATGCGTTGTTGAAGGCTTTCATGGCCATAATCACTGGGTTGCTGTGAGTTTTCTGGGCTGTATGGGCATGTTCCAGAAGTATTCTCTCCTGACATTTCACCCACATCTGTAGCAGGCATCCTCAGAGGTTGTGGCAGCCTCGCAAGCCATTAAATGCTAATCAAGGTGGCCAATTGCAACATTGACACTTGCCTCCAACAGACAAGAGTTCTTTCTCCCAACCTGGACATTATTCCACAGATATATAAACCCCACTTGCCCAGTTTCCAACAGACCTCACAACCTCTGAGGATGCCTACCATAGATGTGGGTGAAATGTCAGGAGAGAATGCTTCTGGAACATAGCCATGTAGCCTGGAAAACTCACAGCAACTCGGCAATAGACTCTATTTCAAAGGAAGAAACTAGCAAAACCACCCATGAGTATCCTTTGCCCCTCTGGAGTGATACTCTGGAGGGTGTATGAATGCCTCATGAAATTCATTGGGCCATCGTAAGCTGAAGGCACACACAGGTATGAAAGAAATGTGTAGACTGCATAGAAAGTAGAGTTCGGTAAGAGTTATATTCATAGGAATACGTGTATTACTATATGAGCAGTAGAAGCTGGTAGCTCCTGGGTTAGTATGATCGTGGATCTCCATGCAGTCTGAACTTTAAAGAAGCTACTAAAATGCAGAACCTATTTTAAGAGTTGAGTTCACACTTTAGATAATTTCTTTAATGTTCAAGCAAATACCTGGGGCAGATTCACCCACCATTGAAGCCACCAGCATTAAGTGGTCTTTGAGAAGAGGTGCTATCAACACTATCTTTCAGTCACATACTTCTGATTCCTTTTTAGATTTTATCCCTAGCCTCATGCACCTCCATGAATTCTGCTGAGCAACTAAGATTGTATTTCACTCTCTTACTGACTAGCTATGAGTTTCCTATCATTTCTTCTTCATGTGAGATTCTAGAGATGTGGCTTTGTCTGCAAGTCATTCAACACAAAATGCAGTGTTAAAATCCTGCATTGCAAAGCAAAACTCAAGTTTTGGAAATTTTCTTTTTAAAAAATAACTGAAGTAAAATTAATTAAATCTAATTACTGGAACTAATCAAAATTATCTCAGAAGTACTTAGTTGCCACAAGTGTAAAGATAATTCTGAAAGGAGTAACAATATTACTTTGCCAGGAGTTGGGAAGTCTCGTTTATTTCCCCACGGGACTTCATGGAGTGACCCCATATGTCATTACTTTGAAACCTTAATTTATTCATTTATAGGACAATTGCCCTTCTTCTTCTCCATAAGGTCATGTTTTCAAATTTAAATTTTCTGAACTGACAAAATGTGTTCAACTTTAGTTTAGAAAGCAGAGATCCTACATCTCAGAGATGGAGAACATCCTACATATCAGAGATGGAGAACAATTTGATACACTGACAGAGGCAGCTCAACCCATTACGCAAAGTAAGCATTTGCAGTATAGTTGATTTTGCCCAGGGGCACTCTTGAGATGCTCTTGGGGGAAAATAGACCTTGACATATGCGAGTTGTAGTTACTGGGATGTATAGTTCACCTACAATCAAAGAGCATTCTGAACTCCACCAATGATGGAATTGAACCAAATATGGCACACAAAACTCCCATGATGAACACAATATATATATCAGTGATTGGTTGGGGGGGGGGGACCAAAATACTGTTTGCTTACCGTTGAAAATTACTTAGGGCCGCCTCTGTACACTGAGTTACACACTAGATGTCCAATGGCCATTATTGAATTTTGGATATTCACCACCAGGCCCGTAGCCAGGATTTTGATTCGGGGGGGGGGGGGGGGGCTGAGTTTGATTCGGGGGGGGGACTGAGAATCTACTCTAGCAAACCTTTTGTATCGTTATCCCAATACCCCCATGCACGTGGGATATATTGAGCATGGTGATCAGATCATGATATGAATAAACATAACAATTTAAATAATGTACCAGTAAGGCCTTCTCGTGGACTAAGAATGTAACCCCCGGGCTACAACCGAATTTGTGCATGCCACTGAATATTCATCAGTGTGAAAGTATATGTTCCGTACTCATGTGAAATCCATTCCCACAAATTTGAGCTAAGTACTAGGCCTGGGTAACAACGGAAAAAATTGTTTCTAAAAGCGATTTGTATTTGGGGTTTTTTTTTGTTTCGATATTTAAAATAATTACAAAATTTTCCCTTAAAAAAGTTTGATATTTACGAAATTTCGTAAATGTGAAAAAAATTACAAAACATTAACAAATCGATTTCCGAAACAATAACGAATCGATTCGTTAATGGCGGACGCAACCGCGAAATACGCTAAAAAACCTCCAAAAACTTCTGAAGCTTCCCTCTCCCTCTGTTGTTGACTGTTGGTGTGATATTATAATTTTTTTTCACTAATTAAACAAAAAACTTGCCCCAGACATGCGGAAATAATAACGAAACGACCTCAAAACAATAACAAAACGAATACAATAACGAAATACAAAGCATTTACAAAACGTGTTTAAAAATTCGTTTTTTTAAAAAAATGGTTCGTTATCGTTTTGTAATTGAAAAAATTAACGAATTATTAACGAATTACGAATTAACGAAACGAAACCGCCCAGCCCTACTAAGTACATCTACTGTGGTGCAGTGGTCTGATCATTGACTTATGACCCTGGAGACCAGGGTTTGAATCCCCATTTGGCTATGAAACCCGCTTGATGATGTTGGGGTCATCACAGATCCAGAACTATGTGATAGAGTCCTCTTAAAATCAACATAGCTCAGAAATGACTTGAAAGCAATTTTTTTGTCATGTCAGGAGCGACTTGAGAAACTTCAAGTCACTTCTGGTGTGAGAGAATTGGCCGTCTGCAAAGACGCTGCCCAGGGGACGCCTGGATGATTTGATGTTTTATCATACTTGTGGGAGGCTTCTCTCATGTCAACGCATGAGGAGCTGGAGCTAATAGAGGGAGCTCATCCGCCTCTCCCCAGATTCAAACCTGCAACCTGTCCTGCCGGCCCAGGGGTTTAACCCACTGCACCACCAGGGGCTCCCTTGAAAGCAAATAGTAACAACAGAGACATTGTATATCAGACCAAAATATCCTACTGTTCTACAGAAGGAATTCAAGACACATCTGTTTGGTTCTGATGTATGAGTTGCCTTTTAGTATCAGGAGAAGGGGGTTGTTGTAGTTCAGCATGATGGTAACGTTACTACTACTGGTAGAAGAGGTCTGCGCAGTAGTTAGAGGAGGAACAACAGTGAAAGCGCATTAGGGAGATAATCATGGACCCAAGTGATTCTGAGACGTTTGAGGGCTTCTCCAATTGTGAAATGGGGGATGGGGAGGAGAGCAGGGGAGTAAAGAGGGCTACTTGCGATCCGGAGTCTGATGAGGAGCTTCAGAGGAAGCGCATCTGGGAAATACTTAGCACTCCTACAGAGGACGAGGATTTCATGTGGTTTGAAAGGAGTGATGGGTCTGGGAGTGATATGGGAGAGGAGGATGAGCTGGATTGGACCCGTGTTCAACAGATTAGGGACATTTGTAACCAACCCACCTCCAGTGATGAATTTGAGGGGTTCACAGGGGATTGGCAACCGGGGAGCACTTGGCAAGATCTAAGTCTTGGCAGACGCTGGCAGAGGTGGAGAGATGGGCGCTCGGGTTCAGCTGTGGGGATGGAGGCAACTGAGAGCGATGAAGAAAGGGTGGGGAGCTCATTATCCTCTAACGAGGAGCTGTAGGATAAAAGTGGGTTCTGAATGTATGACTCTTTGCAGAAGGCAAAGTGTCTTTATGGGACATAAATCTTTGTTACTGCCAACTCTCGAGCTTGGGTCCTCGGACTACAGATTCCTGTGTTCCTATGTTCCTGTGATTCCTGCATTCCAGTGTTTACATTACTCAACGGCTTGACCACGGACTGGTTTGACCAACGCTTTTGACTTTTGGACTTAAAACACTGCTAACTTCGTGTTTGAACATTGCATCGTTTTGGCACTCCGTTTTCTATCTTCTGTGACTGTGTTTTTGAACTGTGTGAACTTTGAAGCAGATTGCTGAATTTTGTGTTTAACCCGGATTAAACAGCGTTATAATCCGGGTTATATTTTTGTTGCTGGTATCGCTTCGTTTTTGATGCCAAATTACTGCTCTGACTCTCTGCACTGATGTTAAGTGCTTTGAAAGACTATTTTTGTATAATAAAGCTGTGTTTGAACTCTTTATCTTGCGTTTGGCTCTACTTAAGGCTTCTGGGTCTTGACGGGTGGATTCAGGAGTCGGGATAAGAAAAGATATATGTAGAGTTTCTTTATATTACTTACCCTTTGCAACACAGCAATTTACGATCACAAACGCCAATCTGTTTTAAAAGGGCACAATCGTTTTTCACACAGTTGCCATCAGCTATGAAGCATGCCATCGAATCTAAGATCTCTTCTCTCTTCTCTTGTGCTTTCCCTGCAGCTGTGAAGAAGGGCTAGTCAATTTTCCCCCTCAAGAAAATGAATTAATACTGTATCAGGTAGGTAAATACTATGGTCTACTAAAAAGATAAATAAATGGCTCTAAAAAATAAATCAAGCTTGAACTCTTACTGGAAGCCACAATGACAAAACTGAGCATGTTGAACTTTGGACATCTCATGGGAAATATGACTCAATAGAAAAGGCAACAGTGATTAGTGAAGCAGAAGGTAGTAGGGAAAAAGCACATCCACGTAATCATAGAAGCCCAGACTGTATTTCAGATGCTTCTTTGGATGAAATTAAGTTACTGATTAAGTGTCTTCAAGTTGACTCCAAATAATGGTGACCCTGTGAGGTCTTGTTAGAAAGATCTGTTCAAATGAAGTTTGCCATTGTCTTCTTCTGAGGTGGAGAGAGTGTTATATGCTTAAGATGACCCCAGTGGGTTTCATTTCATGGATTCCAACCATGAAGCCACAAAATTCTACTCCAGCTCTGAAATTACACTTTGTCTTAGGGTGTAGAATTAATGCAGTCTGACACAATTTTGACTGTCGTGACTCAAAGCTATGGAAGCATGGGAGATGTAGTTTGGTGAAGCACTAGGAATCATTAGCAGGTAAGAATGTATACAACTACAACTTTCAGGATACCACAGCATTGAGCCTTGGCAGTTAAAATGGTGTCAAGCTGCATTCATTCTACAGTGTAGGTGTACCCTAAATTGGGAACATAGAATGGCAAATGAAGCCAAATTCTATAGCCCAGTAATTTTCATTCTATCTCTGGTGTCTAAGAGAAATCAGTCTATGAAAAGAGAGGAAAATCTCTTTCATAGAATCATAGAATAATAGAATCACAGAGTTGGAAGAGACCTCATGGGCCATCCAGTCCAACCCCCTGCCAAGAAGCAGGAACATCGCATTCAAATAACCCCCAACAGATGGCCATCCAGCCTCTGTTTAAAAGCTTCCAAAGACCACACTCTGGGGCAGAGAGTTCCACTGCTGAACGGCTCTCACAGTCAGGAAGTTCTTCCTCATGTTCAGATGGAATCTCCTCTCTTGTAGTTTGAAGCCATTGTTCCGCGTCCTAGTCTCCAGGGAAGCAGAAAACAAGCTTGCTCCCTCCTCCCTGTGGCTTCCTCTCACATATTTAATTTTATACATGGCTATCATATCCCCTCTCAGCCTTCTCTTGTTCAGGCTAAACATGCCCAGCTCCTTAAGCCATTCCTCATAGGGCTTGTTCTCCAGACCTTTTATCATTTTAGTCGCTCTCCTCTGGACACATTCCAGCTTGTCAATATCTCTCTTCAATTGTGGGGCCCAGAATTGGACACAATTCTTTATGATTTATGAGTTCATATATCCCGTTTATGATCATATGATGACTGAACAGGATGTCAGATATTATGCAGAAGCTGAATGTATCTAGAGTTTGCCCTTAGCCTAGAGCAGTGGTTCTCAACCTGTGGGTCCCCAGATGTTTTGGCCTTCAACTCCCAGAAATTGTAACAGCTGGTAAACTGGCTGGGATTTCTGGGATTTGTAGGCCAAAACACCTGGGGACCCACAGGTTTGTTTATTTATTTATTTATTTATTTATTTATTTATTTCAAGCATTTGTACCCCGCCCTTCTCAACCCCTGGGAGGGGACTCAGGGTGGCTTACATCCGGCACAATTCGATGCCACTACATATAAATAATACATACAGTAATTAATATAAAATGGTACATTAAATTAATTTAAAAATTAGTTTAAAATAAAAAGTACATTAATAAAAGGTACAATAATGTCTAGCCTTATGTAGAAACAAATTCAGCAACCACAACACAATTGGAAGCCTATCCATAATCCATTTTCCATAACATTATCATCATTGCCGGAGCCCCCGGTGGCGCAGTGGGTTAAACCCTTGTGCTGGCAGGACTGAAGACTGACAGGTCGCAGGTTCGAATCTGGGGAGAGGTGGATGAGCTCCCTCTATCAGCTCCAGCTTCTCATGCGGGGACATGAGAGAAGCCTCCCACAAGGATGATAAAAACATCAAAATCATCTGGGCGTCCCCTGGGCAATGTCCTTGCAGATGGCCAATTCTCTCACACCAGAAGCGACTTGCAGTTTCTCAAGTCACTCCTGACACAACAAAAAAAAATCATCATTGCCATTGTCAATTATCTGCCAGCTACTCAAAGACCTGGTCCCATAACCCCATTTTCAAATTCCTCCTGAAGGTGAGGAGGGATGTTGTTGACCTGATTTTGCTGGGGAGCGGGTTTCACAGGTGGGGGGCCACCACCGTGAAGGCCCTGTCCCTCATCCCCACCAAGCGTATTTGCACCAAAGGTGGGGCCGAGAGCAGGGACTCCCCAGAATATCTTAAACTTCAAGGTGGGACATAGAGGGAGATACGTTCGGACAGGTAAGCTGGGTTGGAACCATAAAGGTTGAGAATCACTGGCCTAAAGACCTCTTGGTGATCTCTCATTCATGTTGTTGTTCATTCGTTCAGTCGTCTCCGACTCTTCATGACCTCATGGACCAGGCCACGCCAGAGCTCCCTGTCGGCCGTCACCACCCCCAGCTCCTTCAATAGTCATTCATAGCGACTAATTAGAAGTCAACTTGACACCAAATACCAATGTCAAGGATTACCCTTTTTATTATGGACCACCAAAAAAAAAATCAAGAATTTGAATGTTTGTTTAAGTCAGACTTGAAAACCATCTTTGAAAACCTGGATGCAATTTCCAACAGAGATTTTATTTGTTACTACCCTTCACAATCCGCATGCACACCTATATAAGATATATGTCCACAATATCATAAACCACCCCTTAATTTCTCCCATAAAGTTTAAACACAACTTACCAGGAGCAATGAGGAAAGTTATGGAGATAATCAAGACAGCTATATAATATGTCTTCATGGTAGCCAATATTGTTGACCTCAGTTTCACTAACAAGAGAAAGAAAATGCAGCAATCGGTAAGTATACTCAGTTTCTCAAGAGGATGCATAGGCTCAAGGATCTTTCACTAACGATATCTCTACCTCTGCTTACCATATATCAATGAAGAGAATGCCACATCCACTTCGGATTTTCTTAATATATGCCACTGTGTCTCCCTGCAATTGGCGGTGTTTAAATGTTCTGGGGACTGCCTGTTCTTGACTTGTAAACCTTTGTACAAATCCTGATCATTAAACCACTTTCATGATCCTAATTAACTTCCTCTAGAGTTATTGCTTGTTGTTTATTCATTCAGTCGCTTCTGACTCTTCATGACTTCATGCACCAGGCCGCACCAGAGCTCCCTGTCAGCAATGGCCACCCCCAGCAACTTCAGAGTCCAGCCATTCACTTCAAGGAGACTATTCATCCATCTTGCCCTTGGTTGGCCCCTCTTCCTTTTTCCTTCCATTTTCCCCAGCATTATTGTCTTCTCTAAGCTTCCCTGCCTTCTCATTAAGTGGCCAAAGTACTTCATCTCTGATGAAGAGGAAGAGTTATTGTATTATGAACTTTTATTTATTTATTTTTTAGTAGTGCCCCTGGTATTATGGAAAACAGAATCCTGATTGTATAATTGAAAGGAACAACAAGAACCTTCCAGACCAATCCCCTGCCATGAGGAAGTACACAGCTAAGTATCCCTGAGAAAAGACTATACAACCACTGTTTGAAAGTCTCAAATGAAGGGAAGTTCAGCACCCATTGAGGACTCCTATTACTGTCAAACATTGCTTCTCAAGACATGCTTCATGTTTTTATTTTAAAGTAGAACCCCATATCCACAACTCTACCAAGAGTCTCAGACTTTTAACATGCTGTTCAACAGTGTTGGGACAACATCTCCCAGCTCGTATCCATTCTCACATCCAGAGCCCTACTCAGTCAGGTGGTTCCTCTTGTGTTAGGTTTGAAGAAATGCTTAGATAGGCTAAGGGGCAGGCATACGCTTGAAGCCTTGGGGCACTGACACTCCATGGATATCCCAGATTCAGAAGGTGGTGAGGAAGTTGACTTTTGCCTGGACCCTTTGTTAAACAGTGAGATGCACATAGTTTGCAGCTATCTGAAATCCATGCATAAAGGACACTGTCTGCCTCAATGAGGCCATACATTGGAAGGACAAGCTTTTTTTCACTGGTAAGGGATATGTACTGTCTCAGAGGCAGAGAAGTAAGTGAAGTAGTTCCTGGAACACTTGGTGGTAGCACAATAGCAATGCCAGTCACCCTGAGCACGAGCGGATGAGCTGACAACTGGGAGATGCCATCTGTCCCCACAGCTGTTAGGTGGTGGTGGCAGCAGCAGCAGCAGCAGGAAGAAAGGACCTGTTTCTTCGAAAAGGCCATTGCAATGCTTGTCTTCCACCCATGCAAGGCAGACTCAGCAGAGGATTTTTAAATCACTACTTGGAGAAGCCAGTAGAAGGTCTGGTCTGTGATCTGTTGGCCTATTGGTTGACCTTGAGCCAGGTATGGCCAGATCTGATGACGATTGCTCAGAAATACGTCAGCTGTCCACCTACCAACATGCAGAGTGAAAGAGTGTTAAGCCTGGCTGAAGATGTCATCACCGTGCACCGGAGTGTGTTGAACCTTGCCTCTGTGGAACAGCTGGTCTTCCAGAAGGCCAGCCTCCCCCTCCTTGGGTTTGCAGAGTAGGACCCCAACGTATAAACTTTTCAATTTTCACAAAACTAGTCATTTTTACAAGCAAGTTAGTGTCACGCTGCCAGGACAGGTCTTCTAGCTTCTCAATGTTCTACACAACAATTTTTACAAGCTGCCCCAAAGCTATGTGGTGCATGTCAGTGTCAGGCTGTTAGAAAAGCTGCTCCCATTGGTAGCTCAACCAACTACCTCATCCACTCACTCGCTCAATTTTTACAATTTTAATAAGAATCCTAGACTCTCTATTCCACCAATTGTGAAGGAGTTCTTCAATTGCGATAACACCAGTAGTGTTATAAAGTGAACTCTATACTCTAGCATCTCTACTAAACTACTACCTCTCAACATTGACATGCCCATGGCATGGGGCCATGTATATTCTACCAGTGTCTCAACTCTCATGAAACATCCTGCTACTGTGTTCCAGACTCCCACATGTTGCCCACAGCATTGTGGCACACACAGTGTTGCAGCACTAAGTCTGCACCAAGGGCAAGGTTCTGCAAAGGAGGTTTTCTCATTTACCTAACAAGGTCAGGCATGTAGCCGGGGGGGGGGGGGGGGGGGCTTTGGGGGCTCCGCCCCCCAAAAAAAATTCTCATGGTGGTCTGCGAAAAGGCCTTAAAGGTAAAGGTTGTCCCCTGACATTAAGTCCAGTCATGTCTGACTCTGGGGTGTGGTGCTCATCTCCATTTCTAAGCCGAAGAGCCAGCGTTGTCCATAGACACCTCCAAGGTCATGTGGCCAGCATGACCGCATGGTGCGTCATTACCTTCCTGCCGAAGCGGTACCTATTGATTTACTCACATTTGCATGTTTTCGAACTGCTAGGTTGGCAGAAGCCAAGGCTGATAGCAGAAGCTCACACCGCCCCCTGGAATCGAAGCTGTGACCTTTTGGTCAACAAGCTCAGCAGCTCAGTGCTTTAACCCACTGCGCCACCTGGTACATTATTTAAACTGTTATGTTTATTCATATCATGATCTGATCACCATGCTCAATATATCACATATGCATGGGGGTATTGGGGTAACGATACAAAAGTTTGCTAGGGTAGACCCTCTTTCACTCAGACTCAGCCCCCCCCATCAAACTCAGCCCCCCCCCCCCCCGAATCAAAATCCTGGCTACAAGCCTGAACAAGGTGATTGGTTGGTTGTTTGGTTGCTACTTGTTGGTTGTTGGTTGGCCTCAACCCAGATAGGGTGCCTTGCTGGCAATTGGGAGAAGTGGGCCATTTAGAAGAAAGTAGTCCTAAGGCCCGTCGCAAACTAGGTTCCTGCTGGAGAAAACCTTGCTAGCAAGTCCCTGACGTCATGAGCCTGCGCCTCTCTCCCCGCCCCTTTCTCCACCCCTTTCTCTTTGTGAGCGTGGTTTTTCCTTTGCTAGGGCAGCATTGCCCGCATTTTCTCTCAGTTGAATTCTGCCAACTGAGAGAAAATGCGGGCAATGCTACCCTAGCAAAGGAAAAAGCATGCTCGCATGGAGAAAGGGGCAGAGAAAGGGGCGGGGAGAGAGGCGGAGTCTCGTGACGTCAGGGACTTGCTAGCAAGGTTTTCTCTCGCAGGAACAGAGTTTGCGACGGGTCTTAGTAGGGTGACTTGGGAGCTTTTCCTGTTAATTCACCATTTCAGAGTCCTATGGATACAGCCCAAAGGAGTTACATACTTTGAGACAATGGCTTTTGTTTGATCTAAGAAAACTCCTCTTGAAGCTCAGAAATGGAAGACTCTATCAGTTTTGAAATGTTACCTTTATTATTGGTAACATGCCTGAAAAGGTTTGGGAAGGGCAGAAGTTACAAAATCAAACCAGAATAAACTTTGGGATCTTTGCTTGTTTACTTTTCATGCTTTGGAATTCTTTAGGTAAAAATAAACTGTTTTATATACCATGGACATTTATGTATAAACATGCCCAGCTTCTGGTTTCAAAAGGGCAGGTTTTCTGCTTCACCACTTTTCATATATCACAAAATATTTTCTAGAGTTGTCAAGACTTCTTTTTGCTGTCTCACCTCGTCGTAGGCGGAGAGACTGGCTTATATTAGGCACTTTTCCAAACAAGGGTAAAGTAGGATTTGGTTGCTGGTTTACTTCTACCTCCAGATAGGGGTAGGAAATAATTCTTTTCGAATTATTATTGTTGCTGATCAGAATTGGAAATATTGGATTGCTTGAGTATAAGGCAGCTTTCTTTGCTCCTATGCTCCCATATTTCTTACTGTACTCTCCAATTAACAATTAATTATTGCTGATTCCTTCTTTTTCATACACTTTTCTGTAACCCACTGGTGCATTCCTGATTTTGGAAGAGTGAGGCCAATTCTACACTACCATATAAATCCAAATTATCATCTTATTCTTCTTCCATTGATGGAATCTTCTGATGCATTAAAAACCCTTCAAGGGAAACAAAGAGAGCAATGGATACAGTTCCAAATGTATTATAAGAAATTCTTTATATTATTTGGTTCCCAGAATATTCAAATGCAATTTTGTTTACTTCACTGAATTTTATGGATTAAGAAATGAATAGAGATTTTGGACAACTCCAATGTGGAAAAGGTCACAAACCTTTTTTAAAAAGAGTTAAATATGTCATTTGGTTTTGTTCGGAATGCAATACATATATCCCCGAAGGACTGTGAATCTTCTTTTGCACATGATAATGGTAATTAAGGGGGGGTTTTTTGTCGAAGGCTTTCATGGCTGGTATCTCTGGGTTGTTGTAGGTTTTTTCGGGCTATATGGCCATATTCTAGAGACATTCTTTCCTGATGTTTCACCTGCATCTATGGCAAGCATCCTCAGAGGTAGTGAGGTCTGTCGGAACTAGGAAAATTGGGTTTATATATCTGTGGAATGACCAGGGTGGGACAAAGGACTCTTGTCTGTTGGAGCTAGGTGTGGATGTTTGATCACCTTGATTAGCATTTGATGGCCTGGTAATTTTATGGTGTGGCTTGTTAGTGCCTGGGGGAATCTTTTTTTTTTTTTTTTTTTTTTTGAGAGGTGATTAGCTGTCCCTGATTGTTTCCTCTGTTGTTTTGCTATTGTTTTTTTTTTCTTATGGTGACCGAAATACCTCTTTTAGATGAACTACTTCCTTTGTGACAAAAACCCATAAGCATGACTACTACCACAGAGAGATGCCAGAGCTGATTATTCTTTATTCATCTTACTATTCCATCCAAGGCAAGGAAATGAAAAAAATTATTCAAAACAGAAGATAATTTTTTATTTAGTCTCCCGTTGGTCACTTCTTTCTTTCTTCAAAAGCAGGTGTGCAATCTTGTTACTTAATCACATTAGAGCAGTGTTGAAGGCATGATTAATCCAGATCTGTCCTTCAGGAGCCTTGTGATATGGCTACTCTCTGGTTTTTCTGCAAGGAGAAAAGAGTTTATGGGAATAGATGAGAGTTTTCATATTGAACAGAGGCAGACAATGAAGAAGATAAGTGCCCCCAAAACTTTGGACTCCTATACACGTCCACTATTATTTTGGGCTGAAATATTCCAACTAGTCCCAGATTCAGTGGAGCTATTCAGACACTCTGCCTCAACTTATAACATCAATCCCTGCTCTTTCTCTCTGGTGATGTAGCCACCTTTATTGACATCAGCAAAGGTATCTGAAAATGGCACAGTGGAAAGGGGATGGTGGCATTGACCCCTGTGGATAGCAGATGGATTTTGCTTTGGAGCCACTTCTTTTTCCAACTCCAAATTATGGGTTTGCTCCAAAGTTTTGCTTAAAATACATTGTATCTGCAACACAGGATTCAAGCAAAGCTCTGGATGTGCCTGGACATCATCTGGGCACCCAGGTTTGACCTCTGGTTCAATATGAGGTTAGATGGCAGTGTAGATAAACATGGCTTCTCCCAAGCTTCAGGGAAATTTGGAACATGCCCCATATTTTCCCAATGTGCAGCAAAATTGTGTTAAGTGGTTTTGTTCCACATTAAGGTCAAGATGGTCATGCAAAGCCACAAAGCGAATTCTCCCTCTCTTCAGGGTAGATGACCCATGTAGATCATCTACCCTATACTATAACAAATATCTGTCTATAAAAGCATAGAATGGAGGTTACTAAAAGGAAGAATCAACATAAAGTTTGCTTATCCAGAATTCCAAAATCTGAATTACTCCCAAATCCAAAATTATCCACATGAGTATCTGAGAGTGACATCTTTGCTTTCTGATGCCTCAGTGTACATGCACAAAACTTTTAAGATGTTGTATTTTAAATTCCCTTACATAATGGTGTATATGAAACATAAATGAATCTTGCATTTAGCCATAGGCTCCAACTCCAAGATATCTCTGTGCCCTTCTGCTACTTTCAGGACTTTCAGTTTTACCTTATGCAGCAAACCCTTTTGTCTCCACATTTTCCAATGCGTTCCCAAGGATAATGCATGCACGTTGAGAGCCTGCATATGCCATTGGCCACCTTACAGTCCTTAGCCCTGTGAATATTGGTAGAAAACCCTACACAGGGGGAAAGGAAAATTAAAAATATCAGGGTCTTGTTAGACTATTTCAGCATAAGGGGAAAAAGCAAGGGTAAGGAAGTATCTAGTAGTATCTTTGAGACAAATATAGTTTGGCCATGGCTTTCAAGGAATCTGATGAACAAGACTGTGATGTATGAAAACTTTTTCCAAAACATGCCAGTAGAGGCACTGTTTTGCTACCATCACCCCACCCTTTCTCCACTTTCCTTTTTATAACCACAGTAATATTGGGATTCATAGTTTGGTGATATATTCTTTGGCAAAAAAAAAAAAGATAAATACACTGTAAATCCACAACTCCTTGTATTCCATAGCATTGGGATATGACAGTTAACGTGCTGTCAAATTGCATTAACTCTATCATATAGATCAGTGGTTCCCAACCTGTGGTTCGTGGACCACCAGTGATCTGCAAGAACAAAAATATGGTCCACAGCCCCAACATTACTACACTGTTGCTTCGAATAATATTCTTCCAGATATTATTCAGCTATTGTAGCACAATCCATAAAAGGAAGAAAGATGAAAATATCAAAGACAAAACATCTCAGAGTAGAAAACATAGCAACATTTGAATGTACTATACCTGATGACGCCAGGAGCATTACAAAAAATATAAAAAAACAGAAGGGCCTCATTGCTTGAAAGTTGCCTTATTTCTCAAGGCCCTAGAAGCAGAAAGAGAGCAAAGATGGGTCAGATTCTGCTATTTATTTATTAGGGAATCATTATCTTCTTACAGGGGGAGATTATGGCTACTATTGTTAGTAGCAGTAGTAGTATCCCATTTTTATCACAACTTTAAAAAAA
Source organism: Anolis sagrei (assembly GCF_037176765.1). Lineage (NCBI taxonomy): Eukaryota > Metazoa > Chordata > Lepidosauria > Squamata > Anolidae > Anolis > Anolis sagrei. The sequence continues at coordinate 11,733,323 of NC_090021.1, forward strand.
CAACTCAATTTAAAATCTACAGCAATGTTTTTCAACCTGGGGATCGGGACCCCTGCGAGGGTCGCAAGTATTTTCATGGGGAGGGTCTGTGTGGGAGGTTCAACCCAATACTATCGTTGGTGGGGTTCATAATGGTCTTTGATTGTAGGTGAACTATAAATCCCAGCAACTACAACTTCCAAATGACAAGATCTATTTTACCCAAACTCCACCAGTGTTCGCATTTGGGCATATTGAGTATTCATGCCAAGTTTGGTCCAGATCCATCATTGTTTGAGTCCACAGTGCTCTCTGGATGTAGGTGAATTATAACTCCAAAACTCAAGGTCAATGCCCACCAAACCCTTCCACTATTTTCTATTATTATTGTTGTTGTTGTTATTACAGTATATATAAAGGTAAAGGATGTCCCTTGACATTAAGTCCAGTCATGTCTGACTCTGGGGTGTGGTGCTCATCTCCATTTCTAAGCCGAAGAGCCAGCGCTGTCCGTAGACACCTCCAAGGTCATGTGGCCGGCATGACTGCATGGAGCGCCGTTATATAGAGCAAAACAAGCCAATTTGTATGACGCCAGCAGCCTTCTCTAAGCAAAGGGATCAGGTACTGTTTAGGAATAGCCAAGAATCTCATTTGCTTTTTTTTTTAAAGTATATATATTCTGCCCTTATCAGCCCTTAGCCTACCACTAGCCTTTCCACCTGTGATGATAAATTGAATTGTTTGCTGATTGTTGGTTTCAATGCCTTTTTATACATTGTTTAATGTTGCTGTTTTATTTTGTCATAGTGTTGATTTGCATTTTAACCATGCCGTTCAGGCTTGATCCCCATGTAAGCCACCCCGAGTCCCTTCAGATGCAGGTGAGGTATAAAAATAAAGTTGTTATTATTATTGTTATTATTATTATTATTACTATTATCCCTTAATATATTTATAAATGAATATATATAATGTCAGAAGGGAGCCCCCGGTGGCGCAGTGGGTTAAACTGCTGAGAGACTGAGCTTGTTGACCGAAAGGTCACAGGTTTGAATCCGGGGAGCGGCATGAGCTTCCGCTGTCAGCCCCAGCTTCTGCCAACTTAGCAGTTTGAAAGCATGCAAATGTAAGTAGATCAATAGGTACCGCTCCAGCAGGAAGGTAACTGCGCTCCATGCAGTTGTGCTGGCCAAATGACCTTGGAGGTGTCTACGGACAACGCCAGCTCTTCGTCTTAGAAATGAAGATGAGTACCAACCCCCAGTCAGACACTATTGGACTTAATGTCAGGGGAAAGCCTTTTCCTTACTAATGTCAGAGCAAAACACTGCTCTATGTACAACATGGCAAAATCAGTGTTTGCTTTTGGGATTTTTAAACAATATTTTTAAAACTTTAATGGCTAAATCCATGGATGTAGACTCTGTGGATATAGGAATCAGTTATACTACTCCTAATGACTTCTGTCTCAATTTGAGAAGTTTTATGTCTGTTCCTCCCATGACATCTGCTACCATTGAAACCTTCGGGACTTGGCTCTTAAATGCTACAAACATTCACACACCTGTGTTTCCATCCATCGATGTACCGCCTACCCAAACTTGTGAGGTTAGCTTGAGCCCAACAAAAGTAGCATTAGAGCAAAACACGTCAATTTGCATGAAGTCAGCAGTCTTCTCTAAGCAAAGGGAGCAGGTACTGTTTAGGAATAGCCAAGAACTTCATTTGCTTTTTTAAAAAAGTTTTGGAATGTGCAGAGTTCTTCATACATTGCTGAGATTTCAATATCTCAAAATGCAGGAGAACGTAAAAGTGAGTATGCAAACAAAATGAGGACTCATAGCTCGATGGCGTTATATCCGTCAAACTACAAATCCTAGCTGACAGCTTCCACGCTTCTTTGGTATAAATGTGAATAACTAGTATACCTGTGTGTGTTCAGTACTCTTGCTGAACACACATACTTACATACCAGTGTTTGCACGCTGATGGATCCAGACTCACTTGTTCTCTGATGCAAGCTGCTGAATGGAAGGAGTTCCAGTTTCCGGATTGTATCCCAGCAAGCCTTGTCCTGCTGCCAGTAACAGGGAATGGCTTCAGTGACGTTACTTGAAGGCATCCACCAACCTTGGGCACCTTGTAAAAATATCTTGTTTGCTTTCTAGGGGAGTACAAAGAAGGGAACATTTGTCTTTACTCGTACCTGTTGGAGGGAAGGGAGTATTTTCTTTGTTGGATGAAAGACAAGCTTCTCTTTTGTTTTTGATTTCATACCTGGCATCTCCCACCGTCTGAGCTATTAATTTCTTTTTGACAGTTCTTTGACAAGAAAAAATGGGTGGAGCAGAAAGTGGAAAAATAGGACTGGATGGGGAGAAAGAAGGAAAGCAGCCAGAGGCATAAACATTGCCCTGTCATGACATTAAACTTACATCTTGCTTTCTTGGACTGCTACTCTGAAAGTTAATATTATAATGAGACATCACGTGAAGTTGCATGTAAAATTGAGAACAAAGGTGGAAACAGTCCAAGCCGTGGGAGGCCAGGCTGATCCATTCTGCTCTCCCTCCAAATAATGCACACTACCGTTATTATTTGGAGCAAAGCAAGTCCAAATTGATTACAGCTATAGAGACTTGGCTTTGACAAGAATTTGGATTCAAGTATCAGGAGGCTCAGCTGTTAACCAATTAACCATACCTTGGGAAGTCTGACTTGGCTACGGTGGTCCATGCTCTGGTTACATCCCATATAGACTACTGCAATGCTCTCTATGTAGGGTTGCCTCTGAAGACTGCCCAGAAGCTTCAATTAGTCCAACGAGCGGCAGCCAGATTACTAACAGGAGCGGGGTACAGGGAGCACACTACTCCTCTGTTGCGCCAGCTCCACTGGCTGCCAATAAGCTTCCGAGCACAATTCAAAGTGCTGGTGTTGACCTATAAACCCCTAAACGACTCCAGCCCAGTTTACCTGTCCGAACAGATTCTCCCCTATGAACCATCAAGGTTGTTAAGATCTTCTGGAGGGGCCCTGCTCTCGGTCCCACCACCCATGCAATCGCGTCTGGTGGGGACGAGGGACAGGGCCTTCTCGGTGGTGGCCCCTCGGCTGTGGAACTCTCTCCCGCTGGAGATTAGATCTGCCCCTTCTCTCCTGACTTTTAGAAAGCTGGTGAAATCTTGGCTTTAGAATATGGCATTTGATGATTGAGTCAATAACTCTTGACCACACGGACGGATGGTGATGAATTGTGATTTCCTCTGACGACCTGACCTTACGTAATTATATGATTGTATTTTAATTTATTTTATGGATTAATGTATTATGAGGTTGTGATGTTTTTATACTATTGTCTATGAATCTTCTGTTGTGAACCGGCCTGAGTCCCTCTTCGGAGGTCGAGAAGACCAGGATATAAAAGCTCTAAATAATGTTGCCAATGTTAGCCGCTGTGATTCCCCTTTCGGGGGTTGAGAAGGAAGGGATCAAAATGTTGTAAATAAATAATAAATAAATTCTATGCAGAAAATTTTATTCAGGGTTCATTTGTCGTATCATTTCCATTGAAAACATTTTCTGCAGAGAAAACACATTTCCTGTGCAGAAATTTACTTTTCTCCTTTGCAACATTCTGGAGCAAAATTTATTTTATTTATTTATTTATTTGCTGCATTTGTTGACCGCCGTTCTCAGCCCTAGGGCGACTCACGGCGGTGTACAACATATAAAAACACATTTACAATAAGCAATAATCCACTAATACACAATAATAAATTACACTAAATAATCCGCTCCGACTTATCACAGAATCATAACCAAGCTCGTAAACCATATTCCGTTCCAGTTGTCATTACCAGTAGATGTAGCACTCAGTTAAATGCCTTCTCAAATAGCCACGTCTTTAGGCCCTTACGGAAAGACATAAGGGAGGGCGCCTGTCTGATGTCAACAGGGAGGGTGTTCCACAGCCGGGGGGCCACCACCGAGAAGGCCCTCTCTCTTGTCCCCGCCAGACGTGCCTGTGAAGCATGTGCTCTCTTTTTTCCGATCTTTTCTTTTCTTTTTCTTTTTTCTTTCTTTCTTTCTTTCTTTTTTTCTTTTTCTTTTTCTTTTTCTTTTTCTTTTTTTTTTTTTTTTTTGGTGCAAAACAGCTACATGCAAACTTTTTACACAATTAGTCCCAAACTATTCATATTCTGTTTTAGAATTGTTCTGTGCCCAGGGGAAAAAAATTCTGTACAGAAAATGTGATCACATAGAATAAGGCAAAAGAGACAAGACCAATAAACTGAAGCCAAGTCCTGATGGGATTGTGTGCATTGGTGGTTCCCAAGTCTAATAATGGGTAAGAAACCTGCTTTCTGGGCAGTGTTATGCCCCTGCTGAAGGAGCTGCTGCATAATTTGGCAGAACTGCTAGTTTTACCTCTTACCACCACGTGGATTTTGGCACCAGATCTGATTCAATATCCCATTATCTAGGAATGCACCATATGTGGTGTTGGTCTTAAAGATGACTCAGAATCATAGAGTCAAATAATTTTAAGAAAACACAAGGGCCATCCAGTTCACCCTCTTCTGCCCAATGAAACCTCTCCTGACAGATGGTCATAGAGTCTCTATACTCCAAGGCAGTCTATTCCACTGTCAAACAGTAAGAACGATCAAGCAGTTCTTCCTAATGTTTAGATGGAATCTCTTTTCCTTAAATTTGAACCCATTGCTCCACATCCTAGTCTCCAGAGCAGCAGAAAACAAGCTTACCCTTCCCTAATGTGACACCCTTTCAAATATTTAGACATGGCTATCATGCCACCTCTGAATCTTCTCTCCTTCAGATTAAACATATCCAGCTCCCCAAGTCATTCTTCATAAAGATTCATGGTTTTCAGAAATTTGACCATTTTGGCTGCCCTTCTCTAGCATGTTCCAGCTTATCAATATCATTCTTGAATGATTGGACCCAGAACTGGGCATAGCATCACAGGGGACATCTGACCCACACAGAATAGAAGCTATAGCTGGAGCAAGATTAAACAACACAATTCTTGACCAAATTTGACTCTAAGTACTAATTTATTTATTTATTTATTTATAATTCAAACTTATATGCCGCCACTCCCCTGGGGCTCGGAATGGCTTACAAGAACAGGCTAAAATCGAACACAATTTTAAAACAATTTAAAACAACAATATCTGAGATCAAAGGCCTGTCGAAACAGATATGTCTTACATGCCCTGCGGAAAGCTGATAGGTCCTGCAACGCACGGACTTCAGATGGAAGAGTATTCCAGAGTGATGGTGCCACTGCTGTAAAGGCTCTGCGTCTGGTTGCTGTTACTGGGAATTTCCAATAGATCTTGGTCCTCAGAACGGAGGTATCTCTGGGGTTGGTAGGGGGTGAGGCGGTCCCTCAGGTACATCGCCCCCAGTCCATGCAAAGCCTTAAAGGTGAGTACCATCACCTGTGCATTGGTTACCAATTGATCCAGTGCTCAATCGGTAACCAATGCAGCTGTAGTAAGATTGGTGGCATCTCATCGGAATTCCCGCAAGAAGCCAAGCAGCAACTTGAGCTTCCAGATCACCAACAGAGGAAGGCCAATGTAGAGGGTGTTAGAGTAGTCCAGTCTTGAGATGTCTGTAGCCTGGACCACCGTAGCTAGGTCATCCCGGAAGCTTCATTTAGTCCAACGGGCGGCAGCCATGGTATTAACAGGGGCTGGGCGCAGGGAGCATACAACTCCTCTGCTGTACCAGCTCCACTGGCTAGAGAAGGGCAGCCAAAATGGTCAAATTTCTGAAAACCATGAATCTTTATGAAGAATGACTTGGGGAGCTGGATATGTTTAATCTGAAGGAGAACAGATTCAGAGGTGGCATGATAGCCATGTCTAAATATTTGAAAGGGTGTCACATTAGGGAAGGGTAAGCTTGTTTTCTGCTGCTCTGGAGACTAGGATGTGGAGCAATGGGTTCAAATGTAAGGAAAAGAGATTCCATCTAAACATTAGGAAGAACTACTTGATCGTTCTTACTGTTTGACAGTGGAATAGACTGCCTTGGAGTATAGAGACTCTATGACCATCTGTCAGGAGAGGTTTCATTGGCTACCGATCAGCTACCGAGCCCAATTCAAAGTGCTGGTTTTGACCTTTAAAGCCCTAAACGGTTCTGGCCCTACATTCCTATCCGAACGTATCTCGGCCTATCAGCCCACCAGGACCCTAAGATCTTCAGGAGAAGCCCTTCTCTCTATCCCACCTGCTTCACAGGTGCGGCTTGTGGGAACGAGAGATAGGGCCTTTTCTGTGGTGGCCCCCCGGCTTTGGAATGCCCTCCCTACTGAACTAAGATCAGCCACCTCGCTAATGGCATTTCGGAAGAAACTAAAAACTTGGATGTTCGTGCAAGTCTTCAATTGATTTTTGATGTGATGTTGTTTGACCATGGACTAGCAATCAAGGATAACGAATTGGACTACGATTTAAACGATGAGATGTCTCGATCTGTATTGGTGGCCCAATACTATGTATGTTTTGTATGTATTCTTAATTTTAATCTATATGTTTAAATTGAATTGTATATTTTAACATGTTGTAAACCGCAATGAGTCGCCGCATAGGCTGAGATATTGGCGGTATACAAGCGTACCAAATAAATAAATAATAAATCCCTGGACAGGTAGGGGGCCAGCCGTCTATTCTGACTATACACAAGGGTTTTGCAATCAATGAAAAAATGTTTCAAAACTTATTACAAAATTAGGAGGCACTGTCACTTTGTTTCTAAAGTGTTCCTAAAGTAAAAAAAAATTACTATAATAAGAGTAACATTTTATTATATTTTTTGTTATACTAATTGCACAAGTGGGGAAACTTCAAGGGCTCCTTTCTCCCTAATTTTTACAGTTATTGGGGTGAAACTTGCTACAATGGTAGAACACAATTACCATTTTTAGCCCATCAAGTTTCAGAATGTTTCACTTATCCACAGAGTTTTGGGGAATTTTCAAAGTTTTTATAAACAACCTTTTTTAAAAAAAGACTACAAGAGCTACCTCTTTGAATTTTCTATACAATGAGACACAATAACAGGGGATCATTCCCCCTACTCCCAAATTTCAGAAATATTCACACATCTATTGACTTTCGGGGACTTTTAACAAAAACATTTTAAAATGCTACAACAGCTATCTCATTGAATGTCTCTCATATTAACCAACTAGCTGTGCCCTGCCACGCGTTGCTGTGGCCTATAGTAAAACTTATCAAAGTTGAGGTAGATATCTGGACTATTATGAAAGAGAGGTCCCTACCTATTCCTTCCCCCTTTTCCTCCCCCTTTCTCTCCTTTCTTCCTTCTCATGCTCAGTTGTTTTGCCGTTTTGTGAGTGTGTTGTTGTGTTGTTTTTCATTTTGAGTAGATATGTTTGTACCTTGTGGGTTGTGTTATGGGTATGGGAATTTTGGTTAAGTTTCGTTGGGGTTTTTTTGAGTTTTGTTCTTTTGCCGTTTTGTGAGTGTGTTGCTGTGTTGTTTTTCATTTTGAGTAGATATGTTTGTACCTTGTGGGTTGTGTTATGGGCACGGGGATTTTAGTTAAGTTTCGTTGGGGGATTTTTGAGTTTTGTTGTTTTGCTGTTTTGTGAGTGTGTTGTTGTGTTGTTTTTCATTTTGAGTAGATATGTTTGTACCTTGTGGGTTGTGTTATGGGCACGGGGATTTTAGTTAAGTTTCGTTGGGGGATTTTTGAGTTTTGTTGTTTTGCCGTTTTGTGAGTGTGTTGTTGTGTTGTTTTTCATTTTGAGTAGGTATGTTTGTACCTTGTGGGTTGTGTTATGGGCACGGGGATTTTGGTTAAGTTTCGTTGGGGGATTTTTGAGTTTTGTTGTTTTGCCATTTTGTGAGTGTGTTGTTGTGTTGTTTTTCATTTTGAGTAGATATGTTTGTACCTTGTGGGTTGTGTTATGGGCACGGGGATTTTGGTTAAGTTTCGTTGGGGTTTTTTTGAGTTTTGTTGTTTTGCCGTTTTGTGAGTGTGTTGTTGTGTTGTTTTTCATTTTGAGTACATATGTTTGTACCTTGTGGGTTGTGTTATGGGCATGGGAATTTTGGTTAAGTTTCGTTGGGGGGTTTTTGAGTTTTGTTTCCTCGTTGGATGCCCCTAACAAATTTATATATATAGATAGAACTTCCATTTAGGGATTTTTTCCCCAGCCCAGCACAGAGATTTACTCACTAGAAGTATCAGTCAGTCCTCCTCTTTGCAGATTCAACAATTTATTGGAACTCTGGTTAGCTGCTGCTACGGAGGGAGAAATCTCTCCTCTATCCTTATTGGAGCTTTCTGATACTGAGCAGAATTCTGGGAAATTTAGTTTAGGGCAGGGCCATTTAAATTCTCTAGCATAGGGCTAGAGGCGGCCCTAGGTAATTTTCAAGTATAAGCAAACAGTATTTTGCTCACACACACACACACCCCCCCCAACCAATCACTGATAATATATTTTCTGTTCGTCGTGGGAGTTCTGTGTGCCATATTTGGTTCAATTCCATCATTGGTGGAGTTCAGAATGCTCTTTGATTGTAGGTGAACTATACATCCCGGTAACTACAACTCGCATATGTCAAGGTCTATTTTCCCCCAAGAGTGCTTCAAGAGCGCCCCTGGGCAAAATCAACTATACTGCAAATGCTTACTTTGCATAATGAGTTGAGCCACCCCTGCATAGGGCTCTTTATTTGTACCCCGCCACCATCTACCCAAGGGGGACTCGGGGTGGCTAACATGAGGCCAAGCCCAAAATTACAGTACAACAAAATAAAATACAAATAAACAAATAATAGCATCAACATAAAATACATGAAATAGCAAAATATAAAATAAACATGACAGAGAAATAAAACACAGTGGGCAGACCAAATGCACAGGATAAAATTGATTATGGCCACCCAATGCATGAGAGACTTTCAAGTCACCTTAGCATCAACCAGCTTGCAGTTTCAGGGCCATGGCATTCTTGGCTGAGTATATTTATCTGTAATGCTGGAAGGTAATACACAACTCTCAGTTTAGAACCTTGACATAGGAAGAGTTCAGTTTTGATTTGCTTTATTACCAGTTTCGTAGTTTTGGAAGCAGAACAAAATACAAGTTGAATATTCCTTTTTGGAAATGCCTGGAATCAGAAGTTTTGTCTCAAGTTTGAAGTCTATGTATGTATGTATGTATGTATGTATGTATGTATGTATTTATTTATTTATTTATTTATTTGTGCATACATATTGAGATATCTTGGAGATGTGACACAAACACAACATTAATGTATGTTTCATATACATCATATAGACATAGATTTTATACACAAAAGCAAAGGTGTCATTATCTCAATCACCCATGTGAAGAATTTTTGATTCTGGAGTATTTCAGATCTCAGAATTCTAGAAAAGGAAGAATCAATGTGTAATGTATTGTCGAAGGCTTTCATGGCCAGAATCACTGGGTTGTTGTAGATTTTTTCGGGCTATATGGCCATGGTCTAGAGGCATTCTCTCCTGACGTTTCGCCTGCATCTATGGCAAGCATTCTCAGAGGTAGCGAGCTAGTGACCTCACTACCTCTGAGGATGCTTGCCATAGATGCAGGCGAAACGTCAGGAGAGAATGCCTCTAAACCATGGCCATATAGCCCGAAAAAACCTACAACAACCCAATCAATGTGTATTTCCTACAAAGCAAATGTTCCCAAATAGTACCAGAAGGGGGCACCAAGAACATCCATAGTTTGAATAGGTGACTTATGCTTTTACTTCTTCCATTTATGTCTGTACAATAACATCATTTTAGAACAATTGAAATTGATGAGAATAATTTTGAAATACTCAAAATATATTAAACCACTTGATACTCAAACAGTACAATTAAAAGCAGAAGACTTTATATAAAGCATAATCTATATTGTAAGTGGATAAAATGAGTTAGAATTCAAAGCTGCTGTGGAGGTAGGACAGAGGCAAGGCTACCTCTGAGTGTTCCTTGCCTAAGAATACTATATGAAATGTATCAGTTTAGGGTTTGCAGGCAGGGCCATGGCCAGAAAAAAAAAATTCGGTGGGGGATGAAACTCTTTTTAACAAATCATGAAGAGTAGTTCCATGACACAAAATAATTTAAATAGTATGGTTCATTCAATATTTTATAGACTTAATTAAATCAATTTTCTATTTTAGTTACAAAGTTTCAAGTCTTAAAATAACTGAAAATGACAGTTCATTGGTAATTTATAGTTACAAAAAAAAAACCCCACGACACCTGTTGGAAACACATGAAAACTGTGTCAATACACTTTGACAGAAATCAGGCTCCATTGATAAACATCAATGGACACTCAAGAGTGCAAGTCCAGGCAGTCTTTCTTGCCCCATTGTGCTTCTTATGTGTGTTTTCCAATGTTTAAGAGTTGAAAACAACCTTTTTTTTAACGACCAACTCCCCCCCCCCCCCCTTTGACTACAGCCCTGTCTGCAGGTCATTTGAAGGCTGCTGGAAGAGCACTTTGGTTTTCTCAATGTTCAGTGAGAGGCCAAGCTTTTTGATTGCTTCTGCAAAGGTGATTAGAGTGGTTTGTAAGTCTTCTTGGAATGAGCACAGACTACATTAACATCAGCATATTGGATTCTATAACATATATTGTTCTGGCCTTGGTTTTGGCTTTCAGTCTGCTGAGGTTAAATAGATTTCCACACCGGTAGGAAGCTTCCCATCAACAAGGTACAGTATCATAGCTATGAAGATGGAAAATAAGGTTGGAGAAAAATGCATCACTGTTTGATACCTGATTCCACCTTAAATGTCCTATCACATCGGTAGAATCCAAAGGAGAGCTAAACAGAGAAGAATGATTCATTTTATGGAGGGAGGGGCAAAAGAGTAAAACTGTTTCCTCTTGTTTTTCCTATTATCCCCCCCCCCTCATGTTGCCATCAAGGGGGGGGGGAACTCTCATTGATGAAACAGGAAGTGGGGGGGGGGGGTAAAACTGACCAAAATGGGGGAAGTGGTTTCCTCCTTCTATTCCCCCTTTCCCACCTTTAAAATGGATCATCCTTCTCTGTTTATCCCCCCTTTGGATTCTGACAGTGTAATGGAACTGTACCGTGTGTGTGTGTGTGTGTGTGTGTGTGAGAGAGAGAGAGAGAGAGAGAGAGAGAGAGAGAGAGAGAGAGCTGGAGTTACACGTCAAAAATGTACCAGTACTGACTTACCTACAAATTCAACTTCAAAACAAGTCTGTAGAACCTATCTTGTTTGTAACTTGGGGACTTTATGTAATCTAAAGCTAATTTGAGACATTAGAAAACTGTTAAACAGCTCCTTGAATGGCATTTGGAATTATTTTATATTTAGACAGTCTCTGATTGCAGGCCATGCCTCTTGGGTTGAAATTCCAAAATACCTAAAGGATCAAAAGTCAAAACTGGTTTGACTGGAGTTGAAGATGCCTTGTTCAATGGATTGCTGCTGTCATGTGCCTCTGTGTGATTTTGTTGCAATGCAACAAATCATGAGGATTGAGAGAGAGAGAAGGAAGGCAGGAACAAGGGAATGACCATGCTTTTCTTGTTGGTCCAGTTTGGGCACTGAAATCAAGAGCCAACACACCACTAAAGGTGAATACCAAGAATCAACAGAAAAAAATGTTCATCCAAGATTGGTCAGAAGTGCTTTTGCCCAGCTCCAGCTGGTATACTTAACTAAGGATGCATCCACACTGTAGAATGTATGCAGTTTGACACCAAGTTAATTGCTTTTAGCCTTTTCTACCCAAGAGGACTGGTTTCTCACCAACTACAACTTCCAGGATTCATAGAATCATAGAATTGTAGAGTTGGAAGAGACCTCATGGGCCATCCAGTCCAACCCCCTCCCAAGAAGCAGGAATATTGCATTCAAACCACCCCTGACAGATGACCATCCAGCCTCTGTTTAAAAGCCTCCAAAGAAGGAGCCTCCACCACACTCCGGGGCAGAGAGTTCCACTGCTGAACGGCTCTCACAGTCAGGAAGTTCTTCCTAATGTTCATATAGAATCTCCTTTCTTGTAGTTTGAAGCCATTGTTCTGTGTCTTAGTCTCCAGGGAAGCATAAAACAAGCTTGCTCCCTCATCCCTATGACTTCCTCTCACATATTTATACATGGCTATCATGTCTCCTCTCAGCCTTCTCTTCTTCAGGCTAAACATGCCCAGATTCATAACATTTATCCATGGGACTTAAAGTGGTGTCAATCTACATAAACTCTACAGTGGAGATGCACCCTAACTGGCTGATACAGCATCCCGGAATTACTTTTTTAGCTCAGAACTCAAAGAATTTGTCATCCACCATAGGTAGTGGAGAAAGATAGCCCAGAAATGTAACTTGCCCATGTCCTCATTAGAGGTACATGTTTAGAGGATAGTATTGAGATTCTTTTTGTACAACAGGACTCCTGACACAATTATTATTATTATGTTTATTTATATCCCACTTTTCCTCTCCCTAAGGAGAGGAAAAGTGACTAACATTAAAAGTATTACAATACAATTTAAAATATACAACTACTTTTTTCCCATGACATCCTAAGATGGGTTTCTTCTGTAATAAAGCACTGTGACCTTCAGAGATTCTGCTGAGCAGCACAAAGTTTACAAAAAATGAGTCTCCTATCAACCAGCTCATTATTTTGCAACTCATTATTCTATCCACTTGGGATTTCATCCTCTGAACTCATCTTCCTAGAGAACAACTCATCTGCACCATCTTCACTAACTGCTGGAGACACAGACTTATAGAATCATAGAATCAAAAAGTTGGAAGAGACCTCATGGGCCATCCAGTCCAACCCCCTGCCAAGAAGCAGGAATATTGTATTCAAATCACCCCTGACAGATGGCCATCCAGCATCTGTTTAAAAGCTTCCAAAGAAGGAGCCTCCACCACACTCTGGGGCAGAGAGTTCCACTGCTGAACAGCTCTCACAGTCAGGAAGTTCTTCCTCATGTTCATATAGAATCTCCTTTCTTGTAGTTTGAAGCCATTGTTCTGTGTCTTAGTCTCCAGGGAAGCATAAAACAAGCTTGCTCCCTCATCCCTCTGGCTTCCTCTCATTATCATTTTCAGAACTTAAAATCTCATGTTGTCTTGCAGGCCCAGAGTTCCCATGAACCACTTCCCTATTTACATTGGTTTCAGCAACAAAAACCCTAAATGGTCCAGGCCTAGACTATTTGAAAAACTGCATCTCCACATACAAAACAACATAAGCACTTCAGTTTGCAAAGGAGGCCCTGCTCTCGGTCCCACCCCCATGTCAAGTGCGGTTGGTGGGAATGACAGAGAGGATCTTCTCCATGGCCACGCTTCATCTCTGGAACTCCTTCCCTAAAAAAATAAAAGTGGCCCCCTCTCTCTGGTCCTTCAAAAAGCTTTTAAAGATCTATCTATTCAATCTAGCTTATGGAGAGGAGGGGGATTAATAGACGTTTCCATATCTCCTCACCTTGATCTATCTCAGCCTGCTGGATATAGTATACTATTTTATGATTTTAATGTATTGTGTTTAATTCGTATTACTCTTTGTGTGTATATTATTTTTACTTAATTTAATCCTCGGCTAATTTTGTTAGTTTTATAAGTTATATTGAGATTATTTTATTCATAGAATCATAGAATCAAAGAGTTGGAAGAGGCCTCATGGGCCATCCAGTCCAACCCCATTCTGCCAAGAAGCAGGAATATTGCATTCAAATCACCCCCGACAGATGGCTATCCAGCCTCTGTTTAAAAGCTTCCAAAGAAGGAGCCTCCACCACACTCCGGGGCAGAGAGTTCCACTGCTGAACGGCTCTCACAGTCAGGAAGTCCTTCCTCGTGTTCAGATGGAATCTCCTCTCTTGTAGTTTGAAGCCATTGTTCCGCGTCCTAGTCTCCAAGGAAGCAGAAAACAAGCTTGCTCCCTCCTCCCTGTGGCTTCCTTGTTTATGTCTTGGTTGCTATGTGTCTGTTCTTGGCGTTGAATCTTTGCCATTTTCGTTATACCCTGGAAACCGCCCTAAGTCCCTTCGGGGAGAGAGGGCAGGTTCTAAATAAAGTATTCTTGTTGTTATTGTTATTAAATTTAAATGTTAAAAATTCTTGCTTGAGCTTGTAAGGATGAAATAGAGACATTTTCAAGATAAGTTAGCAGGATAATTACAATGTTTTCTGATTTGCAGTTCCTTCATTTGTGTGTGTACATGCATGTCTCCTCGTTACCTGTCAACTTATAGTGATTCCATGGATTTTATAGAGCTGTCTTTGGCAAGGAATATTCAGAAGTGCTTTAGCATTGCTTTCCTCTGATATTCCTTAATGTTGTCCCACCAAAGTACTAAACTAGATCACATGGAATTGGATGCCTTCAGGCCATGCCGAGCTATAAAATGACTCACCTCCTCTCCAGTAAAACATACAGCTTAAATGTAGAATGGCTTGGGCACCCAAAGAATATGTTTTTATATGAAAGAGGCCTGCATTTAGTATTGATACGTATATGGGAACTGTTTTGTTTAAACTAGATTGTCCTTGATCATACCTCTCCAAACACCAAGTATGTCTGAGTCTGCTGTACAAGTTTAAGCAGATGGAACTTCCAGGAAGCCATTCTCCCAAATAAATTGGCACAATGCTTCCTGCAAAGTTTAACTTTAAAAAAAAGTTCAATAAAGATTGGCACTGGATAGCATAGATGCTGTAACTCCAGATGGAAAAATTGACGTGGCAATTTTCATTTGTAACATGGAAATACTTGACCTGGGAGGCTTGAAAGCTGGAATTTATCTCCAGTTTGAATATTAACTTGAATATCGTGTCTTTTCACTTACAATATCTAAGATGGGAAGAGTGTCTTTTCTTCTGGTCTTCAATTGCCATCACCTTCTTTAACGAACCTTGCCTGGTTATACAGTGTGAGCTTTTCATCCTCTGAAGAACTATTAAAGAAATGTTCCTTGAAATGCATTGTACAATAAAACCAGGCATAGTGCAAATGAAAATTGTGTGTCACTCCATTTTGTGTGTGTTGGAAAGAAGCAGGGGAGTTTTAGTTTATGTTTTTATTGCAATTAGATTATCCTCCATTCTTCTTCTTCTTCTTCTTAGGCGATCCCTCGTTGGACGAGTAAGATGATCTTCCTTGTGGATTCGTAGGTGGCTGTGGAGCCCTCTTCTTGACCCGCATCTTCTCCCACAGTGAAGGGGTTGGCTTGAGGCGCCTTCCTCCTGGCACATTTCTCTCTTTTACCCTCCACTTGTGGCTCCTCAAATTCTGCAGCACTGCTGGTCACAGCTGACCTCCAGCTAGAGCACTCAAGGACCAGGGCTTCCCAGTTCTCAGTGTGTATGCCAGAGATTTTAATGTTGGCTTTGAGGCCAACCTCCATTACACCATTGATGACATAAATCTACAACTCTAAGGTCAAACTAATTCAGTCCTAAAGCTATAGGAAGGAGATAGCAGGATGTAGTACAACATTTTTCAGCCTGTTTACCCTAGAGAAACACTTGGGATAATTTCTCAAGAATTCCTTTATGAAAATTATTATATGAAGCAATCATGATCCCTGTGTTTCTCAAAAGGCCACTAGAAGTGCATTCAGTTATGATTGAATCCAATTACAAAATTTCAGAACATATTGTCCTTTGTGATTTTCTGAACACTTGTTCAATTGCCTTTATGTTATGATAACAATCACACTCCAAAGATCAGATATCAAAGTGTACAGATGGTACACCATGTCTTCAGAGAGGGACACAATTCCAGCATTTATACCATCATCTTCCTTGTATTGAGAATATTAGACACCAGGATTAGTATGACATAAGCCCTGTAATTGGAAAGCATTGAATCTCAATCTTCAGAACATTTAGTCTTTCCCTTTTGTGGTATTGCTTTAGCAACTTTCAACAATGCACATAAGAAGTCTTTCAATTGCTGTGCTTTCATGGATGATCTTGTCTTCTCCAGTTGAGGAAATATCAAAATAGAGGGAAAGGCCTTTTGTTTTCTATCAGCCCGACATAAAGTGTCATAACCATTTAAATGGTAGAGACTTTATTTAAGAAGATTTGTGTTTTCCATTTCCATAGTTTTTAGCAACATGCTCCACCAGTCTTTTCCCACTAAGCTTGTGTTTTTTATTTGCTTAAGCTAACATGGCAACATAAAAACCATGGAAGGCCTTTAACCATAGATCTTATCTCAAATCCTATTGAAATCATGCACATTTGTAAATTCACACACACACATGGTTGTAGTATTTTAGTCATTTGTGAAATGCACTTATTCAATTGATGGTTGTGTAAGAGCAGCTCCAAGAGGACCTCTTGACACAGCCCCTGGAGATGTGCCATTTCTCTGGCAGTTGCTGGTGAAAGGGCAGGTGCGTGGGGTGCCTTGTGGTGCCCCACACGTCCTCCCTCATTCCCCCATCACATGTTGGTGCCCTGTTCCTGTCCCCATTATATGGGTGAAAGGGTGGCAGTGCGCATTGCCATGTTGACCTTTCCCCCGTCAGATGGAGGAAAGGGCAACAAAATGTGGGTAGCTCCATCAGAACTGCCCAAAATATACTTTTCTCTCTGTGCTGGCACATGAAGCATCTTGCAAGTCTTCCCCTCACTTCAGGAGGAATGGTGGTGGGGCCAAACCAGCATCATCTGATGGCACTCAGCACAAGAAATCATTTATTGCACATTCATTCCTGCAATATTGCAATTCATTCATGAGCCAGAACTGTGAAACAACCATGTAGCTCTGCAAGGTGAGACTTTAAATCTTTTCATGAACAGACATGAGCAGACACAAAGTGACATTACAACTTGGTTTTATTTTAGCCAAAGGGCAAGCATATGTTCTTAATGCGAGGTGCTCCTGATTACCACCATGGACAGATCCAATAAATGTTGGATATATTGCTGAAATGTGGTCATGCTCCTGTTGTTTACTTCTTGCTAAAATAAAAAGAAGATTGATATATTATGTTTTCATGAATGACAAAGTACGATGTTTCACAATAATTCTGCTTGATTTATCTAAGCAATCCAGCCAGGGACAGCTGGTACTTTCCATGTTAATGAGTCGGTGAATCAACTTTGGGTTTTAGACCTATCAAGGCCCTACCTAAAATACTAAACATGTTGGAAGGACAGAGTTTACCGCCTTGAATCATATTCTTCAAACTCTTGGATGGATTTGCCACTCCTTTACATGGAAGCTGCATGTTGACCTTGAATACAACCCTTAAATCCAGTTACACAAATACACAAGTAGAGTCAGGCTGAGCACAAAAGGAAACCTGGTAAAAATATCAACACCAACTTTTGGGAGAATATGTATGAGGAGAGAGCTAGATTTCTAGGCAAATATAACCAGAAGCTGATAAGCAACAGCTAGAATCATAGAAGCATAGAATCATAGAATCAAAGAGTTGGAAGAGACCTCATGGGCCATCCAGTCCAACTCCATTCTGCCAAGAAGCAGGAATATTGCATTCAAAACACCCCTGACAGATGGCCATCCAGCCTCTGTTTAAAAGCTTCCAAAGAAGGAGCCTCCACCACACTCCGGGGTGGGATACCACAAACCTGTTGAGATAGTTCATATTTTTAAGAAACATATTTTTTGTCCAGTGTTTCATAGAGAATATTCAAAATGTTTACAACATGGTAAGAAAAATGTTTTCAAAGAGTAGAAAAGAACGACAAGAAAATCCTCAACTGATAAGAATTGGCTCATGGCATTTTGTGTAGAAAATCGCATTTTCTGTATAAAGACATGCTATTTTGTGTGCAGAAAATGCTATCTTCTGCACAGATAAAACCTTTTCCTCTGCAAAACAACCCCATGTGAATTTAATGAAAAAATAGTTCCAAACAGTGAATACATTTTGAAAATTATATAGTTCTCAAATATTTTCTCACAGCAGGTAGAAAAATTGTGAGAGCTCTGAGAGTGCAGCAATTTTTTGAATGAACCAGAGTGTTTGATGATCTGGACATTCTTAGGAATACAAAGATCCTTGTATATAAAGCTATTGTCCTTCCAACCCTATTATATGCCTGTGAAACATGGACCGTCCACAAACATCTCTCTCAACTTATATTATTTATTATTTATTTCAGGCATTTATACCCCATCCTTCTCGACCTCCGAGGAAGGACTCAGAATGGCTTCCAAATTTTTCAACACCGATGGAATTGAAAAATTCCATCGGTGTTGCTGCTGAAAAATCTGGCAAATCTCTTAGGAAGATAGGTGGACAAATGTCAGCATTCTGGAAGAAGCAAAGACCACTAGCAATGAAACGATGGTTCTCCACCATCTGGAAATGTATGTCCTCACTACGAAAAATCATGCAGATCCAGAATAGGTCTCTACAGTCTTTTGTGGATCCACCACTGAGATGCTACACTTGGAAGGCAAGCATGGCCATGAGTCATAGACCATGCTGATCTCGTCTGGCCCAAGGATTGAATTCAATTCCAGATACATTCTCAATGCATTCCAGGGGATTGGCCACAAAAAGTCAGTGCTAAAACCGCCAGCAGATTCTGTTAGTGCTACTAATAAAGCTTTAGAAATATCAACTTTTCAGAATGGAGAAAAATACAAAAGCTGGGAAACATGGTGCAGAAGGATAGATTGCCATTCAGGGAAGGCTGGTTTCAAACTCACACCCTAATCTCCTCTCCCTACTCTGGCTTATTACACATATAGCAATAACTACCATGAGTGGATGGTTCCCTTAGTTGGTATCTCACATAAACTAAAATTGTATCCAACAGCAGAGAAAAATCAAGTCTGGGTTTCAGGCCACATGCAATCTGCAGGTTCTGTATCCAGCTTCAGGTCTTGTTTGCTCTTATTTCTGATCATGAATCAGTGATTAGAGATAAGAGCGTATTGGAACACATCACTTTGTGACTATATGTTTGGTTTGCAGGCATTATTCCTTTGGAAAAATCTTCACACACACCCGTGTGTGTGGTCCATGGGATTCTGTTATACTGCAGATGCAATATATGCTACACATGCTCTTCATGACCATACCTCGTGAAGGTGATCTGGCCAGGGTGGTCCATGCCGTAGTCACCTCCAGATTGGACTACTGTAATGTGCTCTATGTGGGGCTGCCCTTGAAAACGGCTCAGAAATTTCAGTTGGTCCAACGGGCGGCGGCCAGATTATTAACTGGCGCTCTTTATAGGGAGCGGTCAACCCTCCTGTTTAAGGAGCTCCACTGGCTGCCATTCATTTTCCAGTCCCAATTCAAGATGCAGGTTCTTACCTACAAAGCCCTGAACAGTTTGGGACCTGCCTACCTGCGTGACTGCATTTCTGTGTATGAACCCACACGATCTCTTCGTTCATCTGGAGAGGCCCTCCTTGCGCTCCCACCTCCATCGCAGGCGTGATTGGTGGGGATGAGGGAGAGGGCCTTCTCAGTGGTGGCCCCTTGACTCTGAAATTCACTTCCCAAGGACATCAGGCATGCCCCAACACTGGCAGTCTTTAGGAGGAGCCTGAAAACGTGGTTGTTCCAGTGTGCCTTCCCAGAATAATGAATTCTCAGCATTGTGCCCTCCAAATGCACTTTACCTTGATTTAGGATTGTTGTACACTCCCACTAACTCCCCATCTCTCCTACCTTATTCATGCCTAGCAATATTTTTAACTTTAATTACATTTGGCCCAACCATTGCTTTTTTTGTTATGAGTTTTATTTAATCTGTTTTACTGTTGTTGTTATTGATTGTATTGATGTATTGTGGGTTCGGCCTCATGTAAGCCACACCGAGTCCCTTGGGGAGATGGTAGCAGGGTATAAATAAAGTTTAATAATAATAATAATAATAATAATAATAATAATAATAAAGCAAGAGTGAGGGGTCTTTTTCATTCTAGGGAAGGAATTCCACCCCAGAAGACAAAATATAGTTTGGGGAGAATCATGGGAGCACTGGGAACAAAGATCCAATAGACTACTAGTCAGTCAAAAGGCTGAACACGGTATAGGGTTACAACCTGTGCTGGATGGGGTTACACTCCCCCTGAAGGTGCAGGTGCACAGCTTCAGAGTGACCCTGGATTTACCACTGAGCCTGGAACCCCAATTCTCGGTGGTGGCCAGGGGAGCTTTTGCACAATTAGAACTTGTGTACCATCTGCGCCCGTATCTTGGGAAATCTGACTTAGCCATAGTGGTCCATGCTCTGGTTACATTCCATATATATTACTGCAATGCACTGTACATGGGGTTGCCTTTGAAGACTGTTTGGAAGCTTCGACTGGTCCAACAGGCACCAGCACAGTTGCTCACTGGAGTGGCATACAGGGAGCATACTCTCCCCCTGTTGCGTCAGTTCCACAGGCTGCAAATATGCTAACTGAGCAGAATTCAAAGTGCTGGCTTTAGCATATAAAGCCCTAAACAGTTCCAGCCCAGCCTACCTCCCCCTATGTACCATCTTGGAGAGTGAGATTGTCTGGGGATGCCCTGCTCTGTCCCACTTTCTTTGCAAGCTTGGCTGGTGAAAATGGGAGTCAGGGCCTTCTCAGTGGTGGCCCCTCGGTTGTGGAACTCCCTCCCTAGTGATATCAGGGCAGCCCCTTCCCTCCTAGTGTTCAGAAGGAGAGTCAAAACCTGGCTCTGGGAGAAGGCTTTTGAAAAACAGAGCAGTGCAGGAATGTTAATATGGAAAATGTGCAATATAACTAAGGAATGCCCTTAGACTCTGACTCTGGATAGTGTGATTCATTGAAATGTATTTTAATTATGTAAATTGTGTTTTTAAATCTTATGTGTTTAGATGATATTGTATGTTCCAAGACAGTATGGAGGTGCGATCGTAATCTGCCTTGAGTCCCCCAGGGATAGAGAAAGGCAGGATATAAATAAGGTAAATAAACAATACTATCTCTGAGGACTGGTTTCTGATCAGATCAAATAGAAAAAGAAAAGTTTAAGTTGGATATAGAACCTGCATGTTGCATCTGATCTGAAGATTTGAGTTTCTTCATCCTGTTCAGTGCATCTTTTCTTTTTGCAGGGCATCAACCAAGCCTGTTGTATATTACATCTGCACCATGGGTATACATTTTTTAAAAAACACCCTGGCAAAATCATTCATTACATTCCTTTTTTTGCCTGGGTTCTTGTCTCTCACCGGCAGCAGGGAACCTTTTTGTTACACCTTCCAATGTTCTTGTAACTTTTGGGGCATTTGTTTTTGGTACATTTTCCTTTGGCAGACCGGCACTCCTTGGCGTTATCTATTTTAGAAAGTCCTGTGAACGCAGAAAAACAAAATGGAGCAGAATTGAGCAGGTTAGTTTGCAACTTCAGCATAAAGTAGAATTTCCCATTCCTTTTTAGCAGGAGTGAAGGCTTACAACTATCCAACAAAACTCCTGGAAAGACTTCTGTCCTAAGACAAGAATGAAGAATAATTTACTCTCATAGAATCATAGAATCAAAGAGTTGGAAGAGACCTCATGGGCCATCCAGTCCAACCCCCTGCCAAGAAGCAGGAATATTAGATTCAAATCACCCCTGACAGATGGCCATCCAGCCTCTGTTTAAAAGCTTCCAAAGAAGGAGCCTCCACCACACACCGGGGCAGAGAGTTCCACTGCTGAACGGCTCTCACAGTCAGGAAGTTCTTCCTCGTGTTCAGATGGAATCTCCTCTCTTGTAGTTTGAAGCCATTGTTCCACGTCCTAGTCTCCAAGGAAGCAGAAAACAAGCTTGCTCCCTCCTCCCTGTGGCTTCCTCTCACATATTTATACATGGCTATCATATCCCCTCTCAGCCTTCTCTTCTTCAGGCTAAACATGCCCAGCTCCTTAAACATGCCCAGCTCATTAAAGATAATGAGGTACAAATACTATCAAACCTACTATTAAGATTAAAACACAACAATGCTTATCTACACAAGTTCAAAAACTACTAAGAATGGAAATATGACCGTAATAGAATCTGAAATATAGAGACTTTGTTTTTGTTTTAAAATATTCTCATGTATTTTATTTTGTGTGTTCTTCTAATTTGTGTTTTCCACATTTATGAAATGTAGCAACATTATTTGTATCCTTTTTTTAAAAAAAAAGTTAATTATACTTTAGGTCACTAATTAAAGACCTTTGTCAAAATATGTGATGTTTGGTTATTAGGAGTATGCAATTAGACAAAAACCCGTGCTGTTTTTGGTGCCCGGTTTTCTGCTGCCCCTCTGTTCTGTTTTTAGAGAACTTCCCAAATTTGGGAAGGGATTCTGTTTTCATGCTGTGTGTGCTTTGAATGAAATTTTCCTGCTTCTTGGCAGGGGGTTGGACTGGATGGCCCACAAGGACTCTTCCAACTCTATGATTTTATGAAGATTCGGTCCATTGGCACCAATGGGTAAACTTTAGAGACACATTTCTCTGTCATGTTTACATCTATCAGCATGAAATTCACCTCACTTTTAGGACACATTTACAACTGCAAGCCTGCTAAGTTTCAGAACATTTCATTAATCCACTAATTTTTTGGATTTTTAAAAAATGTTACCATAACATTTATATATATATATATACACACACACACACACATATACTACAAGAGGGGGTTCTGGGAATTGAAGACCCAAGCACACGCCAAAGTTTTCGCCAAAAGAATATCATAAAGTAGGTGGTGAATAGGCATCCCACATTGTTATTTGTTTTCTCCTGGTTCATAGTTTTGATCCTTTGACGTTATAACTGGAACTTACTAATTTGTTCAGTGATTCACCTTTTTACATTGAATGAATAAATTATGTTATATGGGAGTCAGGGACAAAAACCCCAGAAACATGGAAAATATTTTGTCCTTCCGCTGTTTCAGCTGTTTTAACATATCCCAGTGAGTCTCTCCTACTACTCCTTTCCACCTTTATTTTCAGTTTACTTCAACTGCTGCAAATCAAGCTCAAGATGGAAAAGTAGATTGAACTCTATGAATTCAGAAGTGAAGAGAGGAGAAAAAAGGAGAGGAAACTGGAATCTAGACCAGTGTTTCTCAACCTGGGGGTCGGGACCCCTGGAGGGGTCGCAAGGGGGTGTCAGAGGGGTCGCCAAAGACCATCAGAAAACAGTATATTCTGTTGGTCATGGGGGTTCTGTGTGGGAAGTTTAACCCAATTCAATCATTGGTAGGGTTCAGAATGCTCTTTGATGGTAGGTGAACTATAAATCCCAGCAACTACAACTCCCAAATGTCAAGGTCTGTTTCCCCCCAAACTCCACCAGTGTTCTCATTTGGGCATACTGGGAAGACGTGCCAAGTTTGGTCCAGATCTATCGTTGTTTGAGTCCACAGTGCTCTCTGGATGTAGGTGAACTACAACTCCCAAACTCAAGGTCAATGCCCACCAAACCCTTCCAGTATTTTCTGTTGGTCATCGGAGTTTTGTGTGCCAAGTTTCGTTTAATTCCATCATTAGTGGAGTTCAGAATGCTCCTTGATTGTAGGTGAACTATAAATCCCAGCAACTACAACTCCCACAGGATAAAATCAATCCCCCCACCACCAACCTCACCAGTATTCAAATTTGGACGTATTGGGTATTTGTGCCAAATTTGGTCCAGTGAATGAACATACATCCTACACACCAGATATTTACATTACAGCAAAATGACACTTATGAAGCAGCAACAAAAATAATTTTATGATTGGGGGGTCACCATAACACGAGGAAGTTTATTAAGGGGTCATGGCATTAGGAAGGTTGAGAACCACTGATCTAGACAAAGGCAAAAGCAAATGCAAACTGTTACAACCTTTCTTAGCTTGTATGCTCTTCTTCTTCATTAATGACTTTTGCCATCTAGATGGCACTCTGATGTTGCTTGAACACCACCACCCAAGCCTCCATATCCTAGTTTTCATTTGTGAAATTTTAAGGTTATGGAAATGGCGAGTGAAGGTTTACTTCCTGGATTGGAGGCTTCATTTTGGCATCTCTGGGTACCTTGAGGTGAATCTCCAAGCAAGAATACAAAGAAAGAGGCAAGCAATGTGTGGAAAGAAAATGCCCATAAATCCTGTACTACAAGAGTTTGCCTTCCCCAATTCTTCTAATATTTAATAGCTTTAGTATATGCAAGCATTGTCTCTTTTATAGTAAGTCTATACTTTTTTGTGCTGGAACAGGTATTCTTCAATGACAGAACACATGTTTTACAATTTCAATCCCTGACATCTATGGTTTCAAGATTCCTGATAGTTTCATTTGAGGAAAATCATCTCTTTTGCACTGGTCTAGAAGGACCAATGGAGCCCCCGGTGGCGCAGTGGGTTAAAGCACTGAGCTGCTGAGCTTGTTGATTGAAAGGTCGCAGGTTCGATTCCGGGGAGCGGCGTGAGCTTCCGCTGTCAGCCCTAGCTTCTGCCAACCTAGCAGTTCGAAAACATGCAAATGTGAGTAGATCAATAGGTACCGCTCAGGCGGGAAGGTAATGCCGCTCCATGCAGTCATGCCGGCCACATGACCTTGGAGGTGTCTACAGACAACGCTGGCTCTTCAGCTTAGAAATTGAGATGAGCACCACACCCCAGAGTCAGACATGACCTATATATTACACAATGCAACTTTACATCTGAAACTCTATCATTTAAACACACATAAAGATGGATCAGAACTGGGATGTCAAGAAGACAGCCCTGAGTTGCCTTCAGGCTGAAATGGGCAGGATACAAGTGACGTAAATAAATAAATAAATAAATAAATAAATAAGACTGTTTTTTTTTCAGCTTTCTGATGGAATACATAAAAAAGAAAATCTTAAAGATTTCAACAACTTTGTGGTTCTTTGCAGTTCTGTGATGAGCTAATTAAATTTCTATAAACCTGATGCACATGTCCAGACCCTATTGGTTCCTACTTTCCGACTTCAGTCTTATCTCTATAATTCATTAGCATTCATTCCCCTCTCATTCCTCTCATTCCAGTATTCTCCAGCTATCAAAACTAGACCTCAGCATAGCTGGCAAACTCTTATTATATACACTATGGGGTCTACATATTGCACATATTACCTGGAACAACCAGCAGCATCAGGCACAGGAACCCAAAGACAAGGTACATGAGTCTCATGGTTGAAGATTCAAATGACACTTTCCACCACTAGAGAAGAAGACAGTCTGAAACAAGGAGGGGATGCAATACAGAGCTATTTAAAGGTTTCTGGAAACCATTGCAAGCCAAGATGTTGCAAAAGGGGAAAAACACTAGTTTTGGAAATAATTGTTCCTCGAGGTCGTAATTTGAAACAGCTTCAAAGGTAAATAATTACTCATATCCTTCCTCCAGTTTCATTAAGGTCTATCCTTTGTAAGGGGATCCACAAAGCGATATCCACACATGCACAGACCTATCCTGTATTTAAATAACAACTAAAGTGGGGCTAGGTAAAGGTAAAGGTAGTCCCCTGACATTAAGTCCAGTCATGTCTGACTCTGGGGTGTGGTGCTCATCTCCATTTCTAAGCCGAAGAGCCAGCGTTGTCCGTAGACACCTCCAAGGTCATGTGGCCGGCATGACTGCATGGAACGCCGTTACCTTCCCGCCGGAGCGGTACCTATTGATCTACTCACATTTGCATGTTTTCGAACTGCTAGGTTGGCAGAAGCTAGAGCTGACAGCAGAAGCTCACACCGCTCCCCGGAATCGAACCTGCGACCTTTCGATCAACAAGCTCAGCAGCTCAGTGTTTTAACCCACTGCGCCACCAGGGGGCTCCAAAGTGGGGTTACATGACCCCCCAAAAAAACCATATTTGGAGCTCCTGGAAGTGCTCCTAGATCCATCTGTCCAAATGTCAGCTCAGATCAGCATTGGCCAAAATCCCAGCTGCAATTCATTGTAGTTTCAAAAGTCCTAAAGATGGTCAAAACATCAGGAGATAATGCTTCTGGAACATGGCCATACAGCCCAGAAAACTCACAGCAACCCAGTGATTCCACCATGAAAGGCTTCAACAACACATGCCTTCTATTCCATCCTCCAAGTCATTTAAAAAACCTTGATAGCACTTAATAATAATAATAATAATAATAATAATAATAATTGCAGTTGCAAAAGACCTCAGTCAGCATTTGGAAACAATAAACGTTGACAAAATCATGATCTGTCAACTACAAAAGGCCACCTGCGTGCATCATTCTAAAATCTGCGTTTTTCCACCTACGTCAGGCTAGGCGACTGGCTCCCTTCCTATCTAGGAACGACCTGGCTACGGTGATCCAGGCGACCGTGAATTCGAGGCTTGACTACTGTAACGCCCTCTACATTGGCCTTCCTTTGTCAGTGATCTGGAAACTGAAGCTGGTGCAAAATACGACAGCTCGTCTTCTCGCCGGGGTGCCGGCGAGGTGTCGTATCACCCCAATTCTCCAACAGCTGCACTGGCTACCGATTGGGTACCGGATTACTTTCAAGGTGCTGGTATTAACCTTTAAGGCCTTATATGGTCTGGGGCCGGCGTACCTGAGGGCCCACTTATCCCCTACCAACCCCAGAGATTACTCCGGTCTGAAGACCAAAATCTGCTTGAAGTCCCCAACATCTGGACTTATCATCTGTCCTCGACTAGGCAGAGAGCCTTCTCGATTGTAGCCCCTTATTTATGGAATGCCTTGCCAGTTGAAACCTGATCTATCCGAAAGCTACTTGCTTTTCGGAAAGCCTGTAAAACCTTTCTCTTCCAACAAGCTTTCGATGGGTGAATAATTCGGGACTATGTCTGTTCTTGTTTTTATTGTATTTTAAAGTTAATTGTATTGTTTTAATTTACTGCTGTAAACCGCTCCGAGCCAAATTGGGAGTAGCAGTATACAAGTCAAATAAATAAATAAATAAAAATACATTACACAGTCCTAGACACTTGGGAAGTGTTCGACTTGTGATTTCATGATACGAAAACCAGCATATAGCTCTTGTTTGCTGTGACATACTGTGTTTTTGTGTCAGTCAAATAACTTTATTCTTATATCCGGCTGCCATCTCCTCAAAGGGACTCTGAGCTGCTTATCAATGGTACAAGGTGCCTAAAAACAAACATAAAAGTAAACACAATATAAAATACAATAAAATAAAACATGCTCATGCTCAGGATACAACCCCCTTCTGACATTGCACTGGTCACTTCCCTCCAGGATGAAGAGGAGCCATTAGTAAGTACGAAGTGGTCCTCCAATTCCCAATCCACCTAACAGTAGCAATGTTTTATTACATTCATTAATCATAAAGGCCACTTTTAAGCTCTCTCGCCACTAATGGGAATACCACCAATGTTAGAATTTCAGTCTTAGATTTTTCCATTACGATACATGTCACCATCAAGGTACATGTGCCTCCAATTTATTCTAAAATGGGCAACTAAGAGATTTGGATACAGAAATGGAAGTCTACAGAAGTCGACAGCTCCTAACGCATTTTGTCAATTGAACTAGCCAAGAGATCTGATGTTGATTTTTTGTCTGCTCTAACAGGCACAATTTTGGTAGTCTGTCATTTACCATGGCCAGGGGCGGCTCAACTATTACGCAAAGTAAGCATTTGCAGTACACTTGATTTTGCCATGGGGCGCTCTTGAGGCGCTCTTGGGGGAAAATAGACCTTGACATATGTGAGTTGTAGTTACTGGGATGTATAGTTCACCTTCAATCAAAGAGTATTCTGAACTCCACCAATAATGGAATTGAACCAAATATGGCTCACAGAACTCCCACGACAAACAGAAAATATATATCAGTGATTGGTTTGGGGGGGGGGGGCAAAATACTGTTTGCTTACCATTGAAAATGACCTAGAGCCGCCTCTGACCATGGAGTTCAATTTTACCCAGTAGTTGTATGCTCTAATCTTGGATAAGCCATCAATTGTATATACTCCCAATTCTGCTCTTACTGCGGCACCTGGGGTCCTTTTTTCCACTCCCAGAAAACTCTGCAGGTACTGTGATTGAGATTGCTCTAATAATGGTGCCTGTTTTAGGCCTCAAACTTCATCTCCATATAAGAACATGGGGTGGGGGGGGGGGGGGTAACCTTAGCCTTATATACTTTAAGAAGTGGGTCTAAAGATCCTGGTTGGCTATGATTTGTTAATTTAAGCAGTAGATTTGCACGTACTCTCGTTCTGGCTGAGCTCCTTTGATGCTGTTCAATGAGACAATATTAAAGACTGTTTCTAAAAACCCTAATTATTAAATCTTTCCATTACCAGATATGAAGAGGCACAAAGTGATATTATAGCACCATCGTTTACTGTTATCATTGTTCTCAAACAGGCACCCCACCCCACTGATTTATAGCTCACCAAGGACACTTAAGCCAAATAAGATGAATTATTTATTTTCCTTTTTCCACTAGGTCTCCATGACCCTCTGTAATGGAACAACAGCATCAGATGTTCCTCATTTCGCTCCATCTCTCTGTCTCTGTCCCCCCACCCTCTCTCTATATATATGGTAAACCTTTCCCCTTGACATTATGTCTAGTCAAGTCCAACTCTGGGGGGTGGTGCTCATCTCCATTTATAAGCCGAAGAGCTGGCATTGTCCGTAGATGTCTCCTAGGTCATGTGGCCAGTATGACTGCATGGAGTACCATTACTCTACTCACATTTAATATACTCACATTTGCATGTTTTCGAACTACTAGGTTGGCAGAAGTTGGGGCTGAGGACAGGAGCTCACCCATCCATGGATTCGAACCACCAACCTTCTGATGAGCAAGTTCTGCAGCTTAGAGGTTTAACCCACCATGCCATGATTTATATTAGAACATATACTGAGCAAATCTACAGCAGCCAGTCTCTTGCAAAAGCAAAAGCTCCCCAACCTTTTAATGATTTCTGCCAGAGTCAGCCACAGGGTCATCACCTTCCCTTCATCCCACAGAGAGATTTCCTGGACTCTCAGGGGTGGGTTAATCCTTAAACAAAGGTAACCATCATGGACTCATTGTGTGTGTGTGTGTGTGTACATCTCAGCAGGTTTATGTGCACACATTGAATTCCCTATTTGACATCCAAAGCTTGGTTACAGGAGATCAAGATAAAAACCAGCAAAAGCTATCATATTTGTATGTATTCTTCATGACTTTCCACAGAACTTTTATCTCTCTGTACAGTATATCTATTTCATAGATTTGTAAAATGTATAAACTTCTTCATCAAAATATAACCAGATAGGTCCGGAGACCTTCACTTCCCTACAAAGAGATATCCTGGGTAGGAAGAGTGGACAACCCCTCTGGGACTTTTTCCAAGCCAAAGCAATCGGTCAAACCTATTGTCCACATGCAGAGATAACTGAACTCCGGCCAAACCCAAACCTGTTTGTCTAGCTGTTTAGCTGTCCACATGTATTAAACCTCTTTTATTAACAGCCAAGCCTTTGAGCAGATCAACATCCCTGTCTTGCACTTTTGTTTGGTATAGAACTGGACACTTCCACTCATCAAAAGCCATCAACATACCTTTACTCTGTGTTTCCCATACTGTGCCCTCCTGGGGGAGGGGGTGGCTCTGCAGCGGACCAGTTCTTCACTCTAACCAAACCCTGGCTGCCCTTCTCCCCTGCCAACCAATCTTGGCATGGATCTTAGCCAGCCTCTTTTCCAGATAACAAGGAGAGGGGGCAGGAAGTCTAAATAGCTATCAGAAATGTATAAGATATCTTGTATTTTCTCTGTATGTTTATGCTTGTACACTTTGGACATTTTTTGCTGTTAATTACATTTTTTTTCTGCAGCTAATATTAAAACCTCTGTCACTGATCTTCACCCTATTTGGGAAACATTGGCAGTTAGCATAGCTCACCAGGCAGGACCCTCCTTAACTGCGGTCTGTAGTCTAAAATAGTCTAAAATTGATTTCATCATGTTGATGCTTTAAGCCAGTGGTTCTCACCCTGTGGGTCCCCAGGTGTTTTGGCCCACAACTCCCAGAAATCCCAGCCAGTTTACCAGCTGTTAGGATTTCTGGGAGTTGAAGGTCAAAACATCTGGGGACCCACAGGTTGAGAACCACTGCTTTAAGCACATGTATGCGCCTCTACAGATCCTTTGAATATTTATTATTATTATTATTATTATTATTATTATTATATTATTATTATTATTATTATTATTATTATTATTATTATTATATAACTTTATTTGTACACCGCTAGCATCTCCCGAAGGACTCGATGCGGCTTACACAGGCCAAGGCCTCAAAACACAATACAACAATACAATACCTAAAGCAAATTAAAAACAGTTAAGCAGAATAAACAACAACAGTAAACAATACATCGAGACACTATAAAACTAGGCCGGGCCAGAGTAATGGGTACAAGATTAAAAGTGCTGATGTGGCAGGAGGTATGTAGGATTATAAAGTAAGTGCAGTGTGCAGTGTGCAGCAATCTTAGTTCTACTAAAGTGCTTCTAGGACTTGGTATTGGAGGTTCCTAATCTGAGAAGGCACATCGGAACAGCCAGGTCTTCAAGTTCTTTCTGAAGACTGCCAGTGTAGGGGCCTGTCTGAGATCTTTTGGGAGGGCGTTCCAGAGTCGGGGGGCCACCACAGAAAAGGCCCTGTCTCGAGTCCCCACCAAGCGCGCTTGCGACGCAGGCGGGATCACGAGCAGGGCCTCTCCAGATAACCGAAGTGAATGCGTGGGTTCGTAGACGGAGATGCGGTCACACATTTTTCTTTTATACAGACCACCTACATTCACCTTACGGTTGTGCAAGTGAAGTTATAATATATATGTGCTACAATTGTGCTTGGATGCACACGGAAGTGCACTATGCATGAAGAAAATCCTTTTGTCAGGCATCCAGTCCTGTAATGTTGCAATTCATTCATGAGTCAGAATTGCACAAGCACCATATAATTCGGTGAGCAGGAAGTTACACTGTGAGTAGGATGTGTCGTGTTTTGTCCCAGTGTATTTTAGACCATTACAGTATAAACCATTATAGACCTTTATAGTATTTAAAATATATTGAAGATGAAGGGTGGGAGGGAAATGGGGGGAAAGCAGGGGGAAACATTTGGAAGAGTGAGGGTCCATTTGCCCTATTTTCTCCCTGCAATGTCTGTCTCCTTCCCTCTTCCCCTTGCTTCTTCAAACTTTCTTGAATCAGGAGTCGGGTAACACCCAACTCCTGAAAACGAAGTCTTCTCTCAAGATTGGATTCCCACAGATGGCCACCAAAAGTGCATCATGGAATGGCCTCTATGGGAATCCATTTTGCCAGTATGCTAAACTTGATAAAAAAACAAAGGAAAACTTCCATGTGACGAAGTCCCTATTACCAGAGATGAACAGACACAAGGTGATATGACAATTTGTTTTTATTTTAGTCAAGGGGCAACCACATGCTTCCCAATAGTTAATCCTAAATGCATGATGCTCCTGAATACCACCACAGCCGGATCCAATACATTTTGAGTATATAGCAGAGATCTGATCATACCGCTGTTGTTTATCTCCTGCACAAAAAAGAAGAGTAATATGATATTATGTTTTCCTGAAAGACAAAGTACTGTGATTCACAGGAATAATTTTGCTTGATTTATTTAAACAATCCAACTAGAGGCAACTGGTACTTTCCACGTTAGTAGACTGGTGAATGCACTCTGGGTTTTTGCTGGAACTTCCAAAATCCTGCATATGTTGAAAAGACGAGGTTTAAGACCTTAGATAGTCTTCTTCAAAATCCAGGATGAATTTACCACCACAGTTATGTGGATGATACCTGCTGCCCATAAACTTAACCGATAAATACAACCACATAAATATGCTACTGTCTGGTTGAACACTAAAAGAACCCCAGTCAACTTCCAGCTTTTGAAGGAACATGTATGAGATAGATTTCCAGGCTAAGAAACTGATAAGCAACTGCTGGAATCCTTCTGCAGTCTTGCACATTCATAATTTATCTTTTTGTTAAAAAAAATCCACGTTTTTGCTTAGTGTTTTGTAGAGAATATTGGACATTGCCATAACCATTCAATATTAGTGCTAGACCAAGACAGGGAACAGTAAATGGAGTCAAAGGGACTTAGGCCCCCACAACTGGAGGAGTCAAAGGGAGTCAAAGGGACTCAGACCCCCACAACCATATAGACTACTGCAACACTCTCTACGTGGGGTTGCCTCTGAAGACTGCCCGGAAGCTTCAATTAGTCCAACGAGTGGCTGCCAATTAGCTTCCGAGCACAATTCAAAGTGCTGGTGCTGACCTATAAATCCCTAAAAGACTCCGGCCCAGTTTACCTGTCCGAACGGATTCTCCCCTATGAACCATCAAGGTTGTTAAGATTTTCTGGAGGGGCCCTGGTCTCGGTCCCACCACCCTCACAATCGTGTCTGGTGGGGACAAGGGACAGGGCCTTCTCGGTGGTGGCCCCTAGCCTCTGGAACTCTCTCCCGCTGGAGATTACATCTGCCCCTTCCCTCCTGACTTTCAGAAAGCTGGTAAAATCTTGGATTTGGAATATAGCATTTGCGGAATGATGACTGAGTCAGTAACTCCTGACCACACTGACGGATGGTGATGAATTTGTGATTTTACTCTGACGCCCTGGCCATATGTAATTGTATGATCTGTGTTGTAATGTATTTTATGTATTAATGTATTATGATGTTGTATGTTTTTATACAATTGTCTGTAAATCTCCTGCTGTCTGAGTCCCGCTTCGGAGGTCAAGAAGACCGGGTTATAAAAGCTCTAAATAAATAAATAAATAAATAAATAAATAAAGGGGTGGTTTTCAAATGTATCAGTACTAGCCCTGTCTAAGTCTTGGATACTAGCCCTGCATAGAGTATACACTGATCAACTGCAGTGGATTTTGTGACTTGTTCTTGAATTTCTAGTAGGATTTTTTAACATTTATTTATTATTTATTTTTATTTATTTATTTATTACTTGCATTTATTGACCGCCCCTCTCAGCCCGGAGGCGACTCGGGGCGGTGAACAACAACAACAAGAAGACAATATACAGTAAATAAAGACGATACAAACCAGACGGATACCATATAACATACACTTATACTAAAAATCCGCTTCGTCAAGTCCTGGGGTCATAGCCGAAATTCGTAGTCCTAGTTCATTCCATTGTCAATTTAACTACCCTCAATTGAAGGCCTGTTCAAAGAGCCATGTTTTTAGGCTCCTGCGAAAGGCCATCAAGGAGGGCGCCTGTCTAACTTCAGCAGGGAGAGTGTTCCACAGCCGGGGGGCCACCACCGAGAAGGCCCGCTCCCTCGTCCCCGCCAGACGTGCCTGTGAGGCAGGCGGGACCGAGAGAAGGGCCTCCCCGGATGATCTCAAGGCCCTCGTGGGCTCGTAGGCCGAGATGCGGTCTGCAAGGTATTTTGGGCCGGAACCGTTTAGGGCTTTGTAGGATAACACCAGCACCTTAAATTGGGCCCGGTAGCAAATCGGCAGCCAGTGGAGCTGGGACAGCAGAGGCGTTGTATGCTCTCTGCGTCCAGCCCCCGTTAACAACATGGCTGCCGCGCGCTGAACTAGCTGAAGCTTCCGGGCCGTCTTCAAGGGCAGCCCCACGTAGAGAGCGTTGCAGTAGTCGAGGCGGGATGTGACCAAAGCGTGTACCACCGTGGCCAAGTCAGACTTCCCAAGATACGGGCGCAGCTGGCGCACAAGCCGAAGCTGTGCAAATGCTCCCCTGGTCACCGCTGAAACCTGGGGCTCCAGGCTCAGCGATGAGTCCAGGGTCACACCCAAGCTGCGAACCTGTGCCTTCAAGGGGAGTGCGACCCCATCCAGCACAGGCTGTAACCCTATACCCTGTTCGGCCTTGCGACTGACCAGGAGTACCTCTGTCTTGTCTGGATTTAATTTCAGTTTGTTCGCCCTCATCCAGACCATTACAGCGGCCAGGCACCGGTTCAGGACTTCGACGGCCTCCTTAGTAGCAGGTGGGAAGGAGTGACAGAGTTGGACATCATCTGCGTACAGGTGACACCGCACCCCGAAACTCCGGATGATCTCACCCAGCGGCTTCATGTAGATGTTAAACAGCAAGGGGGACAAGATGGAACCCTGAGGAACGCCACAGATCAACGGCTGTGGCGCTGAACAGGAGTCCCCCAGCAACACCTTCTGAGTACGACCCTCCAGAAATGACCGGAGCCACTGCAGAGCAGTGCCCCCAAGACCCATCTCTGCAAGGCGCCCCAGAAGAATACCGTGGTCGACGGTATCGAAGGCCGCTGAGAGGTCCAGGAGCACCAACAGGGACACACTCCCCCTGTCTAGCTCCCGGCGCAGATCATCCACTAAGGCGACCAAGACCGTCTCGGTACCATGTCCCGGTCTGAAACCAGACTGTGCCGGATCCAGAATATCCGTGTCTCTCAAGAATACCTGGAGTTGTGAGGCCACCACGCTTTCCATGACTTTGCCCAAGAAGGGAAGATTGGAAACAGGCCGAAAGTTGTCCAATTTAGTGGGGTCGAGTGATGGTTTCTTCAACAGCGGCTTTACAACAGCCTGTTTTAGGCTCGCTGGAATCTTGCCTTCCCGAAGGGAGGCATTAACCACCACCGTTACCCACTCGGCCAATCCCCCTCTGGCCTCTTTCAGAAGCCAGGATGGGCAGGGGTCTAGGATGGACGTGGTGGGTCTCATTCCTCCAAGTATCTTGTCCACATCCTCGGGTTTCACAAACTGAAAAGAATCCAATAAAATCGGACAAGCAGGTGCTTGTGTCACATCCACGGAGACTGCATCTAATGCGGCGTCCAGCCCAGAGCGGATCAAAGCGACTTTGTCTGCAAAGAACCGAGCAAATGCTTCACAGCGTGCTGCCGAGTTGTCAGTGCTCCCACCTGAGGTTGGGGGAGTTAAAAGACCTCTGACAACCCGAAACAACTCCGCCGGACGGTTTTTTGCAGACGCAATAGTGGCCGCAAAGAAAGATTTCTTTGCGGCTTTTATTGCCGCGGCATATGCCCTTAAAAAGGACACAAACCGTGTTCGATTTGACTCGCTTGGGTCTGAGCGCCACACGCTCTCTAGAACCCTCTTCTTTCGCTTCATCGCTGCCAGCTCCTCAGTAAACCAAGGGGCTGGTTTAGCTCGGTTACTCGAGAGGGGACGTTCCGGAGCGATCTTGTCAATAGCCCTGGTCATCTCCCCATTCCAGAGAGCGACCAAGGCCTCGACATGATCACCTACCGCGGCGGCGGGAAACTCCCCAAGAGCCGTCAGGAATCCACTCGGATCCATTAGCCTCCTGGGGCGGACCATCCTAATAGGTCCTCCACCCCTGCGGAGGTTAGGGGGCGCAGTGAGTCTAAATCTAATCAGGAAGTGGTCGGACCATGGCAACGGAGAGCTAGACAACTCCTCCACACCGCCACCCTGCTCCCATCCCTGACAGAAAACCAAGTCCAATGTGTGTCCAGCACAGTGGGTGGGGCCAGTTATTCGTTGGGACAGCCCCATGGTTGCCATGGCGGACATGAAGTCCTGAGCCGCACCTGTGAGGGTTGCCTCGGCGTGGATGTTGAAGTCCCCCAGCACATGCTGTTTCTGTCTTAATACATACTGCATTGTACGTTGAGTTCTATGGTTCTTAGCCATCCCGTTCTTGAATCAGCTTCAAATTACATTATAATGGCAATGTAGAACCACCCTAAGAGTGTAGCCTCCGTCTACATACAAGCTCCAGGTTCTATATCCAGCTCCAATTTTGCTTTTGCTGTTATCTCTGAGCCAAAATCAGTTGGTGATAAGATCCTATTCACCTTATTCACCTTGTTTTGAGGATATAGGTTTGGTTTTTCCTTCATAAAAAGCTTTCTAGACTGACAAGTGGACCATAAGATTATGTGATATTGCCAACAATGCTACACACATTATAGTGCAAGACCACAGACTCTTTTTCAACTCAGGGGAGAGTTTGGGAGAAGTTGTGGAGGTCATGAGAAAAAAGTGGACACTAGTCTCTTATCTGTAAGGATTCATTTCTGATCAGATATAAGAACAAAGTTTGAGTTGAATATAAACCCAGCAGGTTGTATCTAGCCTTGGACCTGGAATTCCATCAACCTTACTGTCAGGCAAACCTTTAGTTTATGTAGGAAACCAACCAAGCCTCTTGAATATCATGGAGATACATTAGAGAAAAGCATTGCAAACATACCGACAGCAAGGAGATTGCATGTAACAGGATCCCATGTACATGTAACCTTTGGGGCATTTCTTCGGGTAACATTTTCCCTTGGCACTCTTGCATTTCTTTGGGGTATTTACTTGAGAAAACCCTGTGGACACAGAAAAACAAGATGGTGTGGAGTAGAGAAGATTAGTTTCAGACTTCAGTATAATTGGTGCAGGGAATCCTATTATTTTTCAGCAGGACTGAAAGATATACAGCCCTCCAGATATTGCTACACCATCAATTCCTTCCAGCCTACATCTTGATAGCAATTGTTCTTTTAAAAAAGAAAGAAATCCCTGGAAAAATATTTCTCCTTATCCTAACAAAAGGAATGCAGAATAGTTCAATGTAGTACAAATACAATCTAATAATAATAATAATAATAATAACTTTGTTTATATCCCGTCACCATCTCCCAAAAAGGACTTGGGGCAGCTTACAAAGCACATGGTAGTGCAGTGGAATATACAAATACAGTAAAATACGGTAAAACCCATAACACAAATGGAGTAAAACACATAACAATTATAAACAATAACAATGCCAACAACATAAACAGATATACGACGGGTATTTTTTAAGTAAGGTCCGTTGGAACATAAGTACACAACGAAAGTTTATTTCAAAAAAGTAAATTTATTTTCAGAAAGTACATACTTCACTCTATTTTTCAACATAGTTGCCAAGTTTGTTCAAACACTTATCATACCTCTGAACCAATTTTAAAATACCCTCTTCATAAAAACTTGCCGCCTGCTCCAATAACCAAGAGTTCACTGTAATCAAAGAAGGGCGACCGGAGCGGTCCTCATCATGGACGTTGTAACGGCCATCTTTGAATTGTCATACCCACTTACGCACTTTGCTTTCACTCATAACAGCATCACCGTACACTTCACAAATCTGTCGATGAATTTCTGCAACAGGCAGGTTCCTTGCTGACAAAAACCGTATCACTGAGCGAACCTCACATGCGGAGGGTGAGCTGATAGTCTTAAACATTTTTAAAGCACAGAACAGAACCGTACAGGTTAGCTACAGAGCGGAAACTCAGCACAGTTGTTCCTGGGGCATGCGCTCGTTGCGGTATGCGCGCGAACTACTAGTGTCTACAACAAAACGGACCTTACTTTAAAAAATACCTCTCGTACTTAAAAACAGCATTAAAAACTCCTATTAATCAAAATACTCAATATAATGCAGTGATAGCTACGGATAAAATGGTCATAACAACTACTAAGATAAGACACAAGGCATACAAAAACACTTATTTTATGAGATTTAACAACTATAGTATGAATGGGAATGTGACCATCATAGAATCTACTATATAAATTAACTGATAGTTTAACGGAAACTTGGGGAATCTTTTTTGCTTTGCCCTGAAGACTAGGACACTGAACAATGGCTTCAATCTACAGGAAATGAGATTCCGCTTGAACATTAGGAAGAACTTCCTGACTGTGAGAGCCGTTCAGCAGTGGAACTCTCTTTCCCAGAGTGTGGTGGAGGCTCCTTCTTTGGAGGCTTTTAAGCAGAGACTGGATGGCCATCTGTCAGGGGTGCTTTGAATGTGATTTTCCTGCTTCTTGGCAGGGGGTTGGACTGGATGGCCCATGAGGTCTCTTCCAACTCTATGATTCTATGATTCTGTAATCATCTCTGGGTTAGAAGGAAATTTAAGAATGAACACTTATAAACACAATATAACCAAGATTCATATATTCAGATCTAAAACACTATAATGCAAACATGGCTGAAGAGCAAGCCAATTGTAAGTGAAGTTCTACCTTAATTTCCTAAAAATGGATTAGAACTAGATTTCAAGAAGACAATGAATATATGTTTGCTCCTCCTGAGTCTGATCAGAAGTAGTCCAATCATCTAGCAAGTGAGGTTTTCTCACAATTTCTTTTTTATTATTTCTATGGTATTTAATTGTCATCTGCCTCGATATTTATATTGTTGCCAAACTTTGCATAAAGTTGGACTTTAATGTCTGATAATACTCTCTGGATCGATTCTACTCGAGACTCGAAAGCTCCAATTTCTTCCTGCAAATTTTGTTTTGCTTCCTCCAACATCTCTTGCATCTCATCTTGGGAAATTTTCAAGCAAGAGTCCAACAACTTGTGGCTTCTTCCAGCTCTAAGATTCTCTGATTATCTGAATGAATGTCTATGGATCAGATTCATATGCCCAGAATCCATCAGTCTTACTTCAATGACTTGCCAACTTTATTCCTCATCTCATCCATCTCATCCCCATATTTTCCAGCTATCAATAATGCACTTTGGCATAGCTGGAGTTTTCCTAATGAACCAGATAGTAGGTCCTGCAATGACATATTTGGCAAACCCTTTTCATATACACTATGGGGCCAACACATTGCATATTACCTGGAGCAGCCAGCAGCACCAGGCACAGCAGTCCAAAGAGAAGATACAGGAGTCTCATGGCTGAAGATTGAACTGGAACTTGCAACCACTAGATAAGAAGACACACTGGAGCAAAAAGGATAAATAGAGGGTGTAAGCCAAAGCTATTTAAAGTTTTCTGGAGACAATGGCCTGCTGGGAGTTTGTGAAAGGGGGAAAAACAGCTAGTTTTGGCAAGATTGGTTCTTCGGGGCCATAATTAGGAACATGATCAGGGTAGATAATTACTCAAATCCTTCCTGCATTTTTGCAGATCTCTCTTCTTTGTAACACAGAGAAACAGCACTGCATCCAAAAAGACATGTTTGCACGCTCACAAAACTATTTTGCATTTAAAGGCCAATAACTTCTGTGCCGTCACACCCAGATCCTATAAAATTTAAACTAAGATGTGCTTCTCTCTTTGTCTGGGCAGACCGCGGGGATCTTTCTTTAGAAGCTCAAAAATTCTCAGCAACTGAGGCCACTTCAGGTTTGGAACATCAAAACAAAATATTTATTTCTCAAAGTCCTTGCAGACTTGGCACAGCTTGTCAAAGTTACAAACAAACAGTCAATTGGTGAAACCATAGAGATTATCTTTCTTTTTCCTTCAGTTACTGAGGTAACTCTTCCCCAAATGGTAGAAAATATCCTGGGATCCTTTCACCCTAACCCTGAGCTGCTATGGTTAGAAAAAACAGGTTTTTCCCTATCTATAGCTCAAGGTTAGCTTTGGAGATGAAGTAATGCTCAATAATATTCAATAACTCGATATCTATCTATAACTCAATTGCTCACTTGCTATCTATCTTTCTCAATTAGACCCAATATTACTCAATCATATCTCAATTGCCTATCTATCTATCTATCTATCTATCTATCTATCTATCTATCTCAATTAGCTTCTTTATCTATATAACTCAATCATACTTATAATGATTTTTTCAGAGCTATCTGCCTGACCAACAGCACATCTGAAGCTTTCTTTCTTTACTGAAGGAGGCAGGGGAGATTCCAAAATGGAGATCTCATCCCTGGAAAAAAGGTGGGCTCTACACCCAAAGAGATACCTTTCTAAACCAATAATTGCAGAGGGCCTGCAGCCTGGCTTTCCAGACTCTGATTCTGTTTAACTTCCAGGGTGTTGCTGGGTCTGTAGCAGCCCTGGGGAAATGCAAAAGAACCCTATCACATGCAACTAAAAGGTAATGCAAACTATGCTTTTGGAAGATGGAACAACTTCTATCTATATGCCACAGCAATAGCTATTTAACCCACTGTTAAATTGGGTGAGATTATGGTTAAATGACCAGGGGAGGGATTTAGCTATTATTAATTAAAATGGACAATTAAATAGAGTTTATTTATTATTTATTAGTAAGAGCTTTGACAGAAAAGTACCCTAAATGCTCATGTATAACTCTAAAATGTTTAATCTAGAAATCAGACCAAAAAAACCCTGGATCAACTTCTGCACAAGTCAATGCACCTTAACTCTTATCAAAGAAGGAACGATCCTCTTCTCAAATTAGAGTGTTGGAAGCAAGAGCTTAGTTTATCCCGGAAGGACCTAAAAGAAGCACCAACCTTCTGCTTTCCCAGCCATAGTCCAATTCTTGCTGTTTTGAATACCTGGGTAGGAAAATCCCCTGATCCAGCATTGGCGCTTTCTCACCTCCATAGAACAATCCTCATGGGTCATATCAAAAGCCATAATCTTAGCTCCAAATCTGTTTGTTAGTTATTCATGAGTTCGACCTATAGATGAGTATTTATAGTAGTTTATAAACATCTCTGACCTGAGGAAGGGGAGGAAGAGTAAATCAAATGAAAGCAAGAATTCATTTTATAAATACTTACAGTGCTGTCATACTGTATATATTGTGAAAATGTAATAAAATAACATTTAATTTTGAAAAGAGAACACAAACAAGGCTTGAAATCTGTGGTGAAGCATTCAGATCAAGACACTGTGAGTCAATAAAGACTATCAGCCAATAAGACTAACACTATGTGGATTGAGCATCCATTTTCCAGAAATCCAAAATGCTCCAAAATCCAAAATTGCCAACATGTGTGGCAGAGATGGTGACCTTTTTGCTTTCTGATGGTTCAGTGTTGGTTCACAAAATAATTAAAATGTCTAGGTGTGTAAAATGTACGTGAAACAAATGAATTTCTTATATTTTGGTCCTATTTCCAAGATAACCCATGTATAGTTTTACAAGGCCTTCTCTCCCAAAGAGTTCTGGTGCCTCAACAAACTGAAGTCCCCATGATTCCATAGCATTGAGCCATGGCAGTCAATGTGATGTCCAACTGCATTAAGGATCTCATCACAAGTGTGATGGCAGCAATCTAAGCTGCTGTTGTGCAATCTCCTTAATGGCAAGGCCTGGGACTCTTGTCTCTCCTCACCCTGGCTTGCTTTGCTTTGCCAGACTGGCATTGCCATCACATGGAGGAAAGTGAGGCATGCGCACATTATGCATGGCTTCCTTCATGGAAGCAGCCTGAATCAAGCAACACGGGAGGTCTCCCATGTTGCCTGGGTGGTGGAGGGAAGGAGCACACACTGCATGTGCACATCACTCCCCTCTGTGGGATTGCCAGAACAACTGGCAAAACAGAGTGAAAGGAAGCAAGGCAAAACGACTGCCTCCTCCTCTTCCTCCTCCTTCTCCTTAATGGAGAGCATCACCATCGGCTGCCACCGGCCATCTGATGAAGTCCTAATTCTACAGTGTAGATACACCCTGAGACTAGCAACTTGATATCAGCTGAACAGAAAAGCAAACTAAGCAAATGTAGGATTTCTCATACATAACTACTTCATAACCCTGTAGACTGCCAACTTCCAAGATATCTCATGCATGGTTTTACAAGGACTTTAGCCTTCTATCATAACCCTGTAGACTGCCAAGGTGCTGTCTTCACCCTCCATAAATCTTTCCAATCCGCTTTTAAAGCCATTCAAGAGCAAAAGCAAGAAGCAGGGGAAAGCAGAAAATAGATTGGAAAATATAGTTTGCCTATTTCTTTACAATCCATATGTCTCACTGAAGATAATGCAAATTCTTTGTCAGTTGCCTTTACCCTTCTTTTTATGGCCTACGGTGAGAGGTGCTACTTGGCCTTATTTTCTTCAAATTTCCCCCCAGACAGGTTTTTGTTGGTGTATTTAACTACTCCGGCTCCAGTTTGATGGGGTAGAGGCCAATCTCTACCCTTTCCAGTTGCTTCAGATCCATGTGCCTGAGGCCACTGCCTATGTTCCATTGCCTGCAAGAACTTTCAGTAGCCCACCATAGTCAGACCTTGAGATCATCCATGATTAAGATGTATGACTTTATGATTGAGATCATCCATCCTATCTTTACTTAAAATGATTTGGTTTCAACATCTCAGAGAATCAGGATATCAGAGTTGAGAGAGACTACAAGGGTTATCTAATGCAGCCCCACACCATGCAGGAAATCACAACTAAAGCAGCCCTGCAAGATGGCCATCTAATCTCTGTTTAGACTCTATCAAAGACAATGAGTACATCAC
The DNA here is from genome assembly GCF_037176765.1 of Anolis sagrei. Lineage (NCBI taxonomy): Eukaryota > Metazoa > Chordata > Lepidosauria > Squamata > Anolidae > Anolis > Anolis sagrei. Next base: position 11,775,587 of record NC_090021.1, read on the forward strand.
CTTCTGAGGCAGTCAATTCCATTGTCAAACAGCTCTTAGTGTCAAGATGTTCTTCCCAAAGTTTAGGTGTACTCTCTTGTAATTGGATTCTGAAATGGACAGCTGATTTTCTATACCTCCATTTTCAACTTGGGTTGAATGACATTCAGAACAACATCTTCACTAAATCATATTGAGTAGAACAGCTTACAAATAGGCACGAGGTATATAAATGGATGAAATGAACAAATTACTAAGTGCTGGTTTTATTTCACTGTTGTGTGCCTTCATGTTGCTTCCAACTTGTGATGATCCTATTCTTAACTTATTCATTCGGAGTTTGTCATAGACTTCTTGTAGGGCTGAGTTTTTTTGGTCACCCAATGGATTTCCAAAACTAAGTAAAGATTCAAATCCTCATCTCCTGAAGTCCTCATACCATGCTTCAACCATTTTATCATACATAAATTCAAGGAGCTAGATGCACTTATATTTCTGATAAACGCATTACATCAGTTGACTGTATCTGTACGTTGACTCACCATTCAACAACTGAGTCATTGGATCTACTCTAACCAATATTTTAAAATTTAGAACAGGCTTTTAAGAACTGAAGATTTTCAACAAAAAGATATTTAAGAGAGTCATCATGACAGAGTGGTTTCAATGCCAGACTGTGACTCTGGAGATCAGGGTTTGATTCCTCACTGGGTCATGGAACCCACTGGATGACCTTGAGCAAATCAGATTCCATCTCTATTGTGTTTTAATCTTTGTTCCTTGTAAAGTATTATGTGTATTTTATTAAAATAGATTTTAATATGTGCTGATTTTAATATGTCTTGTCTCCTCTCAACCTTCTCTCCTGCAAGCTAAACATACTCAGCTCTTTTTTAGTCACTCCTTTGAGGGATTAATGTTTTCCAGATCTTGGATCATTTTAGTCACCCTCCTCTGGACACGTTCCAGCTTGTCATTATCACTCTTGAATTGTACCCAGAATTAGACACAGTATTCCAAGTGATGTCTGACCAAAGCTGAATGGAGAGATACCATTATGTCCCTTGATCTTGACACTATACTCCATTTGATGCAGCCCCAAGCCCCATTGGCTTTTGAAGCTTCTACATCATATTATTGGCTCATGTTCTGCTTGTGGTCTACTAAGACTCCAAGATCTCTTTCATATGGACTGTTGCTGAAGTCATCTTGATGGTAGTTAACAACAACAATGACTCATTATACGGAGTTTCCTGATGGCCGCAACAAGCAAGGCTATGATACCGGTGACATAAATCTAACTGTCTATTAGTACCCCAAGGAATTTCGTCTAAGTCATCTGAGAATATGTGGTAACATTTCTCCTCTTGAAGAACAATATGTAGCTGTTTGGACTGATTGAAGTCAAAGATACGGCTTTTTTTAATGTCAAAGGTATACCTACTGCATTCCCCTTGGCAATGTAAGTAAAAGGTACAATCGGAGACAAATATTCTGTAAAAAGTCTATGAGACTGAGCAAGAGTCCGCTCAAGACCTGAAGGCAGCCTGGGGTGCATTTTTCCAGCAGAATTAGATGAAAAACCTGTTCTGACTCTTGCTTTATTGGCAAAGATGGATCGAGCACCTGCTTCTAATGCTGTCTTTTGCTTTTTCTACTGCTTTGAACCTTGCCAAACTGTCAGGATGCTAGGCTTAAATCCTGGCACACTTCTTTTGGATATCTTATGACCATATTATATGCACATTAATACTGTATTGTATCTGTGCATGTATTCATTGGTTGCATTCAATACTATGTAAATGTATACTGTAAGATGAGTGTTGCTATCATAGAATCATAGAATCAAAGAGTTGGAAGAGACCTCATGGGCCATCCAGTCCAACCCCCTGCCAAGAAGCAGGAATATTGCATTCAAATCACCCCTGACAGATGGCCATCCAGCCTCTGTTTAAAAGCTTCCAAAGAAAGAGCCTCCACCACACTCCGGGGCAGAGAGTTCCACTGCTGAATGGCTCTCACAGTCAGGAAGTTCTTCCTCATGTTCAGATGGAATCTCCTCTCTTGTAGTTTGAAGCCTATGTTTTAATCATGCTGAAATCAGTTGCCGAAGTGAAACATTGTATGAAGAGTTATCATTAGTTAGGAATGTTTACCTTTGTTTTGGCAGATTCATGGGACTGTTTTCTTGAAAGTTGTGTTGTTTATAAATGTATGGTGTGTGTAATACTCATCGCCCCTGCTATAGATTACTTTTAGTGGTATTTTAATTATAGTTTTACTATGTCAAGTGAACTTATTTTCTGAACGAAGTAAGCACCTCATCACATTGAGATCCAAATGGTGGTTGATAGTGGGGAGATTTGTCAAGCAGCATGGTGAACCCAGCGGGCAGCGTGGGGAACCCATTGCCTTGCACCATGCATCGCCCCCTTACCCATCCTATGTGGGGAAGCATCGCCGCCCAGCTTCCCCCCACACTCACCCCATTCCTCTCAGTAAGGCCACAGGCAAACTCCCATGTTCTTTTTCCAGCATCCTAGGATGCTTGCAGGATACTGGAAGCATGGAGCCCTACATCATCTGAAGTAATTTCCCAATGAGTACTTAGACTAAGAAAGCAGGATTAGAATGAGGGATTTCTTTCTCTATTCCTAGGCATGCTATAATAATTTGAAGATTTATTTAATTGTAAAACCCAACAGCTGAACACCAGAATGTAAAAGGTTGAGATTAAATCCCACAAGTTGTACCACCACTTGTAATGGAATGTGGCTTCTTTAATTAAAATCAAAAGCTGTAATAAGCTGGAACAATATACTGGCCGGAAAACCCTTTGAAAGATCACTGGCTAACACCACAAATTGAAAGTAATGTTAAGCCCTTGGCTTACTTGAGGTACCTTTAGGCTAGAATGTGCTGGATTCGCACTCAGGCTTTGTGCTCTGAGGTAACAATGAAAATATTCCTATTTTAAATAAACGCTGCCACCATTGGTAAAGATTTCTGCAGTAAACTGCTTTAGATTTTACACACAGAGGCACACGCGAGGCAGATGTTGAGAACAAATAACAATGATGTTTATTTGAGAGAACTTGAATAAAACAGGCATTAAGCTTAGCTGTTCTATTGTTGAATAAAGCATGTGGTTTCTTTAAACAGTTCAAACTTAGTTGCACATGACACTCCTCTCTCCCTCCAGAAATTACTGACAGGATTCCTCTCTGCCTAGCAATCTCAAACTCCTCACAGACAGACAGACCTTTTTCCCTGGATCTGTCTCTCCACTCCCCAGCTATCCTTCCCAATAGCTGTAAATCCTCTTACTAATTAACTCTTCTAAAAACTGACCAACTTCAGATTTTCATTTCCTGAAGGGGGTGTGTTTAGGAGCAGCTTGGGGGAAAATGAGGGGAGTCTGTGATTGGTTGGAAGAGAGTGAGCGGAGCTTAACTTGGCAAAATAAAAAAAATGGCTTTAAGGGGACGTTTTGAAATCAGACAGCTCAGATGGAGTCAGGGAGAGAAGGTGCCCCCTTAAAGACATTTTTTTCTTTTGCCAAGTTAAGTTCCGCTCACTCTCTTCCAACCAATCACAGACTCCTCTCATTTCCCCCCAAGCTGCTCCTAAACACGCCCCCTTCAGGAAATGAAAATCTAAGATGGATGCCCCCACACATAGGTTTCTGCTGATTGTGAAGTGTGCTTTTTGATGGACTCATGTCAAGCGAGGGTTGTTTTTAGTCTAACCACTCATAGATTCCCAATAAGGAAGCAGATGAAACAATAGATCACATTCTCAGCTGCTGCAAGAAGATCGCGCAGACAGACTACAAGCAGAGGCATAACACCGTTGCTCAGATGATTCATTGGAACTTGTGCCACAAACACCATCTACTTGCGACAAAGAACTGGAGGGATCACAAGCCAGAAAAAGTTACAGAGAATGAACACGTCAAGCTACTCTGGGACTTCCAAATTCAGGCAGACAGAGTTTTGGAGCACAATACTCCTGACCTCACAATCATGTTAAAAAACAAAGTGTAGATTGTTGACGTTGCAATCCCAGGTGACAGCAGGATTGAAGAGAAACAACTGGAAAAGCTGACACGATATGAGGATTTAAATATCGAACTGCAAAGACTCTGGCACAAGCCAGTAAAGGGGGTCCCAGTGGTGATCGGCACACTGGGTGCAGTGCCTAAAGACCTTGGCCTGCACTTAAACACAATCGGCGCTGACAAAATTACCAGCTGCAGAGGCCACCTTACTGGGATCTGCATGCATTATTCGCCGATATATCACACAGTCCTAGACACTTGGGAGGTGTCCGATGTGTGATCCAATACAACAGCCTGCTGTGTACTCATCTTGTTGTGTTTCAAATAACAACAACAACTTTTTACTTGTACCCCATCTCCATTTCCCTGGGAGAATCATAGAATCATAGAATCAAAGAGTTGGAAGAGACCTCATGGGCCATCCAATCCAACCCCCTGCCAAGAAGCAGGAATATTGCATTCAAATAACCCCTGACAGATGGCCATCCAGCCTCTGTTTAATAGCTTCCAAAGAAGGAGCCTCCACCACACTCCGAGGACCTGGGGCAGCTCACAGAAGCCACAAAGTGCCTAAAAGAGAACATAACATGAACCACAAAATACAAGTGCAATATAATAAAACATATGGCATATACAAATAATTAAAAATATCACATTATAACTTATGGTGACAAGTTACTGAAGAACATGGCCAGACTATAAACAAAAAGACAAGGGAGTGAGATAGTGCAAAATTGTAGCCATGGAACAAGGACAGGGGAAGAAGTGCAGTGATATTCATCATCATTATTATTATCTTTTAGAAGTATTTGGAGGAAGGGAAGGAGAAAAAAGTTAAAAGGATAGCTCTCCCAGGCCCCCCACACACCCATCCCATATATTCCCAACTCCCAGTCCCAACTCTCAGTCCCACTAAATAAAAGGAATCAGGAAAATAAAGGAAAATCAAAAAGATTAAACTGTGAGAGGGGAGGAAGAGCCGAGATCAGCTGCAACATGGTCCCATTGGGGATGGGAAACTATGACAGCTGGCCCCTTGCCATAACAGGCACCTGAACAAACCAAAGAAGCCAGATTGGCCAAAGGTAACAGCTAAAAACAGACCCAGGCTCAAGCCTATTATTTAAGGCACTGTTAACCCTGCCAACTGCATTCTTTAGATTTCACCCTTCAGTTTTATTGACCTCAAGGTATGTTAAGGGGAATTCCCCTCAGGAAGGAAACCAATGTATTTAGGAATAGTAGTAGTTTACTGAAAGAGTGGTGATGGTAAAATTGGAGGGAAAGTAGACACTTTGGTTGGCATCTTAATACTCCAGCTTCATTGTTCTTATGTTCCTTCAAGTCATTTTCGATCTATGGAGACCAAATTTGTTAACTTTGTTACATTATAATTGTATTCTCAATTTGCTTCTGACGTGATAAATAAAAACCCAGATAATCCTCTAGCCATTCCCTTCTAGCCACTGAATGACTACAGGGAATTGTGCAGTGGCCAAATAATGAATATATGGAATACTGAAAAAGACTACATTGCATTGTTCCACCTGTTTAGTATCTATACTATACTCTGCTATCTGTCTCAGGCACCCTAGTTGTGTTGGACACCTGATATATAGTGGTGCCATGAGGGGTGTATGGATAGTGTGCACTACATCCATAATGGCCAACCTATGACACGCGTGTCAGTACTGACACACGTAGCCATTTCTACTGACACGCACCTGCTGGATATTATTTATTTATTTTATGCCATTTTAAAAAATAGATAGGAAAGAAAGTAACTTATTCCATAGAGAGAAATCCAGCTGCAGTAAGTCTCCATAGAATCAATTCCGCGCATGCGTGGAAAGGGGCCTCTTCCCTACTGCTCGCAAAAGCAGGCTGAAGCCCTGCCCACTCTTCATTCAAGTAAAAGCCCTGGGCGGGAAAGGCCATGCCTCTTCCCTGTATCTCCGTTCCCATTGGCCTCCTGGAAAGAAGGCTCCGCCCATTTCAAACGTTCCTGGGTCCACCTCTTCAGCCGCGCACGGTTCCTTTCTTCCTGGTTACATGAGTTTTCTCTTTTTGCAAAGGAAACAAACCAATTGCAAAATAATATTGGTTTATTTAATTATTAAGTAAATGAATATTATTTTGCATTGTTTCCTAAATATTAAGGAGTTACATATTTAAATTAAATTAAATGATAAATAATATTACTTTTCTATATTACTCAAATATGTCAGAATGTCTTAAATGAAATGGTAAATTGAATTTTTATTTGACATTTAATTTAATGCATTTTTAATATTTTTAATATATGCCTTAAATATATATATGCCTTAAATGAAATGGTAAATTAAATATCAAAATATTATTTTGCAATGTTACTTTATTATTATTGCATTATTATCATTAGAAATACATTAAACAGCATATTAAATGCTAGAAATACATTTACATTTACATTAAATTAAAAATAAATAATATTTTGTTGAGTTTTTAAAATTATATTTTTATTAAACACTGCAAAAAGGATATTATTTACATAGAGAGTTAGAACAATGTGATAAGAGAGAAAGTGGGAATTACAATTATATATTTTTTTGTTATTTAAACTAAATATTGCGAAATTATGGCTTTTTTCTTGAAGTGACACACCACCTGAATTATGCTCAGTTTTTTGGCAAATTTTGACACACCGCACTCAAAAGGTTGCCCATCACTGCACTACATATTAAGACGACACCATCAGAAAGGGTGACATCAACTACAGGGCAAGGCAGGAGAGAAAGCAGCCAATTAATGCTGAATGGTCATCTTGCTCCCTAAGCTTACCGAAAGCTTGCAGGATGATCTCTGACCCACTTGTCTTGGTGGAATTTGTTTACAGCAATTATTATTGTTGTTATTATTATTATTAAACTTTATTTATACACCGCCACCATCTTCCCTCAGGGACTCGGGGCCAAGCCCGATGAATACAATAAACAAATGAAATACATATAGCAAAATAAAAAAAAATCACCTAACTCTTGGCAACTCCCCATGCATATGCTTAGATGGGTTCTCCCTGAGTCCCATCACTCTTTCCCAGACATTTATGGAGAATGAGTCTCATGTCAGCTCCTGTGTAAATATATGGGAATGTTTCTCTACATCAGCTCTTGCAACGCCCCTCATTAATTGAAGTTTAAGTGGGGGAGGGGCACTGAAGGAGCTGACATGGAGAAACAGTCCCACATTTTTAAAAAAAATCTGTTTCCAGTAACTAAAATAATGTTTATCCCCAGCAACTGTTGCTTCTGTTTCTTGCAATGTATGCCAAAGCACATGCCTTTGTGTGGCATGCTTCGATTTGTGAAAATAGATATGGATTTAATTTGCCATTCTGATTGCCAAAAGATACATTTCCTGCCACTAACCACACATTTTGAATTTCAGGGTCTTTCTTTGCACTTTCGCTGCTCTCTTGCAAGCTGACTATACTTTGTTCTTGCTGTAGTTCCCGAGCAGCACCAGAAGCAAGAGGAGCCCCCAGTGATGCAAAGGGTTAAACCCTTGTGCTGGCAGGACTGAAGACCAACAGGTTGGAGGTTCAATTCTGGGGAGAACATGGATGAGCTCCCTCTGTCAATTTCAGCTCTCCATGTGAGGCCATGAGAGAAGCCTCCCACAAGGATGGTAAAACATCAAACCATCCAGACGTCCCCTAGGCAACATCCTTGCAGATGGCCAATTTTCTCACATCAGAAGCAACTTGCAGTTTCTCAAGTCCCTCCTGACACACAAAAAACAGGAGCAAGGACTTGGGTGCTGTGTGTACATGTGTGCAATCTCAAGGTGCAAGGAATATGGATACTTGAAGTTTCTGGTATCTTAGTTACAATATTGTGGTCTGGTCTGGCACAGGTGGAGGTCCATGGGGTGACACCAACCCCAGTGACAAAACTGTCTATATATTTTACTGGGCCATATAAATCATAGAATCAAAGAGTTGGAGGAGACCTCATGGGCCATCCAGTCCAACCCCCTGCCAAAAAGCAGAAAAATTGCATTTAAATCACCCCCGACAGATGGCCATCCAGCCTCTGTTTAAAAGCTTCCAAAGAAGGAGCCTTCACCACACTCTGGGGCAGAGAGTTCCACTGCTGAACGGCTCTCGCAGTCAGGAAGTTCTTCCTCATGTTCAGGTGGAATCTCCTTTCTTGTTGTTTGAAGTCATTGTTCCGCGTCCTAGTCTCCAAGGAAGCAGAAAACAAGCTTGCTCCCTCCTCCCTGTGGCTTCCTCTCACATATTTATACATGGCTGGCTATCATGTCTCCTCTCAGCCTTCTCTTCTTCAGGCTAAACATGCCCAGCTCCTTAAGCCACTCCTCATGGGGCTTGTTCTCCAGACCCTTGTCATTTTAGTCGCCCTCCTATGGACACATTCCAGCTTGTCAATATGTCTCTTGAATTGTGGTGCCCAGAATTGGACACAATATTCCAGGTGTGGTCTAACCAAAGCGGAATAGAGCATGGGTAGCATGACTTCCCTAGATCTAGACACTATGCTCCTATTGATGCAGGCCAAAATCCCATTGGCTTTTTTTGCTGCCACATCACATTGTTGGCTCATGTTTAACTTGTTGTCCACAAGGACTCCAAGATCTTTTGGATAGATCTTTTGGATCTTTTTGAATAGAGTGGAAATGTCAGAGCATGATCATTGTGTGCAACTCTGCTCCTTTCAGGGCTGAGGAACCATAGCTATTAAGCCTAAGTATGGTCCTTCCGGTATCTCAATCCTGTCTTTGTAGCATGACCTCTTCCTATTACAGCATCATTTGGTGGTTTCCCAGCTTCTGTACTGAAATGTTTTCTTTCGTATTTACCAGAAGTGAAAGATTTCAGATAAAGTGGTGCATTTTTTCGGTCTCATATTTTTACTTTTAGCCCCGGCTTCTTTGAAAAACATCCAGCCTTTAGGCAGAAAGAGATTCTCTGCATGTTTGTGTTGAGCAAATGTCAAAAAGGACAAAACAATCATTCTGTATATTGAATGGCGACATCATTTTCAAAGAGGCAGCCATATTAGTGAGCAGCAGCAAGAACAACCAAAAGTCTTGTGGGACCTATAGTGGAATTTTGGCATGAATTCCCTGAAAGCCTCCAGAGCCCAACACTCACACAAGTTGGTATCAAAAAGCATAAAAATCCACCCAAATTACTATGAAATGTGTCAGTTTGGATCCTGGAGAATAAGCTGTCTCCTTCTCTTTGCAAAACTGAGGCATTTAAGGGATTCAATCATGTTGTTCTTCAGTCTTCTCTTGACCAAACTGAATATGGTCACTTCCTTCAACATTTCCTCATATGTTTGGTTCTTGTTAACTTTCAGTGGACCTACTCCAACTCGCCTGTAACTCTCACATGAGGTCTGGGCCAGCATAGAATATAGTGGGACTTGGAAATGATACTTCTATTCATGCAGGCTTGAATACCATTCACCTTCTTTTCTGCAGCATCACACTGCTGGCTCATATTCAACTTATGATCAGCAATAATCCCCAGGTCCTTCTCAGATGTAGCTTAGCCGTGTATTCCACATCCTATACGTGTGTTTGCTTTTTGTGACCTAAATGTAGAATTTTGCATTTGTCCTGACTGAAATTCAGTTCATTAATTTCTGGCTCATTTTCTGGCTCATCTCTTTTTGAATTTTTCTCCTATTTTCTAGTGTATTAGCCATTCTCCCAGTTTTATGTCCTCTGCCACCTTAAAAAGGATTACCATGTATACTCAAGTATGAGCAGAGTTTTTCAGCCCTTTTTTAGGCTGAAAACGTGCCCTTAAGATTATACTCAAGGTAAAGTTGTTGTTATTATTATTATTATTATTATTACATTTTATTACATTTATTATTTTACTCTATTTCTTATTATTATTATTATTATTACATTTGACATATTATTTTACTCTATTATTCTTACACTTAATATTTTACTCTATATATTACTATTATTATTATTATTACATTTATTTTTTTACTTTATTTAATATTATTACATTTATTTTACTCTATTGTTATTAGTACACTTATTATTTTACTTTATTATTGTTGTTATTTCATTTATGGTTTTACTCTATTATTGTTATTATATTTTATTATTATTACATATTGTTATTGTTATTATTACATTTACAACCACCTTGAGTCACCTTCAGGCTGAGAAAGATGGGATACAAATATCATAAATAAATAAATAAATAAATTTATGATTTTGCTCTATTATTATTATTACATTTATTATTTTACTCTCTTTGTTATTATTGGAAAGATGTGTAAGCACATTTACACTGAAATTCTAGAATAGTGGTTTAATCAAAGTTGGAAGTCTTATCTTAAATTGCAGTTTTATGTAAATATTCGAAAACATTTAACCTTACTGATGCCTCAATTAATTTAATTTTATTGATATCTATTTTTATTTTGTAATTTACCAGTAGCTGCTGCATTTCCCACCCTCAGTTTATACTCGAGCAAATACGTTTTTCCCAGTTTTTTGTAGTAAAATTAGGTGCCTTGGCTTATATCTCGGTCGGCTTATACTCGAGTCTATAGGTACCCCTATTCTATCATCTAAGCCACTGATAAAAATGCTTAAGACTACAGTCCCTGTGACAGAACCCTAGGGCACTCCACTTGAGACCTCTTTCCAATTTGAAGCATAGCCACTGGTGACGACTCTTTTGAAAATGGTTTTCCAACCAAATACAGATACATCTGACAATGGTCCCTCCTATTTCACATTTAATCAGTTTACTTATCAAAATATTATGGACCGGGCTGTGGTGCAACTAGCTGGGAGTCAGGTGCATTAAATCAACTGACCAAGAGGTAATGAGTTCAAAGCCAGCCCGGGTTAGAGTGAGCTTCCAGCCATTAGTCTAGCTTGCTGTTGACCTATGCAGCCAGAAAGACAGTTGCATTTGTCAAGTAGGAAATTTAGGTACCGCTTTATGCGGGGAGGCTAATTTAACTACTTTACAACACCATAAAACCTTCCAGCAGAGTGCAAAAGAATAAGGAAGTACTCCATCAAAGGACTCAGTGTCACAATGAACGGTGAAGTGGCGGCTCCCCTTGTGGCAGAAATCAAGCATACCCTCATGAAGCTGGAAACGCTTCGGCACATGTGGAATGTTAAATTGCCTCTGTGTCTGTCTGTCTATGTTGTATGTCTAATGGCATTGAATGTTTGCCATGTACATGTGCATTGTAATCTGCCCTGAGACCGCTGCAGGGTGAGAAAGGTGGAATATAAATGTTGTATTTATTTGTTTGTCTGTTTGCAATATTTATATTCCGCCCTTCTCACCCTGCAGGGGACACAGGGTGCACATATACATTGCAAACATTCAATGCCAGTTAGACATACAACATAAATAGACAGACACAGAGGCAATTCTGGCTTCATGAGGGTGTGCTCGATTCTGGCCACAGGGGGAGTTGCCGCTTCACCATCCACTTGTGACACCGAGTCCTTTGATGGAATACTTCCAGCTGCTGGAAGGTTTTATGGTGTCGTACATTAATTAAATTAGCCTCCCTGCGTAAAGTGGTACCTAAATTTCCTGCTTGACAGATGCAACTGTCTTTCAGGCTACATAGGTCAACAGCAAGTTAGATTGTTAATGGTGAGGAGCTTACTCCGACCCGGGCTGGCTTCAAACTCATGACCTCTCAGTCAGTAGTGATTTAATGCAGCAGGCTACTAACGGGTTGCGCCACAGCCTGGACCTGTAAATAAACAAATACATAAATATTTTTTTTAAATATGTTGCAAACATTCAGATAAATAACATCCAAAGGATTCCTACCATCCACTAAGCTGGTGGATGCCTGAATGACATACAGAGGAGAGCGACTAAAATGATAAAAGGTCTGGAGAACAAGCCCTATGAGGAGCGGCTTAAGGAGCTGGGCATGTTTAGCCTGAAGAAGAGAAGGCTGAGAGGGGATATGATAGCCATGTATAAATATGTGAGAGGAAGCCACAGGGAGGAGGGAGCAAGCTTGTTTTCTGCTTCCCTGGAGACTAGGATGCAAAACAATGGCTTCAAACTACAAGAGAGGAGATTCCATCTGAACATGAGGAAAAACTTCCTGACTGTGGGAGCCATTCAGCAGTGGAACTCTCTGCCCCGGAGTGTGGTGGAGGCTCCTTCTTTGGAAACTTTTAAACAGAGGCTGGATGGTCATCTGTCAGGGGTGATTTGAATGCAATATTCCTGCTTCTTGGCAGAATGGGGTTGGACTGGATGGCCCATGAGGTCTCTTCCAACTCTTTGATTCTATGATTCTATGATTCTAAGGCTCCTCCTTCACATCAAGCAATAAATTGAGATAATGAGAGATGGTTTCACCTGCACAACAGATTTGGTTTTATTTAGAGCAGTATGTTAAAAGCATTTGTATAAAGAAATGAGAGAGTTAATTTCTGGAAGACTTTCAAAAGTCCTGGAGATTCTTCGCAATCAATATTCAATGTATCATGTTTGTGAGACTGATGCTGGCGAAGACATCCATCGTTATGGAAAGACTGCTGCATTTTGGTAATTCCAATGCATGCTATTTTACTGTCCAGATCCTGGCAAAGAGAAAGGCAAAATGTTAATAAAGTTTAATTAATAAACTATTCCTTCTTTCTATAAAAATATCAGAAAATATCAGTGAACTTTATTGGGAATTTTACAGTCAGCCCTCAACATTAGGAAGGACTTCCTGACCATAACAGGTGTCCAAACAGTGGAAGTCTCTACCTCAGGGTGTGGTGGATGCTCCTTCCTTGAAGGCTTTTAAATGGAGACTGGATGGACATCTCTTGGGGGTGCTTTGATTGTGCTTTTCCTGTATGGCAGGGCATTGAACTCAATGGCCCAAGTGGTCTCTTCTAACTCTATGATTCGATTGTTCTATAATAGACTTTCTGCTACTTCATCACACTAGAGAGAGAAAATCCAGTCTCTTAAAATCCAGTCTCTGCCTCCTGCAGTATTCTGGGGTTTGTAGTTTGGGGAGGAGCCTTTAACATTCTCACTAAACTACAAATCCCAGAATTCTGCAGGAGGTAGAAACCAGATTGAAAGTGGATTTTTTTCTCTCTAGTGTGATGAAGATCCGTGCCCTGGAAAATCCCAATATGGCATCCATACTCTGGCACATAAAGCTTAGGAAAAAAAATTTAATCGTGTCAGAAGCAACTTGAGAAAAGGATGCGTGGCTTGAGAGCAGAACGTGTGAAAAAGATCTTGGAGTCCTCGTGGACAACAAGTTAAACATGAGCCAACAATGTGATGTGGGGGCAAAAAAAGCCAATGGGATTTTGGCCTGCATCAACAGGAGCATAGTGTCTAGATCCAGGGAAGTCATGCTACCCCTCTATTCTGCTTTGGTTAGACCACATCTGGAATATTGTGTCCAGTTCTGGGCACCACAATTCAAGAGAGACATTGACAAGCTGTCCAGAGGAGGGCGACTAAAATGATCAAGTGTCTGGAGAACAAGCCCTATGAGGAGCAGCTTAAGGAGCTGGGCATGTTTGGCCTGAAGAAGAGAAGGCTGAGAGGAGATATGATAGCCATGTATAAATGAGAGGAAGCCACAGGGAGGAGGGAGCAAGCTTGTTTTCTGCTTCCTTGCAGACTAGGATGCGAAACAATGGCTTCAAACTACAAGAGAGGAAATTTCCATCTGAACATGAGGAAGAACTTCCTGACTGTGAGAGCCGTTCAGCAGTGGAACTCTCTGCCCCGGAGTGTGGTGGAGGCTCCTTCTTTGGAAGCTTTTAAACAGAGGCTGGATGGCCATCTGTTGGGGGTGCTTTGATTGCAATTTTTCTGCTTTTTGGCAGGGGGTTAGACTGGATGGCCCATGAGGTCTCTTCCAACTCTATGATTCTATGATTCTACAGCACTTGCCAAGTTTGGAAACCTGGTAAAAAATGGGATTGGACTACAATATCTAATGACTGGGGGTTTGCGGGGGGGGGGGGGTGTTTGTTTGATTTGTTGTGTCAGTAGTGACTTGAGAAACTGCAAGTCACTACTGGTGTGAGAGAATTGGCCGTCTGCAAGGATGTTGCCCAGGGGACACCCAGCTGTTTTGATGTTTTCCCACCCTTGTAGGAGGCTTCTCTCGTGTCCCTGCATGGAGAGCTGGAGCTGACAGAGGGAGCTCATCCGCGTTCTCCCCGAATTCGAACCTCCAACCTGTCGATCTTTAGTCCTGCCGGCACAGGAGTTTAACCCACTGCGCCACCGGGGGCTCCATACTGTTATAGTTACATGTCATGAAATACAGTATATTTATTTATTTTATTTATTTCAAGCATTTGTACCCTGCCCTTCTCAACCCCCAGAGGGGGGACTCAGGGGGGCTTGCAGCCGGCACAATTCGATGCCACTACATAACAAATAATACATACAGCAATTACCTATGAATAATACATTAAATTAGCTTAAAATTTGTTTAAAAATAAAAAGTACAAAGATAAAAGTAAAATAATACTGACTATCTAGCTTTATCTAGGAACAAATTCAGCAAACACAACACAATTGGAAGCCTATCCATAGTCCATTTTCCATAGCCTTATCATCATTGTCATTGTCAATTATCTGCAAGCTACCCAAAGGCCTGGTCCCATAACCACGTTTTCAGTTTCCTCCTGAAGGTACGGAGGGATATTCACTGGGGAGCGAGTTCCACAGACCGATCCCACCACCGAGAAGGCCCTGTCCCTCGTCCTGCCAAGCGTATTTGCACCAAAGGCGGGACCAAGAGCAGGGCCTCCCCAGAACTTCCAGGTGGGACGTGTAGGGAGATACGTTCAGACAGGTAAGCTGGGCCAGATACGTATAAAATCCCTGTCTATATGTGGGATCGGAAAAACGGATGTCCCGGTTTGAGGACCGGGACATCCGTAGGGATACCAAGGTGCTTGTTTATAGAGCTATTGTCATCCCAACCCTGATATATGCCTGTGAGACGTGGACTGTCTACAGACGTCACATGCAACTTCTGGAATGATTCCTTCAGCGCTGCCTCCGGAAAATCCTGCAAATCTCTTGGGAAGACAGGCGGACAAACATCAGCGTGCTGGAAGAAGCAAAGACCACCAGCATTGAAGCGATGGTCCTCTGCCATCAACTCCGCTGGACCGGCCACGTTGTCCAGATGCCCAACCACCATCTCCCAAAGCAGTTGCTCTACTCCGAACTCAAGAACAGAAAACGGAATGTTGGAGGACAGGAAAAGAGATTTAAAGATGGGCTCAAAGCCAACCTTAAAAACTCTGGCATAGACACCGAGAAGTGGGAAGCCCTGGCCCTTGACCACTCCAGCTGGAGGTCAGCTGTGACCAGCAGTGCTGCAGAATTTGAAGAGGCACGAATGGAGGGCTAAAGGGAGAAGCGTGCCAAGAGGAAGGCGCGTCAAGCCAACCCCGACCGAGACCGCCTTCCACCTGGAAACCAATGTCCTCACTGCGGAAGAAGATGCAGAGCAAGAATAGGGCTCCACAGCCACATACGGATCCACAAGAACACTGGAAGACAATCATCCTCGGAAAGCGAGGGATCGTCTAATGAAAAAAAAATATGTGGGATACATACCCATAGAGTCTCTCAAAAATGAATGAACAAGACTGTGGCGTTTTAGGCAATATCTAGATGTGTCTGTAAACAAAATCTATTATTTCATCTATCCCATCAAACTATGGAGTTCTTTAAAGGCTCCATAGTTAAACTTCACATTTTCTCATGTATCTTCCACAGCTTCTGTGTGTTTTATGCTGTAATCCTCCATAAATCATCCATATTTGGCACCTAAAGTATATGAATATTACCTGGTTTGCAGCAAAAGGAATAATCAAGATAAGGGCAGTCTCTTTTCTTAGACACATATTCTCTCCCTGAACACTTTTTCTTACATTCTCCTTGACATGTCTCTATCAAAACAGGAAGAAGAAAAAGAAAATAAATAAGACTCTTTTCATAAGATAGCAATAGCCACAATACTAGGCCTTTCCCATTTGCAGAAATTAGAGAATCAGATTTGTCATAAACGAATATCTCATTTCAAATGCAAAGAGTTCTTGCTAAATAAGGAAAAGCTAAATAAGGAAGTTCATTAGTGGACCCATTCCTATGTATTCAATGGCTTTGAAAAGCCCTTCAGGGCTTGTCTACACCAGCATTAACAGCCAGGCTCACCCTCAGTTTGTTTCTGGGTCTCCCCAAAACATTTCTCCACTTTTGATAAGTATAGTGGGTTAAACTGGGTTAATTCCAGTTAGACCCAGACTATTCCTTGGCTTCAGAGCTATGTAGACACCGAGATTGGGTCCAATGTAGGTTGGTCCATTGTCCATATGGGACACTACTGCCATTCACTTTTGTTGGTACGGATGGCATCATTGTTGCTACCATCTCTGGTCACAGTGTGATAGCGCGAGTGGCACCACCTATATGTATAACTGTTAGTTGCAAGATTTAAACTGTTGTATCATGTTTAATCCTGCCTTTTTACCCTGCCTATGTATAGTTGGATTGATTGGTTATTTATAGCTGTCAATGTTGTTTGCACCAGTTGAATTGCTTTCTCAGCTCAATTGTTTGGCTCCACCTCTTCCTGGAGGAGGGGAGTGCTTCCCTTTTTCATTCCACCATCAGATTTTCTACCAGATGGACGTGAGTAAGAGACTTGGCTCTAAAAGCCCCTGATTAAGTTACCCCCCAGCACCAATTCTGAGGTTCTTACCCTTGAGACTTATGCTTCATGTTCAGATCAACCTGAACGACGTTGGGAAGTCTCAAGCGCCTTCAAACCAGTTCTTCTGGCACCAGAGGAAGACTTTGTGTCTTCAAACATAGGCCATTTGGACTGGGGTTGTGGATTGCTCCGGCATTAACAGCCATTGAGAAAGAGGGACCTGGAAAAGCTTTTCAGCTGCAAAACTCCTTGGACCCAAGACAACCAGAGACTGTAATGTATGTTTTCCTTCATCCCTTTGAAACTTCCAGCTTCCGCCTTAAAGGGATAACTCTTTGTGAACAATAAAACTTATTTTGAGTTATCTACAGTGTTTGGGTCTTTGAGAGTTCCAGTTTCCCTAAAGGAGGGCAAGAAGCAATCCCCTGGGGAAAGATGTCATGTCCATGCCTCTTTCACTAAGAGCTATAGCCCCCAGGTGCGATGGCACACACAGCTTGCCACTAAGCTCATGTGAGCTTCTTACCATTAAGGCACCCTGTGCTGACACCATGCACTCCCACTCTCCGCGTACTGCTTCACTCATGATTTCATCATACAGTGGCTTTTAGGGTCGTATCTAAACCTTTTTGCAATTGTGAAGTTAACTTTAAAAAAAAACTATGGAAGAGTGGAGTTTTGCACCACAAATGCAGAAGGAGATTCCATCTGAACATTAGGAAGAACTTCTTAACTCTGAGAGCTGTTCAGCAGTGGAACTCTCTGCCCCGGAGTGTGGTGAAGTCTCCTTCTTTGGAAGCTTTTAAACAGAGGCTCGATGGCCATCTGTCAGGGGTACTTTGAATGCAATTTTCCTGCTTCTTGGAAGGGGGTTGGACTGGATGGCCCATGAGGTCTCCTCCAACTCTATTATATGATTCTATGAAATCACAGTGGTGCAATGAAGAGGTGCAACAGCAAGAGTCTGTACACCAGTGGTTCTCAACCTGAGGGTCCCCAGATGTTTTTCCATCTACGAACCCACACGTTCACTTCGGTCATCTGGAGAGGCCCTGCTCGTGACCCCATCTGCATCACAAGCGCGCTTGGTGGGGACGCGGGACAGGGCCTTTTCCGTGGTGGCCCCCCCACTCTGGAACACCCTCCCCAAAGACCTTAGACAGGCCCCTACATTGGCTGTCTTCAGAAAGAACCTGAAGACCTGGCTTTTCCGATGCGCCTTCCCAGATTAGGAAATCTCCACTACCAAGTCCCATAAGCACTTTACCAGAACCAATGATTACTGCACATCGCACATTGCACTTGCCCTAGAAGCCTTATATACACCTCCTGTCACATCAGCACTTTTTAATTCTTGTACCCATTACTCTGGCCCGGCACAGTTTTATTGTGTTTTAGTGTATTGTGCCTGTTGTTCACTTTGCTTTATTCTGTTTTAATTGTTTGATTTGCTTAGATTGTATTGTTATGTTGTGTGTTGAGGCCTCGGCCTGTGTAAGCCGCATCGAATCCTTTGGGAGATGCTAGCGGGGTACAAATAAAGTTTAATAATAATAATAAATAATAATAATGTTTTGGCCTTCAACTCCCAGAAATCCTAACAGCTGGTAAGCCAAACTTGGGGATCCACAGGTTGAGAACCACTGCTGTGCACTGATTTTAGGTCTATGTTTACTTCTGCTTCCCATTCCTTGGAATGTCGAAAGAAGTCAGCTTAGCTTTCTCACTCCCAACTCTTTTGCTCTTCAGAGTTGATTAGAAATAATGTTGCTGGTTAGGTTCAAAGCTCCACTTATGATAACAGTAACTTATGATGAACTTAATAATAATATTATAATAATTATCTTTATTTATTCTACATGGGGCTGCCTTTGAAGACTGCCCGGAAGCTTCAACTAGTCCAACGGTCGCAACCAGGTTGCTCACTGGAGCGGCATACAGGGAGCATACAACTCCTCTGTTATGCCAGAACCATTGGCTGCCGACCACAATTCAAAGTGCTGGTTTTGACCTTTAAAACCCTAAATGGTTCTGGTCCAAACTACCTGTCCGAAAGTATCTCCTGTTAGTATCTTCATCACGAAGTTTAAGATCTTCAGGAGAGACCCTGCTCTCAATCTGACCACCACCACAAATGCTGTTGGTGGGGACGAGAGACAAGGACTTCTTGGCAGTGCCCCATCCCACTCATCTGTGGAACTCTCTCCCCAGGGATATCAGATTGGCCACCTCCCTCCTGTCCTTTAGAAGAAAATTGAAGATTGGGCTTTGGGACCAGGCATTCGATTAGTGGACAGAGGCAATTGGAAAGTCAACTTGGATACTGCGACATTGAATTAACCCCAGACTTGGACTTGGTTTTAACTGGCGTGACTAATCTATTGTTTTATGAATTGTTTTTAATGTTTTAATGTATTTGTTGACTATTTATATGATGACAGCATTGTACAGTGCTTATGTGAGGCCGCCCTGAGTCCCACCTTGGGGGGAGAAGGGTGGGGTAAAAGTGTATGAAATACATAAATACCCTGCCACCATCTCTCCAAGGGAATTCGGGGTGGCTAACATGAGGCCAAGCCGGGGGATAACAATAAAGCAAAATTTACATTTTAAAAAATCATTAAAATATCACATGTAAAAACATCAAATTAATATTATGTAAGTTCAAGTCATAATCCAGGTCAGCCCATTGTCAGTCATAGAATCATAGAATCAAAGAGCTGGAAGAGACCTCATGGGCCATCCAGTCCAACCCCTTGCCAAGAAGCAGGAATATTGCATTCAAATCACCCCTGACAGATGCCCATCCAGCCTCTGTTTAAAAGCTTCCAGAGAAGGAGCCTCCACCACACTCCGGGGCAGTGAGTTCCACTGCTGAATGGCTCTCACAGTCAGGAAGTTCTTCCTCGTGTTCAGATGGAATCTCCTCTCTTGTAGTTTGAAGCCATTGTTCCGCGTCCTAGTCTCCAAGGAAGCAGAAAACAAGCTTGCTCCCTCCTCCCTCTCCAATAAATCATTCTCATTGTTAACGCTGCATCTACTGCTCGAATATTTGGTCCCACAACCAAGTTTTAAGCTTTTTTCCTAAAGTATAGAAAGGAGGGGGCTGATCTGATTTCATTAGGGAGGGTTTTCCACAGCCAAGGGGCCGCCACCAAAAAGATCCTGTCTCTCATCCCCACCAACCAAAGTCACGAAGATGGCGGGATTGAGAGCAGGGCCTCTCCTGGTGATTTTAATCTCCAAGGTGGGTCGTAGAGGGAGATATGTTTGGACAAGTAAGCTGGGCCAGAACCATTTAGGACTTTATAGGTGAAGACCAGCACTTTGAATTGTGCTCAGTAGCAAATCGACAGCCAGTGGAGCTGACGTAACAGGGGGTGGTATGCTCCCTGTACGCAGCTCCGGTGAGCAATCTGGCTGCCAACCGTTGGACTTGTGGCAAACATTCAATGCCCAAGAACAAAGAACAAATAAACAACAATCAAACGAAAAAACAGAAATAGAATAAACTCAATATAACCTATAAACAATGAAACCAAACGCTAAACTAGATAAGCATAACAAGTACAAGGAACGTAACCAATTAAAACATAGTGACTTTAAAATACTGTTGGCAACTTACAAAGACATAAATTACTTTACCCCTACAAAGTCAACTTTGGCACCATTTCACAATGGAGGCGCAGAGAGCGGGAATGAAATTCTGCATTGTGGCTCCATTAGTACTCGTGAATATTACATGCAGAGCTATATACGCAAATCACGCATACACAACATTATTCTATGATTGTATGATCACAGTTCACTAAAGAGATGGCAATTCACAACTACCAGGTGGATCTCCTTCCATGAAGTTTGCTACCCCTCTTTTCTGTTTTGGTTAGACCACATCTGGAATATTGTGTCCAATTCTGGGCACCACAATTCAAGAGAGATATTGACAAGCTGGAGTGTGTCCAGAGGAGAGCGACTAAAATGATAAAAGGTCTGGAGAACAAGCCCTATGAGGAGCGGCTTAAGGAGCTGGGCATGTTTAGCCTGAAGAAGAGAAGGCTGAGAGGGGATATGATAGCCATGTATAAATATGTGAGAGGAAGCCACAGGGAGGAGGGAGCAAGCTTGTTTTCTGCTTCCCTGGAGACTAGGACGCGGAACAATGGCTTCAAACTACAAGAGAGGAGATTCCATCTGAACATGAGGAAGAACTTCCTGACTGTGAGAGCCATTCAGCAGTGGAACTCTCTGCCCCGGAGTGTGGTGGAGGCTCCTTCTTTGGAAGCTTTTAAACAGAGGCTGGATGGCCATCTGTCAGGGGTGATTTGAATGCAATATTCCTGCTTCTTGGCAGAATGGGGTTGGACTGGATGGCCCATGAGGTCTCTTCCAACGCTTTGATTCTATGATTCTAAGTAGCATCCCCATCATAATCTATAAGTTTGTCTAGGCACAAGAAATTTTCAAAGGCACTCTTTCCTGTTTCCTCAGTTGACCTCCCAAACATTAAACTTCTCAACTCCTGACCATCTCACTCTGAAATATCCCCATAAATTGCCTGTGTTCTTCAGGCGTAAAGTATGGCAAGATTACCTCTCTCTTTACAACAGAAGACGATGCCATTAATAAGGCAGCGGCGTGTTGTGACTCTGTATTCGTCATGGAAACATTGTCTCCTGCATCTACCCCGACAATTTTCAGGATCATAAGGTAGGACGAAACCTGGAGAAAATATATATGAAAGGAAGAAGTTTTCTCAAATAAGAAGTTATCACTGACTTCATTAAGCACGTCCAACATATCTTTTTATAGAAAACAGAAAGGATTGTGTTTCGGAAAATAAATATTATGTATTGTCGAAGGCTTTCATGGCCGGAATCACTGGGTTGTTGTAGGTTTTTCCGGGCTATATGGCCATGTTCTGGAGTCAATTTTTCTCCTGACGTTTCGCCTGCATCTATGGCAAGCATCCTCAGAGGTAGTGAGGTCTGTTGGAAGTAGGAAAAATGGGTTTATATATCTGTGGAATGACCAGGGTGGGGCAAAGGACTTTTGTGGACAATTTCAACAGAAAGGAAGAAACCATGAAAATGAACAAAATCTGGCTACCAGTATTAAAAAACTCAAAAATTACAGCAGCAAAATAACAGAGGGGAAACAAACAGGCACATGAAATCACTCTCAACAAAAGATTCCCCCCAGGCGCTTCCAAGCCATTGAATGCAAATCAAGGTGATCAGCTGAAACATTTACATCTAGCCCCAGCAGACAAAAGTCCTTTGTCTCACCCTGATCATTCCACAGATATATAAACCCATTTTTCCTACTTCCAACAGACCTCACTACCTCTGAGGATGCTTGCCATAGATGCAGGCGAAACGTCAGGAGAAAAATTGCCTCCAGAACATGGCCATATAGCCCAGAAAAACCTACAACAACCAATAAATATTCTTAATAAATGGCAAGATGGATGGATGGCATCCTTGAAGTGACCGGCTTGACTCTGAAGGAGCTGGGGGTGGTGATGGCCGACAAGGAGCTCTGGCATGGGCTGGTCCATGAGGTCACGAAGAGTCAGAAACAACTGAACAACAACAAATGAATAAAATCTTACAAATCAAACATCTTGGATTCATTTCTACTTTCTGTTGAAGAATACATATACAGTAGAGTCTCACTTAAACATTCTGTATTATCTAACGCAGTCTGCCTCCTGCCCAGATCCACAATTGTTTCAATACATTGCCATGCTTTGATGCTAAATTCGTAAATAATTAATCATTGCATAATGTTACCGTGTATTGAACTGCTTTTTCTGTCAATTTGTTGTAAAACATGATGTTCTGGTGCCTAATTTGTAAAATCATAACGTAACTTGACATTTAATTAGTTTTTCCTTACTCCCTCCTTATTATCCAATGTTTTCAGGAGCCCCCAACAGGTCACATGTTCGAATCCGAAGAGAGGCGGATGAGCTCCCTCTATCAGTTCCAGCTCCTCATGCGGCGACATGAGAGAAGCCTCCCACAAGGATGGTAAAACATCCATATGTCCCCTGGGCAATGTCCTTACAGACGGCCAATTCCCTCACATCAGAAGCGACTTGCAGTTTCTCAAGTCGCTCTTGACATGACAAAAAAATCCAATGTTTTTACTTATCCAGTGTTTTACCAGCCCATTTATGTTGGATAAGCAAGACTCTATTATTATTTATTTATGTCATTTTTATCCTGCCCATATGAGCTCAAAGGCAACTCAGGGCAGTGTGCAAGTCAGCAACAATTAAGGTAAATGTAAAAGTTGTCCCCTGACATTAAGTCCAGTCATGTCTGACTCTGGGGTGTGGTGCTCATCTCCATTTCTAAGCCGAAGAGCGGCATTGTCCATAGACACCTCCAAGGTCATGTGGCCGGCATGACTGCATGGAGTGCCATTACCTTCCCGTCGGAGCAGTACCTATTGATCTACTCACATTTGCATGTTTTCGAACTGCTAGGTTGGCAGAAGCTAGGGCTGACAGCGGAAGCTCACGCTGCTCCCCGGAATCGAACCTGCGACCTTTCAGTCACCAAGCTCAGTAGCTCAGCGCTTTAACACACTGTGCCACCTGGGGCTCCCAGCAACAATTAGATGCCATATATAAAAATACATACATCGGTAAAAAGCAAAAAAAAAAATCGCAATACATTTAAAAACCATAAAAACAATAAACAGTGAAAAATATTTTTAAAAATGATGTCTTCTTGTTCAAATCATCAACCGTTCCATCATCTTAGCCATTCCTAGTTCATTTTCCGATTTGCGTTTATCTGGTCATGCTGAGGTTCCAAACACTTGCTGAAAGAGCCAGATTTTCACTTTTTTTTGAAAGGTCAGGAGGGAGGGGGCCATGTAATATCCCTAGTCAGAGAGTTCCATAGCCGAGGGGCCACCACAGAGAAGGCCCTGTCTCTCGTCCCCACCAGACGTGCTTGTGAAGCAGGCGGGATTGAGAGCAGGGCTTCCTCAGATGATCTCAAGTTCCTGGAAGGTTCATAGGGAGAGATACATTCGGATAGATACGCTGGGTTGGACTACACATGTGTTTCAAAACCTGAAATGTTGCTACCTTCACCATTAAGCCTCCACATTTGCTGTTTTGTTGGGGGGGGGGGGGTGTTGGGGGATTGCATATTTAATTTAAACACTCTCTCTAGAAATCTATAGGTCTTCTGATGTGACTCTATAGTCAATTACCTCCAGTCATACTGGAAGATCTGAAGATTTCTAGTAAGACATTTTTCTAGGAATGTACAGGTTTTCCACTGTGATTCCATGCTGTGTGACCAAGAAAACCTAGAGAGTCTACATTGCTATATTTTCCAGTTCAAAGCAGAAAAATGTTGGGTTTTATTCAACTGTGTGGAAGGGGACTGAGAGAGAAGAGTGGGGGAGAAGAGTGGCAAATTACTTCTAAGGGTACAGCTACACTGTAGAATTAACACACTTTGATACAACCTTTTACTGCCATGAAGAGGAGAGTCTACTAAACAAGACAGTACCCGTCACAAACCAGTACTGCCCTCTGTTGAGGAGTTACGAAGGTGGAGGCATTACTTTTCATTCAACCCTCGTATCTATCAGGGATTGTACCACATTTGTGCACAATGGCTACGTTTGTTTCTCTCCCCCCCCCCCCCCCCCCCACACACACCCTTCTGCTCAAGGGACTCAAGTCATAGATGGGCCACCACTTTCTGTAGTGCTCACCTAATACAATACTGAATTAAAATACCATTTTTTCTGTGTAAAGAGCCACTTGAGAAACTGCAAGTTGCTTCTGGTGTGAGAGAATTGGCCATCTGCAAGGACATTGCCCAGGGGATGCCGGGATGTTTTGATGGTTTTACCATCCTTGTGGGAGGCTTCTTTCATGTCCCCGCATGGGGAGCTGGAGCTGACAGAGGGAGCTCAACCCACTCTCCCCAGATTCAAACCACTGACCTGTCAGTCAGCAGTCCTACTGGCACAAGGGACTACTGGCACTCATTGCACCACCGGGGAGTCATTAAAATAACTCAAAATTAAGTTCATTGTATTCCTAATGTGTTTTAAAATAAATACTGATGTCTTTATTCAGTTATATGTTGTTGTTTTCATGGAGTCCTGTGCCCTTAAACCCAGTGAAAGTGGAGGACTGACTATCTCTCCAGCAACATAATTTGTGTGTGTGTGTGTGTGTGTGTGTGTGTGTGTGTGTAGAGCTGGGAACAGCAAGTCATTTCCATTTACATTTGGGGGGCGGGGGGTGGGTGGGATAATAATATTGATTTATGGCTGTATCTTACTTGTAGTGGTTTTTATGGTGGGAGTTTTTCGTATGTACTTCTCCAAAAAGTCATCACCATTGTATCTTCTAGGTATCTCTTTAAACAGAAAATGCAAAAGTATTCAGTTTCTCAAGGCCACATATATAATTCTGTTGACAAGCAAAATACAAGCATTTCTGAGAATATCCAAACTTGTGCTTTGCTGTTTCTTCAGTTTGAAAAAAGTGATAGCTCTCAATAAAGTAGTTGTGTTCAGCTGGATCCACACTACTCTGCAATGCAGTTTGAAGGGGGACATGAGAGAAGCCTCCCCACAGAATTGCAACATATTTGGGCGTCCTCTGGGCAACGTCTTTGTAGACGGTTGATTCTCTCACACCAGAAGCAAACAGAAGCGACTTGCAGTACTTTGCTACTCTGCTGCTGAATATGCATGCCAAGTGTGGAATACATCTCACCACACTAAAAAAGTGTATATGGCTCTTAATTAGACATGCCGCATTATCACAGGAAGTCTGCGCCCAACATAACTGGTATTGCACCACCTGACATCCACCGGGAAGTAGCAGCCAATAATGAAAGGACCAAGGCAGTGACATCTCTGGCCCATCCCCTGTTTGGATATCAGCCAGCACTCCAACAACTTAAATCAATAAATAGTTTTCTAAGATCTACAGAGAAACTTGCAGGAACACCTCAGCAAGCAAGAGTCCAAAAGTGGCAGGCTAAAACCCAGAAAGTCAATCCATGGCTGATACCAAATGAGATACTCCCTCCTGGGCACTCAGAAGACTGAGTAACTTGGAAGGCGCTAAACAGACTGTGCTCTGGCACCACGAGATGCAGAGCCAACCTTCAGAAATGGGGCTACAAAGTGGAATCCTCGACATGCGAGTGTGGAGAAGAGCCAACCACTGACCACCTGCTTTAATGCACCCTGAGCCCTGCCACATGCACAACGGAGGACCTTCTTACAGCAACACCAGAGGCACTCCAAGTGGCCAGCTACTGGTCAAAGGAAATGTAATGTTTTCAAATACATTACAACTTGGTTCGCTTCTGATACGATAAATAAATAATGCAGTTTGAATGGCAGCAAACAGGATTATATGGGTCTACATTGACCATTTGATACAGTTTCAAACTGTATGATATGGCAATGTAGATCCAACCTTCAGACTCATCTGCACTGCCATAAAATGCAGTTTAAAACTGAACTGCATTATAGGAGTCTGCACTGACCATACAAGACAGGCTGTCAGTTTCTTGCAGCATAAAAAACAGCAAGGGGGACAATTAAAATAAATGTGGCAGCGCCTTTAAGACTAACTAATTTTTACTTTCACATGAGTTTTTGTGGATGAAAATCCACTTCTTCAGATGCAATACCTTTGAAATTTTCAGCCAAGGGTATAAGTATATGTCGTGTTTTATAATTTAATTGACAGCTGTATGTCATTAATGTTATGTTAGATTTCTGTATGTGAAACATTACATTTTGACATAATTATGTTGGAAACCCTCGCTTTATGTCCCTCGCTGGGGTGAGAAAAGTGGCATATAATTGTAGTAAATATACATATGTATACAATAAAAGAAGTTGGACCTAGAAAGATGCAAATCATATCCCTTGCCCTCAAATTTTCAAGTCTGGTGGAGGTGATGCAAGTCTTTCAGATATTAACAATAGTACACTTCATGCTGATGCGTGAAAGGGATAAATCTATTTGCCCAAAAATAAATTTCCAAGTTTCAAAATTCTCCAAGATGACTCCTGTTATTATGTGTGAAGTAGAAAGGACTCTTGTTTACAATTTGTGTAGTATACCTTTGTGTCAAAGACACAGTGCCATTATCTTTGTTCAAACCACTGCTAACGGATTGGAATTTGTGAACATACAGAATTCAATTCAGCAGTTTGAGCCTTGTGAAAATACAAACAACTTAGTCTTAAAGGTGCTGCCATGTATCATTTTTTTCCTTCCCCCCCCCCCCCCCTCACTCTTCTCCTCAAAATGTGTGAGTTGTTATCCATCTAGTGAAATTCCAGAGCTCATTGGGCTTCCTGATAATTATGTCTTCTTGCACCCAGTGCATTTTATTTTGCAACTTCACCCATTGATTCCCCTGTGTGCTTTGGCAATATAAATCATAGAGATGTTTACTTTTGAGTTCACAACAGCGGCGTAAGCGACGATTGCACCATCCAGCTGGATAATCATCCTTGCTGCAGGATGTTGCGCATCGACATTTCGGTGCTCTGGTACTTCTAGGGAAACCTTGAACAAAAACAAAACAGCCATGATCAAGAACCCATCCTTCATTATTTTCTACATGATGACAACATCATCATTATCTTAGTAAATGACAAATATGAAGAAATGTAATTTGTCCCTTTTACAGACACAACTCCGAGGTGGGACATAGAAGGAGATACGTTCGGACAGGTACGCTGGGCCGGAGCTGTCATGGCTGGAATCACTGGGTTCTATAGCCCGAAAAAACCCACAAGAACCTAGACACAACAGAGCTTGGGAGGTTATTTGTTAATGGTTCTTGACCATCATGGTAGTTGCAAAGTTCCCAAAGTTTGCCGTTTGCTGTTTCCAACAGACCCCAAAAACTCTATGGACGCCTGCCATAGATGCAGGCGTAATGTCAGGAGAGAATGCTTCTGGAACTTGTCCATACAGCCCGAAAAACTTACAGCAACCCAGTGATTCCAGCCATGACAGCTCCGGCCCAGCGTACCTGTCCGAACGTATCTCCTTCTATGTCCCACCTCGGAGTTTAAGATCTTCTGGGGAGGCCCTGCTCTTGGCCCCACCTTTATCACAAGTGAGGCTGGTGGGGACGAGGGACAGGGCCTTCTCAGTGGTGGCCCCTCACCTGTGGAATTCACTCCCCAGGGAAATTAGGTCATCAACATCCCTCCTGTCCTTCAGAAGGAAGCTGAAAACATGGATATGGGACCAGGCTTTTGGGTAATCGGGCAGACTGATAAGGTAATGATGACCAGAATTTGGAAAGGACTATGGTAATGCTGAATGGACTTACGGATTTTAGAACTCAGTGAACGTTGGCCACTAGATTGGCTTTTTAGTTGTTATTGTATTAACTGATTGTTTTTAACTATTGTGCCTATTGCTGTTATGTATTTTATCTGTTGAATTGTTGGCATCGAATTGTGCCGGTTGTAAGCCGCCCTGAGTCCCCCCCCTTGGGGGTTGAGAAGGGTGGGGTAGAAGTGCCTGAAATAAATAAATAAATAAATGAAAGCCTTCGGCAATACTTTGCTGTTATAATGATCAAAATAAAGCTTTAATTTCCAGAAGTTGGCCATGGAGTTGCACTGAAGGACCTCGATCAGTGAAGGGTCATAGCCAGAAAAAAAATTCAGGGAGGGTTGAAATTTTTTGGGGAGGGTTGAAAATTTGGGGGGGGGGTTGAAAATTTCGGGGGGGGTTAGGGTTACGCTGAAGCCAAGAGCACAGCAGGGGGCAGAGCAGCCATCAATAGCCTGCAGCTCTGCCCCTGTCAACCACCTCCACCAAGTCTGGCCTCCTTAATGAGAGCATTCAACCCTCCCCCCCAACTTAGTTGCTTCGCTACATCGGCTAT
The DNA here is from genome assembly GCF_037176765.1 of Anolis sagrei. Lineage (NCBI taxonomy): Eukaryota > Metazoa > Chordata > Lepidosauria > Squamata > Anolidae > Anolis > Anolis sagrei. The sequence continues at coordinate 11,804,293 of NC_090021.1, forward strand.
TGCTGCAAGTAATGACAGTGTGAATAAATTGTCAATATTTTCTTGAGATAGTGCTTGCAGTTCTGGAGGGACTCCTAATTCTTTGCGTCCCATAGACTTAGCAGGGGAATTTGGTTAACCAGTTAAAATTCATGAGTAAACCAGGGACTTGAAGGCCAAAATACTGACCTAGAGGTTCTTAGAGAGGTGATTGCTCAGATTTTTTTCAAAGTTTTTTTTTAATTTGAGTTTTTTCCACTTTCACAAGAGTCTTGGGCCGGAGATTTAGCACAGCTGGTAAATCATCAGCAATTATAAGATCTATCAACCAAAAGGTTGCAAGTTCGAAGCCCCAGGTTAGCATGAGCTGCCAATTGTCAGCCTAGCTCATTGTTTACCTAAGCAATTCGAAAACAGCTTTAGCTGTAATTAGAGAAATTAGGTATCGCTAAATAGCAGGGGAGGTGTTTCACGATGCCATAAAGAAAAAAGGTCAGAAAATGCTGGGTGACCAAAAGGAAGGAGGAAGTCCTAACAGCTCTTCGTCATAGAGGAAAGAGCAACAGAACTCCTTGGACTCGAGCCCAGCCTTCCATGGCACCTCCTTCTGTTCTGTGTGTGTATTGTCTATACAAAGTGGCATTGAATGTTTGCCATGTATGTGTACTGTGATCCGCCCTGAGTCCCCTTCGGGGTGAAAATGGTGTAATATAAATAAAGTGTTGTTGTTGTTATTATTTTTATTATTATTATGCATTCCCTAACCCCAGGAAATGTTTGGTGTTGACTACTGTTACTGTTCCGTCTACCAGGAGACTGGGTTTATTGCCTTTCTTTGGTTGCTTGATTCGGCTGCCTCTGCCTTTCTTTTAGAAGTTGCTGCAGCTTTGCAAGTCCTGGAGTTGCAGCCAAAGGCGGGAAAAAGGGGAACCAGCCTGCAAACTCTTTGCAGTGATTGGCCTAGGGAGCAGCTCTTAGAGCCCGCCCTTCCTCCTGGGGAGAGATTTCCTTCTTAGAATCTCCCTACCCTGTTCAGTTCCAAAGAAGCCTTTTGGATGTGCTGAGGGCCAAATAGAGCAGCCCAGAAAAAACCACCGCAAAAACTATTGAGTATTGAGAATTAAGATAAGTACAATTGAGATAGTATAGTTAGGTAAGCTAAATTAACAACAATTGAGTATTAAGATAAGTTTAATTGAGAACCTTTGAATGGAGAAGTATAGTGAGATAAGTTTAATTGACTACTGAAAGAACAATTGTATTGACTATTGAAAACAACTATTGAGAACAACTATTGAGAACAACTATTGAAATAAATATCCCCTTTGATGTTTAGACCTCGCAGTGGACTCCATTGTTGATTATCTCAATTTTCTCCAGAAAGCCCCAGCGGTTCGCCCAGACATAGGGACAGCACATCATAGTTTGTTTTATAAAGCGTCTGGGTGTAACGGCACAGTTACTTAATAGTTGAAAACAAAACAGTGAAATATTTCAAGGCACAGGTCTAAAATGCAAATAGGGTGTCCATATCTAAATACAAATTAAAGTATGTATGTCCCAATGCCTGCCTGTACGACAAAGGGTTTTGCTAGGTGAAGTGGCCCTCTGTCATGTCACTGGATTGGCTGTTAATAGGTATAGGTAATGTCCCTGGGAAAGAAAGATTACATTCATATGAGGGGAAGGGAGAAGGAAGGAAAGAGCCACAAAGCGCCATGCTGCCATGGGGACATTGTGTGGCAGACCCTCCCTCAGAGCTGGAGTAGGGAGAAAGGAGAGGGAAGGAAAGAAAGAGAGAAACAGAGAAAAAAGGAAAAGGAGTGGGAAGGAGGAGAAAGGGAAGAAAGTAAAAAAAGGAAAAGAAATAAAGAAGAGAAGGGAAAGGGGAGAAAGGTTGAGGGGAGGGAAAGAGAAAGGAGATATGAAAGCAGTGAGCAGTGTCATTTTTGAACCCAGGCAACTCTGGTTATATGTGCTATTGTGAAACGGACTTTATTTTAAGCTTTTCATTATTCATGATTATTTAATGGCTCAGAGCAGGAGACTCCATGAGCTAGTTATACAATGAATATTTTTTTGCTTAGATGCGTCGGACAAGTAATTTCGTTTGCCTTACGCAAGCAGTTCTTACCTAAAGCCATGATGGGATTTGAAGGTGTGTCAGGAAAGCCAAGAAATGGATCAGGAGGTAAGTTGCCATCCTCATAAACACTCCCTTTAAACACAAAAGGTCAAAAAATTCAGCCTCTCAAGACCCTGAAACATGAAAGCAGACCACCCTCTTTGCCCATGTCTTCAATGGACATAATCTGTCCACTGACTTGTATTAATACATTCGCTTCTACCTGCCCTCATACTTCTTACCTGTTACAGTGAAAGGATATGGAGGTATTTTGTGGAAATCATGATACGACGGTGGAACTAAAGAGAAATTAACAAAGGTACGTATTAGAATAAATCTCAGGAGCTCAAAAGCTTGCAACCTCAAAAGTTCACTCAAAAATATTAAACAAGGAACATCTAAAATGAAGAAGTCATCTACTCTTCTTACAGCAGTACATAGGGTGAAGAAAATGGCACCTTGTCATTGAAGCCATCATATTCATCATATAAAAAGGTTAACTAGCATTGCACCCAATGCTTTCCAACTTTTTTTTTTGTCGTGTCAGGTGCGACTTGAGAAACTGCAAGTCGCTTCTAGTGTGAAAGAATTGGTCGTCTGCAAGGACGTTGCCCAGGGGACACCCGGATGTTTTGATGTTTTACCATCCTTATGGGAGGCTTCTCTCATGTCCCTGCATGGGGAGCTGGAGCTGACAGAGGGAGCTCATCCGTGCTCTCCCCGGATTCGAACCTATGACCTGTCGGTCTTCAGTCCTGCTGGCACAAGGGTTTAACCCACTGCACCACACAGGAGACAGAGGGAGGCAGCAGCACTCAACCACAATTTGGGAGGGATGGAGACATTTGTGTAATCAAAATTGTGAAGATTGTTTTGGTGGAAACATCTACCCAAATAAAGATATAAAGTAAAATTTCTGGTAGAGATCTGGCTTCAAAGCACCTAATCCAGTGGTTCTGAACATTGGGTCCCCAGATGTTTTGGCTTTCAACTCTCAAAAATCCTAACAGCTGGTAAACTGGCTGGGATTTCTGGGAGCTGTAGGCCAAAACACCTGGAGACCCACAAGTTGAGAAACACTGACGTAATCCCTCTTCTGCTTTGTTTATCTGACCCAGAAATCCATCATTCAATCACTTATTATCTGGGATACTGAAACAATCTTAGTTTCACTTCTGCATTCCCAACAACAGACAAATAAAGGGTCGAATTTTTCAGATCCATATATTTGGGTTTTTTTGTTGTGTCAGGAGCAACCTGAGAAACTGCAAGTCGCTTCTGGTGTGAGAGAATTGGCCGTCTGCAAGGGCGTTGCCCAAGGGACATCTAGATGATTTGATGTTTTATCATCCTTGTGGGAGGCTTCTCTCATGTCCCCGCATGAGGAGCTGGAGCTGATAGAGGGAGCTCATCCGCCTCTCCCTGGATTTGAACCTGCGACCTGTTGGTCCTTCAGTCCTGCCGGCACAGGGGTTTAACCCACTGCGCCACAGCATTTCTCATCTTGAATATCGATGGGTGGGAAAGGGTCACTAGGAAAAGACTGATGTCACTTTGTATTTCCTCTGACTCTGTCATGAATTCAGTGCACTTTCCCATTAAACAAAAAAGGTCAGAATTTAGCCTCTTACAATTAGAGATAGCAAGAAATTTTGCAAATATTGGAAAAGATAATATACTGCATTATTTAGCAATGTAGATCCAGACTGTGGCATAACCATCGCAAGGTCTACATTTCCAACAACATGCAAACCCAGGAGTTAAGAAAAGATTATTAGAACCCATACATTCAGTATACAAAAAGCTTGCAACAGGTAGACCAATACATTCCAACATTGTGAACCACCCTGTGTCCCCTTCGGGGTTGAGAAGGGCGGTATACAAATACCACAAATAAATAAATAAACCATATTTTACATAAACTATTGATGGATGGGAAATGCTGAATGTTGCTTTTTATTTCCTCTGCCTGTACAATGAGTTCTGTGCATTTCCCCTTTTAAAGAGAGAGGATACAATTTTAGTTCTCAAGATCAAATATGGAAACCAAATATGCAGGTGTTTTCTTTCTTTCTTCCCCCACTTTCTAGAATGAAATTCTCAGACCACAATGGAGGGGGGGGGGGGTGGTTAATAAAAGCGTGCATCAGGGTTGAACATTTCTTACATGTATTATCAGTGGATGGGAGAGCCTCAGAAGGAAAACGGTGATATTCCTTTTTCTTTCCTCTGCCTCTATAATGAGTTCCATACACTTCCCCTTTAAAGAGAAAAAAAAATTTATCTCTCAGAATCAGAGATAGAATACCTTTCTGCAAATATTTGAAAATATTCAAACAGTGGCGAATAACTTTTCTTGAGCATCAGAAATCCCTGACATTTTTTTTAGCAGAAAACAGCATTCTTAATACAAAAATATTATTCTCCATTCAGAAAATGCTTTTACATGTACAAGAAAAGCTGTTTTCTGGCCCCTAAAATTCACATTTTCTGCAGGGAAAACTATACATGCAATTTTTACATGGGATCAATCTGAAATGGTTAGTTCTTGAACACTTTTTTGAAGTGGAAAAAAAACTCCTTAATTGTTTTTTTTCCCTCTTCTTTAAGAATGAAATCTTAGTTCTTGAACAATTTTTTTTGAAGTGGGAAGAAAACTCTTTAACTGCTTTTTTTTTCTTTTCCTTTTTTTTTCTCTTCTTTAAGAATGAAATGGAGAAATTACACTATTTAGCCGGTATTGCACCACCTGACATCTGCTGGGGAGTAGCAACCAATAGTGAAAGGACCAAGGCAGTGACATCTCTGGCCATCCCCTGTTTGGGTATCAGTCAGCATGCCAATGACTTAAATCAAGAAATAGTTTTCTAAGATCTACAGAGAAACTTGTAGAAACACCTCAGCAAGCGAGAGCCCAAAAGTGGCAGGCTCAAACCCAGAACCTCAATCAATGACTGGTACCAAATGAGAGACTCCCCCCTGGGCACACAGAAAACCGGGCAACTTGGAAGGCACCGAACAGACTGTGCTCTGGCACCACAATATGCAGAGCCAACCTTAAGAAATGGGGCTACAAAGGGGAATTCATGACATGCGAGTGTGGAGAAGAGCAAACCACAAACCACCTATTGCAATGCAGTCTTAGCCTTGCCACATGCACAGTGGAGGACCTTCTTGTGGCAACACCAGAGGCACTCCAAGTGGCCAGCTACTGGTCAAAGGACATTAAATAGAATACCAAGTTTGCAAACTTTATGTTTTGTTTGTTTGTTTGTCTTTAATGCAATACAACTGTTTTGGTTCACTCAAAACACAATGTTGGGGAAAAGAATAATCTGCAATAAAACTAAGGTGTTTTACATGTTCAATGTGCAGTCTGAACTCCATTGCATAGCAAGGAAGGGAGGGAGGGAGGGAAAATAATTTGGCTAGTATAGATCCCTACATACAGTCTGAACTGCATTGAAGTGAATTACAAGGCTCTAGACTGACCATAACTGCAGTCCATGACAGAACCATGGTATGAACTAACAAGCACCCCTTGTGTTGAAGGGGTGCTTCAACACAAGTACATCCTATACATTCACTAACTTGTTTCTATTCATGTCTAATAATGGGAACTGTGCTATGGTTTCTTAAAACCAACATTATCACCAATGTCTATATTCCAACAACAGAGAAATCCAGGGGGCAAGACGGGATTATTGGGCTCCATATATCCAGTATATGAAAAGCTTCCATCAAGAGGGATGTTTCTTACCTGGATTATAGGAGGATGTGAAAGACTCATAAGGAGAAGGATGTTTTTTATTTCCTCTGTCTCTATGATGAGACCCATGCACTTTCCCTTTGAAGAGAAAATATTTAAAATTGAGTCTCTCCAGATTAGAGATGAAACCTTTTAGCCAATATTTGACAATACTCAGAGATCAAGAAACACCATTAAAGCCTTGGCAGACGGTGCAAAAAGAATCTGCGAACCCCATCTCCTCCAAGATGAACCGAACCACCTAAACTGGGCTTTACAGGCCAATGAAGACTCCACCTCAGACATCAGAAGAGCTGCAAGACCGAGAACAAGCCACGAGAGTAAAGACAAAGATCCACCCAGAGGAAAAGTGTTCTTGCCGTACATCAAGAGAACCACTGACCGCATAGAGAAGCTGATGAGGAAACACAACATACAAACTATCTACAGACCCACCAAGAAAATCCAACAAATGCTACATTCAGCAAAGGACAAGAGGGATCCTCTCACCTCTGCAGGAGTCTACTGTATACCATGCAGCTGTGGACAAGTCTACATAGGGACCACCAAACGCAGCAGCATTGCCCAGACACGGATCAAGGAACATGAAAGGCACTGCAGACTACTTCAACCAGAGAAGTCAGCCATAGCAGAGCACCTGATGAACCAGCCTGGACACAGCATATTATCTGAGAACACAGAAATGCTGGACCACTCCAACAACCACCATGTCAGACTACACAGAGAAGCCATTGAAATCCACAAGAAGAATGTGGACAATTTCAACAGAAAGGAGGAAACCATGAAAATGAACAAAATCTGGCTACCAGTATTAAAAAAAACTCTAATATTAAAACTGCAAAACAGCAGAGGGAAAACAATCAGGGACATCTAATCACCTCTCAACAAAAGATTGCTCCAGGCACTGCCAGGCAATCAAATGCTAATCAAGGTGGTCAGTTGAAACATTCACACCTAGCTCCAGCAGACAAGAGTTCCTTGTCCCACCCTGGTCTTTCCACAAATATATAAACCCATTTTCCTTGTTCCATCACACCTCACTACCTCTGAGGATGCTTGCCATAGTTGCAGGCGAAATGTCAGAAGAGAATGCCTCCAGAACATGGCCATATAACCTGAAAAAACCTACAACAACCCAGAAATTACACTGTTTAGCCGGTATTGCACCACCTGACATCCGCCAGGGAGTAGCAGTGACATCTCTGGCCCATCCCTGTTTGGGTATCAGCCAGCAGGCCAATGACTTAAATCAAGAAATAGTTTTCTAAGATCTACAGAGACACTCACTGGAACACCTCAGCAAGCGAGAGTCCAAAAGTGGCAGGCTCAAACCCAGAACCTCAATCAAGTGAGAGATTCCCTCCTGGGCACACAGAAGACTGGGCGGCTTGGAAGGTACTGAACAGACTGCACTCTGGCACCACGAGATGCAGAGCCAACCTTAAGAAATGGGGCCACAAAGTGGAATCCACGACATGCGAGTATGAAGAAGAGCAAACCACAGACCACCTGCTGCAATGCAACCTGAGCCCTGCCACATGCACAATGGGGGGTCTTCTTGCGGCAACACCAGAGGTACTCCAAGTGGCCAGATACTGGTCAAAGGACATTAAATAGAATACCAAGTTTGCAAACTTTGTGTTTTGTTTGTTTGTTTGTTTTTAATGCAATACAACTGTTTTGGTTCACTCAAAACACAATGTTGGGGGAAAGAATAATCTGCAATAAAACTAAGGTGTTTTACATGTTCAATGTGCAGTCTGAACTCCATTGCATAGCATTGTAGGTAGGTAGGTAGGTAGGTAGGAAGGAAGGACATGTTCAATGTGCAGTCTGAACTGCATTGCATAGCATTGTAGGAAGGAAGGAAGGAAGGAAGGAAGGAAGGAAGGAAGGAAGGAAGGAAGGAAGGAAGGAAGGAAGGAAGGAAGGAAGGAAGGAAGGAAGGAAAAATCATTTGGCTAGTGTTGTTGGGGTTCAGCCTGAGCTTGAACTTGAACGTGATTCTCTGTTTGTTCCTCCTGATGCTAATGAAAGTATATTTACTGATGCTAGTGGAAATGTACCTTTTGATGCCAATGCTCCTGAAATTAGTGAGGAAGAAACTTCTGTAGATTTGGAAAATGAAAGTACCAGTGTTCCTGAGAATGTTTCAGAGGGAGACCTTGAACTTTCCCTCCCTTCTGCACCTGTTAACTGTAATGACAACAGAAGGGGCCAAATTTGGGAAGACAGAAGTAAATCACTCAGTTTGCGTCGATCCTCCCGAATTCAAGAATTAAAAACATTGGCTTCAAAACAGAAGGGCGGTTTACGGAACCAATTCTTGAGTTTTAATTGCAATACGCCGAGCTGATTGTCTCAGTTCAGGCATCGTTTCAGAATTGATGAAGACCTTGACAGTTCTCCCGGTTCCCTGGCCATAGTTTGGGAAGATTTCTAGTATATCAAGTACGGTTAGTGGATTGCTAACAGGTTCCAGTATTTCACAGTGAGGCTTTTGGTTTTGCTTTGTCCATTTAAATTCATGTTTGCTGATTTTGCTGTGGCTTTTGACTTGCATTTTTCCTTTATTTTGTAACCATTTTTATTCTTTATCACTAATGTCTACATTCCAACAACTGAGAAATCCAGGGAGCAAGACGGGATTATTGGGCTCCATATATCCAGTATATGAAAAGCTTCCATCAAGAGGGATGTTTCTTACCTGGATTATAGGTGGATGTGAAAGATTCATAAGGAGAAGGATGTTTTTTATTTCCTCTGTCTCTATGATGAGTCCCACGCACTTTCTCTTTAAAGAAAAAAAATATTAAAATTTAGTTTCCCCAGATCAGAGATGGAAACCTTTTAGCCAATATTTGGCAATACTCAGGGATCAATAACATTTTTCTTGAGCACCGCAAAGCTCTGACAAGAATGATTTTGATGGATGAAAATGTTCAGGGCTCAAGATGCATTCTGCACAAAGGCCAAATATTTTGTTTAAGAGAAAACAGAAATTTGTATACAAAAATATTTTCTGTGCAGAAATCGCTATTGCGTGTATGGGAAATATTCTTGTTGGGACAAAAAATGCAATTTTCTATGTAGGAGGGGAGAACTATGAGTCTATAATGCTAACTATTTGTCAATTTTGCACAAGTTCAATCTGAAATGAAAACCCCTTAATTGCTTTCCCGGTGTTTTTTTAAGTGAAACCCTCAAACTACTAATCACATCTAATAGTGGAAATTATGCTATGGTTTCTTAAAAACAACATTATCACCTATGTCCCTTGCCCCAAATTTTCAACAGTCTGGGTGAAATTATACAAGATTTTCAGATATTAACAATTATCATGCATTGCTGTGGCCCAGTCTGTGTGTTTGTGTTTTGTGTGTGTATGTATGTGTACATGTGTATATATGTGGTTTTGTGAATGTGTTGTAATGTCAGTTTCTTTGCTTTTTAAGTCTCTTCTGCTGTGTTTTTCAGTGTTTTGATGAGTGATGGTCACTCCTTGGCCAGTTTACCTGTCCGAACGGATTCTCCCCTATGAACCATCAAGGTTATTAAGATCTTCCAGGGCAGGGCTGCTCTCGGTCCCACCACCCTCGCAATCACGTTTGGTGGGAACGAGGGACAGGGCCTTCTTGGTGGTGGCTCCCCGGCTTTGGAACTCCCTCCCACTAGAGATTAGAGCTGCTCCCTCCCTCCTGACTAGTAAAGACCTGGCTCTGGAATGTGGCATTTGAGGACTGAATCTATAACCTTCGTCCACAAGGAAGGAGGATGATGAACTGTGACTATGACTATGACTGTAACTATATTAACGAATTGGCTTGGGTAATTGTGATGGTGATGTTTTTACTGTACTTTATTGTACTATTTTAATCTGTAATGATGTTGCACTCTGTTGTACTCGTATATTATTGTATTTGCTATATGTTGTAAACCGACCTGAGTCCCTCATTGAGGTTAGAAGGCCGGTATATAAAACTTTCAAATAAATAAATAATAATAAATTGTGTCCAAATTTGGTGTCAATTGGTCCAGTGGTTTTTGAGTTATGTTAGTCCCACAAACTAACATTACATTTTATGTATATAGTCACTTAGTACTGATGTGTGAAAGAGATAAATCTGTTTGCCAAAAATTAATTTTCCAGGGTTCAAAATTCTCCAAGAAGGCTCTTTTATTAAGTGTGAAGTAGAGAGGACTCTTCTATACAATTTGTGTAGTGTGTCTTTGCGTCAAAGACACAATGCCATTATCTTTGTTCATACCACTGCTAATGGATTAGAATTTGTGAACATATAGAATTCAATTCAGCAATTTGAGTCCCCAGTAACCCACTTAAAAATACAAACCACTTAGTCTTAAAGGTGCTACCATGTATCTTTTTTCCTCACCCTTCTTCTCAAAATGGGTGAGTTGTTATCCATCTAGTGAAATTCCAGAGCTCATTGAGCTTGTTGATAGTTATGTCTTTTTGCATCCAGTGCATTTTATTTTGTAACTTCACCCATTGCTTCTGCAATATAAATCGTAGAGATGTTTACCTCTGATTTTACAGCAGTGGAGATAACCATGAGTGCATGCTGAGTCTGCATATTCATTGGATGAACAGAATCGCTTGCATCGACATCTCTTTATGCTGGTGCTTTTGGGGTAATCTTCAACAAAAACAAAACAGTCGTGTTCAAACACCAATCCTTCATTATTTTCCGTATTATTTGTCACTGAGAAATCCACCATAACATCATCATTATCTTAGTAAATACTCACTCTGGACCATTCTCTGACCTATAAGAAGCACTGCCTGAACATCAAACAAAAAGTGGGCGCTAGAAACAATATCATACGAAAGCTGACTGGCACAACCTGGGGATCACAACCAGATACAATGAAGACATCTGCCCTTGCGCTATGCTACTCTGCTGCTGAGTATGCATGCCCAGTGTGGAACACATCTCACCACACTAAAACAGTGGATGTGGCTCTTAATGAGACATGCCGCATTATCACGGGGTGTCTGCGCCCTACACCACTGGAGAAATTACACTGCTTAGCTGGTATTGCACCACCTGACATCCGCTGGGAAGTTGCAGCCAATAGTGAAAGGACCAAGGCAGAAACATCTCCAGCTCATCCCTTGTTTGGGTATCAGCCAGCACGTCAACGACTTAAATCAAGAAATAGTTTTCTTAGATCTACAGAGACACTCGCTGGAACACCTCAGCAAGCGAGAGTCCAAAAGTGGCAGGCTCAAACCCAGCACCTCAATCCGTGGGTGATACCAGATGAGAGACTCCCCCTGGGCACACAGAAGACTGGGCGACTTGGAAGGCACTGAAACAGACTGCGCTCTGGCACCACGAGATGCAGAGCCAATCTTAAGAAATGGGGCTACAAAGTGGAATCCACGACATGCGAGTGCGGAGAAGAGCAAACCACTGACCACCTGCTGCAATGCACCCTGAGCCCTGCCACATGCACAATGGAGGACCTTCTTGCGGCAACGCCAGAGGCACTCCAAGTGGCCAGATACTGGTCAAAGGACATTTAATCAACTACCAAGTTTGCAAAATTTGTGGGGTTTTTTATCTGTTTGTTTGTTTTGTTCTGTTAGAAATGTAATACAATGTTCTGGTTGCGGATGACATGATAAATAAATAAATAAATCTTAGTAAATGAGAAATATGAAGAAATGCACTCCGAACGTATCTCCTGCTATGAACCATCACAAAGCTTAAGATCATCAGGAGAGGCCCTGCTCTTGATCCCACCACTCTCACAAACGCGGTTGGTGGGGACGAGAGACAGGGCCTTCTTGGCAGTGGCCCCCCATCTGTGGAACTTTCTCCCTAAGGATATCAAGTTGGCCACCTTCCTCCTGTCCTTTAGAAGACAACTGAAATCCTGGCTCTGGAGCCAGGCATTTGATTAGAGGCCGGCAGCAACAGGAAAAGGAAATTGGGATTTTGCGATATGGATTCTCCCACCTTGGTTTGGTTTTACTAGCACGTTAATCTATTAATTTATTGTTAAATATTACTGATGATGTTGTATAATGTTTTAAAGTGATGTTATTGTGAATTGTAGTTTTTATGGCATTTATGCTGTTAGCATCCTCTCATGCTCATGTGAGGCTGCGCTGAGTCCCCCTTGTGGGGAGAAGGGAGGGATATAAATATATGAAATATGTTTGTCCCTTTTACAGACACAACAGAGCTTAAGAAAGCCAAGAAGGTTATAAGATTACAGCCTGAGTGTTGTAGTTCAGCGTGATGGTAACGTTACTACTACTGGTAAAAGGGAGAAGAGGTGTGCGCAGGTGTTGGAGGAGGAACAGCAGCAAAAAAGGATTAGGGAGATAATCATGGCTCCAAGTGATTCTGAGACGTTTGAGGGCTTCTCCGGTTGTGAAATGGGGGATGGAGAGGAGAGCAGGGGAGTAAAGCGGGCTACTCGCGATCAAGAGTCCAATGAAGAGCTTCAAAGGAAGCGTATTCGTGAAATACTTAACGCTCCTATAGAGGACGAGAACTTCATGGGGTTTGAAAGGAGTGATGGGTCTGGGAGTGATATGGGGAAGGATGATGAGCTGGATTGGACCCGTGTTCAGGGGATTAGATACATTTGTAACCAACTCACCTCCAGTGATGAATTTGAGGGGTTCACAGGGGATTGGCAACCGGGGAGCACTTGGCAAGACCTAAGTCTTGACAGACGCTGGCAGAGGTGGAGGGATAGGCGCTCGGGTTCAGCTGCGGGGATGGAGGCAGCTGAGAGTGATGAGGAAAGGGTGGGGAGCTCATCAAGTGGGTTTTGATTGTATGGCTCTTTCAAGAAGGCAAAGTGTCTCTTCTGGGATGTGAATCTTTGTGACTGCCAACTCTCGAGCTTGGGTCCTTGGACTACAGATTCCTGTGTTCCTGCGTTCCTGTGTTTACCTCAACTCAACGGCTTGACTTTGGACTGGTTTAACCACGCTTTTGCTATTTGGACTTAAACAACTTGTTAACTGCGTGTTTTGACCTTGCAACGTTTTTTGGACTTTGTTTTGTGCCTCATGTTCTTGTGCTTTTGAACTGTGTGAATTTTGGAGCAGATTGCTGAACATTTTTGTTAACCCGGATTAAACAGCGGTATAATCCGGGTTATATTTGAGTTACTCGTATCATCTGGTTTTGATGCCAGTTTACTGCCAGAGCTTACTGCACTGAATTTAAGTGCTTAACAGACTTCTTTTTGTGCAATAAAACTGTGTTTGAACCTTTTCCTTTGTGTTTGGCTTTACTGAGGCTTCTGGGTCTTGACACTGTGCTGGATGGAGTTACACTCCCTTTGAAGGCACAGTCATGTCTGACTCTGGGGTGTGGTGCTCATCTCCATTAAGTCCAGTCATGTCTGACTCTGGGGTGTGGTGCTCATCTCCATTTCTAAGCCGAAGAGCCAGCGTTGTCCGTAGACACCTCCAAGGTCATGTGGCCGGCATGACTGCATGGAGCGCCGTTACCTTCCCGCCGGAGCGGTACCTATTGATCTACTCACATTTGCATGTTTTCGAACTGCTAGGTTGGCAGAAGCTAGGGCTGACAGCGGAAGCTCACGCCGCTCCCCGGAATCGAACCTGCGACCTTTCGATCAACAAGCTCAGCAGCTCAGTGCTTTAACCCACTGCGCCACCGGGGGCTATATGTGGTTTTGTGAATGTGTTGTAATGTGGTGTTTTTGCTTTTAAAGTCTCTTCTGCTGTGTTTTTCAGTGTTTTGATGAGTGATGGTCACTCCTTGGCCTGATATGTGTATTGTGTCCAAATTTGGTGTCAATTGGTCCAGTGGTTTTTGAGTTATGTTAGTCCCACAAACTAACATTACATTTTATGTATATAGTCACTTAGTACTGATGTGTGAAAGAGATAAATCTGTTTGGCAAAAATTAATTTTCCAGGGTTCAAAATTCTCCAAGAAGGCTCTTTTATTAAGTGTGAAGTAGAGAGGACTCTTTTATACAATTTGTGTAGTGTGTCTTTGCGTCAAAGACACAATGCCATTATCTTTGTTCATACCACTGCTAATGGATTAGAATTTGTGAACATATAGAATTCAATTCAGCAATTTGAGTCTCCAGTAACCCACTTAAAAATACAAACCACTTAGTCTTAAAGGTGCTACCATGTATCTTTTTTCCTCACCCTTCTCCTCAAAATGGGTGAGTTGTTATCCATCTAGTGAAATTCCAGAGCTCATTGAGCTTGTTGATAGTTATGTCTTTTTGCATCCAGTGCATTTTATTTTGTAACTTCACCCATTGCTTCTGCAATATAAATCGTAGAGATGTTTACCTCTGATTTTACAGCAGTGGAGATAACCATGAGTGCATGCTGAGTCTGCATATTCATTGGATGAACAGAATCGCTTGCATCGACATCTCTTTATGCTGGTGCTTTTGGGGTAATCTTCAACAAAAACAAAACAGTCGTGTTCAAACACCAATCCTTCATTATTTTCCGTATTATTTGTCACTGAGAAATCCACCATAACATCATCATTATCTTAGTAAATACTCACTCTGGACCATTCTCTGACCTATAAGAAGCACTGCCTGAACATCAAACAAAAAGTGGGCACTAGAAACAATATCATACGAAAGCTGACTGGCACAACCTGGGGATCACAACCAGATACAATGAAGACATCTGCCCTTGCGCTATGCTACTCTGCTGCTGAGTATGCATGCCCAGTGTGGAACACATCTCACCACACTAAAACAGTGGATGTGGCTCTTAATGAGACATGCCGCATTATCACGGGGTGTCTGCGCCCTACACCACTGGAGAAATTACACTGCTTAGCTGGTATTGCACCACCTGACATCCGCTGGGAAGTTGCAGCCAATAGTGAAAGGACCAAGGCAGAAACATCTCCAGCTCATCCCTTGTTTGGGTATCAGCCAGCACGTCAACGACTTAAATCAAGAAATAGTTTTCTTAGATCTACAGAGACACTCGCTGGAACACCTCAGCAAGCAAGAGTCCAAAAGTGGCAGGCTCAAACCCAGCACCTCAATCCGTGGGTGATACCAGATGAGAGACTCCCCCCTGGGCACACAGAAGACTGGGCGACTTGGAAGGCACTGAAACAGACTGCGCTCTGGCACCACGAGATGCAGAGCCAATCTTAAGAAATGGGGCTACAAAGTGGAATCCACGACATGCGAGTGCGGAGAAGAGCAAACCACTGACCACCTGCTGCAATGCACCCTGAGCCCTGCCACATGCACAATGGAGGACCTTCTTGCGGCAACGCCAGAGGCACTCCAAGTGGCCAGATACTGGTCAAAGGACATTTAATCAACTACCAAGTTTGCAAAATTTGTGGGGTTTTTTATCTGTTTGTTTGTTTTGTTCTGTTAGAAATGTAATACAATGTTCTGGTTGCGGATGACATGATAAATAAATAAATAAATCTTAGTAAATGAGAAATATGAAGAAATGCACTCCGAACGTATCTCCTGCTATGAACCATCACAAAGCTTAAGATCATCAGGAGAGGCCCTGCTCTTGATCCCACCACTCTCACAAACGCGGTTGGTGGGGACGAGAGACAGGGCCTTCTTGGCAGTGGCCCCCCATCTGTGGAACTTTCTCCCTAAGGATATCAAGTTGGCCACCTTCCTCCTGTCCTTTAGAAGACAACTGAAATCCTGGCTCTGGAGCCAGGCATTTGATTAGAGGCCAGCAGCAACAGGAAAAGGAAATTGGGATTTTGCGATATGGATTCTCCCACCTTGGTTTGGTTTTACTAGCACGTTAATCTATTAATTTATTGTTAAATATTACTGATGATGTTGTATAATGTTTTAAAGTGATGTTATTGTGAATTGTAGTTTTTATGGCATTTATGCTGTTAGCATCCTCTCATGCTCATGTGAGGCTGCGCTGAGTCCCCCTTGTGGGGAGAAGGGAGGGATATAAATATATGAAATATGTTTGTCCCTTTTACAGACACAACAGAGCTTAAGAAAGCCAAGAAGGTTATAAGATTACAGCCTGAGTGTTGTAGTTCAGCGTGATGGTAACGTTACTACTACTGGTAAAAGGGAGAAGAGGTGTGCGCAGGTGTTGGAGGAGGAACAGCAGCAAAAAAGGATTAGGGAGATAATCATGGCTCCAAGTGATTCTGAGACGTTTGAGGGCTTCTCCGGTTGTGAAATGGGGGATGGAGAGGAGAGCAGGGGAGTAAAGCGGGCTACTCGCGATCAAGAGTCCAATGAAGAGCTTCAAAGGAAGCGTATTCATGAAATACTTAGCGCTCCTACAAAGTACGAGGACTTCATGGGGTTTGAAAGGAGTGATGGGTCTGGGAGTGATATGGGGGAGGAGGATGAGCTGGATTGGACCCGTGTTCAGGAGGTTAGGGACATTTGTAACCAACCCACCTCCAGTGATGAATTTGAGGGGTTCACAGGGGATTGGCAACCGGGGAGCACTTGGCAAGACCTAAGTCTTGGCAGACGCTGGCAGAGGTGGAGGGATAGGCGCTCAGGTTCAGCTGCGGGGATGGAGGCAGCTGAGAGTCATGAGGAAAGGGTGGGGAGCTCATCATCCTCTAATGAGGAGCTTTAGGATAAAAGTGGGTTTTGATTGTATGGCTCTTTGCAGAAGGCAAAGTGTCTCTTTTGGGATGTGAATCTTTGTGACTGCCAACTCTTGAGCTTGGGTCCTTGGACTACAGATTCCTGTGTTCCTGCGTTCCTGCATTACTGTGTTTACCTCAACTCAGTGGCTTGACTTTGGACTGGTTTGACCACACTTTTGCTATCTGGACTTAAACAACTTGTTAATTTCGTGTTTTGACCCTTGCAACGTTTTTTGGACTTCGTTTTGTGCCTCATGTTCTTGTGCTTTTGAACTGTGTGAATTTTGGAGCAGATTGCTGAACATTTTTGTTAAACAGCGGTATAATCCGGGTTATATTTGAGTTACTCGTATCATCTCGTTTTTGATGCCAATTTACTGCCAGAGCTTACTGCACTGAATTTAAGTGCTTAACAGACTTCTTTTTGTGCAATAAAACTGTGTTTGAACCTTTTCCTTTGTGTTTGGCTTTACTGAGGCTTCTGGGTCTTGACACTGTGCTGGATGGAGTTACACTCCCTTTGAAGGCACAGGTTTGCAGCTTGGGAGTCCTTCTCGACTCATCGTTGAGACTGGGACCTCAGGTGGCTAGCCAAGCTTTTGCACAATTAAAACTTGTGTGCTAGTTGAGCCCGTACCTTGGGAAGTCAGACTCAGCCACAGTGGTCCACACTCTTGTTACATTCAGGATTTTTTTGTGTGTGTCAGGAGTGACTTGAGAAAGTCGCTTCTAGTGTGAGAGAGTGGGCAGTCTGCAAGGACATTGCCCAGGGCATGCCTGGATGTTTTGATGTTTTACCATCCTTGTGGGAGGCTTCTCTCACGTTCCCATGTGGGGAGCTGGAATGGAAGCCTTTTTGGTATGTGCAATCAATTAAAAAAAGTTTCAAAAGTCATTAATAAATTTGGGGGCACTACCGTTTAGTTTCTAAAGTGTTTCTAAAGTATAGTCAGTGAAACATTTCATTACCATAACGAAAGTAGCAAAATTTCCAGCATTACAAAGTTAAAATGAAAAAGGATTGGTGAAGTTGTGATTCAATATTTTAGGCGCAGGCCACACTCACAAGTCAGATATCACTTCAGAAGTACAGATTTAACAAATTTTAATACGACTTACAACACTTTTGACATTTTTGCACAAGCCTAATATCCAGTTTATGAAAAGCATAAATCAAGGGGAATGTTTCTTACCTGGATTATAGATGGATGACAAAGTCTCATAAGTGGAGTGATGTTTTTTCTTTCCTCTGTCTCTATTGTGAGTTCTGTGTGCCTTCCCTTTAAAGAGAAAAATATTAAAATTTGGTCCCTCAAGATCAGAGATGGAAACTGTGCCGTCACACCCAGACACTATAAAGTTAAAACTAAGATGTGCTTCTCTCTTTATCTGGGCAAACTGCGGGTGCCTTTCTTTGAAGCTCCAGATTCTCAGCAACTGAGGCCAGTCAAGAATTGAACATCAACAGAACATTTATTTTACAAAGTCCTTGGCAGACTTGGCACAGCTTGATGAAGTTACAAACACAAACAGCCAATTTGGGAAACCATATAGATGTTATTTCTTTCCTTTTTCCTTCAGTTACCGAGTTAACTTATCCCCAATGGTAGAAAAAATCCTGGGATCTTTTACCCTAACCCTGAGCTGTTATTTTTCAGAAAGAGCAGGTCTTCCCCTATCTAAGCTCAAGATTAGTTTTGGAGATGAAGTAATGAAACCTTCTCAATGGCAGAGAAATCCAGAGATATTCCCTCCCCCAGCAATGAGCTATTGTCTTCTAGAAAGAGCAGGTCTTTCTCTATCTGAGTTCAATGCCAGTTTCAAGGGCGAGAGGGTAACCTTGACCCTAATCTCAATCTCAATTGTACTCACAATGGCTTGTCTGAGCTTGCCTAGCTGGCCACCAGCACATCTGAGGCTTTTTCTATACTAAAGAAAGCAGGGGGGCTTTCCAAAATGGAGATCTCATCCCCCAGGAAAAAAAGCGGTCTCTAGACCAAAAGAACACTTTTTAAACCAATAGCTGCAAAAAGGCTTGCAGGCTTGCTTCCAGCCTCTGTTAATAATTAACTTTCAGGGTGCTACTAAGTCTGCAGCAACCCTGAGGAAAAAACAAAGGGGTGCTATCTCAAGCAACTAAAGGGCAATGCAAACCAAGCTCCTGGAAGACGGAACAGAAACCTTTTAGCCAATATTTGAAAATACTCAGTGCTCAATAACACTTTTCTTGAGCATCGGGAAGCTCTGACAAGAATGATTTTGATGGATGAAAATATTCAGGGCTCAGGATATATTCTGCACAAAGGCCAGAACCATAGTATTAACTAACAAGAGGTGCTTCACCACAGGTAAATCCTATTCATTCACTAACTCATTTCTAATCACGTCTAATAGTGGGAATTGTGCTATGGTTTCTTAAATACAATATCATCACCAGTGTCTACATTTTCAACAACAGAGATATCCAGGAGCCAACAACATTATCACCAATGCCCCTTGCCCCAAATTTTCAACGATCTGGGTGAAATTATACACATCTTTCAGATATTAACAGCTAGCCATCCCCTTTCATGAGTTGCTGTGGCCCACTCTGTGTGTTTGTGTTTTGTGTGTATGTATGTGTATATATGTGGTTTTGTGCATGCGTTTTAATGTATCAATAGGAGCATAGCGTCTAGATCTAGGGAAGTAATGCTACCCCTCTATTCCACTTTGGTTAGACCACACCTGGAATATTGTGTCCAATTCTGGGCACCACAATTCAAGAGAGATATTGACAAGCTGGAATGTGTCCAGAGGAGAGCGGCTAAAATGATAAAAGGTCTGGAGAACAAGCCCTATGAAGAGCGGCTTAAGGAGCTGGGCATGTTTAGCCTGAAGAAGAGAAGGCTGAGAGGGGATATGATAGCCATGTATAAATATGTGAGAAGAAGCCACAGGGAGGAGGGAGCAAGCTTGTTTTCTGCTTCCCTGGAGGACGCGGAACAATGGCTTCAAACTACAAGAGAGGAGATTCCATCTGAACACAAGGAAGAACTTCCTGGCTGTGAGAGCCATTCAGCAGTGGAACTCTCTGCCCCGGAGTGTGGTGGAGGCTCCTTCTTTGGAAGTTTTTAAACAGAGACTAGATGGCCATCTGTCAGGGGTGATTTGAATGCAATATTCCTGCTTCTTGGCAGGGGGTTGGACTATATAGCCCATGAGGTCTCTTCCAACTCTTTGATTCTATGATTTTATGATTGTCATTTGTTGGCCTGATGGGTGTATTGTGTCCAAATTTAGTGTCAGTTGGTTCAGTGGTTTTTGAGTAATGTTAATCCCACAAATGAACATTACGTTTTGATTTATATAGTCACTTAGAGCTGATGTGTTAAAGGAATAAATCTGTTTGCCAAAAATTAATTTTCCAGGGTTCAAAATCTCCAAGAAGGCTCCTCTTATTATGTGTGAAGTAGAGACTCTTGTATACAATTTGTGTAGTGTGCCTTTGTGTCAAAGACACAATGCTATTATCTTTGTTCATACCACTGCTAACGGATTAGAATTTGTGAACATATAGAATTCAGTAGTTTGAATTCCCAGTAACCCACGTGAAAATACAAACCACTTAGTCTTAAAAGGTGCTACCATGTAACTTTTTTTTCTTTTTTCCTCACTCTTTCCCTCAAAATGGGTGTTATCCATCTAGTGAAATTCCAGAGCTCATTGGGCTTCCTGATAGTTCTGTCTTCTTTCATCCAGTGCATTTAATTTTGTAATTTCACCCATTGATTCCCCTATGGGCTTCTGCAATATATATCATAGAGATATTATTTACCTCTGATATTACAACAGTGGAGATAACCATGAGTGCATGCTGAATCTGCATATTCATTGGATGAGCAGAATCGTTTGCATCGACATTTCCTTGTGCTGGTGCTTTTGGGGAAATCTTCAACAAAAACAAAACAGACGTGTTCAAACATTCATCCTTCATTATTTTCTACATTATTTGTCACTGAGAAATCCACCATATCATCATCATTATCTTCGTAAACGACAAATATGAAGAAATGTAATTTGTACCTTTTATGGACACAACAGAGCGTAGGAAAGCTGAACAGGGCATAGGGTTACATCCTGTGCTGGATGGGGTTACACTCAGGGGCGGCTCAACCCATTACACAAAGTAAACATTTGCAGTATAGTTGATTTTGCCCAGGGGCGCTCTTGGGGGAAAATAGACCTTGACATATGCGAGTTGTAGTTACTGGGATGTATAGTTCACCTACAATCAAAGAGCATTCTGAACTCAACCAATGATGGAATTGAACCAAATATGGCACACAGAACTCCCACGACGAACAGAAACTATATATCAGTGATTGGTTGGGGGGGGGGGGCGCCAAAATACTATTTGCTTACTGTTGAAAATTACCTAGGGCCCCCTGTGGTTACACTCCCCTTGAAGGCACAAATTCGCAGCTTGGGAATCCTCCTGGACTCATCGCTGATCCTGAGACCTTAGGTTGCGGCGGTGGCTCGGGGGACTTTCACACATTTAAAACTTTTGCACCAGTTGCTCCTGTACCTTGGGAAATCAGACTCAGCCGCAGTGGTCCACATTGTTGTTACATTCAGGATAGGTTTTTTGTTTTTGTTTTTTTGTATGTGTGTGTCAGGAGTAACTTGAGAAACTGCATGTCGCTTCCGGTGTGAGAGAACGGGCAGTCTGTAAGGATGTTGCCCGGGGGACGCCAGGGTGTTTTGATGTTTTACCATCTTTGTGGGAGGCTACTCTCATGTCCCCATGTAGGGAGCTGAAATGGAAGTCTATTTGGCTGCTTTCCATAAATATGAAGCTGACTTTGGGAGGCTTCCCAGCATTACAAAATTAAAACGAAAAAGGATTGGTGAAGTTTTCATTCTAAAGTTTTAGGCGCAGGCCACACTCACAAGTCAGATATCACTTCAGAAGTACAGATTTAACAAATTTTAATACGACTTACAACACTTTTGACATTGTTACACAAGCCTAATATAGAGTATATGAAAAGCATACATCAAGGGGAATGTTTCTTACCTGGATTATAGGTGGATGACAAAGTCTCATAAGTAGAATGATGCTTTTTCTTTCTTCTGTCTCTATTGTGAGTTCTGTGTGCTTTCTCTTTAAAGAGAAAATATTAAAATTTAGTCTCTCAAGATCAGAGATAGAAATCTTTTAGGCAATATTTGAAAATACTCAAACAGTGATCAATAACACTTTTCTTGAGCACCAGAAAGCTCTGACAAGAATAATTTTGATGGATGAAAATATTCAGGGCTCAGGATATATTCTGCTCAAAGGCCAAAGCCATAGTATTAACTAACAAGAGGTGCTTCAACAAAGGTAGAAACTATTCATTCACTAACTCATTTCTAATAATGTCTAATAGTGGGAATTGTGCTATGGTTTCTTAAAAACAACATTATCACCAATTTCTACATTTCCAACAATAGAGAAATCCAAGGATCAAGACAGGATTATTTGGTTCCATATATCCAGTATCAGAAAAGCTTCAGTCAGTGGGACAATTTCTTACCTGGATTATAGGTGGGTGAGAAATCCTCATAAGGATGATGTTTTTTATTTCCTCTGTCTCTATGATGAGTCTCATATACTTTCCCTTTAAAGAGAAAATATTAAAATTTAGTCTCTCCAGATCAGAGAGGGAAATCTTTTAGGCAATATTTGAAAATACTCAAACAGTGATCAATAACACTTTTCTTGAGCACCAGAAAGCTCTGACAAGAATAATTTTGATGGATGAAAATATTCAGAGCTCAGGATATATTCTGCTCAAAGGTCAGAACTATAGTATTAAGTAACAAGAGGTGCTTCAACAAAGATAGAAACTATTCATTCACTAACTCATTTCTAATCCCGTCTAATAGTGGGAATTATGCTATGGTTTCTTAAAAACAGCATTATCACCAATGTCTACATTTCCAACAATAGAGAAATCCAAGGATCAAGACAGGATTATTTGGTTCTATATATCCAGTATCAGAAAAGCTTCAGTCAGTGGGACAATTTCTTACCTCGATTATAGGTGGGTGAGAACGCCTCATAAGGATGATGTTTTTTATTTCCCCTGTCTCTATGATGAGTCCCATATACTTTCCCTTTCAAGAGAAAATATTAAAATTTAGTCTCTCCAGATCAGAGAGGGAAATCTTTTAGGCAATATTTGAAAATACTCAAACAGTGATCAATAACACTTTTCTTGAGCACCAGAAAGCTCTGACAAGAATAATTTTGATGGATGAAAATATTCAGGGCTCAGGATATATTTTGCTCAAAGGCCAAAACCATAGTATTAACTAACAAGAGGTGCTTCAACAAAGGTAGAAACTATTCATTCACTAACTCATTTCTAATCCCGTCTAATAGTGGAAATTGTGCTATGGTTTCTTAAAAACAACATTATCACCAATGTCTACATTTCCAACAATAGAGAAATCCAAGGATCAAGACAGGATTATTTGGTTCCATATATCCAGTATCAGAAAAGCTTCAGTCAGTGGGACAATTTCTTACCTCGATTATAGGTGGGTGAGAAAGCCTCATAAGGATGATGTCTTTTATTTCCTCTGTCTCTATGATGAGTCCCATATACTTTCCCTTTAAAGAGAAAATATTAAAATTTAGTCTCTCAAGATCAGAGAGGGAAACCTTTTAGCCAATATTTGAAAATACTCAAACAGTGATCAATAACACTTTTCTTAAGCACCAGAAAGCTCTGACAAGAATGATTTTGATGGATGAAAATATTCAGGGCTCAGGATATATTCTGCTCAAAGGCCAGAACCATAGTATTAACTAACAAGAGGTGCTTCAACAAAGATACATCCTATTCATTCACTAACTCATTTCTAATAATGTCTAATAGTGGGAATTGTGCTATGGTTTCTTAAAAACAACATTATCACCAATGTCTACATTTCCAACAATAGAGAAATCCAAGGATGAAGACAGGATTATTTGGTTCCATATATCCAGTATCAGAAAAGCTTCAGTCAGTGGGACAATTTCTTACCTGGATTATAGGTGGGTGAGAAAGCCTCATAAGGATGATGTTTTTTATTTCCTCTGTCTCTATGATGAGTCTCATATACTTTCCCTTTAAAGAGAAAATATTAAAATTTAGTCTCTCCAGATCAGAGATAGAAATCTTTTAGGCAATATTTGAAAATACTCAAACAGTGATCAATAACACTTTTCTTGAGCATCGGAAAGCTCTGACAAGAATAGTTTTGATGGATGAAAATATTCAGGGCTCAGGATATATTCTGCTCAAAGGTCAGAACTATAGTATTAACTAACAAGAGGTGCTTCAACAAAGATAGAAACTATTCATTCACTAACTCATTTCTAATCCCGTCTAATAGTGGAAATTGTGCTATGGTTTCTTAAAAACAACATTATCACCAATTTCTACATTTCCAACAATAGAGAAATCCAAAGATGAAGACAGGATTATTTGGTTCCATATATCCAGTATATGAAAAGCTTCAGTCAGTGGGACAATTTCTTACCTGGATTATAGGTGGGTGAGAAATCCTCATAAGGATGATGTTTTTTATTTCCTCTGTCTCTATGATGAGCCCCATATACTTTCCCTTTAAAGAGAAAATATTAAAATTTAGTCTCTCAAGATCAGAGATGGAAATCTTTTAGGCAATAGTTGAAAATACTCAAACAGTGATCAATAACACTTTTCTTGAGCACCAGAAAGCTCTGACAAGAATAATTTTGATGGATGAAAATATTCAGGGCTCAGGATATATTCTGCTCAAAGGCCAGAACCATAGTATTAACTAACAAGAGGTGCTTCAACAAAGATATATCCTATTCATTCACTAACTCATTTCTAATCCCGTCTAATAGTGGAAATTGTGCTATGGTTTCTTAAAAACAACATTATCACCATTCAGCCAATATTTAAAAATTCTGAAACAGTGATCAAAAACATTTTTCTTGAGAGTCACAAAGCTCTGACAGGAATGATTTTGATGAATGAAAATATTCTGGGCTCAGGATGTATTCTGCACAAAGACCATACATTTTGTTTAACAGAAAACAGAAAACAGAAATTTCTATCCGAAAATATTTTCCGTGCAGAAAATGCTATTACATGTTGGGAAATGTTCTTGTTGGGACAAAAATTGCAATTTTCCATGGGGGAGAGTGGAACTATGATTCTATTATTCTAACTATGTCAATTTTCACAGGATCAATCTGAAACATGGAGTATTTGAACATATTTTGAAGTAGGGGGGAAACCCCTTGATTGCTTTTCAGTTTGTTTAATGAAACCGTCAAACCAGAATTTGGGGGGGGGGGGATAAGGACATTAGTGGAATAAATATATGACTGTTTTATATGGCCAGTATTGGCCCACATACTGCAGTTGGAACTGCATTACATGGGTGTAGACTGACCATATAATATCTAGGTTCTTGTGGGTTCTTGTGGGTCAGACTACACAGAGAAGCCATTGAAATCCACAAGGATGTGGACAATTTCAACAGAAAGGAGGAGACCATGAAAATGAACAAAATCTGGCTACCAGTATTTAAAAAACTCTAAAATTACAACAGCAAAACAGCAGAGAGGAAACAACCAGGCACATCTTAACACCTCTCAACAAAAGATTTTCACAGGCTCAGCCAGGCCTTCAAATGCTAATGAAGGTGGTCAGTTGAAACATTCACACCTAGCTCCAGCAGAGGAGAGCTCCTTGCCCCACCCCAGCCATTCCACAGATATATAAACCCATTGTCCTAATTCCAACAGACCTCACTACCTCTGAGGATGCTTGCCATAGATGCAGGCAAAACGTCAGGAGAAATGCCTCTAGAACATGGCAATATAGCCCGAAAAAACCCACAAGAACCTAGTGATTCCAGCCATGAAAGCCTTCGACAATACATATAATATCATTTTGTTTGGCAGTGTAGATCCAGTCTATCACTGAACCAGAATATTAACTAATAAGAGGTGAGTCAACATAGGTGAATCTAAACCATTTACTTCTCTTTTCTTATCAAGACTAAAAGCAGAATTTCAGCCTTATTTTCTTAAACAAGACATATTATCTCCAATATCTACATTTCCAGTAACTGGGAAATCCAGGGAGCAATACAAGATTAATCAAATACGCATATATTCAAATTCGATCCCTCCGAGCCCCAGGGGAGTGGCGGCATATAAGTTTAAATAATAAATAAATAAATAAATAAATAAATAAACAAATAAGACAAGTTTGCATCAGGGAAACCATTTTTTACCTAGAGAATCAGTGGATGTGAGAACCACAGAATGTAAATTGCGATATTCCTTTTTCTTTCTTCTACCGCTATACTGAGTTCCATGCACTACCCCTTTAAATAGAAAAAAAATAAAATGTAACCTCAGAAGAAGAGATAAATTACCTTTTTGCAAATATTGGAAAATATTCAGTGATAAATTTTCTGAGTATCTGAAATCCCAAAGACACAATGCCATTACCTTTGTTCATACCATTGCTAACAGATTGGAATTTGTGAACATATAGAATTCAATTCAGTAGTTTAATTTCCCAGTAAACCATGTGAAATTAGAAACCACTTAGTATTAAAGGTGCTGCCATGTTTCTTTTTTTTCTTTTTTTTCCTCGCCCTTCTCCTCAAAATGGGCGAGTTGTTATCCATCTAGTGAAACTGCAGAGCTCATTGGGCTTCCTGATCGTTCTGTCTTCTTGCATCCAGTGCATTTAATTTTGTAATTTCACCCATTGACTCCCCTGTGTGCTTCTGCAATATTAATCATAGAGATATTTACCTCTGATTTTACAGCAGTGGAGATAACCATGGGTGCATGCTGAGTCTGCATATTCCTTGGATGAACAGAATCGTTTGCATCGACATTTCTTTGAGCTGGTGCTTTTGGGGAGATCTTCAACTAAAAGAAAACAATAGTGTTCAAACACCCATCCTTCATTATTTTCTACATTACTTGTCACTGAGAAATCCACCATAACATCATCATTATCTTAGTAAATGACATATATGAAGAAATGTTGTAATGGCGCAAGTGGCGCCACATATATGTAGAACTCGCAAAGGTTTAAACTGTGTAACATGCCCCAACTTGTCTGTTTTCTCTGTAAATGTATAGTTGGATTGATTGGTTATTTATAACTGTCAATCAATGTTGTTTGCACCAGTTGCATTGCTACCGCAGCTCAATTGTTTGGCCCCACCTCTTCCTAGAAGAGGAGGGCAGTGTTTCCTTCTTCGTTCTACCATCAGGCAAATTATAGACGGACGTGAGAAAGACTTGGCTCTAAAGCCCTTGTTTAAGCTATCTATCATCACCAATTCTCAGGTTTTTACGCTTAGAATCATAGAATCATACAATCAAAGAGTTGGAAGAGACCTCATGGGCCATCCAGTCCAACCCCCTGCCAAGAAGCAGGAATATTGGATTCAAATCACCCCTGACAGATGGCCATCCAGCCTCTGTTTAAAAGCTTCCAAAGAAGGAGCCTCCACCACACTCCAGGGCAGAGAGTTCCACTGCTGAACGGCTCTCACAGTCAGGAAGTTCTTCCTCATGTTCAGATGGAATCTCCTCTCTTGTAGTTTGAAGCCATTGTTCCGCGTCCTAGTCTCCAGGGAAGCAGAAAACAAGCTTGCTCCCCCCTCCCTGTGGCTTCCTCTCACATATTTATACATGGCTATCATATCCCCTCTCAGCCTTCTCTTCTTGAGACTCACACTTCATGCCCAAATCTTCCTGGATGACGTTGAGGAGTCTCAAGCACCTTCAAACCAGTCCTTTGGCACCAGAGGAAGACTTTGTGCCTTCAAATATAGACACGCCTTCCTCTTGGCACATTTCTCTCTTTCATCCTCCATTCATGCCTCTTCAAATTCTACAGCACTGCTGGTCACAGCTGACCTCCAACTGGAGCGCTCAAGGGCCAGGGCTTCCCAGTTCTGTGTCTATGCCAGAGTTTTTAGGGTTGGCTTTGAGCCCATCCTTAAATCTCTTTTCCTGTCCTTCCAACATTTCATTTTCCATTCTTGAGTTCGGAATAGAGCAACTGCTTTGGGAGACAGTGGTTGGGCATCCGGACAACATGGCCAGTCCAGCGGAGTTGATGGTGGAGGACCATCACTTCAATGCTGGTGGTCTTTGCTTCTTCCAACACGCTGACATTTGTATGCTTGTTTTCCCTCTAAACCAGTGGTTCTCAATCTGTGGGTCCTCAGATGTTTTGGCCTTCACCTTCCAGAAATTCTGACAGCTGGAAAACCAGCTGAGATTTCAGTGAGTTGTAGGCCAAAACACACAGGGACACAAAGTTGAGAACCAGTGCTCCAAACTAATTAATATGTTTCCCCTACTTAGTTGGAAGAGACCCCAAGGGCCATCCATTTAGGTATTACTTCCCAGCCCAGCACTGATTTAAATAAATAAAATTATTATTATTATTATTATTATTATTATTATTATTATTATTATTTACTAGAAGTATCAGACAGCCTCCTCTTTGCAGATTCAGCCGTTAATTGGAACTTTGGCTGGCTCCTGCTATGGAGGGACAAATCTCCTGATTGGGGCTTTCTGATGTAATCAGAATTCTGGAAAAAGTAGTTTAGGGCAAGGCCTTTTGAACTCTCTACCATAGCGTTCCTCACCTTCCCAAACTACATTTTCCAGAGTTCTCTTCATTCTTTCCCAGAGAAAGCTGATTATTCCGTTTTCCCTCTTCTAATGACAAGAGGCCATTGACAGGGGCGGCTCAACCCATTACGCAAAGTAAGCATTTGCAGTATAGTTGATTTTGCCCAGGGACGCTCTTGGGGGAAAATAGACTTTGACATATGCGAGTTGTAGTTACTGGGATGTATAGTTCACCTACAATCAAAGAGCATTCTGAACTTCACCAGTGATGGAATTGAACCAAATATGGCACACAGAACTCCCACGACGAACAGAAAATATATATCAGTGATTGGTTGGGGGGGGGGGGGCAAATACTGTTTGCTTACCATTGAAAATTACCTTGGGCCACCTCTGGCCATTGATTTAAAGGGGAATGGAAGCCTTTTTGCCTGCTTGCCATAAATATGAAACTGACTTTGGGATGCTTCCCAGCATTAAAATGTTAAAACAAAAAAGTATTGTTGAAGTATAATTCTAAAGTTTTAGGTGCACGCCACACTCACAAGTCAGATATCACTTCAGAAATACAGATTTCACACATTTTAATACGACTTACAACACTTTTGACATTTTTACACAAACCTATTATCCAGTATATGAAAAGTTTAAATCAAGGGGAATGTGTCTTACCTGGATTATAGGTGGATAACAAAGTCTCATAAATAGAGTGTTGCTTTTTCTTCCCTCTGTCTCTATTATGAGTTCTGCGTGCTTTCTCTTTAAAGAGAAAATATTAAAATTTAGTTTTTCAAGATCAGAGAAGAAACCCTTTTAGCCAATATTTGAAAATACTCAAACAGTGATAAATAACACTTTTCTTGAGCTGAAAGGACTTCTGGGGCATAGCTACATGATAGACATGCAATAAAGTAAGCAATTGTTGGAAACAGATCCACCTATATCTTGAAAAGATGCTAAATGTGAATCATAGAATCAAAGAGTTGGAAGAGACCTCATGGGCCATCCAGCCCAACCCCCTGCCAAGAAGCAGGAATATTGCATTCAAATCACCCCTGACAGATGGCCATCCAGCTTCTGTTTAAAAGCCTCCAAAGAAGGAGCCTTCACCACACTCCGGGGCAGAGAGTTCCACTGCTGAACAGCTCTCACAGTCAGGAAGTTCTTCCTCATGTTCAGATGGAATCTCCTCTCTTGTAGTTTGAAGCCATTGTTCCGCATCCTAGTCTCCAGGGAAGCTGAAAACAAGCTTGCTCCCTCCTTCCTGTGGCTTCCTCTCACATATTTATACATGGCTATCATGTCTCCTCTCAGCCTTCTCTTCTTCAGGCTAAACATGCCCAGCTCCTTAAGCCGCTCCTCATAGGGCTTGTTCTCCAGACCCTTGATCATTTTAGTCGCCCTCCTCTGGACACATTCCAGCTTGTCAACATCTCTCTTCAATTGTGGTGCCCAGAATTGGACACAATATTCCAGGGGTGGTCTAACCAAAGCGGAATAGAGCATGGGTAGCATGACTTCCCTAGATCTAGACACTATGCTCCTATTGATGCAGGCCAAAATCCCATTGGCTTTTTTTGCCGCCACATCACATTGTTGGCTCATGTTTAACTTGTTGTCCACGAGGACTCCAAGATCTTTTTCACACATACTGCTCTCGAGCCAGGCATTGTCCCCCATTCTTTATCTTTGCATTTCGTTTTTCCTGCCAAAGTGGAGTATCTTGCATTTGTCCCCGCTGAACTTCATTTTGTTAGTTTTGGCCCATCTCTCTAATCTGTCAAGATCGTTTTGAATCCTGCTCCTGTCCAAACTTTGTAATGACACCAAAAATTAGAAGAATTAGGAAAAAAGAATTAGAAAAAAATGGTTAAAAATATTTTATATGACAGTGACAGTGTGATTAGTATTTGCCAGATATTGGAAAAACCCAGATTTACCTGATATAGAAGAATGGGGAAAAATCTTCATTGATTTGCTAATAATGGATACAATAACTGTACTATTAAGAGGAGAAGAACTGGAGGATTTTGTTAAAGAATGGCAGCCAATGATCCAACAACTCAACAGTAAAGGTAAACTGGTTAGAAAAATATCTACAGAGGATCCTACAAGGCTGCAGGCAAAGAGGAAACTGATATTAACTTAGAATCTCTCGGCCTCTTATCTATCTTACTCAAATAGATGCCAGAGTCCTTAAATATTGGTAATATGTTAGAAATGTTAATGAACTCTCAGCAGCATGAAAATATCATAGAAATCCCAATATTATCAATGTATGCAACAAAAATTTACAACAATATAATAACAATTTTATTACGGTTCATAGACCCATCAGTAAAACCAACAGTCATTATAAATTCTCCCATCTCAAGAGAGGTCCATTGTACAAAACACATCTACATGGTTGATTATTTGCTTTCTCAGCCTTGTTGCCACTGCAAGGTATTTTGCCACTATGAGAGTCACCCTGTGGCACTTGTCCTCTATAAGATATCTAACAATCCTCTGAGGGGATGGCTAGTCATGTGGGTCAGGATTGGATATAAAAGTTGGCTACATTGCACTGTGTAGTAGTGGCACTGCAATAAAATGTGCTTTATTGTCTCTATTTCTTTTCCTTCACAGGGGCATAGTCTTTGGGAGTATGACAAATAGGAAGAAATGTAATTTGTCCCTTTTCCAGACACAACAGAACTTAGGAAGGCCAAACAGGGTATAGGGTTACACCCTGTGCTGGATGGGGTTACATTCCCCTTGAAGGCGCAGGTTCACAGCTTGGGAGTCCTGGACTCATCGTTGAGCCTGGGAGCTCAGGTTGAGGCTGTGGCTAGGGGATCTTTCGCACAATTAAATCTTGTGTGCCAGTTGCGCCTATACCATAGGAAGTCAGACTCAGCCACTTCAGCTATTCTGTTTTGGTTAGACCACATCTGGAATATTGTGTCCAGTTCTGGGCACCACAATTCAAGAGAGATATTGACAAGCTGGAATGTGTCCAGAGGAGAGCGACTAAAATGATCAAAGGTCTGGAGAACAAGCCCTATGAAGAGCGGCTTAAGGAGCTGGGCATGTTTAGCCTGAAGAAGAGAAGGCTGAGAGGGGATATGATAGCCATGTATAAATATGTGAGAGGAAGCCACAGGGAGGAGGGAGCAAGCTTGTTTTCTGCTTCCTTAGAGACTAGGACGCGGAACAATGGCTTCAAACTACAAGAGAGGAGATTCCATCTGAACATGAGGAAGAACTTCCTGACTGTGAGAGCCGTTCAGCAGTGGAACTCTCTGCCCTGGAGCGTGGTGGAGGCTCCTTCTTTGGAAGCTTTTAAACAGAGGCTGGATGGCCATCTGTCAGGGGTGATTTGAATGCAATATTCCTGCTTCTTGGCAGGGGGTTGGACTGGATGGCCCATGAGGTCTCTTCCAACTCTTTGATTCTATGATTCTATGATTCTATGACAGTGGTCCACACTCTTGTTACATCCAGGGTATTTTTTTTTCCCGTGTCAGGAGCAACTTGAGAAACTGCAAGCCACTTCTGGTGCAAGAGAATTTACCTTCTGCAAGGACGTTGCCCAGGGAATGTCTGAATGTTTTGATGTTTTACCATCCTTGTGGGAGACTTCTTTCATGTGGGAGCTGGAGCAGACAGAGGGAGCTCATCTATACTCTCCCCAGATTCGAAACTCTGACCTGTTGGTCTTCAGTCCTGCCAGCACAAGGATTTTACCCATTGCGCCAGCGGGGTACCACATCCAGGATAGACTACTGCAATGTCCTCTATGTGGAGTTGCCTTTGAAGACTGTTTGGAAGCTTCAAATAGTCCAACGAGAGGCATCTAGGTGGCATCTTGGGAGCTCACAACTCCCATATTACATCAACTTACTGGCTGCATGTTTGCTACTGGGCACAATTCAAAGTGCTGGCTTTGGCCTATAAAGCCCTAAATGGCCCAGGCCCAGCTTACCTTTATGAACCACCACAGAGACTAGGATCTTCTGGGGAGGCCCTGCTCTTGGACCTGCCACTCCCACAGGTGCATTTGGCAGGGAGGAGAGACAGGGCCTTCTCAGTGGTTGCCCCCCAGCTATGGAACTTCCTTCCTAGCAAGATTAGATCAGCCCCTTGCCTCCTATCCTTCAGAAAGATAGTAGAAATCTTGCAGTGGGACCAAGCCTTTGGGACAGTGCAATAAGGCAATAATAAAAAAAAACCACTCTACTAACCAGACCCAGCATGGTATTTTGAGATAGTTTAAAACAACTGATTTTAAAGCAGATGTAACTGATTATAGTGTTTGTGTATGTTTATAGTTATTTTATGCTCCAGCATGGAATGCATGCCATATATATTTTGTGCTCCTCCTTGATACCCCTTCGGGGTGAGAAGGGCAGAATATCAATGTTTCAAATAAATAAATAACAAAAAGGCACATGTTATCACATGTGGTGGACATGAAGTAAAGTAAGCAATTATTGGAAAGGAGATCCTGAAAAGATGCTAAATGCGAACTTTGTAATGACACCACAAATGTATCCTTTGAACATGCCCAATGAAGAGTTAGAAAAGAAATTTGGTACAATTATAGGGCTGTAGACCCCTATAATGAGTCCCCTTCGAGGTGAGAAGGGCGGCATAATTGTCGTAAACAAATAAATAATAAATAATGCAGTTTGAACTACATTGTAGTGAATAACATGGGCCCACAGTGAATTACATGGGCCCACACATGGGGCCACACTGATCATACATGACATTCACCCCATCTTAAGTGGCAGCATTGTAGATTTAGTCCATGACAGAACCATAATATGAACTAACAAGAGGTGTTTCAACACAGGAAAATCCTATAAATTTACTAACTTGTTTATAATCATGTCTAATATTGCAAATTGTGCTATGCTTTCTTAAAAACAACATTATTACCAATGTCTCCATTTCCAACAACAGAGGAATCCAGGGGTCAAGATAGGATTATTGGGCTCCATATATCCAGTATATGGAAAGCTTCCGACAGGGGAACCATTTCTTACCTCTATTTCCTCTGTCTCTATGATGAGTCCCATAGACGTTCCCTTTAAATAGAAAAGATTAAAATTTAGTCTCTCCAGATCAGAGAGGGAAACATTTTAGCCAATATTTCAAAATTCTCAAACAGTGATCAATAATACTTCTCTTAAGCATCACAAAGCTCTGACAAGAATTATTTTGATTGATGAAAATATTTAGGGCTCAGAATATATTCTGTACAAAGGCCATACATTTAGTTTAACAGAAAACTGAAATTTCTATCTTGAAATATTTTCCGTGCAGAAAAAGATATTACATGTATGGGAAATGTTCTTGCCAGAACAAAAATTGCAGTTTTCTATGGGGGAGAGGGGAAATATTATTCTATGATCCTAACTATGTGTCATAGAATAATAGTTCCCCTCTCCTCCATAGAAAATTGCAATATTTGTCCCAACAAACATTATTATATTATTGTGATTATTATTATCATTATTATTATTATTCTATGATCCTAACTATGTGTCATAGAATAATAGTTCCCCTCTCCTCCGAAGAAAATTGCAATTTTTGTCCCAACAAAAATTATTCTTATTATTATTATTCTATTATTATTATTATTACTATTATTACTATTATTATTACTATTACTATTATTCTATGATCCTAACTATATGTCAGGAGCCCCCAGTTTCACAATGGGTTAAATCCTTGTTCCAGCAGCACTGAAGACCAATAGGTCACAGGATCAAATCCAGGGACAGTGCAGATGAGCTCCCTCTGTCAGCTCCAGCTCCCTAAGCAGGGACATGAGAGAAGCCTCACACAAGGATGGTAAAACATCAAAAACATCTGGGCATCCCATGGGCAACGTCCTTGCAGACAGCCAATTCTCTCACACCAGAAGCAACTTGCAGTTTCTCAAGTTGCTTGTGACACACACAAAAAGCTATGCGTCAGTTTTGCACAGGATCAATCCAAAACATACAGTATTTGAACACATTTTGAAGTGGGAGGAAAACCCCTTAATTGCTTTTCTTTCTTTCTTTTTAATGAAGCCCTAAGACCACAATTGGAGGGAGGGGGAGGGGGATAGGGACATCTGTGGAAGAAATAAATAAATAAATAGACTACACAGAGAAGCCATTGAAATCCACAAGCATGTGGACAATTTCAACAGAAAGGAAGAGACCATGAAAATGAACAAAATCTGGCTACCAGTATTAAAAAAACTCTAAAATTATAACAGCTAAACAACAGAGAGGGAAAAAACCAGGCACAGATTAACACCTCCCAGCAACAGATTTTCCCAGGCTCAGGCAGGCCTTCAAATGCTAATGAAGGTGATCAGCTAAACATTCACACCTAACTGCAGCAGGGAAGAGCTCCTTGCCCCACCCCAGCCATTCCACAGATATATAAACCCATTTTTCCTACTTCCAACAGACCTCACAACCTCTAAGGATGCTTGCCATAGATGCAGGCGAAACGTCAGGAGAAATGCCTCTAGAACATGGCTCTATAGCCCGAAAAAACCCACAAGAACCTAGTGATTCCAGCCATGAAAGCCTTCGACAATACAAGAAATAAATGGCTGTTGTATATGGTCACTATTGATCCACATACTGCAGTTTGAACTGCATTGCATGGGTCTACAGTGAACATATAATGTAATTTAAACTACATTGTTGGTAGTCTATCACTGAACCAACGTATTAACTAATAAGAGGTGAGTCAACACAGGTAAATCCAATTTGTTTACTGCCCTTTTCTTATCAAGACTAATAGCAGGATTTCAGCTTTGGTTTCTTAAATAAGACATATCCCCAATGTCTACATTTCCAATAATCAGGAAATCCAGGGGCCAAAACAGGATTAATGAAATCGACATATCCAGTATAAGTAAAGCATCAGGGAGACCATTTCTTACATATAGTATCAGTGGATGGGATGGCTTCAGAAGGAAGATATTCCTTTTTCTTTCCTCTGCCTCTATAATGACTTTCATACACTTCCCCTTTAAAGAGAAAAAAGTAGTCCCTCAGAATCAGAGATAAATCACATTCTACAAATATTTGAAAATATTCAAACAGTGATCAATAACTTTTCTTGAGCATCAAGAATCCCTAAAAAACATTTCTTTGAGCAGAAGGCAGAATTTTTAATACAAAAAATATTATTCTCCATTCAGGAAATGCTATTACATGTACAGGAAAAGCTGTTTCCTGCCCCCCCAAATTTCACGTTTTCTGTAGAGAAAAATCTGCATGTACATTTTACACAGGATAAATCTGAAACTCTTAGTTTTTGAAGACCTTTTTGTACTAGAAGAAAATGCCTTATTTACTGTTTCCTTTTTTTCCTCTTCTTTAAGAATGAAATCCTCAAAACACAACGTGGGGAAATAGAATAATCTATGTAAGAAAACTAAGGCTGTCTTATATGTTCATTGTGTAGTACTATAGGAAGGAAAGAAGGAAGCCAATGGGATTTTGGCCTGCATCAATAGGAGCATAGTGTCTAGATCTAGGGAAGTAATGCCATACCTCTATTCTGTTTTGGTTAGACCACATCTGTAATATTTGTCCAGTTCTGGGCACCACAATTCAAAAGAGATATTGACAAGCTGGAATGTGTCCAGAGGAGAGCGACTAAAATGATAAAAGGTCTGGAGAACAAGCCCTATGAGGAGCGGCTTAACGAGCTGGGCATGTTTAGCCTGAAGAAGAGAAGGCTGAGAGGGGATATGATAGCCATGTATAAATATGTGAGAGGAAGCCACAGGGAGGAGGGAGCATGCTTGTTTTCTGCTTCCTTGGAGACTAGGACGCGAAACAATGGCTTCAAACTACAAGAGAGGAGATTCCATCTGAACACGAGGAAGAACTTCCTGACTGTGAGAGCTATTCAGCAGTGGAACTCTCTGCCCCGGAGTGTGGTGGAGGCTCCTTCTTTGGAAGCTTTTAAACAGAGGCTGGATGGCCATCTGTCAGGGGTGATTTGAATGCAATATTCCTGCTTCTTGGGAGGGGGTTGGACTGGATGGCCCATGAGGTCTCTTCCAATTCTTTGATTCTATGATTCTATGATTCTATGATTCTATGATTTTATGATTCTAAGAATATCAGCCAGAATCCTATGGGTTAGTCCTAAATAGACTTCATTATATGGCTAGTGTAGACCCCTATAATGCAGTTTGAAGTGAATTACACGGGTCTACACTGACCATACAGGCCATTCTAATCACCTTCTTTGGTGGCGGTATAGATCCAGTCCATGAGAGAACCATAGTATGAACTTACAAGACATGCTTCAACACAGATAAATCCTATTCATTCACTAACTTTTTTCTAATCAAGTCTAATAATGGGAATTGTGCTTTTGTTGTTGTTCATTCATTCAGTCATTTCTGACTCTTTGCGACCTCATGGACCAGCCCACACCAGAGCTCCCTGTCGGCTGTCACCACCCCAAGCTCCTTCAAAGTCAAGCCAGTCACTTCAAGGATGCCATCCATCCAGCTTGCCCTTGGCCAGCCCCTCTTCCTTTTGCCTTCCATTTTCCCCAGCATAATTGTCTTCTCTATGCTTTCCTTTCTTCTCATGATGTGGCCAAAGTACTTCAGCTTTGTCTCTAGTATCCTTCCCTCCAATGAACAGTCGGGCTTTATTTCCTGAAGTATGGATTGGTTGGATCTTCTCGCAGTCCAAGGCACTCTCAGAACTTTCCTCCAACACCACAGCTCAAAAGCATCTATCTTCCTTCGCTCAGCCTTCCCTATGGTCCAGCTCTCACATCCATAGGTGACTATAGGGAATGCCATTGCTTTAACTATGTGGATCTTCGTTGCTAGTGTGATGTCTCTACTCTTCACTATTTTATCAAGATTGGGCATTGCTCTCCTCCCAAGAAGTAAGCATCTCCTGGTTTCCTGGCTGTGGTCTGCATCTGAAGTCATCTTTGCACCTACAAATACAAAGTCTGTCACTGCCTCCACATTTTCTCCCTCTATTTGCCAGTTGTCAATCATCCTTGTTGCCATAATCTTGGGGTTTTTTTAATGTTTAACTGCAACCCAGCTTTTGCGCTTTCTTCTTTCACCTTTGGTTTCTTAAAAACAACTTATCACCAATGTCTACATTTCCGTCAAAAGAGAAATCCAAGAATTAAGACAGGATTATTGGGCTCCATATAGCCAGTATATGAAAAGTTTCCATCAGGGGGACCATTTCTTACCTCGGTGATAGGTGGGTGAGAAAGACTCATAAGGAGAATAGTGTTGTTTTTTATTTCCTCTGTCTCTGTGGTGAGTTCTGTATGCTTTCCCTTTAAAGAGAAAAGTTAAAATTTAGTCTCTCAAGATCAGAGATGGAAACCTTTTAGCCAATATTGGAAAATTAATAGTTTTCTTGAGCATCACAAAGTTCTGACGCGAATTATTTGGATTGATGAAAATATTCAGCACTCAGGATGTATTCTGTATAAAGGCCAAACATTTTTTTAACAGAAAACAGAAATTTATATTCAAAAATCAGCCCTGACAGATGGCCATTCAGCCTCTATTTAAAATCCTCCAAAGAAGGAGCCTCTACCACACTCTGGGGTAGAGAGTTCCACTGCTGAACAGATCTCATAGTTAGGAAGTTCTTCCTCATGTTCAGATGGAATCTCCTCTCTTGTAGTTTGAAGCCATTGTTCCATTGCATCCTAGTCTCCAAAGCAGCAGAAAACAAGCCTCCTCCCTCCTCCCTATGACTTCCCCTCACATATTTATACATGGCTATCATGTCTCTTCTCAGCCTTCTTTCCTGCAGGTTAAACATGCCCAGCTTTTTGCTCCTCCTAGGGCTTCTTCTCCAGACCCTTGATCATTTAGTCGCCCTTCTCTGGCACGTTTCAGCTTGTCAATAGCTCCCTTAAACTGAAGTGCCTAGTATTGGATACAGCATTCCAGGTGTGGTCTGACTAAGGCAGAATAGAGGTGTAGTGAGTTCCCTGGATCTAGACACTATGCTCCTATTGATGCAGCCCAAAATCCCATTGGCTTTTTTTTTTTTTTTTTGCCGCCGCATGACATTGTTGGCTCATGTTTAACTTGTTGTCCATGAGGACTCCAAGATCTTTTTCACACGTACTGCTATTGAACCAGGTGTCCCCATTCTGTATCTTTGTATTTCATTTTTTTTCTGCCTAAGTGGAGTATCTTGCATTTGTCCCTGTTGAACTTCATTTTGTTAGTTTTAGACAATCATTTCTCTGATCTGTCAAGATCGTTTTCATAGAATCATGTAATCATAGAATCATAGAGTTGGAAGAGACCTCATGGGCCATCCAGTCCAACTGCCTCCCAAGAAGCAGGAATTTTGAATTCTACTCCTGTCTTGTGGATTATTGGCAAACTTGATGATCATGCCTTCTAACCCTTCATCTAAGTCATTAATAAAGATGTTGAACAGGAGCAGGCCCAGGACATAACCGTGCGGGACTCCACTCATCACTTCTTTCCAGGATGAAGAGGAAGAATTAGTGAACATCCTCTGGGTTCATTCACTTAACCAATTACAGATTCACCTAACCATAGTTTTGACTAGCTCACATTTGACTAGTTTGTTTTCAAATGTCATGGGGGATCTTGTTGAGGGCCGAGGACGTGGGATTGGGGGGAGAGACCCCATATGTAAATAATCCATGAGTATGTCCAACCCTTACACCAGGTGACTTGGGAAAGCCAATTGTTCATTCAGTTATCTGTTTTCTAAGCACTTCAAACATCTTGCTTCTTGTGCACCTAATGCAGAAATCCCTCAATCATCTGCTTTCTAGTATTATTACATCCAAAAGACAAAATAAGGAGCAGGTCAGGATTATTTGGATCCATATATTATTTGAAAAAGTTACATCTAGCTAGATCATTTCTTACCAACAGAAGTCTTAAACAGTTGATCATAATATGTAGGTTGTTTCCGAATTACCAATTCTCTGTCTCTTCCATGCTTTCCACGCATTTTCCCTTTAAAGAAAAAAGGTGAAGGAATTTAGACTCATAAAGTTAGGATTGGAGAGAATATTTGAAAATAAAAAATTATATTGTCGAAGGCTTTCATGGCCGGAATCACTGGGTTGTTGTAGGTTTTTTCGGGCTATATGGTCATGGTCTAGAGGCATTCTCTCCTGACGTTTCACCTGCATCTATGGCAAGCATCCTCAGAGGTAGTGAGGTATGGTAGCATCCTCACTACCTCTGAGGATGCTTGCCATAGATGCAGGTGAAATGTCAGGAGAGAATGCCTCTAGATCATGGCCATATAGCCCGAAAAAACCTACAACAACCCATAAAAATTATGTTTCTAGAGTGTCAGGGAATCTTGAAAATTCTGATCAATGAGTCTCCGTGGCTCAGGACTTACTTGCATAGAATTAGTGCATGTTTTGAGACAGAAAACATTACTTTCTATCAAAGAAATTAATAGTTTTGAGCAAAATTATTATTTCCCACACAGAAAATGCTGTTTTCTTTACACAAAAACATGTGAAAATTTTGCACAGAATAAAATCCAGTGGTGATTTCTCTTTGGAAATTGTAAAGAGTTTCTTGCAGTGGAAGAAAAAAACTTCTCAAATTATTTGTTTCTTGATTTCAAAATAGAATTTATAAATTCATTTACTTATTTACGACATTTGCACCCTGCCCTTCTCACCCTGAAGGAGACTCACAGCAGCCTTACAATCAGCAACAATTCAATACATATACATTTTCATTGCCTCCCTACCTATTCCACATGTACTTATAAAAAATATGAGAACACTGGCATTTCAAAGAATATATATATTCTTTGAAATGCCAGTGTTCTCATATTTCTCATAAAAAAAACAGTTTTGCCCATCTCTGATTAGACTGGTGAACTTAATCCATGTTAGAAGGACTTAGAAGAAGCACTAACTCTCTCCAAAATTTTTGCTCTAGCAGTGTTTTCAGTTTCTTTTAATGCCTGGGTAGGAAAATGGCTATAGCGAAAGCCAGAGGTGACTAGGGGCGCATCCAGACAGGGGGCTGTCCAGATGACATCCTGGACAAACCCAAATTAATTCTCCACAAACTAGGAAAACCCTGGTTTGTGGTGAATTAATTTGTCAGTGGGTTTATTCAGCGCCTTCTTGGAAGGTGCGGGATAAACCCACTACTTTCGGTGACTGGACTGCAGTCCAGACAGTATTCCCACAATTTTCCGGGCTAAATGTGGGAATACCAGCCCCCTCCCAAAATACCCCAAACACACTGTAAAAAAAACAAAATAACTTCCCTGGCCTCCATTAGAGGGGGGGGGGAGGAAAATCGCTCCTCTCCCCCCCTTCTCCTGGCGCATCATTTGTACATGCCAGGAGAGCTTTGGCAGCCCTCTAATGGAGGCCGGGTAAGTTCTTTTGTTTTTTACAGTGCTTTGGGGGGCTTTTGGGGAAGGGGTTAGAGTGTCCAGGTGTTCAGGAAAACATCTGGACACCCACCCCAGAAAGCATGCGGATGCTTTTTAAATGCGGATGCTCCTGGGATAAAGCACTGAGTGGAAGCACCCTGGTCCCTTGAGACGATACTGATGTTTTTGCCTCCCTGTGGAATGGATCTAGGTTTCCTCAGCCCCACCTGCACCTGGTTGCCTCCACTACAGATCTGACAGCCACCATTTGTCATAGATCCTTCCTCATCCATCCAGGCTGTGGTGGGAACACAAGAAATTATTTCTGCCATACTTTTGTTGGTTCCTTGGCATCATTTTCCTGAGCTTTATCCTTCACATCCATTGTTACATGCCCCTAAGTTTTACCCTGAACTTTGAGGGGAGGTCTTCTGATCTTTTTAAAGTTCACTTTCAGGTCTTAAATTGTCCCAAGAGAGCTCCATTGGTGGAGGGTGTAAAACTAAATGAGGGACACAGCAGCCACAAATGACACACAGACCATGCTTTGCTGACACCAATACAACTATCTGTATTCTTCAATTTTTCTACCATATAAAGAGAATATTACCATTATATTCACAACACTTGACAAAACCAGGAATAAAGCAGGATGATCTTGAATCTTCATATTCATAAAGGGAACATCTTGGCTTGCATTCACCCACACATGAATAAGCAATTGGACCGAAGAGGTCTGGAATATTAGGTTCTGCAAATATTTTGTGAAAAAAGAAGAAAGAAAATTCCTTTAAAAAATTAAGAAATCATGATCAAATTCTCTGTGAATTCCCCATTTACCCATCTTCCAGAGAAATAGCATTGGTAGAAAAAGAAAGAAGGAATTTTGGAATGTGTTGGAGATTGTGCATCATCCCATTGCTAAGAATATGCAATGGCAGAGATACACAATCAGATGAAAAAATGCAGATGGTCCTTCATAACCATCGACTCTGCATCTAGGGATTCAACCATCCACAGCTTGAAAACTTTTTTTAAAAAAAATTAAAATCCTAAAGCATGACTATAAGGGATGCATTTCATATAATGGGATTACAGCATCCACTGATTTAGTGTCCATGCAGTGTCCAGAAACCAAATTAAAGCCACAACCAAGGGCCCAATGTATTGATATTTGCCCAAAAGGTTGTGAAGTGCACACAGTAAATCTACATTGCAACGGATGTTAGGTCTTGGCTTGAATTGTCCAGTTTGAGCTTAGCCTTGATTTAAAATCTTCACTCTCTTCCATTGTCACCCTCACCTACAGAGTTTTGGAAGATATTTTGACACATATTTTGATTCAGTGTCTGCCCCTGGCTGTGGAATGACTTTTTAAGGAAAGTTATGGTGACCTACCTGTCTTTGCAGGCAAAGGCCATTTTCATTCAAGCAGACTTCTTTGGAAGCTTTTAAACAGAGGCTGGATGGCCATCTGCCAGGGGTGATTTGAATGCAATATTCCTGCTTTTTGGCAGAGGGTTGGACTGGATGGCCCATGAGGTCTCTTCCAACTCTTTGATTCTATGATTCTATGATTCTAACTGGATGTCAAAAAGGGGTGTTTTATTGAGGGGCAATTGGAGCTGATCCACCTTTGTAATGTTTTCTTTGAATTGTTTTCAATCTTATTTTTATGAAGTTTGACTTTATTTTTTTTGTAATTTGTCTTGTGGCATCATTTTAGTTGCATCTGTTCTTTTCAATCAGGTTGTGAGTAAGCTGCTGTTTGAAAAAAGGTGAGATGCTGATGAGATAAATGATATCTATTTATTTGTGATATATATACCTCACATTTACCCAGACCTCGCACTTCCATGTGAAATTAATTTAATTCATTATTGCTCTCTATTATTATTCCTCTCTTTTTGCATCAACAAACATAGTGATATAACATCTGCAGGATTTATGGTATATCTGATATTTATTATATACATACTTCTTATTGCATTATCCTTGGTACTGGAGTCTCAGGGCTGGTTAGGGCCGTTCAGCAGTGGAACTCTCTGCCCCGGAGTGTGGTGGAGGCTCCTTCTTTGGAAGCTTTTAAACAGGGGCTGGATGGCCATCTGTCAGGGGTGATTTGAATGCAATATTCCTGCTTCTTGGCAGAATGAGGTTGGACTGGAGTTTCAGGGCTGGTTATCACAGCAGATAGACTCATAAGGCCTGTTCAATGCATGGTTCTAAATGGTTCTAAAGTACTTACAAAACTAAAGTTCTGGTGATGGAAATTTCAGAACTCTAACAAAACTCTCAACATTTCATTATAAATGGCAGTTCCTAATTGGTTCTGTCATACACTCCCCCTGAAGGCACAGGTTCACAGTTTGGGAGTGATCCTGGACTCATCGCTGAGCCTGGAACCCCAGGTCTCGGAGGTGGTCAGGGGAGCTTTTGCACAATTAAAACTTGTGCACCAGCTGCACCCGTACCTTGGGAAGTCTGACTTGGCCACAGTGGTCCACACCATGGTTACATCCTGTATAGACTACTGCAACGCTCTCTACGTGGGGTTGCCTCTGAAGACTGCCCAGAAGCTACAACTAGTCCAATGTATGACAGCCAGATTACTAACAGGAGCGGGGTACAGGGAGCATACTACTCCTCTGTTGCGCCAGCTCCACTGGCTGTCAATCGGCTTCCGAGCACAATTCAAAGTGCTGGTGTTGACCTATAAAGCCCTAAACGACTCCAGCCCAGTTTACCTCTCCAAACGGATTCTCCCCTACGAACCATCAAGGTTGTTAAGATCAGGAGGGGCCCTGCTCTCAGTCCCACCACCTTTGCAATCGCGTCTGGTGGGGACGAGAGACAGGGCCTTCTCGGTGGTGGCCCCTCGGCTGTGGAACTCTCTCCCGATAGATATCAGATCTGCCCCCTCCCTCCTGACTTTCAGAAAGATGGTAAAATCTTGGCTCTGGAACTTAGCATTCTCAGATTGATGATCGAATCAATAACTGTTGACCACAAGGCGGATGGTGGTGAATTTGTGATTTACCTTGACGAATTGGCTTTATGTAATTCTTGATCTGTATTTTAATGTGTTTTAATGTATTAGTGCACTATGATGTTATTATGCTTTAGTTTATTTGTATATTGATTCTCTGTTGTTAGCCGGCCTGAGTCCCTCCTCAGAGGTCGAGAAGACCGGGTTATAAAAGCTCTAAATAAATAAATAAATATTGCCAATAATGAAATAATAATTAAATTTTGAAAGAGTTCTGAAATTTTCACCACCAGAACTTTAGTTTTGTAAGTACTTTAGAACCATGCGTTGAACAGGCCTAACTCATTTAAAAAAGCTACACAATTTAGAAGAAAATCCCATGGTCTTCCATCATGAGAGAAAAAAAGAAATCCATCTATCAGAATTGTTATCACTCTATAAAACAGTGTTTCTCAACCTGGGGGTCGGGACCCCTGAGGGGGTCGCGAAGGGGTGTCAGAGGGGTCGCCAAAGACCATCAGAAAACACAGTATTTTCTGATGGTCATGGGGATTCCATGTGGGAAGTTTGAGCCAATTCTATCGTTCGTGGAGTTCGGAATGTTCTTTGATTGTAATGAACTATAAATCCCGGCAACTACAACTCCCAAAAGTCAAGGTCTATTTTCCCCAGGCTCCACCAGTGTTCACATTTACACATATTGAGTATTTGTGCCAAGTTTGGTCCAGATCCACCATTGTGTGAGTCCACAGTGCTCTCTGGATATAGGTGAACGACAACTCCCAAACTCAAGGTCAATACCCACCAAACCTTTCCAGTGTTTCCTGTTGGTCATGGGAGTTCTGTGTGGCAAATTAGGTTCAAATCCATCACTGGTGGAGTTCAGAATGCTCTTTGATTATAGGTGAACTATAAATCCCAGCAACTACAACTTCCAAATTACATAATCAATCCTCCCCCAACCCCACTAGCATTTACATGTAGGTGCATTGGGTATTTGTGCCGTTTGGTCCAGTGAATGAAAATACATCTTGCATATCTGATATATACATTATGATTTATAACAGTAGTAAAATGACTGTTATGAAGTAGCAACAAAAACAATGTTATGGTTGGGGGTTACCACAACATGAGGGACTGTATTAAGGGGTCACAGCATTAGGAAGATTGAGAACCACTGCTATAAAAAGTCATACAAGTCTGCACAAGTCCCCCATCCTACCAAAAACTTCACTTGCTGGTG
Organism: Anolis sagrei; assembly: GCF_037176765.1. NCBI lineage: Eukaryota > Metazoa > Chordata > Lepidosauria > Squamata > Anolidae > Anolis > Anolis sagrei. Next base: position 11,849,146 of record NC_090021.1, read on the forward strand.
GGAACTAGTACCAATGACAAAGAAGATGAGGTGACATCTCAGCAGGACTCATCTAGACACCAACTCCACATATACATGATAGATCTGGGACTGCTTCAAGGAAGATAGACATATGAGTAACTTCCACAGTGTAGATGTGGCCACAGTCAGGGTTTACAGTCATTCCACATAACTCACTGAAAATAACTGTTCTTTAATTAATATTCAAAATGGATTAATTGTTATAATTTATTTATTTATTTATTTGGTTTACTTTTACCCCACCCTTCTCACCCTGAAGGGGACTCAGGGCGGCTTACGCAACCAAGGCACAATTCGATGCCCGTAACATACAGCAACAATAAAACAAAAAACGCAAATTAACAATCAGCAGCAATACATTACATCTATACTCACTAAAAACAATAAAACCAATAAAAATTTCATACAAACCGATGTAAACCAATTACTCCTTATTGCCGGTCAATGTTCGCTATCTCTTAGTTCAGTGTTTCCTTCCACATTTATCAGTCCTGCCGGTCTTATTTGTCTGGTTGTCCTTACCTAGTTAGCAGATTGCCCGAAGGCCTGGTCCCACAACAACGTCTTTACCTTCCTCCTGAAGGAGAGGAGGGATGTTGATGCCCTAATTTCCCCCGGGAGTGAATTTTACAGGTGAGGGGCCACCACTGAGAAGGCACTGCTCCTCGTCCCCACCAGCCTCGCTTGGGAAAGCGGTGTAGTCGAGAGCAGGGCCCCCTCAGATGATCTTAAATTCCATGGTGGGACGTAGAGAGAGATACGTTCGGACAGATACGCTGGACCGGAACCGTACAGGGTTTTGTAGGTCAAAACCAGCACCTTGAATTGGGCTCGGAACTGAACCGGCAGCCAGTGGAGCTGACACAGCAGAGGGGTGGTGTGCTCTCTGTATGTCGCCCCAGTGAGCAGTCTGGCTGCCACTCGCTGGACCAGTTGAAGTTTCTGAACCGTCTTCAAGGGCAACCCCATGTAGAGTGCGTTGCAGTAGTCTATTCGGGATGTAACAAGAGCATGGACCACTGTGGCCAGATCAGACTTCCCAAGGAATGGGCGCAACTGGTGCACAAGTTTTAATTGTGCAAAAGCTATCCCGGCCACCGCTGAGACCTGGGGTTCCAGGCTCAGCGATGAGTCCAAGATCACTCCCACGTTTTCACTGGGGAACAATAACAAGTTTTGATGTTGGCTTTCTGGGACCTTTTTGTAGCATGCATGTTGGGGAGATGGGAAGCAGTTCACCCAAGGAGGTGTCCCTTTTCCCAGTGTATGCCTTTTGGGTCTTGAAATATAGCCCCTAATGTGCAACATAGTTCAAATAAATCACAATTATACTGGAACATAAAATTCTTACCTCGTTTACAGCAGTAGACTTTGCCAACAACAGAGCAGGAAGATGGGTGCTCATATTCATCATGTGCACATCTATTTTTGCAAATACCATAACAGTCTCGCCTGTGGGAGCGGGTCCTTCGTGGGGTCACTTGAACAAAAAAAAAATAGGGTTCTTTGAAGCATAGCAGAAAAATATGCGTGGAAAACGGCACATATTGTCGATGAAACTATACATGCATTATCAAGTAGAAAACACATCTGTCTAAACATATTCCAAGTTATCAACCATAAGAATAAACATTCTTTTTCAAATAAAATTGGACAGATGATGTCCTGAGATGCTATCAAATAAGGACGGTCCTGCATCTAAGCACTGGAAAGTTCCTTATTTACACATGGGCAACTGTCCGACTTTTGAGAGGAATGCAGAATATAAATAAAGTGATTGGTTGGGAAGAATTATTATTCAATAGATTTGTCTTCCATTAAGGAAAGACAACCCATTGCATTTTGCACTCATGAAATAAATTTTAATTCCAGGTCTAGATACTACATAATATGAAACAATATGTCTGTGCACCCTTTGGTAAAATATGACCATTGCTCTGTTGATGGGTTCTATAACTCTGTGGATGGATGGCCCTCTTGTCTCACCTGGAAAGATCAGTAGAATGAAAGAAAGACAAATAGGTAAAATGGAGAAGATCTCCATAGCAGAACGGTGGTTCCAACAAGTTGTCTTTCTTATTTCCTGATGTTTCAAAAGCAGGACTAACAGAATCTTTTATTTATACCCTTTTGAAGAATGGTAATAGTCAAGGAACAGTAGAAACATGTGGGGAAACCATTGGTAGTAGAAGGACTGTGCGTTCCTGATACTCAGGCAGTAATTGTGCTTGCTATTAACACCCCCTCTGAATGTCCATACAAAGTGTTCTCGACAATGGGACCATTGCTATGAACATGGGTGCACATAGAGCAAACACAACATCCAAGAATAAATATATATATATATTAAAGGTTAGACAAGAGCTTTGATCTAAGATCTAGTCTGGAAATAGCATCTGACTATTCTCCTTCTGCAGACAGGCTCATAATACTATGCAGGTGGTATGGGGTCAATAAGCTCTATCAGTCCATTCATGGTTTTGGAACAGCTGGAGGTGCTCTTCTCAAAACCCCGATACACCATAGAATCATAGAATCAAAGAGTTGGAAGAGACCTCATGGGCCATCCAGTCCAAACCCCTGCCAAGAAGCAGGAATATTGCATTCAAATCACCCCTGACAGATGGCCATCCAGCCTCTGTTTAAAAGCTTCCAAAGAAGGAGCCTCCACCACACTCCGGGGCAGAGAGTTCCACTGCTGAACGGCTCTCACAGTCAGGAAGTTCTTCCTCATGTTCAGGTGGAATCTCCTCTCTTGTAGTTTGAAGCCATTGTTTCGCGTCCTAGTCTCCAGGGAAGCAGAAAACAAGCTTGCTCCCTCCTCCCTGTGGCTTCCTCTCACATATTTATACATGGCTATCACATCTCCTCTCAGCCTTCTCTTCTTCAGGCTAAACGTGCCCAGCTCCTTAAGCCGCTCCTCATAGGGCTTGTTCTCCAGACCCTTGATCATTTTAGTCACCCTCCTCTGGAGTGGTTCTCAATTTGAGGGTCCCAAAGATGTTTTGGCCTTCAACTCCCAGAAATCCTAACAGCTAGTGGACTGGCTGGTGGACTCCTCATAGGGCTTGTTCTCCAGACCCTTGATCATTTTAGTCGAGGAAACTTACTGAATTAAGTAGCAACACATAGGTAAATTCTATTGATTCAGTGGATCTCCTCTAGTGGGCATCTCCCCACTATAGTTGGACTATCAAAAAGCATTTCCAATTGTCATTGCACGTTTTCCATACTGTTCTACTTCTCTTGTGGGTTTTAATTTTTGTTTCATTACAGTGCATTTGATATTGGGTTGTTGTTGTTTTTTTCATTCAGTGCCCTCTTATTCTTCTGCTATGTTTATCAATTTGATTACATATTACTTTTTATTTACACTCCTCATCATGGCCAGTGGTTTGTCTGGCCTGGCTTGGCTGTTTCTCAGTACTTGGAAGGGATTAATCCAATTCAACTGCTTGGAAGAGCTCAAGCTGACCTTCCATTCTCAAGGAATGCTTGACAGGCACTTGTGATTATCTTTACAGGCTTGATTAATGGGTTGTCTGAATAAATAAGGGGTCTGGAAGAGATAGCTCCTTGGTAACAGATAACATCATATTTTGGCACCCATGCCTTGGCTGTTACTCCTAAATTAGACTCTGGATCCTAACTTTGTTCTTGCAATCTGTTTTTTTGATTCCATTGTTTTTGTAACCTTGTCTTGGGCCTTGTTGTTTACCAAACCCTGGAATCTGAATCTTAGACTGTGATTTATGGACTTATTTATGGTTTATGGACTTATTTATGATTTATGGATGTCTGGCTGTGATTTATGGACTTGGATTTTACTTCAACTCTTGACTTTGGAACTTTGATTATGGTTGTGTACTTTTGAACTCTGAAGCATTATTATAAGTGAACTCTTGGCATCTGACTGCAAACTTGACTACTGTTTGACTTTGCTCTTGTACTGGCTTTGTAGTACTCTCTGCAGTAGTCTATCCTGGATGTAACGAGAGCACGGACCACCGTGGCCAAGTCTGACTTCCCAAGGTACGGACACAGCTGGCACACAAGTTTTAATTGTCCAAAAGCCCCCCTGGCCACCACTGCAACCTTAGGTTCCAGGCTCAGCGATGAGTCCAAGATCACTCCCAAGCTGCGAACCTGCGCCTTCAAGAGGAGTGTAACCCCATCCAACACAGGCTGTGACCCTATAGCCTGTTCAGCCTTGCAACTGACCAGTAGGATCTCTGTCTTGTCAGGATTCAACTTCAGTTTGTTCGCTCTCATCCAGACTGTCACAGCTTGGACAGCCTCCTTAGCATCTGGTGGAAAGGTGTAATAGAGTTTGATATCATCTGCATACAGATGGCATCAAACTCCAAAACTCCGGATAATCTCACCCAACGGCTTCATGTAGATGTTAAAAAATATGGGGGAGAATGCTGAGCCCGGCGGGACACCACAGGACAATGGCTACGGAGCCAAGCAGGTGTCCCCCAACAACACCTTCTGGGTACAGTCCTCAAGGAAGGATTGCAGCTACTGCAGAACAGTACCCCCAAGGCCCATCCTCACAAGGCAACCCAAAAGGATACTGTGGTCTACAGTACTGAAGGCCGCTGAGAGCTCCAGGAGAACCAACAGGGACACACTCCCCCTGTTGAGCTCTCTGCGGTGATCATCCACTAAGGCGACCATAGCTGTCTCAGTTCCATGTCCCGGTCTGAAACCAGACTGGGACAGATCCAGATAGTCAGTTTCATCCAAGAACCCCTAGAGCTGCAAGACAACCACACGTTCCAAGACTTTGGCCAAAAAGGGGAGATTGGAGACTGGCTGAAAGTTGTTCATATAAGTGGGATCTAGTGATGGCTTTTTCAACAGCGGTTCTATCACAGCCTCTTTTAAGCTCACTGGAATTTTGCCTTCCCAAAGGGAGGCATTAACCACCACCTTGACCCACTCTGCCAACCCCCCTCTTGCTTCTTTTATCAGCCTGGATTGTCAGTGAACACTGCAAGATCAGAGCTGCTAGCTCTCACTTATCTAAGAATCCTGTTCACATTTTCACAGTATACCATCTTTGCACAATCAGTTCCAAAAGCTTTATTAACTGAAATGGACAAAATGTTTCTGATCATTTTCACAAAAAAGAAAAAGAATCTTAGTAACTCCTTTGAAGTTTTGACTACACACAGGAGCAGACTCATTGCCTCAATGACATAGGAGAATGTTTTGTCCCCAAGATGAACCAGTTCTGCCCCACCTCTGCCTCCCACTTTGAATAGAGATAAAGGACTCAACAGCTCATTGGTACCGTGGCACCCCCGATGACGCAGTAGGTTAAACCTTTGTGCCAGAAGGACTGATGACTGAAAGGTTGGTGGTTTGAGGAATGGGGTGAGCTCCTAGAATCATAGAATCATAGAATCATCAAATTAGAAGACATCTCGTGGGCCATCCAGTCCAACCCCCTGCCAAGAAGCAGGAAAATCGCATTCAAAGCACCCCCAACAGATGGCCATCCAACCTCTGTTTAAAAGCCTCCAAAGAAGGAGCCTCCATCACACTCCATGGCAGAGAGTTCCACTGCTCAACAGCTCTCACAGTCGGGAAGTTCTTCCTCATGTTCAGGTGGAATCTCCTTTCCTGTAGTTTGAAGCCATTGCTCCGCATCCTAGTCTCCAGGGCAGCAGAAAACAAGCTTGCTCCCTGTTCCCTATGACTTCCCCTCACATATTTATACATTGCTATCATGTCTCCTCTCTTCTTCAGGTGAAACATGCCCAGCTCTTTAAACCGGTCCTTAAAGAGCTTGTGCTCCAGACCCTTGATCATTTCAGTCACCCTTCTCTGGACACATTCCAACTTGTCAATATTTCTCTTGAATTGTGGTGCCCAGAATTGGACACAGTATTCCAGATGTGGTCTAACCAAAGCAGAATAGAGGGGTAGCATTATTTTCCTAGATCTAGACACTATGCTCCTATTAATGCAGGTCAAAATCCCATTGGTTTTTTGTTTTTGTTTTTTTTTTGCCACTGCACAACATTGTTGGCTCATGTTCAACTTGTTGTCCACAAGGACTCCAATATCTTTTTCACACATACTGCTCTTGAGCCACGCGTCCCCCATTCTGTATCTTTGCATTTCATTTTTTCTGCCTAAGTGGAGTATCTTACATTTGTCACTGTTAAACTTCATTTTGTTAGTTTTGGCCCATCTCTCTAATCTGTCAAGATCGTTTTGAATCCTGCTCCTGTCCGCTGGTGTATTGGCTATCCCTCCCAATTTGGTGTCATCTGCAAACTTGATGATCATGCCTTCTAACCCTTCGTCTAAGTCATTAATAAACATGTTGAACAGGACCGGGTCCAGGCCAGAACCCTGTGGCACTCCGCTCGTCACTTCTTTCCAAGATGAAGAGGAAGCATTGGTGAGCACCCTCTGGTTTCGTTCATTTAACCAATTACAGATCCACCTCATCGCAGTTTTGCTTAGTCCACATTTTACTAGTTTCCTTGCCAGAAGGTCATGGGGGACCTTGTCGAAGGCCTTACTGAAATCCAGGTACTCTACACCCACGGCATTCCCCGCATCTACCCAGCTTTTAACGCTATCGAAAAAAGAGATCAGATTAGTCTGGCATGACTTGTTTTTGGTAAATCTATATTGACTATTAGCAATGACTGCATTTGTTTCTAAGTGTTTGCAGACCACTTCCTTAACAATCTTTTCCAGAATCTTTCCTGGTACTGACGTGAGGCTGACCGAATGGTAATTGTTTGGGTCATCCTTTTCTTTCCTTCTTGAAGATTGGGACCACATTTGCTCTCCTCCAATCTGCTGGTCCAGATCCATCACTGTTTGGGTCCACAGTACTCTCTGGATGTAGGTGAGCTACAACTCCCAAACCCAAGGCCAATGCCCACCAAACCCTTCCAATATTTTCTCTTGGTCAGGGGATTTCTGTGTGCTAAATTTGGTTCAATTCCATTGTTGAGGAATTCAGAATGCTCTTTGATTGTAGGTGAACTATAAATCCCGACAACTTCAATGCCCAAATGACAAAATCAGTCGTCCCCGTCCCCCCCAACTCCATCCCAATTTGGGCATATTGGGTATTTGTGGCAAATTTGGTCCAGTGAATGAACATACAAACTGCATATCAGATATTTATATTACGATTCATAACAATAGCAAAGTTACAGTTGTGAAGGCGCAATGAAAATAATGTTATGGTTGGGGGTCACCATAACATGAGGAACTGTGTTAAGGAGTCACGGCATTAGGAAGGTTAAGAACCACTGGTCTAGTGGTTGAGCAGGCTATGATTCTGGAGACCAGGGTATGAATCGTTTCTCAGCCATTTAAACCTACTATATGACCTTGACCACACACAAATAAGATGAAAAATTAAGGGACAGTGGTAGTGTGGGAAGATGGGTTATGAGGATGTGAGGAAGTACAATCATGGGACCCAGAATTGGTGAATTGGCTGAATCACGTATTTGAAGAGTGGTGCAATATCCAGGTTGTATCTGCTATCAATAGTAGTGTGACAGTGAATTAGAGAATTCCTGTGATAAAGTTGTTAGAATCCTCACCCAGAGAGCTCTAATACCTCACCAAACTAGAAACCCCAGGTTTCCTTAGCCTTGGCATGCAAGATAGAATATATACAGCAGATCTGCTGACTTTCATGTATCCAAGGATCTTGTCCACATTTTCAGAGTTAACATGTTTGCACAGTCAGCCCAATAAGCTCTGTTAACTGAAATGGACAAAATGTTTCTTCCCAATTCCACAAAACAAGAGACCCTTTGACCAATTCCAACCCACCTCTTCCTCCCACTTAGTATGTAAATAAATTCAACTGCACGGCAGATTTGGTTTTATTAGTGACAGAAGGTAAAACTGGCTTTTCAGGATATTTAAAGTTTATTTTCTTGAAGCTGAGAGCCTTCTTCTTAAACAATTGTAGTCCACATATTTGGAGCAGCAGATCGATATTAGAAGACTTCTCAGTATCCATAAATATCGATTGGTTTCCCATCAGCAAATTTAGGTTCAACTATATCTGAAAATCCAGAGGGAAAAGCCAAGATTAATTCAGTCATACTTATAATCTGCTTGTCCTTTCTTTACTAATAAAAACTGGGATAGTTTGTTAGCAATGAAATATGAAAATAGAAAACTTTTAAAATAGATGTTGCACTTTTGAATCCAGAAAGGACTTTTTAACTAGAAAAGTTTCTGTGCTGGTATGGCTGTACCAGGAGCTCCAACTTTATTTTCTTTCTGTTATCTGTTTTGCAGTCATAGGGCAGGCCTCCTGTCCATCATAATTAAGCTTTGGTTCCGCCCCTTGTTCTGGGCTCTGGGAGGGAAAGGAGCAATTTTTTGGGCAGTCTCACACAAGGCAACTAAGCTATAGGACGTAGACCAGCTCGTCCCGTAGAAAAGCTTCCTTTCTCAATAACCATCCAGGGAAAAAGTAACATCCGGGGATACAGAAGCAGAAATTCCAAGAAAAAGGTCCCAAAAGCTCTGGCTGAGAGCTCACAGCCTCTCAGCCTCACAGCACCAGAGGGAACAGCCCTGAAGTTTCTAAGAATTCTCAAAGGGAGAACAGCATTACAGATCCAGTGAACTCCAGCTGAAATATCTTCAAGCCTCGGCTGGTAGGTCTACTCGATACCCAGACACACTTGGAATCGATAGTAGGTCCCACACCGATGAGGCATAGATAGAAAGTAGCCTGGGAGAGGTTAAAAGGGGGTTTTCCTACAGAGAAAATTTAGTTAATCAAAGTCAGGTACCAGTCCATTTATTAGACTAGACTAAGAAAGCCTTGAAGTGTTGTTTGAACCATTGAAGATTTGTTGTTTGTTCCATAATAAAGACTTTGTTGTATCATTAAAGACTCTAAAGACCATCACTTCAGAAAAATCCCTGAGAACCTCTCTTTGAGGCCCCCTGGCTTCCCCCTGGGCTTAAAGTATACGTCCTACAGAAAAAGTACAGCTGTTACAGGCCCAGCGCGCGACAGAACAGTTTCTGTAATGATAATGGTGATGATAGTCATTTGCATGCAGATTTTTTCAAAATTGAGACCCAAAGCAGCTTTCAATTGGAAAGAATAGTACAATTAAAATATGCAAAATATACATTAAAATAATATTATTAAATCAAACTTCATGTGGGGAACTTTGTATGGGGAATTATTTAAATGTTACCTCACTCCTAGGCATTCATTCATTCACTTTTAAAGTTTGTTTACATATATTCAAAGTGTAGGTCAGTAAAGGTAAAGGTCTTCCCCTGACATTAAGTCCAGTTGTTTCCAACTCTGGGGGTTGGTGCTCATCTCCATTTCTAAGCCGAAGAGCTGGCATTGTCTGTAGACACCTCCAAGGTCATGTGGCCGGCATGACTGCATGGAGTGCTGTTACCTTCCCGCTGGAGCGGTACCTATTGATCTACTCACATTTGTAAGTTTTAGAACTGCTAGGTTGGCAGAAGCTGGAGCTAACAGCAGGGGCTCACAATGCACCCAGGATTCGAACCTGCGACCTTTCAGTCAGCAAGTTCAGCAGCTCAGTAGTTTAATTTAAACTAAAATTCATGTGGGGTACTTTGTATGGGGAACTATTTAAATTTTACTTCATTCCTAGGCATTCATTCATTCACTTTCAAAGTTTGTTTACATATGTTCAAAGTGTAGGTCATGACCGACAAATCTCTTCATATCTTGGGCGCCAGCTATTTTGAAATATCAAGACCAAATCTGTCACTTGCATACATTTGGGTAAGTTCCACTGGAATTGCTATTGTAGTTCTTTGGCTGTTATGCAAGAGCTATATTCAGTTCACTGCTGGAATGTGATTCAGTTTGTCTTTTTGTAGATAACTTGTCCTTTAGTGAAAACCTGTGAAGTGTTTAAGACAGGGCTGTGAAGTGCCACCCTCATGATGAATGAAAATATAGAACATTACCCATCTGGTCACAGCAATGGACATAGTCAGGACGAAGGCAGCGTATATTGTAAATCTGAAATTCATCATATGAACACTTCTTCTTGCATGTTCCTTGGCACTCTGGATCCTCAAGGTTGACTATTACTGAAGATATATTACCAAAAATGATTATAAATATAGACCTACCACTGATTCAGAAGACAGTTCAAAGCACACACACACCCCACCCACCCAATATCATGTATTTATTTATTTGCAGTATTTATATACCGCCCTTCTCAACCCTAAAGGGGACTCAGGGCAGTTCACAGTGTTGGCAACAATTCAATGCCATTGATTTTTAAAAAACCCAATGTAAAACATCAAAATTGACCCTCCTCTGATAAAACATTAAACACTATTAAACACATCTCATAAAATAATATCACATATCACACAAAGACATGAGAGATAAGAAGGAAGGAAGGAATTTCTCAGAATTGTCACCATTCCCAAAAGTCAGACTAGTTTGCACTTTCTGACCTGTTTGAAAAAGCTGTAAAAATGGTGTATCGACACTGTAGAATGGATGCAGTTTGACACCACTTTACATGCCATGGCTCAATGCTTTTGGAATCTTGGGATTTGTAGTTTGGCAAGGCACCAGCACTCTTCGACAGAGAAGGCTAAAGACCTTGTAAAGCTACGAATTCTAATGCCATATCATTGCGCCATGACAGTTAAAGTTGTGTCAAACTGCATTCATTCTACACTGTAGATTCACCCAAAAAGAAGAAAATCACAAATCCTCCTTGCATGGTACCTTTATTGGATCTTCTGACTTGGGAGATTTGTTCAAGCACTGTTTACGCGAAGGTTCATCTGAGGCTGAGATAATATGATGTGCACAAAGACTTCCAGTAGATTTCCATGGCCAAGCAGGGATTCTTGGGGTACAGATACACTGTTGAATTTACATAGTTTGATACCACTAACTGTCGTGACTCAATTCTATGGAATCCTAGGAGCTGTAGTTTTTCAAGACCGTTAGCCGTCTCTGCCAATGGGTGCCAGTGCCTCACCAAAATACAACTCCCATGATTCCATAGCATAGGACCATGGCGGTTAAAGTAACATCAAACTGTATTGATTCTACAATGTAGATGCACCCCAAACCCATTACACCATTAACAGAAATAATCAAAGGAAAAAGGAGAGTGGGAAGGGATGATTGCAATGTTTTTGCTATTTCACCCAACCAGCTTGACTAGAAATTTTAAGGGTTTTAAAAAGCCACCTGTTCATGTTGTCTATTTATTTCTTAATTTACCATATTTATTAGGGCTGGGTGGTTTCGTTTCGTTAATTCGTAATTCGTTAATAATTCGTTATTTTTTTCAATTACAAAACGATAACAAACCATTCTGGAGCAATTTTTTAAAAAAACGAATTTTTAAACACGTTTTGTAAATGCTTCGTATTTCGTTATTGTATTCGTTTTGTTATTGTTCTGAGGTCGTTTCGTTATTATTTCCGCATGTCTGGGGCAAGTTTTTTGTTTAATTAGTGAAAAAAATTATAATATCACACCAACAGTCAACAACAGAGGGAGAGGGAAGCTTCAGAAGTTTTTGGAGGTTTTTTAGCGTATTTCGCGGTCGCGTCCGCCATTAACGAATCTATTCGTTATTGTTTCGGAAATCGATTCGTTAATGTTTTGTAACTTTTTTCACATTTACGAAATTTCGTAAATACCGAACTTTTTTAAGGGAAAATTTTGTAATTATTTTAAATATCGAAACAAAAAAACCCCCCAAATACAAATCGATTTTCGAAACAAATTTTTCCGTTGTTACCAGGTATTTATATACCGCCTTTCTCAGCCCGAAGGTGACTCAAGATGGTCGTGAATCATTCTACCTTTTTATGTGCCTAGTTCTTCAAATGCAAGGACAAAACAGAAATGAAGCAAAATTACCTGGTCGTTTACAACAGTAGCCCAGGTAACGATTATAGCAGCTTTGTGTTGAGGACTCATATTCATCAAAGGCACAGTTTGTCCTGCATGAACCAATGCATTCTTCTGGTGGAACATAGTTGGATCCTGTGGACAATATGTGAGAGGAAAAAGAGGAAGGGTCATCAAACTGTCTTACCAATACCAAAAAACATGAGGATCTCCAAGTGTTCCACCATTGTGGTACCAAATGTAAGAACATTATAGATGTCTTTCTGGCCATCTTTCTGAAGTACGCAGACACTATGTGTCTGAACTCAGCCACTCCAAATCACCCTGCAAAGTTCTCAGAAGCACATACTGTATATACTTGAGTATAAGCTAAGTTTTTCAGCCCTTTTTTGGGCTGAAAAAGCCCCCCTCAGCTTATACTTGAATCATAGAATCATAGAGTTGAAAGAGACCTTGTGGGCCATCCAGTCCAACCCCCTGCCAAGAAGCAGGAATATTGCATTCAAAGCACCCCTAACAGATGGCCATCCAGCCTCTGTTTAAAAACTTCCAAAGAAGGAGCCTCCACCACACTCCGGGTTTGCCGATTCTATGATAACTCAAAACATTTCCCTTTTCAGCCTGTCAGCAATTAATATTCAGGCAAAATATTGTGGTTGACTGCTCTGGGGGTGACCTAATTTAATCTAATTTTGTCTGATCTAAATTTTAGCATTAATTTACATTTAATGTGCTATATCATATTTTTCTATATTGAAATTTTAATATGCAAGAGCTATATGCCAATTGTTTTATTATTACTTTTATATTGTTGCATTTTTATATATTTCTTTATTTTGTATGCAAATGGCCAAGGTCTAAGAATTAATGAACTACTTCCTATACTTCCTATAGGGGCCGGGGTTAGCACAGTGGGTTAAACCACCAACTACAGAAAATCTTGCTGGCTGGAAGGTTGGCAGTTCAAGCTCCCACCATCAGCCCTAGCTCTTCTGCTTGCCCAGCAGTTCAAAAACAGCAATCGTGAGTAGATAAATAGGTACCGTGTTTGTGGGGAGATAAAAGGCACCCTGAAGGCATGCCGACAAGGCGTTCATGGACAACAGGAACCCCAGTGTGAAAAAAATGTGGGCTAGTCATATGTCCAAGAAGCACACTTACACAAGGTCCCTGTAAAAAGCAGGCACCTCATATGCTTCTCTGCTCACCTTCAATCTGTCCAATGATGGCACAGGCAGGGCAGAAGCTCTGAACATGGGCCATGAGGAAGTGTGCGCCGTGACTCTGTAGGATGCCATCTCTATCCATCTGAGAAGAAAATAAAAAGATTTATGGGGGTAATTTCCCTTTTTTGCCTTTCTTAAAAGGCCTGTGTATAAGTAGGATCCTCCCTCGTTCCTTCTCTTCTATCCCCATCAAGACTCCTTGGAGAAAAGCTCAGTTCGTGCTGGACATCTGACTAGTTCCCTTTCCTCCCATCCTCATTCACTATTTAAGTACAGGTACTCCAAAGTCTGAAAAAAATCTAAATTTAAAAAAAAAAAAATCTGATCTGAAGCACTTTGGATAAGGGAAACTGAAACTGAAAAATGAGGTTCTTCATTGCTTTTCACTGTATTTATTTATTTATTTATTTATTTATTTATAGTATTTATATTTTGCCCTTCTCACTCCGAAGGGGACTCAGGGTGGATCACAATACACACATACACAACAAACATTCAATCCCATTTTAGACATACAAGACATACAGACAGATAGAGGTCATTCAGCAGTTTTTTCCAACTTCTGATCTTGGAGGTTGCTCGATTCCAGCCACACGGGGGGAGCTTCATTTCATCCTCTATGATGCCGAGCCTTTTTGAGTTTAGTATTTCCGTCTTGCGCTTTGATCTCTGGCATTTTTATGGTGTCATAAATTAACCTCCCTGTTTTAAGTGGTACCTAATTTCTCTACTCACAGCACAGCTGTTTTTTAACTGCTTAGATGAACAGTAAGCTGGGCTATAAACAGTCAGAAGCTCAACCCCACCTCAGGCATTGTACTTACCACCTTCTGGTCGACAGTGATTTATTGCTGCTAGTGATTAACTAGCTGTACTACAGCTCGACCAACATCAATTCACGTTCTGTAGTGTTTAGCTTCAACCCCACCACCATAACATAATCCATGTGGCATAAATCAATCATGGAGGAATGTTACCTTTTCTTTTGCAGCAGTAAACCATTCCATGAGGATGACACAATGCCTTTGAAGCCACATATTCATCTTCAGCGCAGTTAAACTTGCACTTTCCTGAACATTGCTTTCCCGCATCACTTGGTTTTGCAGCTGCATTATCTTTAAAGGGAACAAAGAGGTTAATACAATCCCTGCAGAAGGATTCTGGTGCCTCACAAATTTATTATTATTTATTTATTAGATGCACTTATTGACCGCCATTCTCAGCCCTTACGGGCGACTCATGGCGGTGTACAGTACACATAAAAAGACAGTTACAGAGGCCAGTATCAACAACATATAACTATACAACAAATACAAACTACATAAAAATCCGCTTCGTCTCTTAGTAGAATCATAGCCAGTCTCATTTTCCTTGTACCATTCCAGTTCTCATTACCGTAATGTTGTTGCTTAGCACTTAATTAAATGCCCTCTCGAACAGCCAGGTCTTAAGGCTTTTTCGAAAGGACATGAGGGAGGGCGCCTGTCTGATGTGTGCCGGGAGAGTGTTCCACAGCCGGGGGGCCACCACCGAGAAGGCCCTCTCCCTCGTCCCCGCCAGCCTACTACACCAATGATTCCATCACATAGAACCATTGCGATTAAGTTGTTGTTGTTTTTGTTGTTGTTGTTATAAAGTAGTGCTGAGATTGATTAATTCTGTAGCTGCACCATATAAGGCAAGTCTCGTTCTTCCAATCTCAGAGGAAAGCAATGGCCAATGATCTTGTTCCATCTCCCAGGAGCCTGGTTTGCCTTACCTTTCAGCTGCTTGAAGCTGCTTCCTGTAGCGAATTGTTACTCTATATGAAATTTTAGTACATAGATCTATGTTCGCAGGGGGCAGATAAGGAAGATTAGAGACAAGAGAGGATAGCAACAGAGGGACCGGATTTATTTGCATATGGAGGCTGATTGGTCATATGCAGATTAGCATAGCCCCAGGATTTCAAAAGGTTGGGAGACAAAATGACAGTTGGGAAGAGCAGGGCCGAACATTCTAAAGGGGCGGAGTTAAGTTCAAAAAGTTAGAGAGAGAGTTTTTAAAAAAGAGAGTTAGTTGAGTAGGGATTGCAGTTTTGTGAAGGACAGAGAGTTAGGGATTCCTGTTCATGAATGGTAGTTAATAAATCCTGTTAGAAAAGTAAGCCGCTAGTCAAATAGAGTACAAGTTTTGAGACCTTAAAGAAAAGCCAGTGGTGCTTGAATCGGAAAGTAATTTTAGTCCTGTATGTGTAAAGCAAATACCATCTTGATAAATGAGAAACATTGAAAGCCTATTTCAGGAAAGTGCAACAAGTATACTATATGTGACTGAAACTTAAGTTTGCAACAAAAATAGTAATTGTAACTACAAACATTGGAGCCTGAAGTGTTTGAATAAACTTGTTACTTTATTTCATACAAGAGAGACTCAAGCCTGTGATTCCAAGCCAAGAGGCTTCTGCTTTATAACACTCATAGCAATTCAGATATTAAAGATTTGACAGAGGACTGCACATAGGTGCATGCTTCTTTACACAAACTGGTGTCCTCCCTCCCTGGTGTTACACTTCCCCTTGCATTTCTCCCAGGGCTGCTGCAGCTTTGCAAGAGCTCTGAAAGTTAACAGTTTCAGAGGCTAGAAAGCCTGCCTGCAGGCCTCTTTGCAGTTATTGGCTTAGAGAGCAGCTCTTGAGTTTAAAGCCT
This sequence comes from Anolis sagrei, assembly GCF_037176765.1. Classification (NCBI taxonomy): domain Eukaryota; kingdom Metazoa; phylum Chordata; class Lepidosauria; order Squamata; family Anolidae; genus Anolis; species Anolis sagrei. The sequence continues at coordinate 11,864,994 of NC_090021.1, forward strand.
GCCCCTTCTCCCAGGGAAAGATCTCCATTTTAGAATCTCCCCTGCCCTTTTAGTTGGAAAGAAGAATTCAGATGTGCTGGTGGCCAGAACTGGGGAGCTCTGAGAAAACCATTGCAAGTACTAAATTGAGCTATAGATAGAAAGATAAATGGAGTTATAGATAGAAAGATAAATGGAGTTATAGATAAATTTATTGAGACATATAGATAGATATTGAGCAACACTGAGAGTTATATAGACAGCTAGATTAATAGAGAAGCTGTTGAAAAAGTATTAAGCATTTGCCTCCAAAGCTAACTGAGCTGTAGATAGGGAAAAAACCTGCTTTTTTCTAGTCATAGGAGCTCAGGGTTAGGGTAAAGGGACTCCAGAATTTCTTATTTTAACCTTTTGGAGAAAGATTACCTCAATACTTGAATGCACGAAAGCTCATCTCTATGCTTTACCATTTGACTGTTTGTAACTTTGATATGCTGTGCCAAGTCTACAAAGACTTTGGAAATAAATGTTCCATTTGCTGTTCCATACTTGAAGTGGACTCAGTTACTCAGAAAATTTGAGCTTACAAAGAAAGATCCCAGCGGTCCGCCCAGACAAAGAGAGCAGCACATCACAGTTTTGTTTTTAAGGCGTCTGAGTGTGACGGCACAGATCTCTGTGCCAAGAGCTGAGAGTTACATTCAGCACAGGAATGGAAAAAGGAATGTTGGTGGACAGCAAAAGAAATGTAATGATGGACCTAAAGATAACCTTAAAAATGTGGAACAAACACTTGAGCAGTCTAACTGAAGATCAGCTGTTACCAACAATGCTATCGATTTTGAAAAGGCATGAATAGAGAGCAAAAGGGAGAGACATGCCAAGAGGAGGCACATCAAGCAAACCCTTATCCTGACTGCCTTTGACCTGAAAATGTTATGTTTTTCATTGTAAAAGACCATGCAGATTGGGAATAGGTCTCCACAGTCTCTTGCTGACCCACTACCAAGACCCTACCCTTAGAAAACAATCAAACTCAACCATGTGTGATCACCTATGATGAAGATGACAACTTCCATGGAAATTCCAATGAAAATCATAGTAATGAACTAAGAAGGAATGTTTACCTGATTGTGTGCAGCAGAAAACAAACTCCCGTACATGGCAGGACGTTGTTGAAGCCACATATTCACCTGCTGAACAACTTGGCTTGCATCCACACCTAGTCAGGGCAAACTCTGGAAATATTACAAACACAACACCAAAACAGTTCCTCAGATAAGATAAGAAGAGAAGGTGATATGATCAATTCTGTGAGCAGATCAATTTCAACCATTCATTCAATTTTTCATTTTTTTCCCCAAGAAAATAGGCCTGTATTCTAATCAGAAGACATAGCACAAAATGGGAACAAATTCCCAGTATGGCAGTCAAGTGTCTAGCTGGGTTGGATAGGTTCACTTGGAAGTAACTGAAATTTGGGGAAAAAAACATACAATTTTACACATCCGATACGGTTTTGAACCATACAGGAAAGGTGGGGGGGAATCCAAATTTGAACCACTTACCCTTTTTTTGGAAATATTTTACAATGTTCAGATGTCTCCCAAGGTTATTTTAATTTTCACAACCATTAAGTTGTAATACATTTTTAACAAAACCAACAGACAGACAAAACACAACATTTGCAGACTTGGTATTCTATTAAATGTCCTTTGACCAGTATCTGGCCACTTGGAGTGCCTCTGGTGTTGCTGTGAGAAGGTCCTCCATTGTGCATGTGGCGGAGCTCAGGTTGCATTGCAGCAGGTGGTCAGTGGTTTGCTCTTCTCCACACTTGCATGACGTGGATTCCACTTTGTGGCCCCATTTCTTGAGGTTGGCTCTGAATCTCGTGGTGCCAGAGCACAGTCTGTTCAGCACCTTCCAATTTGCCCAGTTTTCTGTGTGTCCAGGGGGGAGTCTCTCATGTGGTATCAGCCAGTGATTGAGGTTCTGGGTTTGAGCCTGCCACTTTTGGACTATCGCTTGCTGTGGTGTTCCAGCGAGTGTCTCTATAGATCTTAGAAAACTATTTCTTTACTGATATCCAAACAAGGGATGAGCTGGAGATGTCTCTGCCTTGGTCCTTTCACTATTGGCTGATACTTCCCAGGAGATGTCAGGTGGTGCAATACCAGCTAAGCAGTGTAATTTCTCCAGTGGTGTAGGGCGCAGACACCCCGTGATAATGCGGCATGTCTCATTAAGAGCCACATCCACTGTTTTAGCGTGGTGAGATATGTTTCAACTGGGCATGCATACTCAGCAGCAAAGTAGCATAATGCAAGGGCAGATGTCTTCACTGTGTCTGCTTGTGATCCCCAGGTTGTGCCAGTCAGCTTTGGTAAAGGCAAGGGAAATTTTAAAATATCATTCTTTCCACTGGCGTTGCAAGAAGGGAAGCAGTGGGCATGGCCAATCACAGCCATCGTAACTGTAGTTTGTGAAGGCCAGGCCCCCAATGGTAGAGATTGCAAAAGGCCCTGCTGTTAAGCTACATTTCCCACAATGCATGCCTGTTCATTAGCCAAAATGGCTGAAGGACCCAAAAATAGCTGTCTGTAGCTGTCTTTGTCTACATATAAAATAAATGGATTGAATCTACTGAGTTTAAAGAAGGCAGCAAAGCAATAAGCAACTTTTGCAAAGCCAAGAAAACATAAACTGCTTAAATAAAACAATCATTTCACTTTGGTCTGATTACCATGAACAAGACACTGGGGTAGCCAGCCATGGCCAACCAGCCCTTTACAGTCAGTAAGTAATGATAAAATAAAATGATTGATTGCATATGCAAATAGGAATAAACGTTATCAAAGTATGACTCCCAAGACCCCATGGTGTTGAGCCATGGCAATTCAAATGTTGTCAAACTGCATTCCTTCTACAACGTTGATATACCCCAAAAATGAAATCTTGCAACACAGAGATAGTGTGTTGCAATACTATAGCAGACATACCTGAATTATATTCATAAACATATTGCTTTGCATATGTACACATACACATACCCCTGCATCTGTTCTGCAAATATTGGCTTGAGGATGAGTAGGAATGGGTGACTAATTCCATTCCGTACTCCAGTGGTGCACCCCACAATCTTTAGAAGGGAACGTCTGGTTTCTTCTCCCTGTGTTTTCTAGCCAGTTTTAGTTATTGGGAACAGAGGGTGTTTGAAGTGAAGCTGCAGTGTGTGGACAATATTTTGAGCTAATTTAAGGCATTTCTCCCTATAAAAGAACTAGCCATCCCCTCCCACGCATTTCTGTGGCCCAGTCTGGTGATCTGGAAAATAAAGTAATGAGAAAGTGTTGGTTTCTAATATATGTAATTCCTTTAAGCTTGTAGGTAAACAGTATTTCTTGTTTCTTTGTCAGTGTTGATGTAGATATTGTCTGGTTTGCCTACTCTGGAACATGCAACATATTATTGTCCTTCTTTAGCGGTCCCTTTCAAGCCTATCATACTATATCTGTCATATACATGTGTGTGTGTGTGTGTGAGAGAGAGAGAGAGAGAGAATCATATATATCAATAACTATGGCTGGATGTCTCTTTGTCAGGAAGGCTCTGATTATGTTTTCTTGCCCTGGTGAAGGGAGTTGGACTGGATGGCCTTAAGGCAGCATTTCTAAACCATGGGGTTGCAAGGGAGTGTCAGACCACCAGAGAATACAATATTTTCTGTTGGTCATGGGGGTTCTGTGGGGGTTCAACCCCACCATTCTATCATTGGTGGGGTTGAGAATACTCTTTGATTGTAGGTGAACTATAAATCCCAGTAACTACAACTCCCAACTACAACTCCCAAATGTCAAGGTTTATTTCCCACAAACTCCATCTGTGTTCATATTTGGGCGTATGGAGTAATTGTGCCAAGTTTGATCTAGATCAGTGGTTCTCAACCTGGGGTCCCCAGATGTTTTTGGCCTTCAACTCCCAGAAATCCTAACAGCTGGTAAACTGGCTGGGATTTCTGGGAGTTGTAGGCCAAAAACATCTGGGGACCCAAGGTTAAGAACCACTGATCTAGATCCTTGACTCTTTGAGTCCACAGTGCTCTCTGAATGTAGGTGAACTACAACTCCAAAACTCAAGGTAAATGCCCACCAAATCCTTCTAGTGTTTTCTGTTGGTCATGGGAGTTCTGTGTGCCAAGTTTGGTTCAATTCCATCGTTGGTGGAGTTCAGAATGCTCTTTGATTGTAGGTGAGCTATAAATCCCAGCAACTACAACTCCCAAATGGCAAATCAATGTTTTGAGTGATGGTCACTTCTTGGGTTAGTAGGTGTCTTGTGGCCAAATTTGACTGAAATTCGTCCAACAGATTTGGAGTTACGATGTCACTCAAAATGAACAGAGCATCTAGATAGATAGATGATAGATAGATAGATAGATGATAGATAGATAGATAAGGTGAGACTGGTGGGTTTGGGGCACAGAAAATGAGTTAGAAAGTCACTTGTGATCCACAGGTTGCAATTTCTCCTACCTCTGCCATGTGTGTGTGTGTGTGTGTGTGTGTGTGTGTAGATACAAATATATTTTTCTCTCACCTGGAAAACACAGCAGAATGGAAAAGAGCAGGAGAAGATAGAAAGCATTCATGTCTGAGTGTTGTATCCTCCAGAGTCCCAGCAGTCTCATACCAGATAGAAGGAAGAAGTGGGGCATCCTTTCTTTATATATCATTGGAGGAAAGGAAGTTTCCCTGACTTCCCATGGTATGTGAAGGACTCTATGTTCCGTGCATTATGGTTAGGATGTTTAATTGCTGTTAAACAATTGATTGCTTTTAAATGTTCATACACTGTGTTCCCTTTACAAAACAAAACAACAAACCATTCAATTCTGAAAATCAGACTACTTTGAAATTGGCCAACCTAAACAACCTATAAATATTTCTTTTATCAATAACTAGACAGAAGCTAGAGAGATAGAGAGACTGAATGTTATCCACATAACGTAAAGCCGCTTCTGTGACAACTTTAGAGCCCGCAACATTTATTGTGGGAGTGTTTTTGATGCCAACAAGAAAGTTGGTATCCAAAAAGAACAAAATATTTTTTTTGCAGGAGGAAAGTATGTTTGAGGAATGCACACAATACAAGCTATTAATGACTTTAATCCCAGTGTTCATACAAAATGTTCCTTTTTATTGTCTGATTTCATTCTACACACACTTGTCTCCAGGCAAAGTTAAATCTTTCTCAGACATGTACAAGGTTAACTAGAACGCCTCCTCTTTCTTCTGTTCAGGGGTTTTACATCACTTCTTGAGATCTCCTCCATTTGGAAGAAACTCTACACTGGAAAACTGACCAACAAGAGCACCTGTGAGTAGTGCAATTCCATTAAGAAACATGTATTTGTAATACTGGCTGAATATCACTGCCATATAATCCAGTTTCTGAATGCAGAGTAACTATGCTAGGCATTTTCTCGGGTCCTCCAGAATGGCTCCATTATATTCTTGGGCCAGAGGGCCTTCATTTCAACAAGGTTAAATGTTTTACAGGATTTCACGTGCGACCTTATCACATGAGCCAAGTGAATTGTCCTGCTTTGCCGAAGTATTCTGGGACAGCCGCACCAGGAGCTCCAGCTTATCTTGCTATTTGTTGATTGCTGCATGTATTTTAAAGTTCTATGCCTTTGCAGTTAGATGGCTTTCCTTACTTTGCAGTTATTGGGTCAATTGCTTGTCAATTATTATTAGGTTCCCTAGTCCCGCCCCATTTTTGGGCTTTGGTGGGAAGTGAGCCATTTTGTTAGTTAGTCTCAGCCAGGTTAGCCAATGTATAGGATGTGTGTAACTTCCCCTGTACAAAGGCTTCAACCTTTAAGAATCTCCAGGGAAAGAACGCCAGGGAAGCATTCCCACAGCTTTAAGAACTCCAGGAAAACAGCCTTAAAAACTAAAGAACTCCAGCTGGAGAACATCCACTGCCTTGCTGGTAGGTCCACTCGACGTCCAAGAAGCAGTTCGGCCCGGTAGCGGAGCACGCATCAGCGAGGGTTGGATTTTAGTCAGCCTGGGAGAAGTTAAAAAGGGGAATTTTCCTTTAAAGAGAAGTTATTGAAGATAGTGCCTGTCCCCTGTGGACAAGATTTAGAGAATCAATACTTTATCAAGAAAGCCTTGTAGTTCCTGTTTGATTTCATTAATAAAATACTTTGTTGTATTTCTCAAGTCATCTGAAGATTCTTTATAAGATACTAATTGAAATGAAGGATGAAAAAACAAAAAAGTGCACCCTTAAAGAGATTTGGGAAGAGGATTTAGGGATAAAAATAAGTGAAATAGAGTGGCAACAATTATGGGGACAAAGACATTTAAAAAATTTATCGATACGAGTTAAAGAAAACTATTACAAGTTAATATGGAAGTGGTACTTGACACCGGTAAGAATAGCATATATGAATAAAAATAACTCAATAAATTGTTGGAGAGGGTGTCAAGAACCAGGAACATATATACACATGTGGTGGCAATGTAAATATGTAAATAATTTTTGGGAGAAAGTATTTAGAGAAATAGAAACTATAATGAATATAAAATTAGATAAAAGTCCTAGTATAGCCTTACTATCAGTATATAACGATAAGCAATTGAAAAAGGAGGATAAAGAAGCGATAACAAACTTACTAACTATAGCAAGACTGCTTATAGCAAGGAATTGGAAAAAAGAAATGAATATACAAATAGAGGAGTGGTATAAAGAAGCATGGAAAATAGCAATAAATGATAAATTGACATGTATATTAAAGGTTAAAAAAGGTATATGGAAACAAAGCGATTTTGATGCTGTATGGGGAAGATTTGTGGTAAATGGATTAAAAAATAAGGAAGGAAAATTACCGTCACAAGAAGAAATGAAATTTTGGACAGATGAAATGTAAGAATGGTGGCTTGAGACGGGTGGAGGGGAGCACTGTGGTGAAAAAAGGGGGGGGAAGAGAAAAGGGGGGGAAATGTCAGAGCAAAACAACAAAACAACATGTTAAAGAGGTTGATGTACAAAATGTAATAGTATGTAATAAATGTGATAAATTAATAAAAAAAATTTAAAAAGGGGGGAATTTTCCTTTAAAGAGAAGTTATTGAAGATAGTGCCTGTCCCCTGTGGACAAGATTTAGAGAATCAATACTTTATCAAGAAAGCCTTGTAGTTCCTGTTTGATTTCATTAATAAAATACTTTGTTGTATTTCTCAAGTCATCTGAAGATTCTTTTGTAGAGGAAGCCCCTGAGAACCGCTGGGCAAAGGTTACACATCCTATTTTAAAGCCAACCAAATAAAGGCCCAGCGGCAATAGTACACAAAGAAATAGAGGCACAGTGGGGTGAAGCTCCCTCGTGTCGATGCTTCCTCCATCACACATGAAAAGTGTCGCCGGAGCTGCAAGGATCTGTTCTGGCTCTATTGGAGACAACACAACATGAGCAAGCTGCCATGTTGGCAGGGATGTGTCATACAATGCATCCAATTGTGGGCAGGGCCTCTACCAAACGTTCAGCAATGTCATGGGATGGGCAACATGTCCATCTGTCACTGGATTGGCAGGTAAGTGTCCTAGGACACATCCCAAGTCCTGTCTGATGAGGTTGATAGTCAATCAATATCCTTCTGGATTCAATTCAGTGTGCTAAAGAAAACAGCATTTAGAGTTCTAAATTGCTTGGGACCATGGCACTTGAAGGAAGTCACTTCATTGTGAAAATTGTTGTGGAATAACTTCATTTTAGCAACCCACACACATAGTATGAAAGGCCTACTAATCTAATGAAGCAACTGAAATCTTTATATGTTTGTTTGTGGGATTAACATAACTCAAAAACCACTGGACGAATTAACACCAAATTTGGACACAGTACACCTATCAGGCCAACAAGTGACAATCAGTCATAAAAACACTGAAAAACCCAGTAAAAGAGACTTAAAAAGCCAAAAAAAAAAATACAAAATACATTACAACAGATGTGCAAAACCACATATATACACATATACACAAATATATACACACATATATACACACACAAAACACATACATACAGACTGGGCCACAGCAACACGTGGCAGGGGATAGCTAGTGCTAAATATTTCTATTGTTAGCTAGTATTTGGCAGAGGGTTTCTGGGAGTTGTATTTCAACAAGAAAACTTTTGGATGCTCTCAGCAAAGTTGTATAGATGAGTTAAGTAGTTTTTACCTTAGATGCAGGCGAAACGTCAGGAGAGAATGCCTCTAGAACATGGCCCTATAGCCTGAAAAAACCTACAAGAACCCAGTTTTTACCTGTTCTGGATTGTGAAAGGTGACTATACTATTTGTTTCCTGGCAAAATAGAGAGGTTTCTCAATGCCCAGAAAACTGCAACTAGAAGCAATAATGCAGTGGCAGAGGTAACATAACTTGCAACCTCAATAGAGGACCACCATTATCAATCTGTTTCATAGTGAAGGGTGAGGAATCCAGTGCCTCACAACTCTTATCACCTGGCTCCAGCTGAGGACAACCAGATGGGGGAAAGCATGAGCGTGTGTGGTGTGTGTGGCTTCCCCCCATGGATTCTATGGCAACAGGGGAGCCCTCCTGTGTTTCCCTGGTCGGAGCATGCACTGGCCCTGCCCTCCTTCACCCACGGAGCCACGCAAGCATAATCTGATGGGAGCTGGCCAACCAACTCCATGGGTGACCTGCGCAAAAAATCGGTGCATGCTGTCAATTTAAGCCCTTTGTGATGAAGTGGTTGGTCAGGAGAAACGTACCTCATTGGACCCAGTATCACAAGTTCAATGCCAAAATGTGTCAGTTTGGGTCAGGAAACTCTGGCCCCATCTACAGTACCATGTAATGCAGTTTCAAACTTGTTTATACTTATGGTAGTGCAGATGGGGTCCAAATCTTTTCTTCTGGCAGGTGAACATAGATATTTGCTACCATTCAAAAAAAAAAGTCGCACCTCCACCCTAAGTCAGTGAACATTAAAAGAATCCAGGACATGTTTAATTGTCTTTGGGACTGCCCACAACTATTTGTCAAAGACATTTCTTCTCCCCTCAGCTTTCTTCACTGTCCAACTTTCGGAACAATAGATTTATGGGGCAGAGAGAGTCTTACAATTAAATATACCTTCTTGACATTAAGAGAAAATTAGTTTCATTTTGTTTTTGAAGAATTTTCCAAACTTTGCAAATTACATATGTGAGATGGGTAGAAATTAAGGTTAATAAATAAACAAAGCTGAAAATGAAAGATATTTTTCCATCTCCATTACAATCTACTCATTATTACAACATCATGAGTTACTCATGTGGAGTCCAAACTTCTTTGGTCTTCCTTGGTGTAAGATGTTTGTCTTTGGGTTCTTTCATCTTCTTCACTCGTTGTTATCTCAGTCTCCTACAAATATTTGTCAACAATTACAATAGGTTATTGTAAATCATTTATAACTGCACCTATGGTGGGTTTCAAATTTCAGTTTTCAAAATCTACAAAGATGGCTCACTATTTAAAAGGCCACTAGAGGACAGCAGGACCTTGAGGAAGCTGGAAGGAACATTAGATGCACGCTTATAAAAACTATGGCTATTAGAAAGTTTGTCTGATTTTGTAGTTCTGCCACAAGAAGAATGAGTAACAAGTTTGAGGCATGAACTGCTTTGATTTCCTAATGGACACTTCTTTGTGTGCCTTACAACATTTCAGACCATTTATTGAAATAACCCAAAGCAGTCCACTCCAGTGAAAGGTATTTTTCCACAAGAAATGTCCATTCATACCCTTAAGGAAAGAGTTTTCTAAAGACACTGAATATTCACTTCATCACATTGGTTCTTATGAAAATGTGCCATGGATCCACACATCACTACATTAAGATTGCACTGCATAACTATTTCTGACAATGGCTATTCCCAACTTGTTCTGCATCTCATCAACATGTAGGTAAAGGTAGTCCCCTGACATTAAGTCCTGTCATGTCTGACTCTGAGGTGTGGTGCTCATCTCCATTTCTAAGCCAAAGAGCCAGCGTTGTCCGTAGACACCTCCAAGGTCATGTGGCCGGCATGACTGCATGGAGCGCCGTTACCTTCCTGCCGGAGCGGTACCTATTGATCTACTCACATTTGCATGTTTTCGAACTGCTAGGTTGGCAGAAGCTAGGGCTGACAGCGGAAGCTCATGCCGCTCCCCGGAATCGAACCTGCGACCTTTCGATCAACAAGCTCAGCAGCTCAGTGCTTTAACACACTGCGCCACCGGGGGCTCCCATCAACATGTATCTTGCCCCAATTTGTTGACATTGTGCTTTTTTGTAGTAAAGTATTTGCTATTTTAGAAAACTACATATTACATACACACACACACACACACATATATATATATATAACACAATGTTCATAAACATCCCCTCCTCCCCTCAAAAATTGACTAATCCAAACCAGCCATGATTGAACCATCCACAGCTTAAAAATGTCTCCCCAAAAAATCCAAAAAGCAAACCTTAATTTTGCCATTCTATATAAGGGACCACCATTTTACTATGCTACCATATATAATGGTACTTGAGCAGTCACAGATTTTGGTATCTAAGGGAGGTCCTGGAACCAAATCCAGAAGATACCAAATAAACGAGCCACTGTGTTATTGGTTCTGGCACAACATGTCGTTGGATATGTCTCTAAACCTTACTTCAGGAGGAAGGAGGAGGGTAAATTATAGGTAGAAGCACCTCATGTCTGCTTAAATCCACTTGAAATTCTGAAATCCTACAGAGATGGAGATGGAAGTCCTTCCTCATTTGAGAAGCTGTGTTCCCTGGAGGAAACTGGGAAAATGCCAGATAGAAACCACAATCAAAATTTAGGTGAGATGAGGACATTTTAGACAGTGTCTTTTTATAGAACCACAGAATCATTGAATTGGAAGAGACCTCATGGGCCATCCAGTCCAACCCCCTGCCAAGAAGCAGGAAAATCGCATTCAAAGCACCCCTGATAGATGGCCATCCAACCTCTGCTTAAAAGTCTCAAAAGAAGGTGCCTCCACCACACTCCAGGGCAGAGAGTTCCACTTCTGAACAGCTCTCACAGTCTGACACTCTCTTTTGTGGTTCAAGCACAAAGAGTAGACCAATGAAAACTTCTAGACAAAACCTACTGTAATTTGATTGTTAACTATTCATTCGCCATACAATGTAGTGTACATTAAAGTCTATGTGTAATTGTTCATCCACTTTCAATACTTTCTACTGGTCCATCAAGTCTGATGCAACAAAAGACAGCTGTGCTCAGAATTAAGCAAAATGATTTCTCCAACCCCTGCTACTTCCATTTGGTGTGGTGTTGGAAGTCATGGGTGGTGGATCACAGGTGGGAATGGGTTGAATCCCTGGTTGACCTCTGGAATGGAGAAATGACCAGGGCAATTGACACAATCACTCCCAATCCACCCTCTTTTCTTGCAGAGTCAAACCATCACCAAGGAGCTGACAGCGATGAAACAAGAAAGGCAGAGACTAGAGCATCATTGGCATCAGATCCATAGCCAGTTTGACCAACCACAGGACAGCGCTTATTTAAGATATTATTCTGTGGTAATGGAGGCAGCAGAAAAGTCTTATATAGCTGCTAACATGGTATCCGCAAAGAATCGCCCTTCCAAGCTGTTCTGAGTGGTCAGGGGTCTTTTACACCCATCCCCTCAAGGGGCGATCTCTGACCACTTGACAGCACATTGTGAGGAATTTGTGTGACACTTTGCAAATAAAGTCACTCGGATCAGTTCCAATCTGGATGATAATTTTAATAGAGTAACATTGGATGTGACCCAGGCACCAGCTTGTCCAGTTTTAATAGATTCTTTTCAGTTGGTGCAATCCGAGGAGGTGGACAGTATCCTTGGGGGTGTGAAGGTCACCACTTATACTCTAGACGCTTGCCCTTTGTGGCTAATAAAACTTGCAAAAGAGAGACTGGCAGAGTGGACCAAAATTGTGGTAAATGCCTCATTGGCCCAAGGCGTAATTCCATCTAGCCTTCAAAAGGCTATCTAGCCTTTAAAAGGCCTATTCTTAAAAGGGCATTGTTTGACCACTCAGTAATGAATAATTTTAGGCCAGTATTAAATCTTCCCTTCTTGAGCAAGGTTTTGGAGGACTTGGTGGCCTCACAACTCGAGGGGTTCCTGAATGAAATGGATCATTTAGATCCATCTCAGTCTGGTTTCAAGCCTGGGGAGTGTGTCCATTCTGATTCTCTTAGACCTCACAGCGACTGTACTGTCACGCACTGGGCTTGTAATAATTGTCTTTTGAACAGGACGTGCATTTTGTGCCCAGCGGGAAGCCAGGGTGCGTCAATAAAGAGGCCCTAAGGATTTTACTCTGGAAGAGTCTTTAGAGGCTTGAAAGTTTTAACAAAGTCCTTTATTATTGAACAAATTAAACAAATACTTCTCTGATCTTCAACAACAATCATACAAATGTTTCAAGGCTTTGAATTAACTGGTGGCTTTCTTAATCTTGTCCACAAGGGACAGGCAACTGGCTTTGAGAACTGCTTCTTTTCTTTTAAAAGGAAAACCCTTTTTTTAACCTTTCCCAGGCAATCTACAGATCACAACTGCCCTAGGCTTTGCTGATGTGGGTCCTACTACCGGTTCCAAACTGCTTCTTGGGTCCCGGGTAGACCTACCAGTCAAGGCTATGTAGATTCTCCAGCTGGAGTTCTTTGGGTCTGTAAAACCGTTTTCCCCTGGATGCTGTAAGCTGAGAGACTGTAAGTTCCCAGCCAGAGCTTTGGGACTGTTTTCCCTGGAATTTCGTAAATACAGAATCATAGAATCATAGAATCAAAGAGTTGGAAGAGACCTCATAGGCCATACAGTCCAACCCGCTGCCAAGAAGCAGGAATATTGCATTCAAATCACCCCTGACAAATGGCCATCCAGCCTCTGTTTAAAAGCTTCCAAAGAAGCAGCCTCCACCACACTCCGGGGCAGAGAGTTCCACTGCTGAATGGCTCTCACAGTCAGGAAGTTCTTCCTAATGTTCAGATGGAATCTCCTTTCTTGTAGTTTGAAGCCATTGTTCCGCATCCTAGTCTCCAAGAAAGCAGAAAACAAGCTTGCTCCCTCCTCCCTGTGGCTTCCTCTCACATATTTATACATGGCTATCATATCTCCTCTCAGCCTTCTCTTCTTCAGGCTAAACATGCCCAGTTCCCTAAGCCGATCCTCATAGGGCTTGTTCTCCAGACCCTTGATCATTTTAGTCGCCCTCCTCTGGACACATTCCAGCTTGTCAATATCTCTCTTGAATTGTGGTGCCCAGAATTGGACACAATATTCCAGATGTGGTCTAACCAAAGCAGAATAGAGGGGTAGCATTACTTCCTTAGATCTAGACACTATGCTCCTATTGATGCAGGCCAAAATCCCATTGGCTTAAGAAACCTGCTTCCTGGAATCCTTTCCCCTTTCCCTTCTAGTAACTGCCTGTCTCTCCCCGCACTCCACTAGTAACCAAAAGCAGACGGGTTTCGACAGCTGCTGTCCCCTTGTGGTTGAAAAAAATTGATGGTGGACGCCATGCCATTAGGGGCACTGAACAAGGCTTTGTTTAAAAAATAGACCCATGCACAAGCCTAGAAATTAGGGACAACAAATTAGGTTTTATTAGCAGCAGGATATCACAGCATTGTTAGAAGATGTTGAATTCATGGAGGGGCTTTTTGGCAGCTCCAAGTTTCTTCTGAATCACTGCTCACATATGCTTCAACTTGCTGCTGAAGAAGCATCTACGGTTACCAAACGAAACCCACGGGATGCACACCTACAATATAGAGAAGATTATTACAGTCTGTTTACATCAGAGACATATTGCTTACCAAATCAAACAAAAGTTGTAGCCTCATATTCATCGTCTACCCAGATGAGCTTACAAGATCCCCAGCAAAGTATTTGCATGGCTCTAACTGTGGGTGGGAACATATTACCAAAATCTAAATTAAAGGAAGGTATCAGTAACATCTCTAAACATTTCTACTTTCCACATCCTCTAAAAAAACTTTCAGTCTCTCAGGACCATTATTTCAAAATATCACAGGTCTCAATATCCAGCTTTTCAATTTCTTCAAAGTATTTCTGGCCTTATCCCTATAAATTCAGATATTTTAAATATGCTCTCTGGTCCTCTCCTTTTGCTTCACATTGTATATCTCCAGGTCCAAGCACTTCCAAAGAGTAACCTTCACATAAGTAAAACATCAACAGGATCCTGGCTAATGGCTTCTACAGTTTGAGTTCCCCTTGTCCAGAAATCTGCAATACTTCAAAGACCTATACTTTTTGCTGTCAGCTGCGCACTTCGGCATTTTGGGAAAGCAGGCTAGTCACATGTTCAAGAAGCGCACTTACACAAGGTCCCTGTAAAAAAGCAGGCACCTCAGATCCTTCTGTGCCCACCTTCAATCTGTCCAATAGAAGCACATGGCAGGGCAGAAGCTCTAGAGATGGGCCATGAGGAAGAGTGCACAGTGACTCTATAGGATGCCACCTCTATCCATCCAAGAAAAAATAAAAATATTTATGGGGGTAATTTCCCTTTTTTGCCTTTCTTAAAAGGCCTGTGTATAAGCAGGATCCTCACTCGTTCCTTCTCTTCTTCTATCCCCATCAAGACTCCTTGGGGAAAAGCTCAGTTGGTGCTGGACATCTGACTAGGTCCCTTTCCTCCCATCCCGCATTCACTATGTATATGTAAGTACAGGTATTCCAAAGTCTGAAAAAATCCAAAATTAAAAAACCCTCTGATCTTTTTTTTAAAATAATATTTTTATTAAGTTTTTTTAATACAAAGATATAAAAGGGGGTCAATAAGGGTTATGGGGAGGGGAAATTTAGGGGTAAAGGAGGGGGGAGCTCATTCAAACATCTGGGGAGGGAAGGGGGGCTTGGTATGCATTCATTCATTCATAAACTACATGCTTTCAAGTAGGTAGGGTGAGGGGAGGTAAGGGATGGGGTGGTGGGTAGGCAGGGGGGTGGAGGTAGAAACTTCCGTGTATGTCTGTGAAGGTTGGATAAGTACGTCTTGTTTTCTGCTTCTTGTTCTTGTTTTTTTAGACCTTGTCTGATCTTTTCTTTCAATTCTTTGGTTTTTGGAGGTAGGTCAGGAATCCACTCCAATCTGTATTTTGGGTTTTGTCTAAGTTGTTTGAAAGTTTGTTTGTCAGCAAGTCCATATTCATTATGTCATATATTTTTTAAATCCATTCTTCCTTCGTCGGCATCTCCTTCGATTTCCAATATTGTGCTATTTTAATTCGGGCAGCTGTGGAGAGATAGAAAAGAATCTTGTTTTCATTTTTTTTCCAGCTTAAAGTCTATGATTCCCAATAAGAAATATTCTGGTTTTAATTTGATCTTCATTTGTAGGATTTTTTCTGTCTCTGTGCAGATCTGGCGCCAAAAGGCCTTAACTCTCTTACAACCCCACCACATGTGGATGAAACTTCCCTTGGTTCCCTGGCATTTCCAACATTCCCCTTCTATCTTTCCTTTGCTAAATTTAGCTATCTGTTCCGGTGTTAGGTACCACCTGTAAAAAAGCTTGTACCAGTTTTCTTTGATCTCATTAGCGTAAGTGAGTTTTAGGTTTTTTGTCCATACTTCCTCCCATTCTTCTAACTTGATGGGACGGCCTATGTCTTTGGCCCAACTGATCATGGTGGTTTTTATTTGTTCTTTTTCCGTTTCCCACGTCAATAATTGTTGGTATGCTTTCTTGATGTGTTTTTTGTTTGTCTTTAGGATTTTCTCACATATTGTGTCTTCTTTTTGGAAGCCTATCAATTTGTCTCTGTTGTAGCTCTCTCTTATTTGGTGATACTGGTACCAGGAAAGTGTGGGGTCATAACGTCTTAGTTCTTCTTGTGTTTTAATTAGATATCCTTGGGGTGAGTTTTTTAATATTTCTTTATAAGTTAACCATGTTTCTCTAGCTGTTCCTTTGATTTGGCTGGCCTCGTTAGGGGAGAACCAAAGCGGTGTTTTTTGGTAAAGTTTGGTTTTATATCTTTCCCATATTTGTATGAGGGGGTCCCTCACAAAGTGGTTTCTAAAGTTGCTTTCTCCTTTTGTTTTTCCCCTCCAGAGGTAATTGTGCCATCCTTGCATAAGGTCGAAGCTTTCGAGGGTTAATAACTTTTTCTCCCTAAGTCCTATCCAATCCTTTATCCAGCAAATCGCGGATGAGTCATGGTATAACTGCAGGTTTGGTAGGGCCAGGCCCCCTCTTTTTTTGCTGTCGCACATGTTTATAAAGTTGATTCTATGTCTACCTCTTCTCCAAATGAAGTTCGTGATATCTTTATTCCAGATTTTAAAAACCGACTTGTTCTTAATTATTGGTATAGATTGGAAGAGATGGAGTATGTCTGGGAGGATATTCATTTGAATCGCCGCGATTCTTCCCATCAGGGAGAGATTTAACGTCTCCCATCTCTTTAGTCTTTCTCTGATTTTAGTCCATTTCTGTTCGTAATTATTTTTATATAATTGTATATTCTTTGTTGTTATTGTCACTCCTAGGTATTTCACCCTTTTTGTTGTTCTAATTGATGTTTTATTTTGTATCTCTTCCTCTTTCTTTTTCGTCATGTTTTTGGTGAGCATTTGAGTTTTTTCCTTATTGATCCTGAAGCCTGCCACTTCCCCATATCGGTTTATTTCTCTCCACCATTTATCTATGGTGTTTGCTGGATCTTCTATGATACAGACAAGATCGTCGGCATAAGCTCGGATCTTGAACGTATATTTCTCGATTCGTAGGCCCTTCAGTTCTTCATTTCTTCTGATGTTACATAGAAGTAGCTCTAGGGTGAGGATGAATATCAGGGGAGATGTTCCTTTCTCGATTCTAATTATTTCTGATTTTTGACTATTTATTAACAGACTTGCGTATTGCTCAGAGTATAGTGATTCTATTGCGTTTATAAAGTTATATCCGGCATCCATTTCTTTAAACGTCTCTTTGAACAGGAACCAATTTACATTATCGAACGGCTTTTCTGCGTCTAAGAATAGAAATACTACTTCTTTTTGTATCTTTTTCTCATAGTATTCTATTGCATCTATTATTACGCGTATGTTTTCTTTCAGTTGGCGTTTAGGTAGGAAACCTTTCTGCTCTTCTTCTATTCTTTCACTTAATATTACCTTCAGTCTGTTTCCTAGTATGCTGGTGAATATTTTGTAATCCTGATTCAAAAGAGATATCGGTCTGTAGTTTTTAGTTTTGGTCTTGTCTGCGCTGTCTTTTGGTATCAGGGTCATATTTGCATATCTCCATGTTTCAGGGATTTTTCTTTCTTCCATGACTTTATTCATTGTTTTTAATAATGGTGTACTTAGCTGGTCCACAAAGATTTATAGTAGCTACTAGTGAAGCCATCTGGGCCAGGCGCTTTGTTCTGCGGTAGATTTTGGATTACTTTTACCATCTCTTCTCTCGATATCTTTTTGTTTAATACCTCCCTTTGGGCATCTGTTATCTTTGTTATCTTTATGTTGGCCTAGGAACTGCATCACTCTTTCTTTTGGTATGTTATCGTCTGCATATACTTTTCTGTAATATTCTGTAAATTGTTCTATTATATCTGATGTTTGGTTAAAGGTTTTGCCTTTTTCTTCAATTTTTGTAATAATTCTGGAGTGTTTCCTTATTGCTAATTTCCTAGCCAACCATTTGCTTACTTTGTTCGCGTTTTCAAAGTAATCTTGTCTGACGTATCTCAGCTTTTTTTCCATTTCTTCTAGCTGTAAGGTTGATAATTTTTTCCTTAGGATAGAGGTTTGATATTGTAACTTTTGGTTATCTGGGTTTAATTTCGCTATTTTTTCCTTTCTTTCTAGTTCTTTCTCAATTTTTCCTTGTTCTTCTCTTCTCCATTTATTGATTCTGGCGGCATGCTCTATAAGAAAACCTCTAATATAAGCTTTCGAGGCATCCCAGATTGTCTCTATCGGGGTCTCGTTTTCGGTGTTAAGGGTGAAGAATTCTTCTATTAGTTCTCTATATCTTTCCCTATTTTTTTCCCCTTTGATCAGATAATCCTTTAATTTCCACATGTATGATGTTCTTGAATTTGTGGTTTCCTGTATTATTGTGAGTATTGGGGCATGGTCAGAGGTGTGGATTGGCAATATTTTGGATTTTCTCACTTTCTTTGCTAGTAGTTTTGAACACCAAACCATATCTATCCGTGACCATGTTTGGTGACGATTTGAAAAATAGGTGTAATCTACGTCATTCTGGTGTTGGTCTCTCCATGTGTCTACGGTTCCCAGTTCCTCTAACATCTGGAGGCATGCTATCGGAAGGGTTGAGGTGTGATGTGGGCTTTGTCCCTTTTTTTTATTTATCCTTACTGATATCTATAACTCCATTGAAGTCCCCTACTATCATTAACTCATCATAGTCTGTTCCTAATATCAGACTGCGGAGTTTTTCACAAAATTTCACTTTTCCTCCATTAGGGGCATATACGTTACAAATCAAAATGTTTTGTCCCTGTATCTCCACCAGCACCCCTAGAATTCTTCCTTCCCTGTCAGCAAAGGCTAGTTTGGAAGGTAGCTTATCTTTAACATATGTGGCCAGACCTTTTTTCTTTTCTGTGCTACATGCTTGCAATATTTTGCCCAGACTGCTATTCTCTAAATAGTGCATATGTTTTTTAATGATGTGCGTCTCCTGGAGACATATTATTTCACATCTTTCTTTCCTCAGGCAATGCCAAACCCTTTTCCTTTTCCCCGGCGAGTTCATGCCGTTTACATTCTGGGACACAATTTTAAGACTTATATCCATTATAATTGTTTTTTATTACCTTATTTGTTGTCTTGTGGTTGGTTCTCTCCGAATCTGCCTCTTGGTTGAGTTGTTTTGGGGACTTTTTCCTCGCTCTTCTTCTTTTCTTCCTATTCTGTTCGGCTTCTGTTGGGTAGGTGTCCTCACTGCTCTCATCTTCGTTAGTTTCCCCTTCTGTCCTGGGTGATTTTGGGCACTCTCCTTCTTCGGCTCCTTTTTCAAAGTCTTTTAGAGGTTCTCTCTGCAGTACTTTTTCCCAGAAGTTTTGGGCTTTTTCTTCTGATGTTATCCAGTATTTTGTGTTATTCCATGTAGCCATCAGTCCCTCTGTTTTCTCCCATCTAAATCGTGCATTCCTTCTTTTCAGTTCATCTGTTAGAAAATGGTATTTCCTTCTCTTCTCTAATATTGTTATAGGTATTTCCTTGAGGATCACGATTCTGTTACCTTTGTACATTGTAGACTCTTTTGCATTTTCTCTGAGGATCTCATCTCTTGCGTTTTTTTTTGGTGAAGAAGACTAACACATCTCGGGGGACTTTATTCTTTTCTGCGTACTTAGAATTAATCCTTATGACCCTATCAATATTCTTTTCCGCATTTACTATGGTGGTTTTACATATTTTGGCTATTAAGTCCGTTATTATTTCTCTAATATTTTCCTGGTCGCTTTCCTGTACATTTCGAAATCTGAGTTGAGCCTCCTTCTCTCTACTTTCTTGCACTTCTTTATATTGTTTTAGAGATGTAATTGTTCCTTCCATGTTTTTCACCTTCTTTCTTAGGTCTAATTGTTGTTCCTTTATATTTTCATTCTCTTTTCTCTGGTCATTATTTTCTTGTGTCAGCCTTAAAATGTTGTCTCTCAATTCCTTCAATTCATTCTTAAGAGCTACATGTAGTTCTTCTTTCAGGTCTTTTTTCATTTCTTTTAGGTCTTCTTTTATTTCTTTTTTGAGGGCCGCGTTTTGTGTGTCTTAGTTTGTTTGCATCGTTTGTACTACAAGGTATAGTTTATTTATTTCTGCCAGTACGTCTTTGATGTTGGGTTCTTCTACTGGTGTTGGAGCATCTTTCTTGTTGCCCGCTCTTTTGTCTTTTTCTTTGTCCCTTTCTTGTTTTTTTTGTGCAGACATCTTTCCTCTTGAATGGTAGGGTCTTTAGGTCTTCTTCCAGTTGTTATTTTAATGTTTGAGGGCTTCTCTGGTTATCTTTGTTATGGCTGTGTTATTGTTTTCTTGTTTATTTCTGTCTCTGTTTTGGTTACTATTTGTTTCTTCGCTTGTATCTGGGTAGGGTCTTTTATTTTTCCAAGTGTTCTTTCCCTCTTTTTTCCCCTCGTTCCTCTCTTTTCCACTTCGTTCCTCTTCAACTCTTTCTTTTGCTCTATGGTCTATAGTCGCCAATCCTCTGTCTCCCCTCCACTGGTGTTTCTCTATGATTGTTATGTTTTCTATAATCCTTATTTCTTAGTCCTCTTGCTCTTCCTTCCTTCTTTTCACCGGGTCTATTTTTAATTTATCTAATTTCTCTGTGTCAACTTCCTTGTTTGGGTCTTGTTTTCTCGCGGTGTTTCCTATTCTCACCTTTTCTCGCCTCCTCTCGCTCTTCTCGCTTCTCTCTGTCTCTCTCGCGAGACTTCCTCGCTCGCCTCCTCTTTTCCCCTCTCTTCCTCAGTTCCTTCTGGCTTCCGAGGGAGGTGGGCGCCCTCCGGCGCGCGCCTTGTCCCGGAGGCCTCTCGGCCTCTGCGCAGGGGAGCTAGTGGGCGACGGTCTTGAGGACTGTGAGGAATGCGAGGGATGAGTGGTGAGTGGTGATTGTCCGCAAGGCTTTCAACCGAGGATTCTTCTGGTAGAGCGGGGAGCGTGGGATGGGGGGCGTTGTATTGAGAAGGGTTTGCCCTCTCTAATTTGGGTTCTTTTTTTTTGTTGTATTTTGTTGAATTTCTCGGGCTTCGTGTGGCGTTTTGCCTCGACTGTGGTCAGGTTCAGGTTTTGGTGAGGAAGGGGATTAATGGGGTGTTGGAGGTTGGGAGGCTAGGGTGGTCTCAGTCGTCTCCTTTTCGTCTCTTATCTCCCCTGTCCTTCTTTAAAACCTCCACGTTTTTGCTTTTTTGCTCTCCCTGTCTTTCCTTTCTCCGTGGTTTTAGGTTAGTTTTTCCCTTCATCCATTCTCCTCTTGCTGTGTTACTTTCACTTATTACTTTCAGTTGCTTTCGATTGGATTCCAGATTAGGCTTGACCCCTTGTTATTATTATTGTATTACCTTCTAAATCTTCGGCTATCTTCAGTTGCGTCTGTTCTTTCTTTCCCCCTCTTATCTTCTCTTCTTTCTTTCTCATTCCTTACACAGGCGTCCTTGTAGTTTCTTTCTTCGGTGGTGTGAAGTTAAAATAGTGGCTGGCGTTCTGGTCTGGCCTCGGCTTTACTCAGCCTCGGTCGGGCCTCCCACTCTGTACCTCAGCCATCCAGGGGTGCAAGTCCAGCGGTATTGACTGCCCTGTTTATTCCACGGGGCAGGGGGGAGCAACTCTCCCAGAGGTTTCCAGAGGGGGCAAACTTACGACGAGCGTCTCCAGTTTGCTCCGTCCGCCAGTTTGCTCAGTCCGCCATCTTGCCACTACCGGAAGTCAAAAAACCCTCTGATCTGAAGCACTTTGGATAAGGGAAACTCAAACTGTAGAATGAAGTCCTTCATTGCCTTTCAGTGTGTTTATTTATTTATTCATTTATTTATTTACAGTATTTCTATTCCACCCTTCTCACTCTGAAGGAAACTCAGGGTGGATCACACTGCAGACATACACAGCAAACATTCGATCCCATTTTAGACATACAAGACATACATACAGATAGAGGTCATTCAACAGTTTTTTCCAACTTTGGATCTTGGAGGTTGCTCGATTCTGGCTACGCGGGGGGAGCTTTGCTTCATCCACTATGACGCCGAGCCTATTTGAACCTAGTATTTCCATCTTACTCTTTGCTCTCCGGCATTTTTATGTTGTCATATATTAACCTCCCCGCTTTAAGCGGTCTCTAATTTTTCTACTAACAGATCACAACTGGTTTCGAACTGCTTAGGTAAACAGTAAGTTGGGATATTAACAGTCGGGAGCTCAATCCCGCTCAGGCTTTGAACTTACCATCTTCTGGTCAGCAGTGATTTATTGCTCGTAGTTGCTATATTATAGCCTAGCCCACATCTATTCACCTTCTGTAGTGCTTAGCTTCAACCCTACCCCCATAACATAATCCATGTGGAGGAATGTTACCTTTATCTCTGCAGCACATAACCATTCCATGACGACGGCACATTCCATTTGGTTCCACATATTCATCTTTAGCACACTTATGCTTGCAGCCTCCTTCACAATCATCGAATATTGTTGCAGCTTCATTACCTTTAAAGGGAACAAAGAAGTCAATCCACTCGCTGCAGAAGTGAAGATTCAAACAACAAAAGCATTTTCCGTCCAGCAAAAGCCATCCATTGTAATTTCCACTAACCACAAAAAGAAGAGTTTAATTTCTCACCATATGGCTCTGCAAAGGATTCTGGTGCCTCACAAAACTACAACACCAAAGATTCCATTGCATAGGGCCATCGTTGTTGTTGTTGTTGTTGTAAAGTACTGCTGAGATGGATTAATTCTGTAGCTGCACCGTATAAGGCAAATCTCATTTTTCCAATCTCAGAGGAAAGCAATGGCCAATGATGCCAAGAGCTAAGAGTTATGTCACAGTCAGCTCAGGAATGGAAAAAGGAATGTTGGTGGACAGCAAAAGAAATGTAATGATGGGCCTAAAGATAATCTTAAAATGTGGAACAAACACTCAAAACTGGAAAGCCCTGGTACTCGAGCACTCTAACTGAAGATCAGCTGTTACCAGCAATGCTATGGATTTTGAAAAGGCATGAATAGAGAGCAAAAGGGAGAGACATGCCAAGAGGAAGGCACATCAAGCAAACCCTTATCCTGACTGCCTTTCACCTGAAGAGTTTATGTCTTCATTGTAAAAGACCATGCAGATTTGGAATAGGTCTCCACAGACTCTTGCTGACCCACTACCAAACCCCTACCCTTAGAAAACCATCATACTCAGCCATGTATGATCACCTACGATGAAGATGACAACTTCCATGTAAATTCCAATCAAAATAATAGTACGGGACTAGGAAGGAATGTTTCCCTGATTGTGTGCAGTAGAAAACAAAAGAGAATAAAACTGTGCTGTCGCACGCTGGGCTCCTATAAAAGACTATAAACAGGACATAATTTCTGTGAGTCCAACAGGACGCCGGGGTTACCTCAGAGAAGGGTTTTAGGGATTTTCCTGAAAGATGGGCTTCAAAATCTTTAAAGATGCAACAAAATCTTTATTACTGAACAAATAACAAATCTTCAATGATTAACTTCAAGGTTTTCTTAACAAACTATTAGCTTTCTCGATCTTGCCCCCAAGGGCAGGCAACTGTTTCTTCACTGATGGTAAAATCCCCGACCTCTCCCTGGGCAAACTGTCTTCTCTTCTGTTGGCGTGGGGCCCCTACAGCCGGTCCAAAATGCTTTATGGTTGCCACGAAGGGCCCTTACTGAAACAGAGCCCTTTGCAGAACTTCCAGGAGGAGAAAGATGTTCACGTCCCAATGATGGCTGGCTGAAGCGCTGTGGGACTGGATCCCTAGCAAGAGCTGTGAGGCTGTAAGTTCCTCAACAAACTGTAAAGTCCCCAGCAAAGGCTGTGCTGAGACTGTATATCCCTGGCCAAGCTATGGGGCTATTTCTCCCCGGCCAAGCTATAAATGATGAAGACTTTCACAGTAGGTCCTGGTTTACGTCCTGTAAGAAAGACTTCTCTGTGTGGACTGACCTAAAATGGCTCCTATTCCCCCCAAAACCCAAAAGGGGGGTGGGACTATGGAACCTAATGATAATTGACAGGACATTGACCCAATAACTGCAAAGTAAGGAAAGCCATCTAACTGCAAATGCACAGAACCTTAAAATACATGCAACAATCCACAAATGGCAAGGTAAGCTGGAACTCCTGGTACGGCCGTTCCAGACCAAAAGCATTATAAAAGTATGACTCCCAAGATTCCATGGTGTTGAGCCATGGCATTTCAAATGTTGTCAAACTGCATTCCTTCTTCAATGTTGATATACCCCAAAAATGAAATCTTCCAACACAGAGATGGTGTGTTGCAATACTATAGCAGACATACCTGAATTATATTCATAAACATGTTGCTTTGCATACAATACATATACCCTTGCATCTGTTCTGCAGATATTGGCTTGTGGATGAGCAGGAATGGGTAACTAATTCCATTCCGTACTCCAGTGGTGCACCCCACAATCTTTTGAAGGGAACTTCTGGTTTCTTCTCCCTGTGTTTTGCAGCCAGTTTTTGTAATTGGGGACTGAGGGTGTTTGAAGTGAAGCTGCTGCGTGTGGACAGTATTTGGAGCTAATTTAAGGCATTTCTCCCTATAAAAGAATTAGGTGAGACTGGTGAGCTTGGGCACAGAAAAGGAGATGGAAAGTCACATGTGATCCACAGGTTGCAATTTCTCCTACCTCTGCCCAGTATGTGTGCAAGGATCTGTTCAGTATGTAAGCAGCTACTCTACTCCAAACTCAAGAACAGGAAACAGAGTGTTGAGCACTCAACTGAAGGTCGGCTGTGACCAGTAGTGCTGTGGAAGACACACAAACGGAGGACGAACGAGAGAGATGTACCAAGAAGAAGGCACAACAAGCCAACCCTGACTAGGACCTCCTTCCACCTGAAAACCAATGTCCTCACTGTGGGAAAAGATGCGGATCAAGAATAGGACTCCACAGCCACCTACGGACCTACCGCCAAGACACATCTGGAAGGCAATCATCCTCAAGCTACGAGGGATCAGGTAAGTGTGAAGTAAGTGAAGTGTAGATACAAATATATTTCTTTCTCACCTGGAAAACACAGAAGAATGGAAAAGAGCAGGAGAAGATAGAAAGCATTCATGTCTGAGTGTTGTATCCTCCAGAGTCCCAGCAGTCTAATACCAGATAGAAGGAAGAAGTGGGGCATCCTTTCTTTATATATCATTGGAGGAAAGGAAGTTTCCCTGAATTCCCATGGTATGTGAAGGACTCTATGTTCCGTGCATTATGCTTAGGATGTTTAATTGCTGTTGAACACAATCGATTGCTTTTAAATGTTCATACACTGTGTTCTCTTTACAAAACAAAACAACAAACCGTTCATTTCTGAAAATCAGGGTGCTTTGAAATTGGCCAACCTAAACAACCTATAAATATTTCTTTTATCAATAACTAGACAGAAGCTAGATAGATAGAGAGACTGTTATCCACATAATAATGTAAAGCCGCTTCTGTGACAACTTTAGGGCCCGCAACATTTATTGTGGGAGTGTTCTTGATGACAACAAGAAAGTTGGTATCCAAAAAGAACAGAATTTTGGAGGAGCAAAGTATGTTTGAAGAATGCACACAATACAAGCTATTCATGACTTTAATCCCAGTGTTCATACAAATTGTTCTTTTTTATTGTCTGATTTCATTCTACACACACTTGTCTCCTGGTAAAGTTAAACCTTTCTCAGCCATGTACAAGGTTAACTAGAACTCCTCCTCTTTCTCCTGTTTAGAGGTTTTACATCACTTCTTGAGATCTCCTTCATTTGGAAGAACTCTACACTGGAGAACTAATCACCAAGAGCACCTGTGAGCAGTGCAATTCCTTTAAGAAACACATATTTGCAATACTGTCTGAATCTCACTGCCACACAATCTTTTTTCTAAAATCAGATTTGTTCTGTCACGCGCTGGGCCTGTAAAGAATTCCCTTTATAATAGGACGTGCAACTTGAGCCCAGCGGGAAGCCAGGGGCCCCCGAAGAGAAGTTCTCAAGGATTTTTCACCACAAATGGTCTTTAGATGGCTTGTGAAGTATAACAAAGTCCTTTATTAATGAACAATCAAACAGAAACTTCTCTTGTCTTCAATAAAGTTAAACAAATGCTTCCAGGCCTTTATGCAACTGGTGGCTTCCTAATCATGTCCACGAGGGACAATCAATTGTCTTCAATAACTGTTTCTTGACTTTAAGGAAAATCCCTTTTTAACTTCTCCCAGGCTGACTGTAATCTAAGCCTTACTGATGTGGGCTCCTCTACCGGGTCGAACTGCGTCTTGAGCACCGAGTGGACCTACAAGTAAGGCCAGTAGATTCTCCAGCTGGAGTTCTATGGTCTTCCAAACTGTTTACCTTCCGAAATTCCTCAAAACTTTAGGGCTGCTTCCCTGGAAATCTTTGGAAATCTTTGGATGCTCTTAAGAAAGTTCTCCCCCGGAAAGTTTTACGGGTTGAAGCTTTTGTACAGGAGAAACATGTACACAACCTCTAAATTAGGTTTCCTTACCGAGACTAACTAAAAATGGCTCCCTTCCCTTCCCAATTGCCCTGAACAAGGGGCGGAACCAAAATTTAACGATGATGGACAGGTGACTTGCCCTACGACTGCAACCAAAGGAAGCCACCTTTAATTTAATACAAAGCAAATAAAGTTCCAGCTCCTGGTACAGCCGTACCAGCATGAGATTAACTACTCTAGACATTTTATAGGTCCCCCAGAATGGCTCCGTTGTATTCTTGAGCCAGAGGGCCTTCATTTCAACGGCGTTAAGTGTTGTATGGGGTTTCTCATACAACCTTATCACATGAGCCAGGTGAATTGTCCTGCTGTGCCAAAGAAATAGAAGCACAGTGGGGTGATGTCATCACCCTGTATCCTACTCCGTCGTGGCGATGCTTTCTCCATCACACGTGTCACCAAAGCTGCAAGGATCTGTTCTGGTTCTATGTTGAGCCAGCTCAACAACGGCAAGCTGCCATGTTGGCAGGGATGTGTCATACAATTCGTCCAATTGTGGGCAGGGCCTCTGCCAAAAGTTCAGCAATGTCAGTGGATGGGAAGCGCACCCATCCATCGCTAGACTGGCAGGGAAACATCCTAGGACACATGCCAAGCCCTGTCTGATGTGGTTGGTAGTCATTCAATATCTTTCTAGATTCAATTCAGTGTGCTAAAGAAAACAGCATTTAGAGTTCTAAATTGCTTGGAACCATGGCACATTATGTCACTTCATTGTACAAATTGTTGTGGAATAACTTCATTTTAGCAACCCACACATATAATATGAAAGACCTACTAAACTCATCAAGAAACTGAAATGTTAAATATTTCTATTGATGGCTAGTATTTGGCAGAGGGTTTCTGGGAGTTGTTGTGATGGCGCGAGTGGCACCACCTATGTATAGAACTGTTAGTTGCAAGATTTAAACTGTTGTATCATGCTTAATCCTGCTCCTTTTACCCTGCTTATGTATAGTTGTATGGATTGGTTACTTATAGCTGTCAATCAGTACTGTTTGGCTCCACCCCTTCCTGCAGGAGGGGAGTGCTTCCTTTCTTTTCATTCTGCCATCAGAGTTCCTACCATATGGACGTAAGAGACTTGACTCTAAAAGACCCAGATTTAGGTTACCTCTCAGCACCAGTTCTGAGGTTTTTTGGGGGGGGGTTTTTACCCTTGAGACTTCTGCTTCATGCTCAAACCAACCTGAACAACGTTGGAAGTCTCAAGCACCTTCAAACCGGTTCTTTTGGCACCAAAGGAAGATCCTGAGTCTTCCAAACATAGGCCATCTGCACTGGGCTTGTGGTTTGCTCTGGCATTCAAAGCCATTGAGGAAAGAGGAAACTTGGTGAGTTTGACTCCCCCTTGTCCGGAAATCTGCAATACTTCAAAGACCTATACTTTTTGCTGTCAGCTGCGCACTTCGGCATTTTGGGAAAGCAGGCTAGTCACGTGTTCAAGAAGCGCACTTACACAAGGTCCCTGTAAAAAGCAGGCACCTCAGATGCTTCTGTGCCCACTTTCAATCTGTCCAATAGAAGCACATGGCAGGGCAGAAGCTCTGGAGATGGGCTATGAGGAAGAGTGCACAGTGACTCTATAGGATGCCACCTCTATCCATCCGAGAAAAAATAAAAATATTTATGGGGGTAATTTCCCTTTTTTGCCTTTCTTAAAAGGCCTGTGTATAAGTAGGATCCTCCCTCGTTCCTTCTCTTCTCCTATCCCCATCAAGACTCCTTGGGGAAAAGCTCAGTTGGTGCTGGACATCTGACTAGGTCCCTTTCCTCCCATCCCTCATTCACTATATGTAAGTACAGGTATTCCAAAGTCTGAAAAAATCTAAAATTAAAAAAACCCTCTGATACGAAGCACTTTGGATAAGGGAAACTCAAACTGTAGAATGAGGTCCTTCATTGCCTTTCAGTGTGCTTATTTATTTATTTATTTATTTATTTACAGTATTTCTATTCCACCCTTCTCACTCTGAAGGAAACTCAGGGTGGATCACATTGCAGACATACACAGCAAACATTCGATCCCATTTTAGACATACAAGACATACAGACAGATAGAGGTCATTCAACAGTATTTTCCAACTTTGGATCTTGGAGGTTGCTCGATTCTGGCTACGCGGGGGGAGCTTTGCTTCATCCACTATGATGCCAAGCCTATTTGAACCTAGGATTTCCATCTTACTCTTTGCTCTCCAGCATTTTTATGTTGTCATATATTAACCTCCCCTCTTTAAGCGGTCTCTAATTTTTCTACTCACAGATCTCAACTGTTTTCGAACTGCTTAGGTAAACAGTAAGTTGGGATATTAACAGTCGGGAGCTCAATCCCGCCTCAGGCTTTGAACTTACCATCTTCTGGTCAGCAGTGATTTATTTCTCATAGTTGCTATACTATAGCCTAGCCCACATCTATTCACCTTCTGTAGTGCTTAGCTTCAACCCTACCCCCATAACATAATCCATGTGGAGGAATGTTACCTCTTTTTTTGCAGCACATAACCATTCCATGACGACGGCACATTCCATTTAATCCCGCATATTCATCTTCAGCACACATATGCTTGCAGCGTCCTTCACAATCATCGAATCTTGTTGCAGCTTCATTACCTTTAAAGGGAACAAAGAAGTCAATCCACTCGCTGCAGAAGTGAAGATTCAAACAACAAAAGCATTTTCCGTCCAGCAAAAGCCATCCATTGTAATTTCCACTAACCACAAAAAGAAGAGTTTATTTTCTCACCATATGGCTCTGCAAAGGATTCTGGTGCCTCACAAAACTACAACACCAAAGATTCCATTGCATAGGACCATTGTTGTTGTTGTTGTTGTAAAGTACTGCTGAGATGGATTAATTCTGTAGCTGCACCGTATAAGGCAAATCTCATTTTTCCAATCTCAGAGAAAAGCAATGGCCAATGATCTCTGTGCCAAGAGCTAAGAGTTATGTCACATTCAGCTCAGGAATGGAAAAAGGAATGTTGGTGGACAGCAAAAGAAATGTAATGATGGGCCTAAAGATAATCTTAAAATGTGGAACAAACTCTCAGAACTGCAAAGCCCTGGTACTCGAGCACTCTAACTGAAGATCAGCTGTTACCAGCAATGCTATGGATTTTGAAAAGGCATGAATAGAGAGCAAAAGGGAGAGACATGCCAAGAGGAGGCACATCAAGCAGTAGAAAACAAAAAAGAATAAAACATTATCAAAGTATGACTCCCAAGACTCCATGGTGTTGAGCCATGGCCATTCAAATGTTGTCAAACTGCATTCCTTCTACAATTTTGATATACCCCCAAAATGAAATCTTGAAACACAGAGATAGTGTGTTGCAATACTATAGCAGACATACCTGAATTATATTCATAAACATGTTGCTTTGCATACGTACATATACACATACCCCTGCATCTGTTCTGTAGATATTGGCTTGTGGATGAGCAGGAATGGGTGACTAATTCCATTCCGTACTCCAGTGGTGCACCCCACAATCTTTTGAAGGTATTTTGACGCAGCTGGCTGAGTGTCAGCTGCATTAAGATCACTCTGACCAGAAGGTTATGAGTTCGAAGCCAGCCCGGGTCGGAGTGAGCTTCCGGCCAATTTTGTGCAGCTTGTTGTTGACCTTTGCAACCTGAAAGACAGTTGCATCTGTCAAGTAGGAAAATTAGGTATCACCTATGTGTGGGGAGGCTAATTAAATAATTTATGAGGCCATAAAAAGACTCCAGCAAAAAGCACTCCAACAAAGCATGCGGGGAATGCGGAAGTCCTTTATCAGTGTCACAGATGGACAATGAAAGCGACAGCTCCCCTGGCGGCCAGAAAAAGTTAAATAGCCTCTGTGTATGTCTATATACGTTGTCTAATTGGCATTGAATGTTTGCCATATATGTGTACATTGTAGTCCGCCCTGAGTCCCCTGCGGGGTGAGAAGGGCGGAATATAAATGCTGTAAGTAAATAAATAATAAATAACTTCTGGTTTCTTCTCCCTGTGTTTTGCAGCCAGTTTTTGTAATTGGGGACAGAGGGTGTTTGAAGTGAAGCTGCTGCGTGTGGACAGTATTTGGAGCTAATTTAAGGCAATTCTCCCTATAAAAGAATTAGGTGAGACTGGTGAGCTTGGGCACAGAAAACGATATGGAAAGTCACATGTGATCCACAGGTTGCAATTTCTCCTACCTCTGCCCAGTATGTGTGTGTGTGTGTGTGTACATACACACACACACACATCCCCCTAAGCAGCTACTCTGCTCCAAACTCAAGAACAGAAAACAGATTGTTGAGCACTCCAACTGAAGGTCAGCTGTGACCAGCAGTGCTGTGGAAGAGGCACAAAGGAGGAAGAAAGAGAGAAATGTACCAAGAAGAAGGCACATCAAGCCAACCCTGACTAGGACTTCCTTCCACCTGAAAACCAATGTCCTCACTGAGGGAAAAGATGTGGATCAAGAATAGGGCTCCACAGCCACCTACGGACGTACCGTCAAGACACATCCGGAAGGCAATCATCCTCGAGCTACGAAGGATCAGGTAAGTGTGAAGTAAGTGAAGTGCAGATACAAATATATTTCTTTCTCACCTGGAAAACACAGCAGAATGGAAAAGAGCGGGAGAAGATAGAAAGCATTCATGTCTGAGTGTTGTATCCTCCAGAGTCCCAGCAGTCTAATACCAGATAGAAGGAAGAAGTGGGGCATCCTTTCTTTATATATCATTGGAGGAAAGGAAGTTTCCCCGAATTCCCGTGGTATGTGAAGGACTCTATGTTCCGTGCATTATGCTTAGGATGTTTAATTGCTGTTAAACACAATTCATTGCTTTTAAATGTTCATACACTGTGTTCTCTTTACAAAACAAAACAACAAACCGTTCATTTCTGAAAATCAGGGTGCTTTGAAATTGGCCAACCTAAACAACCTATAAATATTTCTTTTATCAATAACTAGACAGAAGCTAGAGAGATAGAGAGACTGAATGTTATCCACATAATAATGTAAAGCCGCTTCTGTGACAACTTTAGGGCCCGCAACATTTATTGTGGGAGTGTTCTTGATGCCAACAAGAAAGTTGGTATCCAAAAAGAACAGAATTTTGGAGGAGCAAAGTATGTTTGAAGAATGCACACAATACAAGCTATTCATGACTTTAATCCCAGTATTCATACAAATTATTCTTTTTTATTGTTTGATTTCATTCTACACACACTTGTCTCCTGGTAAAGTTAAACCTTTCTCAGCCATGTACAAGGTTAACTAGAACTCCTCCTTCTGTTTAGAGGTTTTACATCACTTCTTGAGATCTCCTTCATTTGGAAGAACTCCACACTGGAGAACTAATCACCAAGAGCACCTGTGAGCAGTGCAATTCCTTTAAGAAATTGCACATATTTGCAATACTGTCTGAATCTCACTGCCACACAATCCTTTTTCTGAAAGCAGATTAACTACTCTAGACATTTTCTAGGTCCTCCAGAATGGCTCCGTTGTATTCTTGAGCCACAGGGCCTTCATTTCAACAGGGTTAAGTGGTGTATGGGGTTTCACATACAACCTTATCACATGAGCCAGGTGAATTGTCCTGCTGTGCCAAAGAAATAGAAGCACAGTGGGTGATGTCATCACCCTGTATGCTGCTCTGTCGTGGCGATCCTTTCTCCATCACACGTGTTGCCAAAGCTGCAAGGATCTGTTCTGGTTCTATCGGAGACAGCTCAACATCGGCAGGCTGCCATGTTGGCAGGGATGTGTCATTCGTCCAATTGTAGGCAGGGCCTCTGCCAAAAGTTCAGCGATGTCAGGGGATGGGCAGCACACCCATCCATCGCTAGACTGGCAGGGAAGCATCCTAGGACACATCCCAAGCCCTGTCTGATGTGGTTGGTAGTCATTCAGTATATTTCTGCATTCAATTCAGTGTGCTAATGAAAACAGCATTTAGAGTTCTAAATTACTTGGGAATGTTAGAGACTGGGAATTTATGAATGACAGGCCCAGAAGCTGAGAGAAGATGAGATCCGATGAGGTTTTCAACAAGTCTTTTATTTCAAGCTGATCAGCATGAGACGGAACAGCCCTTGGCCATTTTAGGCCGAAGAACAAAGACTGTCCGCCCCGATCTCATTTCAAACAAAGCCTTTATACCCTAATAGTTAAAAAACAACACTCAAGCAACTTTTGATTGGTTGCTATGTTTCTAACATCACAGCATATTTGATCCTGTTGAATGCGTGACTCTGGGCTGCACTCTGCAAGTTATCCAAGGCAGAAAGAATTTGTGGGAGTAAGGGAGTATATCTGCTTGTGTCTGAGGACAGGCAATTTTTTTTTCCTATCAGCAGCAGCCCTTGGCAAGCAAGGCTCTCTCAATAGACAGGGATTCTGGGTCTCAATAGACAGGGATTCTGGGACCTGTAATAATTGGAAATTTATTTTTCTTAATCATGTCCCTATAGGACCATGGCACTTGAAGGATGTCACTTCATTGTACAAATTGTTGTGGAATAACTTCATCTTAGCAACCCACACATATAATATGAAAGGCCTACTAAACTCATCAAGAAACTGAAATGTTAAATATTTCTATTGATGGCTAGTATTTGGCAGAGGGTTTCTGGGAGTTGTTGTGATGGCGCGAGTGGCGCCACCTATGTATAGAACTGTTAGTTGCAAGATTTAAACTGTTGTATCATGCTTAATCCTGCCCCTTTTACCCTGCTTATGTATGGTTGTATGGATTGGTTACTTATAGCTGTCAGTCAGTACTGTTTGGCTCCACCCCTTCCTGCAGGAGGGGAGTGCTTCCTTTCTTTTCATTCTGCCATCAGAGTTCCTACCATATGGACGTAAGAGACTTGACTCTAAAAGACCCAGATTTAAGTTACCTCTCAGCACCAGTTCTGAGGGTTTTTTTGGGTTTTTTTTACCCTTGAGACTTGTGCTTCATGCTCAAACCAACCTGAACAACGTTGGAAGTCTCAAGCACTTTCAAACCAGTTCTTTTGGCACCAAAGGAAGATTCTGAGTCTTCAAAACATAGGCCATCTGAACTGGGCTTGTGGTTTGCTCCGGCATTCACAGCCATTGAGGAAAGAGGAAACTTGGTGAGGCTTCTCAGCTTCAAACCCCTTGGACCCAGGACTAATTGAGACTGTAACATATATTTTCCTTCACCCCTCTGAAGTTTCCAGCTCATTGCTTTAAAGAAATAGCACTTTGTGATAAATAAAACTTATTTTGAGTTATTTACAGCGTTTTGGGTTTTTGGGAGTTCCAGTTTCCTATAGGAGGGCAAGAAGCAATCCCTTGGGGAAAAGATGCCATGTCCATCCCTCCTTCATTAAGAAAAATAGCCCCCAAGCACGACGGCACAGTTCTATTTCAACAAGAAAACTTTTGGATGCTCTCAGCAAAGTTGTGTGGATGAGTTAAGTAGTTTTTACCTGTTCTGGATTGTGAATGGTGACTATGCTATTTGTTTCCTGGCAAAATAGAGAGCTTTCCCAATGCTCAGAAAATTGCAACTGGAAGCAATAATGCAGTGGCAGAAGTAACATAACTGGCGACCTCAATAGAGGACCTCCTTTGTCAATCCGCTTCATAGAAAAGTGTGAGGAATCCAGTGCCCCACAACCCATATCATCTGGGTTATGGGGCACTATGGGCAGTCCCTAACCCTAACCCTTTCCCTTCGTCTTTTAGGAGACAAGGGCTTAAGAAACCTGCTTCCTGGAATCCTTTCCCCTTCCCCTTCTAGTAACTGCCTGTCTCTCCCCGCACTCCACTGATAACCAAAAGCAGACGGGTTTCGACAGCTGCTGTCCCCTTGTGGTTGAAAAAAATTGATGGTGGACGCCATGCCATTAGGGGCACTGAACAAGGCTTTGTTTAAAAAATAGACCCATGCACAAGCCTAGAAATTAGGGACAACAAATTAGGTTTTATTAGCAGCAGGATATCACAGCATTGTTAGAAGATGTTAAATTCATGGAGGGGCTTTTTGGCAGCTCCAAGTTTCTTCTGAATCACTGCTCACATATGCTTCAACTTGCTGCTGAAGAAGCATCTATGGTTACCAATAGAAACCCTCTGGCCCA
Organism: Anolis sagrei; assembly: GCF_037176765.1. Taxonomy (NCBI): domain Eukaryota; kingdom Metazoa; phylum Chordata; class Lepidosauria; order Squamata; family Anolidae; genus Anolis; species Anolis sagrei. Next base: position 11,899,444 of record NC_090021.1, read on the forward strand.
TCTACAATATAGAGAAGATTATTACAGTCTGTTTACATCAGAGACATATTGCTTACCAAATCAGACAAAAGTTGTAGCCTCATATTCATCGTCTACCCAGATGAGCTTACAAGATCCCCAGCAAAGTATTTGCATGGCTCTAACTGTGGGTGGGAACATATTACCAAAATCTAAATTAAAGGAAGGTATCAGTAACATCTCTAAACATTTCTAATTTCCACATCCTCTAAAAATGATTTCAGTCTCTCCGGACCATTATTTCAAAATATCACAGGTCTCAATATCCAGCTTTTCAATTTCGTCAAAGTATTTCTGGCCTTATCCCTATAAATTCAGATATTTTAAATATGCTCTCTGGTCCTCTCCTTTTGCTTCACATGGTATATCTCCAGGTCCAAGCACTTCCAAAGAGTAACCTTCACATAAGTAAAACATCAACAGGATCCTGGCTAATGGCTGGTACAGTTTGACTCCCCCTTGTCCAGAAATCTGCAATACTTCAAAGACCTATACCTTTTGCTGTCAGCTGCGCGCTTCGGCATTTTGGGAAAGCAGGCTAGTCACATGTTCAAGAAGCGCACTTACACAAGGTCCCTGTAAAAAGCAGGCACCTCAGATGCTTCTGTGCCCACTATCAATCTGTCCAATAGAAGCACATGGCAGGGCAGAAGCTCTGGAGATGGGCTATGAGGAGAGTGCACAGTGACTCTATAGGATGCCACCTCTATCCATCTGAGAAAAAATAAACATATTTATGGGGGTAATTTCCCTTTTTTGCCTTCCTTAAAAGGCCTGTGTATAAGCAGGATCCTCCCTCGTTCCTTCTCTTCTCCTATCCCCATCAAGACTCCTTGGGGAAAAGCTCAGTTGGTGCTGGACATCTGACTAGGTCCCTTTCCTCCCATCCCTCATTCACTATGTATATGTAAGTACAGGTCTTCCAAAGTCTGAAAAAATCTAAAAAAAAAAAAAACTCTCTGATCTGAAGCACTTTGGATAAGGGAAACCCACACTGTAGAATGAGGTCCTTCATTGCCTTTCAGTGTGTTTATTATTTATTTATTCATTTATTTATTTACAGTATTTCTATTCCACCCTTCTCACTCTGAAGGAAACTCAGGGTGGATCACATTGCAGACATACACAGCAAACATTCGATCCCATTTTAGACATACAAGACATACAGACAGATAGAGGTCATTCAACAGTTTTTTCCAACTTTGGATCTTAGAGGTTGCTCGATTCTGGCTACGCGGGGGGAGCTTTGCTTCATCCACTATGATGCCGAGCCTATTTGAACCTAGGATTTCCATCTTACTCTTTGCTCTCCGGCATTTTTATGTTGTCATATATTAACCTCCCCGCTTTAAGCGGTCTCTAATTTTTCTACTCACAGATCACAACTGTTTTCGAACTGCTTAGGTAAACAGTAAGTTGGGATATTAACAGTCGGGAGCTCAATCCCGCCTCAGCCTTTGAACTTACCATCTTCTGGTCAGCAGTGATTTATTGCTCATAGTTGCTATATTATAGCCTGGCCCACATCTATTCACCTTCTGTAGTGCTTAGCTTCAACCCTACCCCCATAACATAATCCATGTGGAGGAATGTTACCTCTTTTTATGCAGCACATAACCATTCCAAGACGGCACTCTCCATCTGGATCCTCATATTGATGTTTATCACACTTGTGCTTGCAGACTCTATCACAATCAAATATTGTTGCAGCTTCATTACCTTTAAAGGGAACAAAGAAGTCAATCCACTCGCTGCAGAAGTGAAGATTCAAACAACAAAAGCATTTTCCGTCTAGCAAAAGCCATCCATTGTAATTTCCACTAACCACAAAAAAGAAGAGTTTATTTTCTCGCCATATGGCTCTGTAAAGAATTCTGGTGCCTCACAAAACTACAACACCAAAGATTCCATTGTATAGAGCCGTTGTTGTTGTTGTTGTTGTTAAGTACTGCTGAGATGGATTAATTCTGTAGCTGCACCGTATAAGGCAAATCTCATTTTTCCAATCTCAGAGGAAAGCAATGGCCAATGATCTCTGTGCCAAGAGCTAAGAGTTATGTCACATTCAGCTCAGGAATGGAAAAGGGAATGTTGGTGGACAGCAAAAGAAATGTAATGATGGGCCTAAAGATAATCTTAAAATGTGGAACAAACACTCAAAACTGGAAAGCCCTGGTACTCGAGCACTCTAACTGAAGATCAGCTGTTACCAACAATGCTATGAGAAGGGCGGAATATAAATGCTGTAAATAAATAAATAATTAATAACTTCTGGTTTCTTCTCCCTGTGTTTTGCAGCCAGTTTTTGTAATTGGGGACAGAGGGTGTTTGAAGTGAAGCTGCTGCGTGTGGACAGTATTTGGAGCTAATTTAAAGCAATTCTCCCTATAAAAGAATTAGGTGAGACTGGTGAGCTTGGGCACAGAAAACGAGACGGAAGTCACATGTGATCCACAGGTTGCAATTTCTCCTACCTCTGCCCAGTATGTGCGTGTGTGTGTGTGTGTACATACACACACACACCCATCCCCCTAAGCAGCTACTCTGCTCCAAACTCAAGAACAGAAAACAGATTGTTGAGCACTCCAACTGAAGGTCAGCTGTGACCAGCAGTGCTGTGGAAGAGGCACAGAGGAGGAAGAAAGAGAGAAATGTACCAAGAAGAAGGCACATCAAGCCAACCCTGACTAGGACCTCCTTCCACCTGAAAAATGATGTCCTCACTGAGGGAGAAGATGTGGATCAAGAATGGTGGCTGTGCTCCACAGCCACCTACGGACCTACCGCCAAGACACATCCGGAAGGCAATCATCCTCGAGCTACGAGGGATCAGGTAAGTGTGAAGTAAGTGAAGTGTAGATACAAATATATTTCTTTCTCACCTGGAAAACACAGCAGAATGGAAAAGAGCGGGAGAAGATAGAAAGCATTCATGTCTGAGTGTTGTATCCTCCAGAGTCCCAGCAGTCTAATACCAGATAGAAGGAAGAAGTGGGGCATCCTTTCTATATATATCATTGGGGGGAAGGAAGTTTCCCTGAATTCCCGTGGTATGTGAAGGACTCTATGTTCTGTGCATTATGCTTAGGATGTTTAATTGCTGTTAAACACAATTCATTGCTTTTAAATGTTCATACACTGTGTTCTCTTTACAAAACAAAACAACAAACCGATCATTTCTGAAAAGCAGGGTGCTTTGAAATTGGCCAACCTAAACAACCTATAAATATTTCTTTCATCAATAACTAGACAGAAGATAGAGAGATAGAGAGACTGAATGTTATCCACATATTTATGTAAAGCCGCTTCTGTGACAACTTTAGGGCCCGCAACATTTATTGTGGGAGTGTTCTTGATGCCAACAAGAAAGTTGGTATCCAAGAAGAACAGAATTTTGGAGGAGCAAAGTATGTTTGAAGAATGCACACAATACAAGCTATTAATGACTTTAATCCCAGTGTTCATACAAATTGTTCTTTTTTATTGTCTGATTTCATTCTACACACACTTGTCTCCTGGTAAAGTTACATTTTTCTCAGCCATGTACAAGCTTAACTAGAACTCCTCCTCTTTCTTCTGTTTAGAGGTTTTACATCACTTCTTGAGATCTCCTTCATTTGGAGGAACTTCAGGTTAAGATGGCGGCGCGGTAGCAGCGAGCCTTCACCACGGCAGAAGAATTTGCAAAAAAAAAAACCTGCAAATTGCGGCAAAATTCTTCCCAACCGAAGCCTTTGAATCCGCTCCACATTACCAGGGACAAACCAGGGCCACGAAAGTGTCCTTGGTGGGTCGACTGGTAGAGTTCTGTGGAAGAAAAGCTGGAAAGGCTGGAAAGTTGGGAATACAAGGAGGTAGAGAGACTGAGCTACCACCACTACAAACCTCGAGCGCGCTGCCTCCTAGACTCGGCCGCTGTAAGTCGTCAACTCCTGCTGTGGACGCCGAGCTGAGCCGAGCTGCTGCTGAAGCTGCTGCTTTGAGTGCCGGTTTCGCTCCCTTTGCTCCATCTGCTGGATCTGGGTTGGAGCGGGGGCTGGTCCCAGCGGCTACGGTGACTCGGCTGGCTGCTTGACTGTCGGCGTTGTGTTGCTGCTCAGCTGCTGCTTTGCTGCTTTGCTGCTTTGCTGCTTTGCTGCTGCTCCGGGCCATTTGGCTCCTTGGGGGCCGTGTTCCATCGTCCCGGTTGGCTGCTGTGGTGGCTGGCGCTCGCTGCCAGCGGGTCTTTGGGCTCTGTTTCGGCTGCTTTGTCTGGGTCGCTGTGGGGCGGCGCCGCAGCGCCATTTTGAGGCTTGGCTTTCGGCCCGGCTTTCTAATGCTTTGACTTTAACACACTCCAACGCGCTGCCGCCATCTTGAGGGCTAGTCTGCTCCTTCGGGGTCCTAGCCATCCCTTCCATCCCTTCCAACGTGCATGCCCTCCAGCAGGCCCAGATCAGGGATTTACCTGCCGCCATCGCACGAGACTCCATCATCTCGTCTGGTAACTATTAATTCCGGAAGACTGTATTGACCATCGTTTGGCCTGTTTATCGCCATCTTTTGGCATCTCGTTGTTTCCAACTGCTTCCAATTTTGAATAGACTGTGTTGTCCTTTGTTTAATCATTCTGTGTCGACCTCTCTGACTTGTGGACCATCCTCTCAGATTGGGTTGACCATCTTTGATTGTGCTGACCATCTTTGATTGTACTGACCATCCTCATCTGTGTTGACCTCCTTTGACTGTGCCGACCATTTTTGACTGTGCTGACCATCTTCCTTGATTGTGCTGACCACCCTTATTGTGGTTGTACGGAGCACCTCTTCAGCGCTATCTCCAGAAAGACTGTGCTGTCCATTTTGTCACCTGATACATCTTTCGGGACAGCAATCTAAGAGAAGCGGGGGGTTTCAATCTGTAGTAATAACAACAACTATATTTAATTGTTTGAACGGAGAAATTAAGAACTAACCGTTGCACTGTTAGTAAGTACAGCATACAATTATCCTGTGTGACTCAAGCACTTTACTCTATCAGCACCTTAACTTACTACCTTCATGGTCTATTAACTTTATCGAACTTAGCACTTTAATCGACTTAACCATCTAGTGTTGACTCTAAGTCCTCCATGACGCACTTCATCTAGCACTTTAGAGCCATTGACAAGCTATTGCACTTTAATCAATTATACCATTGTGTATGCTGATATAATTATCTATCTGCACTTTAGGAACTTTAGTGAACTCTTCTGACAGTGTTTAACAACTATCATTCATGTCACTACCCATTCCCTGGCATTTGTTAATCTTGCTGCTAACTGTTTACAGTGGAGAGAGGGAACAGAGTAGTTCAGAAAGACCCGCCTATAATATAGCAGGAGCGGGAAATGAATGTAAAGCAAGACTATGGCAATCTGAAGTTGTAACATACCAAACAGTCAATAATGATTTATGGGGTGATACTTTGGCTGCTGAATGCGTCATGGAGGAGGGAGAGGCTTCCGTTAACCGGGGAGCCCCCATAGAAGTCGTGGTGGGGAGGGGGAGATATGGGAAAAGGAGACCTTTAATTCGGCCTAGGGACTGTGGAACAACATTAGTAATTCCAAATCGGTCTCCTGATATGGTAAGTTGGTGTAACCAGGATGGCGGTCCCTCCGGATTGAAAGTGATGCTGTTGAACGCCAGATCTGTCAATGGTAAAACAACTTTCATCCAGGATTTAATCCTGGATGAATGGGCAGATCTGGCGTGCATCACAGAGACCTGGTTGGACGAAGCGGGAGGTGTAAACTTGACCCAGCTTTGCCCACCAGGTTTCTCTGTGCAGCACCAACCGAGATCCGGAGGGCGGGGAGGCGGGGTTCCAGTGGTCTATAGTGATTCCATTCTTCTGACCAGGGCCCCCATCCCGCAGTCAACAAATTTTGAATGCGTCCACCTGAGGGTGGGTGACCGGGACAGATTAGGGATTCTGTTAGTGTACCGCCTACCTCGCTGCACTACAGTCTCCCTGCCTGAGCTAGCGGGGGTGGTCTCGGACCTGGCATTGGAGTCCCAATGGCTGCTTGTGCTGGGGGACTTCAATGTCCATGCCGAGGCTGCCTTAACGGGAGCGGCTCAGGACTTCATGTCTACCATGGCGACCATGTGGCTGTCCCAGCAGGTATCTGGCCCCACCCACAGTGCTGGACATACATTGGACTTAGTTTTTTATCAGGGATGGGAGGAAGGTGGTGGTGTTGAGAAGTTATCCATCTCTCCGTTGCCATGGACCGACCACCACCTGGTCAGCTTTAGACTCACTGCACCCCCTAACCTCCGCAGAGGTGGAGGACCCATTAAGCTGGTCCGCCCCAGGAGGCTTATGGATCCGGATGGATTCCTGACGGCTCTTGGGGAATTTCCCGCCACCTCGGTAGGTGATCCTGTTGATGCCCTGGTCGCTCTCTGGAATGGGGAGATGACTAGGGCAATAGACACGATCGCTCCAGAACGTCCCCTCTCAAGTAGCCGAGCTAAACCAGCTCCTTGGTTCACCAAGGAGCTGGCAGCGTTGAAGCGAAAGAAGAGGGAACTAGAGAGCGTGTGGCGTTCGGATCCGAGCGAGCCAAATCGAACACGGTTTGTGTCCTTTTTAAGGGCATGTGCCGCGGCAATAAAAGCCGCTAAGAAGACTTTCTTTGCGGCCACTATTGCGTCTGCAAAGAACCGTCCGGCTGAACTGTTCCGAGTTGTCAGAGGCCTGTTAAAACCCACCACTCAGGATGGGTGCCCTGATGACTCGGCAGCTCGCTGTGAAGCTTTTGCTCAGTTCTTTGCAGACAAAGTCGCTTTGATCCGCTCTGGACTGGATACCATATTAACGGCAGTCTCTGAGGATGTAACACGAGCATCTGCTTGTCTAGTTTTGATGGATTCATTTCAATTGGTTCAATCCGAGGATGTGGACAAGGTGCTTGGAGGAATGAGAGATACCACATGCATCCTAGATCCCTGCCCATCCTGGCTTCTGAAGGAGGCCAGAGGGGGATTGGCCGAGTGGGTGAAGGTGGTGGTTAATGCCTCCCTTCGGGAAGGCATATTTCCAGCCAGCTTAAAGCAAGCTGTGATAAAACCGCTGTTGAAAAAACCATCACTGGACCCCACTCAATTCGTCAACTATCGGCCTGTTTCCAATCTCCCCTTTTTGGGCAAAGTCATGGAACGTGTGGTGGCCTCACAACTCCAGGCATTCTTGGTAAACACGGATTATCTGGACCCGGCACAGTCTGGCTTTAGACCGGGGCATGGTACCGAGACAGCCTTGGTCGCCTTAGTGGATGATCTGCGTCGGGAGCTCGACAGGGGGAGTGTGTCCCTGTTGGTGCTGCTTGACCTCTCAGCGGCCTTCGATACCGTCGACCACGGTATCCTTCTGGGACGCCTCGCAGGGTGGGTCTTGGAGGTACTGTTCTGCAGTGGCTCCGCTCATTCCTCGAGGGTCGGTCTCAGAAGGTGTTACTGGGAGACTCCTGTTCAACCCCACAACCTTTGTCTTGTGGGGTTCCTCAGGGTTCAATACTGTCTCCCATGTTGTTTAACATCTACATGAAGCCGCTGGGCGAGATCATCCGGAGTTTCGGAATGCGATGTCATCTGTACGCAGATGATGTCCAACTCTGTCACTCCTTCCCACCTGCTACTAAGGAGGCTGTTGAGGTCCTGAACCGGTGCTTGGCCGCTGTGACGGTCTGGATGGGGGCGAACAAATTGAAATTGAATCCAGACAAGACAGAGGTACTCCTGGTTAGTCGCAAGGCCGAACAGGGTATAGGGTTACAGCCTGTGTTAGACGGGGTCGCACTCCCCCTGAAGACGCAGGTTCGCAGTTTGGGTGTGATCCTGGACTCATCGCTGAGCCTGGAACCCCAGGTTTCGGCGGTGACCAGGGGAGCATTCGCATAGTTAAAACTTGTGCGCCAACTGTGACCGTACCTTGGGAAGTCTGACTTGGCCACGGTAGTCCACGCTCTGGTTACATCCTGTCTTGACTACTGCAATGCTCTCTACGTGGGGTTGCCTTTGAAGACGGCTCGGAAGCTCCAATTAGTCCAACGGGCGGCAGCCATGATACTAACCGGAGCGGGGCGCAGGGAGCATACAACTCCTCTGCTGTACCAGCTCCACTGGCTGCCGATTTGCTACCGGGCCCAATTCAAAGTGCTGGCGCTGGCCTTTAAAGCCCTAAACGGTTCTGGCCCAACTTATCTATCCGAACGTATCTCGGCCTATCAGCCCACCAGGACCCTAAGATCTTCTGGGGAGGCCCAGCTCTCTATCCCGCCTGCTTCACAGGTGCGGCTGGCGGGAACGAGAGACAGGGCCTTTTCTGTGGTGGCCCCTCGGCTTTGGAATGCCCTCCCCATAGAGGTGAGATCAGCCCCTTCGCTGATGGTATTTCGAAAAAGGTTGAAGACATGGATGTTTAAAAAAGCATTCGATTAATCTGGTGCAACGAAACTGATGAACAAGGATTGGTTAATCACAGACGACGAAATTGGATTGCGATTACAATTAAGAGATGCATTGGATTTTATTGGTAGCCCAATAATATTGTGTATTGTGTATGTGTTTTTATGCTTTTTTAATGGAATATTGCTGCTTGTCGTTGTGTTGTAAACCGCGTTGAGTCACCGATTTAGGCTGAGAAACGGCGGTATATAAGTACTGTAATAAATAAATAAATAAATAATAAAATAAGAACTCTACACTGGAGAACTAATCACCAAGAGCACCTGTGAGCAGTGCAATTCCTCTAAGAAACTGCACATATTTGCAATACTGTCTGAATCTCACTGCCACACAATCCTTTTTCTAAAATCAGATTTGTTCTGTCACGCGCTGGCCCTGTAAAGAATTCCCTTTAAAATAGGACATGCAACTTGAGCCCAGCGGGAAGCCAGGGCCCCCCGAAGAGAAGTTCTCAAGGATTTTCCACCACAAATGGTCTTTAGATGGCTTGTGAAGTATAACAAAGTCCTTTATTAATGAACAATCAAACAGAAACTTCTCTTGTCTTCAATAAAGTTAAACAAATGCTTCCAGGCCTTTATGCAACTGGTGGCTTCCTAATCATGTCCACGAGGGACAGTCAATTGTCTTCAATAACTGTTTCTTGACTTTAAGGAAAATCCCTTTTTAACTTCTCCCAGGGTGACTGTAATCTAAGCCTTACTGATGTGGGCTCCTCTACCGGGTCGAACTGCGTCTCGAGCACCGAGTGGGCCTACAAGTAAGGCCAGTAGATTCTCCAGCTGGAGTTCTATGGTCTCCCAAACTGTTTACCCTCCGAAATTCCTCAAAGCTTTAGGGCTGCTTCCCTGGAAATCTCTGGAAATCTTTGGAGGCTGTTAAGACTGTTCTCCCCCGGAAAGTTTTACGGGTTGAAGCTTTTGTACAGGAGAAGCTTGTACACGGCCTCTAAATTAGCTTTCCTTACTGAGACTAACTAAAAATGGCTCCCTTCCCTTCCCAATTGCCCTGAACAAGGGGCGGAACCAAAATTTAACGATGATGGACAGGTGACTTGCCCTACGACTGCAACCAAAGTAAGCCACCTTTAATTTAATACAAAGCAAATAAAGTTGGAGCTCCTGGTACAGCCGTACCAGCATGAGATTAACTACTCTAGACATTTTATAAGTCCCTCAGAATGGCTCCATTGTATTCTTGAGCCACAGGGCCTTCATTTCAACAGCGTTAAGTGTTGTATGGGGTTTCACATACAACCTTATCACATGAGCCAGGTGAATTGTCCTGCTGTGCCAAAGAAATAGAAGCACAGTGGGGTGATGTCATCACCCTGTATCCTACTCCGTCGTGGCGATGCTTTCTCCATCACACGTGTCACCAAAGCTGCAAGGATCTGTTCTGGTTCTATGTTGAGCCAGCTCAACATCGGCAAGCTGCCATGTTGGCAGGGATGTGTCATACAATTCGTCCAATTGTGGGCAGGGCCTCTGCCAAAAGTTCAGCAATGTCAGAGGATGGGAAGCGCACCCATCCATCGCTAGACTGGCAGGGAAACATCCTAGGACACATCCCAAGCCCTGTCTGATGTGGTTGGTAGTCATTCAATATCTTTCTGGATTCAATTCAGTGTGCTAAAGAAAACAGCATTTATAGTTCTAAATTGCTTGGAAGCATGGCACTTTATGTCACTTCATTGTACAAATTGTACAAACTGGCCTCCATTTTGAAAGTGTAAACCAGGGAGGCGGACATCTTAGGAGGATTATAATAGAATAGTGGGAGGAGCTATCCCTGGATCGGCTAAGGTAGAATGGGAGGAGTTGAGCTGAGAGAGGAATAAGCTGGCAACTTGACACAGAAGGGAGAGGGTGGCAGAGTTTTGGGTGAGCACAGATTTTTACTGACAGAGTTTTGGGGCAGGTGATTCTACATCTATTTGGCCAGAAGGGTCAAAGTAGACACCTGTGGGCTTGGGTTGGATTGAGGACACAAGTGTTCTACTCTCTGAAGTTTAGCTGGTAGTGAACTCTATTAAGAGGGAAGCTATTTACTCTGGAGACAACCGGGTTTGGTTTGTCTGAGTGACTCACTGCTACTGGACCAGGGTAGAGTGAGGGATCTAGCTCACGTTTAAGTTCAGAAACCTATTCTAGTAACCACTAAGATTATTGTGCTCTGTAACCATTTAAGCTTGTGCGTCTCGTTAAGAAGACAGTTGTTTGTTTCAAATATCTTAATAAAATTATTATCTAGTTCACTGTTTAAACAGCCTCAGCAGTTATTCATTCTATTAGGATATTTCCAGTGAATTTTAACATCCTTACAATTTAGTCACTTTGAAGAGAGCCGAAGGGTGGGTTGGTGGATAAGAAGATTTACCTCAGGGACAACAACATCTTTAGTATTCCCAAAACTTCTTTGGGTGGTGGCAGCAACTACAATCAGTCTATATACGTTGCCTCATCAATCTTTTAAGCACTCCATGCCAAGAAACATATCCCCACCAGATCGGGGGTTGTGGGATTTGTAGTATTTTGAGATCTCTTTCCCCGTATGCATGATGATTTCGTTATAAAAGGCCTACTAAACTAATCGAGAAACTGAAATGTTAAATATTTCTATTGATGGCTAGTAATTGGCAGAGGGTTTCTGGGATTGTATTTCATCAAGAAAACTTTTGGATGCTCTCAGTAAAGTTGTGTGGATGAGTTAAGTAGTTTTTACCTGTTGTGGATTGTGATTGGTGACTGTGTTATTTGTTTCCTGGCAAAATAGAGAGCTTTCCCAATGCCCAGAAAATTGCAACTGGAAGCAATAATGCAATGGCAGAGGTAACATAACTGGCGACCTCAATAGAGGGCCTCCGTTGTCAATCCGCTTCATAGAAAAGTGTGAGGAATCCAGTGCCCCACAGCCCATATCATCTGGCTCCAGCCAAGGACAATCAGAAGGAGGGAAGCATGAGTACGCATGGTGCGTGCACTTTCCCCCATGGATTCTATGGCAACAAGGGAGCGATCAACTCCTTGGGTGACCTGGGCAAAAATCGGTGCATGCCGCTAATTTTAGTCCTTTGTAATGAGGTGGTTAGTCAGGAGACATGTGCCTCATTGGACCCAATATCACAAGTTCAATGCCAAAATATGTCTGCTTGGGTCAGGAAACTCTGGCCCCTTCTACAGTGCAATGTAATGCAGTTTCAAATATTATTATATGGCAGTGTAGGTGGAGTCCAAGTCTTTTCTTCTGGCAGGTGAAGACAGATCATCACATTGTTTGAATTGATCCAGGACATATTTACTTGTCTTTTGGACTGACCACAACTATATGGACAGTCCCTAACCCTTTCCCTTCGTCTTTTAGGAGACAAGGGCTTAAGAAACCTGCTTCCTGGAATCCTTTCCCCTTCCCCTTCTAGTAACTGCCTGTCTCTCCCCGCACTCCACTAGTAACCAAAAGCAGACGGGTTTCGACAGCTGCTGTCCTGTTGTGGTTGAAAAAAATTGATGGTGGACGCCATGCCATTAGGGGCACTGAACAAGGCTTTGTTTAAAAAATAGACCCATGCACAAGCCTAGAAATTAGGGACAACAAATTAGGTTTTATTAGCAGCAGGATATCACAGCATTGATATAAGATGTTAAATTCATGGAGGGGCTTTTTGGCAGCTCCAAGCTTCTTCTGAATCACTGCTCACATATGCTTCAACTTGCTGCTGAAGAAGCATCTATGGTTAGCCAACGGGACCCACTTCAAGATAATCTACAATATAGAGAAGATTATTACAGTCTGTTTACATCGGAGACACACTGCTTACAAAATCAGACAAAAGTTGTAGCCTCATATTCATCGTCTACCCAGATGAGCTTACAAGATCCCCAGCAAAGTATTTGCATGGCTCTAACTGTGGGTGGGAACATATTACCAAAATCTAAATTAAAGGAAGGTATCAGTAACATCTCTAAACATTTCTACTTTCCACATCCTCTAAAAATAATTTCAGTTTCTCAAGACCATTCTCCAGCAAAGGATCACCGCCTTGTCGGGGCGCTGGAGCTTGAGCACCTCAATGATGTCATGAGCGAAACCGTGAAGGGCCACCCAAGACGGGACGGTTGTGGCAGAGAGGTCAGACCAAGCATGATCCCTGGGGAAGGCAATGGCAAACCACCCCAGTATCCTTGCCAAGAAAACTAAATGGACCAGTACCACCAGAGATATATCGGTATGCCATTGGAAGATGGGACTCCCAGGTCAGAAGATGGCCAAAATGCTACTGGGGAGGAGCAGAGGATAAGTTCAACTAGCCCCAGATGTGATGAGGCAGCTAGCTCAAAGCCAAAAGGAAGGCTAGTGGCCGACGGTACTGGAGGTGAACGACGAATCCGATGCTCTAAAGATCAACACATCATAGGAACCTGGAAAGTAAGATCTATGAGCCAAGGCAAATTGGATGTTGTTATTGGTGAGATGTCAAGACTAAAGATAGACATTCTGGGGGTCAGCGAACTGAAATGGACTGGAATGGGCCACTTCACATCAGATGACCACCAGATCTACTACTGCGGACAAGAGGAACATCGAAGAAATGGAGTAGCCTTCATAATTAATAAGAAATTCACTAAACCGGTGCTTGGATACAACCCAAAAAATGACAGAATGATCTCAATTCGAGTGCAAGGAAAGCCTTTCAACATTACAGTGATCCAACCACAGCTGCTGAAGAAGCAGAAGTAGATCAGTTCTATGAGGATCTGCAGGACCTACTGGATAATACACCAAAAAGAGACATTATTTTCATTACAGGAGACTGGAATGCCAAGGTGGGAAGTCAAATGACAACTGGGATCACAGGCAAGCATGATCTGGGAGAACAAAATGAAGCAGGACACAGGCTGATAGAATTTTGCCAGGAAAACTCGCTGTGTATAACGAATACTCTCTTCCAACAACCTAAAAGACGGCTTTATACATGGACCTCACCAGACGGTCAACACCGAAATCAGATTGACTACATCCTTTGCAGCCAAAGGTGGCGGACATCCATCCAGTCGGTGAAAACAAGACCTGGGGCTGACTGTACCTCAGATCACGAACTTCTTATTGCCCAATTTAGAATAAAACTAAAGAGATCAGGGAAAATACACAGACCAGTGAGATATGATCTCACTAACATTCCTAGCGAATATACAGTGGAAGTGAAGAACAGATTTGAAGGACTAGATTTAATAAACAGAGTCCCAGAAGAACTATGGACAGAAGTCCGCAACATTGTTCAGGAGACGGCAACAAAGTACCTTCCAAAGAAAAAGAAAACCAAGAAGGCAAAATGGTTGTCTGCTGAGACACTGGAAGTAGCCCAAGAAAGGATGAAAGCAAAAGGAAACAGGGATAATAAGGGGAGATATGCCCAGTTAAATGCGCAATTCCAGAGGTTAGCCAGAAGAGATAAGGAACTATTTTTAAACAAGCAATGCATGGAAATGGAAGAAGACAACAGAATAGGAAGGACAAGAGACCTCTTCCAGAAAATTAGAAACATTGGAGGTAAATTTCAGGCAAAAATTGGTATGATAAGAAACAAAGATGGCAGGGACCTAACAGAAGCTGAAGAGATCAAGAGAAGGTGGCGAGACTATACAGAAGATCTGTATAGGAAGGATAATAATATCGAGGATAGTTTTGACGGTGTGGTGAATGAATTAGAACCAGACATCCTGAGGAGTGAGGTTGAATGGGCCTTAAGAAGCATTGCTAACAACAAGGCAGCAGGAGACGACGGGATCCCAGCTGAACTGTTTAAAACCTTAAAAGATGATGCTGTCAAGGTGATGCATGCCATTTGCCAGCAAATATGGAAAACACAAGAATGGCCATCAGACTGGAAAAAATCAACTTATATTCCCATACCAAAAAAGGGAAATGCGAAAGACTGCTCAAACTTCCGTACAGTGGCCCTTATTTCTCATGCCAGTAAGGTAATGCTCAAGATCCTGCAAGGAAGACTCCAGCAATACATGGAGCGAGAGTTGCCAGATGTTCAAGCTGGGTTTAGAAAAGGCAGAGGAACGAGAGACCAGATTGCCAATATCCGCTGGATAATGGAGAAAGGCAGGGAGTTTCAGAAAAACATCTACTTCTGCTTCATTGACTATTCTAAAGCCTTTGACTGTGTGGATCATAATAAATTGTGGCAAGTTCTTGGTGGGATGGGCATACCAAGCCACCTTGTCTCTCTCCTGAGGAATCTGTACAAGAACCAAGTAGCAACAGTAAGAACTGACCACGGAACAACAGACTGGTTCAAGATTGGGAAAGGCGCACGGCAAGGCTGCATCCTCTCACCCAACCTTTTTAACTTGTATGCAAAACACATCATGCGATGTGCGGGGCTGGATGAATGCAAAGCTGGCGTGAAAATTGCTGGAAGAAACATTAACAACCTCAGATATGCAGATGACACCACTCTGATGGCCGAAAGCGAGGAGGAGCTGAGGAGCCTTCTAATCAAGGTGAAAGAAGAAAGCGCAAAAGCCGGGTTGCAGCTAAACGTCAAAAAAACCAAGATTATGGCAACAAGAATGATTGACAACTGGGAAATAGAGGGAGAAACCGTGGAGGCCGTGACAGACTTTGTATTTCTAGGTGCAAAAATTACTGCAGATGCAGACTGTGGCCAGGAAATCAGAAGACGCTTACTTCTTGGGAGGAGAGCAATGTCCAATCTCGATAAAAGAGTAAAGAGTAGAGACATCAGACTGGCAACAAAGATCCGCCTAGTCAAAGCCATGGTATTCCCTGTAGTCACCTACGGATGTGAGAGCTGGACCTTAGGGAAGGCTGAGCGAAGGAAGATCGATGCTTTTGAGCTGTGGTGTTGGAGGAAAGTTCTGAGAGTGCCTTGGACTGCGAGAAGATCCAACCAGTCCATCCTCCAGGAAATAAAGCCCGACTGCTCACTGGAGGGAAGGAGACTAGAGACAGAGTTGAAGTACTTTGGCCACATCATGAGGAGACAGGAAAGCCTAGAGAAGACAATTATGCTGGGGAAAGTGGAAGGCAAAAGGAAGAGGGGCCGACCAAGGGCAAGATGGATGGATGGCATCCTTGAAGTGACTGGACTGACCTTGAGGGAGCTGGGGGTGGTAACGGCCGACAGGGAGCTCTGGCGCGGGCTGGTCTATGAGGTCACGAAGAGTCAGAGACGACTGAATGAATGAACAACAACAAAGAAGACCATTATTTCAAAATGTCACGGGTCTCAATATCCAGCTTTTCAATTTCTTCAAAGTTTTCCTGGCCTTATCCCTATAAATTCAGATATTTTAAATATGCTCTCTGGTTCTCTCCTTTTGCTTCACATTGTATATATCCAGGTTCAAGCACTTCCAAAGAGTAACCTTCGCATAAGTAAAACATTAACAGGATCCTGGCTAATGGCTGGTACACTTTGAGTCCCCCTTGTCCAGAAATCTGCAATATTTCAAAAAACTATACTTTTTGCTGTCAGCTGTGCACTTCGGCATTTTGGGAAAGCAGGCTAGTCACATGTCCAAGAAGCCCACTTACACAAGGTCCCTGTAAAAAGTAGGCACCTCAGATGCTTCTGTGCCCACATTCAATCTGTCCAATAGTAGCACATGGCCGGGCAGAAGCCCTGGACATGGGCCATGAGGAAGAGTGCACAGTGACACTATAGGATGCCACTGTCATAAGTACTTTTAAAAACATTAAATAGGTTCATATATCCTTCTCTTTTGGAGCTCAGGAGGAAGAATTGGTTGCAGTTAGAAAAATACTTGAATATGAATGTCAGCATGGGAGAGAAATCACCATACATATCGTCACAGATAGTGATTATGTCTATAAAGGTGTTACTGAATTTATGCAGTTTTGGGCAAAGGATGGATGGAAAAATGCAAAGGAAAAAGCTTTGAAACATGAAACAGAATGGAGAAGGATATATGAACTTTGTCATATGTTGTTTGATGTAAAGTTTTACTGGATAAAGGCACATCAGAAGGAAAGGGATTGGATAGTGCAAGGGAACAAAAAGGTAGATGAACTTGTGAAACTGTCAAAAGAGAAATTAAAATTTATAAATGGAAAACAGAACATGGATCATTACCAATTACTTAAAGATTTACATGAGATAGGACATGAAGGATTACAGAAAGTTTGGAATAGAAGTAAGGTGTTTGGCAGTTGGAAAGGGAAAGGAAAAATGTTGCAAGAAGTGTCAGATCAACTGAACACCATTTCTGAACGCCATCGTGAACTGCTGCCTCCTCTCAAGAAGCTGATAATCTTCAGCAAGAAGAATGGTAAGAATGCTTGATGAATGAATGGGTGATGATTGAATGTTAGGGTATATGTGTAAATATTAATCCAATATTCCCCTTTGTCTATGTAACCAATATAATTATTTTAAAACCTAGTACTGGAGTCTGTGTCTATTTTTTTCTCTGAAAGTGCCTAATGCAACCTGTCTCACTAAAAGCGGAATAAAAGAACCTATTTAACGTTTTTAAAAGTATTTATGACATATTCTCTATCCATTCGAGAAAAAATAAAAAGATTTATGGGGGTGATTTCCCTTTTTTGCCTTTCTTAAAAGGCCTGTGTATAAGTAGGATCCTCTCTCGTTCCTTCTCTTCTCCTATCCCCATCAAGACTACTTGGAGAAAAGCTCAGTTGGTGCTGGACATCTGACTAGGTCCCTTTCCTCCCATCCCGCATTCACTATGTATATGTAAGTACAGGTCTTCCAAAGTCTGAAAAAATCTAAAATTAAAAAAACTCTCTGATCTGAAGCACTTTGGATAAGGGAAACTCAAACTGTAGAATGAGGTCCTTCATTGCCTTTCAGTGTGTTTATTTATTTATTCATTTATTTATTTACAGTATTTCTATTCCACCTTTCTCACTCTGAAGGAAACTCAGGGTGGATCACATTGCAGACATACACAGCAAACATTCAATCCCATTTTAGACATACAAGACATACAGACAGATAGAGGTCATTCAACAGTTTTTTCCAACTTTGGATCTTGGAGGTTGCTCGATTCTGGCTACGCGGGGGGAGCTTTGCTTCATCCACTATGACGCCGAGCCTATTTGAACCTAGTATTTCCATCTTACTCTTTGCTCTCCGGCATTTTTATGTTGTCATATATTAACCTCCCCGCTTTAAGCGGTCTCTAATTATTCTACTCACAGATCACAACTGTTTTCGAACTGCTTAAGTAAACAGTAAGTTGGGATATTAACAGTCGGGAGCTCAATCCCGCCTCAGGCTTTGAACTTACCATCTTCTGGTCAGCAGTGATTTATTGCTCGTAGTTGCTATACTATAGCCTAGCCCACATCTATTCACCTTCTGTAGTGCTTAGCTTCAACCCTACCCCCATAACATAATCCACGTGGAGGAATGTTACTTTTTTTTTTGCAGCACATAACCATTCCACGAAGACGGCACATTCCATTTGGTTCCGCATATTCATCTTTAGCACACTTATGCTTGCAGCCTCCTTCACAATCAAATATTGTTGCAGCTTCATTACCTTTAAAGGGAACAAAGAAATCAATCCATTTGCTGCAGAAGTGAAGATTAAAACAACAAAAGCATTTTCCGTCCACAAAAGCCATCCATTGTAATTTCCACTAACCAGAAAAAGAAGAGTTTATTTTCTCACCATATGGCTCTGCAAAGGATTCTGGTGCCTCACAAAACTACAACACCAAAGATTCCATTGCATAGAGCCATTGTTGTTGTTGTTGTTGTTGTTAAGTACTGCTGAGATGGATTAATTCTGTAGCTGCACCGTATAAGGCAAATCTCATTTTTCCAACCTCAGAGGAAAGCAATGGCCAATGATCTCTGTGCCAAGAGCTAAGAGTTATGTCACATTCAGCTCAGGAATGGAAAAAGGAATGTTGGTGGACAGCAAAAGAAATGTAATGATGGGCCTAAAAATAATCTTAAAATGTGGAACAAACACTCAGAACTGGAAAGCCCTGGTACTCAAGCATTCTAACTGAAGACCAGCTGTT
Organism: Anolis sagrei; assembly: GCF_037176765.1. Lineage (NCBI taxonomy): Eukaryota > Metazoa > Chordata > Lepidosauria > Squamata > Anolidae > Anolis > Anolis sagrei. Next base: position 11,918,010 of record NC_090021.1, read on the forward strand.
ACCAGCAATGCTATGGATTTTGAAAAGGCATGAATAGAGAGCAAATGGGAGAGACATGCTATAACGTATTAAAGATACCTGGGGCAGGGGGGAAACAACCAATCCCACCGCTGCCACCAATATAAAAGATTTAAAGGGATATCGAGGCAGGGTGGACACCACGATCACACCTCCGCCCTTCTATATAGCGTGGAACAAAAGGCTGACCCTAAGTGACCGAAGTACTTGGTAGAAATATAGCTGCCACCACCTCAGAAATACCGGCCTGAGGAACCAAAAAGGGTGTGATTGTATTTCAAGTAAAAGGATGTTTGAGCACTGAGACTTTTATGGCTGACTGGACTTTATAAATGTATTGAGAGAATGATTTCTGAGGGAAACGAATGGATTGAGGCGAACAACAGTTAAGAGTAAACTAATAAAGAGTTTATTTATAACTTGAGGATAACAACAACTCGTTGGAATTGAGTGGTACAAAATCTTGATGCAGTTGCAGTAACTTGGTTACTTAAATCAAACAGTTCTCTCTGACAGAATAGCTTTCTCAGCTTGAGTCTCTTTAACCAACTGTTCTATTATTAGACACAGTTTTACACCGAGCACAGACCTCAGTCTGCCTCTCACACAGGGTTATAAGGTATCTTTGAAACCTCTCTTAGGCTCAATAAGACATCGCTCTCCTTTACTAGTCTCTCTAAACTAGTAAAGCTCTAGCCTAATGTCTTCACCTTATTCCCTAACCTAGAGACTAGCTAAAAGCTCTTCCCTTTCTGTCAGTTCCCTCTCTTCCTCAAAATCCAACTTTCTCTGTCTAAATCTCAGACCCTTCTCTCTTCTGTCAGACAAGACAGCTCCTTTCCCTCCATTCAGCTGACTCCACCCCTGATTGTTGCAGTCAGCCTGACTCCTCCTCCTTCTCTGTTCAACAACCAGGAGGCCAGCCACTGCTAAGCAGGCTTCGGCCTAGCCAGCTAAAAGGTAGTTTTATTACACATGCCAAGAGGAGGCACATCAAGCAAACCCTTATCCTGACTGCCTTTGACCTGAAAATGTTATGGTTTTCATTGTAAAAGACCATGCAGATCTGGAATAGGTCTCCACAGTCTCTTGCTGACCCACTACCAAGACCCTACCCTTAGAAAACAATCATACTCAGCCATGTATGATCGCCTATGGTGAAGATGACAACTTCCATGGATATTCCAATCAAAATAATAGCACGGGACCAGGAAGGAATGTTTCCCTGATTGTGTGCAGTAGAAAACAAAAAAGAATAAAACATTATAAAAGCATGACTCCCAAGACTCCATGGTGTTGAGCCATGGCAATTCAAATGTTGTCAAACTGCATTCCTTCTTCAATGTTGATATACCCCCAAAATGAAATCTTGCAACACAGAGATAGTATGTTGCAATACTATAGCAGACATACCTGAGTTATATTCATAAACATGTTGCTTTGCATACGTACATATACACATACCCCTGCATCTGTTCTGCAGATATTGGCTTGTGGATGAGCAGGAATGGGTGACTAATTTCATTCCGTACTCCAGTGGTGCACAACACAATCTTTTGAAGGGATTTTGGCGCAGCTGGCTGAGTGTCAGCTGCATTAAGATCACTCTGACCAGAAGGTCATGAGTTCAAAGCCAGCCCGTGTCGGAGTGAGCTTCCGGCCAATTTTGTGTAGCTTGTTGTTGAACTTTGCAACCTGAAAGACAGTTGCATATGTCAAGTAGGAAAATTAGGTACCACCTATGTGTGGGGAGGCTAATTAACTAATTTATGAGGCCATAAAAAGACTCCAGCAAAAAGCACTCCAACAAAGCATGCGGGGAATGCGGAAGTCCTTCATCAGTGTCACAGATGGACAATGAAAGCGACAGCTCCCCTGGCAGCCAGAAAAAGTTAAATAGCCTCTGTGTATGTCTGTATACATTGTATGTCTAATTGGCATTGAATGTTTGCCATATATGTGTACATTGTAGTCCACCCTGAGTCCCCTGCGGGGTGAGAAGGGCGGAATATAAATGCTGTAAATAAATAAATAATAAATAACTTCTGGTTTCTTCTCCCTGTGTTTTGCAGCCAGTTTTTGTAATTGGGGACAGAGGGTGTTTGAAGTGAAGCTGCTGCGTGTGGACAGTTTTTGGAGCTAATTTAAGGCATTTCTCCCTATAAAAGAATTAGGTGAGACTGGTGAGCTTGGGCACAGAAAAGGAGATGGAAAGTCACATGTGATCCTCAGGTTGCAATTTCTCCTACCTCTGCCCAGTATGTGTGTAGATACACACACACATACACATCCCCCTAAGCAGCTACTCTGCTCCAAACTCAAGAACAGAAAACAGATTGTTGAGCACTCCAACTGAAGGTCAGCTTTGACCAGCAATGCTGTGGAAGAGGCACAAAGGAGGAAGAAAGAGAGAAATGTACCAAGAAGAAGGCACATCAAGCCAACCCTGACTTGGACCTCCTTCCACCTGAAAACCGATGTCCTCACTGACGGAAAAGATGTGGATCAAGAATAGGGCTCCACAGCCACCTACGGACCTACCGCCAAGACACATCCGGAAGGCAATCATCCTCGAGCTACGAGGGATCAGGTAAGTGTGAAGTAAGTGAAGTGTAGATACAAATATATTTCTTTCTCACCTGGAAAATACAGCAGAATGGAAAAGAGCGGGAGAAGATAGAAAGCATTCATGTCCGAGTGTTGTATCCTCCAGAGTCCCAGCAGTCTAATACCAGATAGAAGGAAGAAGTGGGGCATCCTTTCTTTATATGTCATTGGAGGAAAGGAAGTTTCCCTGAATTCCCATCGTATGTGAAGGACTCTATGTTCCGTGCATTATGCTTAGGATGTTTAATTGCTGTTAAACACAATTCATTGCTTTTAAATGTTCATACACTGTGTTCCCTTTACAAAACAAAACAACAAACCGATCATTTCTGAAAAGCAGGGTGCTTTGAAATTGGCCAACCTAAAGAATCTATAAATATTTCTTTCATCACTAACTAGACAGAAGCTAGAGAGATAGAGAGACTGAATGTTATCCACATAATAATATAAACCCGCTTCTGTGACAACTTTAGGGCCCGCAACATTTATTGTGGGAGTGTTCTTGATGCCAACAAGAAAGTTGGTATCCAAAAAGAACAGAATTTTGGAGGAGCAAAGTATGTTTGAAGAATGCACACAATACAAGCTATTAATGACTTTAATCCCAGTGTTCATACAAAATGTTCTTTTTTTATTGTCTGATTTAATTCTACACACACTTGTCTCCTGGTAAAGTTATATCTTTCTCAGCCATGTACAAGGTTAACTAGAACTCCTCCTCTTTCTCCTGTTTAGAGGTTTTACATCACTTCTTGGGATCTCCTTCATTTGGAAGAACTCTACACTGGAGAACTAATCACCAAGAGCACCTGTGAGCAGTGCAATTCCTTTAAGAAATTGCACATATTTGCAATACTGTCTGAATCTCACTGCCACACAATCCTTTTTCTAAAATCAGATTTGTTCTGTCACGCGCTGGCCCTGTAAAGAATTCCCTTTAAAATAGGACATGCAACTTGAGCCCAGCGGGAAGCCAGGGCCCCCCGAAGAGAAGTTCTCAAGGATTTTCCACCACAAATGGTCTTTAGATGGCTTGTGAAGTATAACAAAGTCCTTTATTAATGAACAATCAAACAGAAACTTCTCTTGTCTTCAATAAAGTTAAACAAATGCTTCCAGGCCTTTATGCAAATGGTGGCTTCCTAATCTTATCTACGAGGGACAGTCAATTGTCTTCACTAACTGTTTCTTGACTTTAAGGAAAATCCCTTTTTAACTTCTCCCAGGCTGACTGTAATCTAAGCCTTACTGATGTGGGCTCCGCTACCGGGTCAAACTGCGTCTCGAGCACCGAGTGGACCTACAAGTAAGGCCAGTAGATTCTCCAGCTTGAGTTTTTTGGTCTTCCAAACTGTTTACTCTCCGAAATTTATCAAAGCTTTAGGGCTGCTTCCCTGGAAATCTTTGGAAATCTTTGGATGCTCTTAAGACTGTTCTCCCCCGGAAAGTCTTACGGGTTGAAGCTTTTGTACAGGAGAAGCTTGTACACGTCCTCTAAATTAGCTTTCCTTACTGAGACTAACTAAAAATTGCTCCTTTCCCTTCCCAATTGTCCTGAACAAGGGGCGGAACCAAAACCTAACGATGATGGACAGGTGACTTGCCCTATGACTGCAACCAAAGGAAGCCACCTTTAATTTAATACAAAGCAAATAAAGTTGGAGCTCCTGGTACAGCTGTACCAGCACAAGATTAACTAGTCTAGACATTTTATAGGTCCCCCAGAATGGCTCCATTGTATTCTTGAGCCACAGGGCCTTCATTTCAACAGGGTTAAGTGTTGTATGGGGTTTCACATACAACCGTATCACATGAGCCAGGTGAATTGTCCTGCTTTGCCAAAGAAATAGAAGCACAGTGATGTGATGTCATCACCCTGTATCCTGCTCCGCCGTGGCGATGCTTTCTCCATCACACGTGTCGCCAAAGCTGCAAGGATCTGTTCTGGTTCTATCGGAGCCAGCTCAACATAGGCAAGCTGCCGTGTTGGCAGGAATGTGTCATACAATTCGTCTAATTGTATGACTTGGCCACGGTAGTCCACGCTCTGGTTACATTCCGTTCAGACTACTGCAACGCTCTCTACGTGGGGTTGCCTTTGAAGACGGCTCGGAAGCTCCAATTAGTCCAACGGTCGGCAGCCATGATACTAACTGGAGCGGAGCGCAGGGAGCACACAACTCCCCTGCTGCACCAGCTCCACTGGCTGCCGATTTGCTACTGGGCTCAATTCAAAGTGCTGGCGTTGGCCTTTAAAGCCCTAAATGGTTCTGGCCCAACCTACCTATCCGAACGTATATCGGCCTATCAGCCCACCAGGACCCTAAGATCTTCTGGGGTGGCCTTGCTCTCTATCCCGCCTGCTTCACAGGTGCGGCTGGCGGGGACGAGAGACAGGGCCTTTTCTGTGGTGGCCCCTCGGCTCTGGAACGCCCTTCCCATGGAGGTAAGATCAGCCTCCTCGCTGATGGTATTCCGAAGAAGACTAAAAACTTGGATGTTCAAGCAGGCATTTGGTTAATTCGGTGCAATGAATGTGTTGATTACGGATTGGTAATATGGATGATGAAATTGGACCAGGATTTTAGTTAGGAGATGTATTGGATTGTGATTTACGTGTAATATTGTGTATTATGTTTTTATGGCTTTAATTGTATACTGTGCACTGTATATTTTGTTGTAAACCGCGTTGAGTCGCCAGTTAGGCTGAGAAACGGCGGTATACAAGGACAGTAAATAAAATAAATAAATAAAATAATAATTGTGGGCAGGGCCTCTGCCAAAAGTTCAGCGATGTCAGGGGATGGGCAGCACACCCATCTGTCGCTAGACTGGCAGGGAAGCATCCTAGGACACATCCCAAGCCCTGTCTGATGTGGTTTGTAGTCATTCAATATCTTCCTGGATTCAATTCAGTGTGCTAAAGAAAACAGCATTTAGAGTTCTAAATTGCTTGGAACCATGGCACTTGAAGGATGTCACTTCATTGTACAAATTGTTGTGGAATAACTTCATCCACACATATAATGTGAAAGGCACAGTTCTATTTCAACAAGAAAACTTTTGGATGCTCTCAGCAAAGTTGTGTGGATGAGTTAAGTAGTTTTTACCTGTTCTGGATTGTGAATGGTGACTATGCTATTTGTTTCCTGGCAAAATAGAGAGCTTTCCCAATGCTCAGAAAATTGCAACTGGAAGCAATAATGCAGTGGCAGAAGTAACATAACTGGCGACCTCAATAGAGGACCTCCGTTGTCAATCCGCTTCATAGAAAAGTGTGAGGAATCCAGTGCCCCACAACCCATATCATCTGGGTTATGGGGCACTATGGGCAGTCCCTAACCCTAACCCTTTCCCTTCGTCTTTTAGGAGACAAGGGCTTAAGAAACCTGCTTCCTGGAATCCTTTCCTCTTTCCCTTCTAGTAACTGCCTGTCTCTCCCCGCACTCCACTGATAACCAAAAGCAGACGGGTTTCGACAGCTGCTGTCCCCTTGTGGTTGAAAAAAATTGATGGTGGACGCCATGCCATTAGGGGCACTGAACAAGGCTTTGTTTAAAAAATAGACCCATGCACAAGCCTAGAAATTAGGGACAACAAATTAGGTTTTATTAGCAGCAGGATATCACAGCATTGTTATAAGATGTTAAATTCATGGAGGGGCTTTTTGGCAGCTCCAAGTTTCTTCTGAATCAATGCTCACATATGCTTCAACTTGCTGCTGAAGAAGCATCTATGGTTACCAAACGAAACCCTCGGGCCCATCTACAATATAGAGAAGATTATTACAGTCTGTTTACATCAGAGACATATTGCTTACCAAATCAGACAAAAGTTGTAGCCTCATATTCATCGTCTACCCAGATGAGCTTACAAGATCCCCAGCAAAGTATTTGCATGGCTCTAACTGTGGGTGGGAACATATTACCAAAATCTAAATTAAAGGAAGGTATCAGTAACATCTCTAAACATTTCTACTTTCCACATCCTCTAAAAATAATTTCAGTCTCTCAGGACCATTATTTCAAAATATCACAGGTCTCAATATCCAGCTTTTCAATTTCGTCAAAGTATTTCTGGCCTTATCCCTATAAATTCAGATATTTTAAATATGCTCTCTGGTCCTCTCCTTTTGCTTCACATGGTATATCTCCAGGTCCAAGCACTTCCAAAGAGTAACCTTCACATAAGTAAAACATCAAAAGGATCCTGGCTAATGGCTGGTACAGTTTGACTCCCCCTTGTCCAGAAATCTGCAATACTTCAAAGACCTATACTTTTTGCTGTCAGCTGCGCACTTCGGCATTTTGGGAAAGCAGGCTAGTCACATGTTCAAGAAGCGCACTTACACAAGGTCCCTGTAAAAAGCAGGCACCTCAGATGCTTCTGTGCCCACTTTCAATCTGTCCAATAGTAGCACATGGCAGGGCAGAAGCTCTGGAGATGGGCTATGAGGAGAGTGCACAGTGACTCTATAGGATGCCACCTCTATCCATCCGAGAAAAAATAAAAAGATTTATGGGGGTAATTTCCCTTTTTTGCCTTCCTTAAAAGGCCTGTGTATAAGTAGGATCCTCCCTCGTTCCTTCTCTTCTCCTATCCCCATCAAGACTCCTTGGGGAAAAGCTCAGTTGGTGCTGGACATCTGACTAGGTCCCTTTCCTCCCATCCTGCATTCACTATTTATATGTAAGTACAGGTCTTCCAAAGTCTGAAAAAATCTAAAATAAAAAAAAAAACTCTCTGATCTGAAGCACTTTGGATAAGGGAAACCCACAATGTAGAATGAAGTCCTTCATTGCTTTTCACTGTATGTATGTATGTATTTATTTGTTTGTTTGTTTGTTTACTGTATTTCTATTCCACCCTTCTCACTCTGAAGGAAACTCAGGGTGGATCACATTGCAGACATACACAGCAAACATTCGATCCCATTTTAGACATACAAGACATACAGACAGATAGAGGTCATTCAACAGTTTTTTCCAACTCTGGATCTTGGAGGTTGCTCGATTCTGGCTACGCGGGGGGAGCTTTGCTTCATCCACTATGACGCCGAGCCTATTTGAACCTAGTATTTCCATCTTACTCTTTGCTCTCCGGCATTTTTATGTTGTCATATATTAACCTCCCCGCTTTAAGCGGTCTCTAATTTTTCTACTCACAGATCACAACTGTTTTCGAACTGCTTAGGTAAATAGTAAGTTGGGATATTAACAGTCGGGAGGTCAATCCCGCCTCAGCCTTTGAACTTACCATCTTCTGGTCAGCAGTGATTTATTGCTCGTAGTTGCTATATTATAGCCTAGCCCACATCTATTCACCTTCTGTAGTGCTTAGCTTCAACCCTACCCCCATAACATAATCCATGTGGAGGAATGTTACCTCTTTTTCTGCAGCACATAACCATTCCAAGACGGCACGTTCCATTTGGATCCTCATATTGATGTTCATCACACTTATGCCTGCACTTTTTATCACAATCAAATTTTGTTGCAGCTTCATTACCTTTAAAGGGAACAAAGAAGTCAATCCACTCGCTGCAGAAGTGAAGATTCAAACAACAAAAGCATTTTCCGTCTAGCAAAAGCCATCCATTGTAATTTCCACTAACCACAAAAAAGAAGAGTTTATTTTCTCACCATATGGCTCTGTAAAGGATTCTGGTGCCTCACAAAACTACAACACCAAAGATTCCATTGCATAGGACCATTGTTGTTGTTGTTGTTAAGTACTGCTGAGATGGATTAATTCTGTAGCTGCACCGTATAAGGCAAATCTCATTTTTCCAACCTCAGAGGAAAGCAATGGCCAATGATCTCTGTGCCAAGAGCTAAGAGTTATGTCACATTCAGCTCAGGAATGGAAAAGGGAATGTTGGTGGACAGCAAAAGAAATGTAATGATGGGCCTAAAGATAATCTTAAAATGTGGAACAAACACTCAAAACTGGAAAGCCCTGGTACTCGAGCATTCTAACTGAAAATCAACTGTTACCAACAATGCTATGAGAAGGGCGGAATATAAATGCTGTAAATAAATAAATAATAAATAACTTCTGGTTTCTTCTCCCTGTGTTTTGCAGCCAGTTTTTGTAATTGGGGACAGAGGGTGTTTGAAGTGAAGCTGCTGCGTGTGGACAGTATTTTGAGCTAATTTAAGGCAATTCTCCCTATAAAAGAATTAGGTGAGACTGGTGAGCTTGGGCACAGAAAACGAGATGGAAAGTCACATGTGATCCACAGGTTGCAATTTCTCCTACCTCTGCCCAGTGTGTGTGTGTGTAGATACACACACACACACACACATCCCCCTAAGCAGCTACTCTGCTCCAAACTCAAGAACAAAAAACAGATTGTTGAGCACTCCAACTGAATGTCAGCTGTGACCAGCAGTGCTGTGGAAGAGGCACAAAGGAGGAAGAAAGAGAGAAATGTACCAAGAAGAAGGCACATCAACCCAACCCTGACTAGGACCTCCTTCCACCTGAAAAACGATGTCCTCACTGAAGGAGAAGATGTGGATCAAGAATAGGGCTCCACAGCCACCTACGGTCCTACCGCCAAGACACATCCGGAAGGCAATCATCCTCGAGCTACGAGGGATCAGGTAAGTGTGAAGTAAGTGAACTGTAGGTACAAATATATTTCTTTCTCACCTGAAAAACACAGCAGAATGGAAAAGAGCGGGAGAAGATAGAAAGCATTCATGTCTGAGTGTTGTGTCCTCCAGAGTCCCAGCAGTGTAATACCAGATAGAAGGAAGAAGTGGGGCATCCTTTCTTTATATATCATTGGGGGGAAGGAAGTTTCCCTGAATTCCCATGGTATGTGAAGGACTCTATGTTCTATGCATTATGCTTAGGATGTTTAATTGCTGTTAAACACAATTCATTGCTTTTAAATGTTCATACACTGCGTTCCCTTTACAAAACAAAACAACAAACCGTTCATTTCTGAAAAGGACGGTGCTTTGAAATTGGCCAACCTAAACAACCTATAAATATTTCTTTTATCAATAACTAGACAGAAGCTAGAGAGATAAAGAGACTGAATGTTATCCACATAATAATGTAAAGCCGCTTCTGTGACAACTTTAGGGCCAGCAACATTTATTGTGGGAGTGTTCTTGATGCCAACAAGAAAGTTGGTATCCAAAAAGAACAGAATTTTGGAGGAGCAAAGTATGTTTGAAGAATGCACACAATACAAGCTCTTAATGACTTTAATCCCAGCATTCATACAAATTATTCTTTTTTATTGTCTGATTTCATTCATAGAATAGAATCATAGAATCAAAGAGTTGGAAGAGACCTCACGGGCCATCCAGTCCAACCCCCTGCCAAGAAGCAGGAATATTGCATTCAAATCACCCCTGACAGATGGCCATCCAGCCTCTGTTTAAAAGCTTCCAAAGAAGGAGCCTCCACCACACTCCGGGGCAGAAAGTTCCACTGCTGAACGACTCTCACAGTCAGGAAGTTCTTCCTCATGTTCAGATGGAATCTCCTCTCTTGTAGTTTGAAGCCATTGTTCCGCGTCCTAGTCTCCAGGGAAGCAGAAAACAAGCTTGCTCCCTCCTCCCTGTGGCTTCCTCTCACATATTTATACATGGCTATCATATCTCCTCTCAGCCTTCTCTTCTTCAGGCTAAACATGCCCAGCTCCTTAAGCCGCTCCTCATAGGGCTTGTTCTCCAGACCTGTTATCATTTTAGTTGCCCTCCTCTGGACACATTCCAGCTTGTCAATATCTCTCTTCAATTGTGGTGCCCAGAATTGGACACAATATTCCAGGTGTAGTCTAACCAAAGCAGAATAGAGGGGTAGCATGACTTCCCTAGATCTAGACACTATGCTCCTATTGATGCAGGCCAAAATCCCATTGGCTTTTTTGCCACCACATCACATTATTGGTTCATGTTTAACTTGTTGTCCACGAGGACTCCAAGATCTTTTTCACACGTACTACTCTCGAGCCAGGCATCCCCCATTCTGTATCTTTGCATTTCGTTTTTTCCTGCCGAAGTGGAGTATCCTGCAATTGTTACTGTTGAACTTCATTTTGTTAGTTTTGGCCCATCTGTCTAATCTGTCAAGATCGTTTTGAATCCTGCTCCTGTCCTCTGGACTATTGGCTATCCCTCCCAATTTGGTGTTGTCTGCAAACTTGATGATCCTGCCTTCTAACCCTTCATCTAAGTCATTAATAAAGATGTTGAACAGGACCGGGCCCAGGACGGAACCCTGCGGCACTCTGCTCGTCACTTCTTTCCAGGATGAAGAGGAAGCATTGGTGAGCACCCTCTGGGTTCGTCCAATTACAGATCCACCTCACCGTAGTTTTGCCTAGCCCACACTGGACTAGTTTCCTTGCCAGAAGGTCATGGGGGACCTTGTCGAAGGCCTTACTGAAATCCAGGTACGCCACATCCACGGCATTCCCCGCATCTACCCAGCTTGTAACTCTATCGAAAAAAGAGATCAGATTAGTCTGGCATGACTTGTTTTTGATAAATCCATGTTGACTATTAGCAATGACCACATTTGTTTCTAAATGTTTGCAGACCACTTCCTTAACAATCTTTTCCAGAATCTTGCCTGGTATTGACGTGAGGCTGACCGGACGGTAGTTGTTTGGGTCATCCTTTTTTCCCTTCTTGAAGATTGGGACCACATTGGCCCTCCTCCAATCTGCTGGAACTTCTCCCGTTCTCCAAGAACTCTCAAAGATGGTTGCCAATGGTTCCGAAATGACTTCCGCTGGTTCCTTCAATACTCTTGGGTATAGTTGATCTGGCCCTGGGGACTTGAACTCATTTAGAGCAGCCAGGTATTCCTGTACGACTTGTTTCCCAATTTGGAGTTGGATGTCCTCAAATCCCTCATCCACTCCGTCTTGCTGAGGTTGAAGATGACTTTCTTTTTGTGAGAAGACCGAGGCAAAGAAGGCATTAAGTAGTTCTGCCTTTTCCCTATCCCCTGTCAGCATTGCCCCATCTTCTCCTCGAAGAGACCCTATCGCCTCCTTGTTTTTCCTTTTTCTACTGACATAAGAAAAGAATCCCTTTTTATTGTTTTTAATGTCCCTGGCAAGCCTGAGCTCGTTTTGTGCTTTAGCCTTGCGGACCTTTTCCCTACAGGTGTTGGCTATTTGTTTGAATTCTTCTTTGGTGATTTCTCCCTTTTTCCATTTCTTGTGCATGTCTCCTTTGTGTCTCAGCACAGTTAGAAGTTCTTTGGACATCCATTCTGGCTTCTTTGCACTTGTCCTATTTTTTCTTTTTGTTGGCACGGTTTGCAACTGCGCCTTGAGTATTTCACTCTTGAGAAACTCCCATCCGTAACTCCCTTGTCTTTTAGTATCTGTGTCCACGGAATGCTGCTCAGTGTTTCCCTCGTTTTTTGGAAATCAGCTCTCCTAAAGTCCAAAATGCGGGTTTGACGTATCTTAGTTTCGGCCTTTCTTTGTACCTCAAATTGCAGGAGCACATGGTCACTTGCCCCTAAGGATCCTACCACTTCAACCGCATCGATCAGGTCCTCCACATTTGTTAGGATGAGATCAAGAGTAGCCAATCCCCTTGTTGCCTCTTCTACCATCTGGACCATGAAATTGTCTGCAAGGCAAGTGAGGAATTTGTTGGACTTTGTACTCTTGGTCGAGTTTGTTTTCCAGCAAATATCGGGATAGTTGAAATCGCCCATGACTACTACATCTCTTCTCTGTGCCTGTTTGGTCAACTGTTGGCAGAAGACTTCATCAAGTTCTTCCTCCTGGCTGGAGGTCTGTAGTTGACTCCTACAACAAGATCTTTTTGAGTCCCAGTTCCCTTGATTCTTATCCAGATGCTTATCAAGCTGGTTTCCCGGATTGCTGTCATGCATTTCTTCTGCAGCATAAGAGTTTTTGACATATAAGGCTACTCCGCCTCCTCTCCCCTTTGTTCGGTTTCTGTGAAAGAGGTTATAGCCCTCGATGTCTACATTCCAGCGATAGGAGTCATCCCACCAGGTTTCAGTGATCCCTATGATATCATATTTGTGGTGTTGTGCTAAAAGTTGGAGTTGGTCATGTTTATTTCCCATGCTCTGTGCATTAGTGTAAAGACATGTGAGCCCTTGAGATCTTCCCCTGAGCTGTTTAATTGGGATTATTGTGCTTCCAGTACTTGGTACTTTTTGTGTTTGTGCAGCCCTCCGTTTAGCCTTCTGGCGGTTCCCTGACATTGTGGGTAAAGTAGTGTTCACAAGGCTGTTGTCCCCCTCCCCCAGCGGGCCTAGTTTAAAGTGCGCCTAATGAGGTTTGCGAGTCTGTGAGCAAAAAGGTGTTTTCCTACTTGTGTGAGATGCACCCCATCCCTTGCCAGTAGGCCATCCTCCTGGAAAAGCAGGCCATGGTCAAGGAAGCCAAAGCATTCCTCCTGACACCATTTTCTAAGCCAGTTATTGACCTGTACTATTTTTCTGGCCCTTGTAGGACCGTGTTTTATGACTGGGAGGAGGGATGAAAAGACCACCTGTACATTACATTGCTTTAGCTTTGTTCCTAGAGCTTGAAAATCATTTGTGATCTTTTGAAAAGTATGCCTAGCAGTATCATCGGTTCCTACATGAATCAACATGAGGGGAGGACGGTGATGGGGTTTGAGGAGCCTGGTGAGCCTCTGAGTGATATGGTGTACTTTTGCCCCCGGTAGGCAGCATATTTCTCGAGCCATCCCATCCGGTCTGGAAATGACGGCTTCCGTTCCTCTAAGGAGGGAGTCGCCTACTACCAAGACCTGTTTATTTTCAGGATTGGCAGGGCCCCTTTTGTGCAATGTAGTGTGTAGGTCCCCAGAAAGGTGATCCTGTTGGTGTGAATTGTGTAGGTGTAAAATGTTGTCCTCCTCCTTGACATCCCCAGTGCATTCATCAAGGACAATCCATTGAGATTCGTCCAAGAGCCTAGCGTTCTCCTGTATGTGTTCCTGTTGCACCTGGTCTATGGTTGGGGATGGAACACCTGCATGATTGTGTAAGGGTGAATGTTGTGAAGTGTTGTCCCAGACAGGGCTATCCCCCACACACTGATCAAGGACGAGCCACTGATCAGTATCTAAGCCATTCTGGTCTTCCTCAATGTGTTGTGTTTCTTGGTCAAGTGATAGCTGTGTGAGAATTTGGAATCTATTGTGTAACTGCAACTGAGCAGAAGTATTCTGAGGAGGCTTCCGGGTCCAATGTCTCTTTCTAAGGGAGACATTCCTCCAAGCCTGAGGGTTGTCCACATCTGAGGTCATCTCCTCTTGAGCCTCTCCATAATGTTGATGTGATATGGGCTGCGTGTCTAGGACAGTATGCTGTGTGGTGTCTAAGAACGGCTCGAGTTCCTGAATGCCCTTAAGGGTCTTAATACGGTCCTGGAGTTGTCGGATCCTGTGTTCCATGTGAGTGATCTGTTTACACTTGGGGCAAATGTAATTGAGTAATTGTTGCATGAAAAAGCTGAACATGCCACAGCTTGTGCATGAGACAGGAAGATTTTGTGTTTGTTCCATCTGGAGGTTGCTAATGACCTTCTCTTGGTATGTGTTTTATGTTGTTGTCTGTATGCAGTCTGGAGAGTGTAGGTTAGTGAGTGTGAGTTCGACCCTGGCTTATATATGGTAAACAGGAAGCAGAACAATGGGCCACTGATTGCTGGCCTGCAGTGCTGGCTAAAAGAATGTAGCCTCACCCCGCTTCTCAAACAAAGCAACTAATTTTAAACAAAGCAGCTAATTTTAAGCCCTTAAACTCTAACAAACTTAAACTTAAACTCTAACAAACTTAAACTTTAACAAAGCAACACTCAAAGCAACTGATTTTAAACACTTCCTCAGATTTCTAGTGCCCTTTAAGACAAGGCTTATCCTGAAGCAGAAGGGAACAAGATGGCTTCTTGCTTCCCCAACCTCTGTGGGAGCACACTGACCTTTGAGTTCAGCCCTGGCTTATATATGGTAAACAGGAAGCAGAACAATGGGCCACTAATTGCTGGCCTGCAGTGCTCGCTAAAAGAATGTAGCCTCGCCCCGCCTCTCAAACAAAGCAACTAATTTTAAACAACGCAGCTAATTTTAAACCCTTAAACTCTAACAAACTTAAACTTAAACTCTAACAAACTTAAACTCTAACAAAGCAACACTCAAAGCAACTGATTTTAAACACTTACTCAGATTTCTAGTGCCCTTTAAGACAAGGCTTATCCTGAAGCAGAAGGGAACAAGATGGCTTCTTGCTTCCCCACCCTCTGTGGGAGCAGAGAACTTCTCTTCGGGGGAAGTTCTCTGCTTCTACACACACTTGTCTCCTGGTAAAGTTAAACCTTTCTCAGCCATGTACAAGGTTAACTAGAACTCCTCCTCTTTCTTCTGTTTAGAGGTTTTACATCACTTCTTGAGATCTCCTTCATTTGGAAGAACTCTACACTGGAGAACTAATCACCAAGAGCACCTGTGAGCAGTGCAATTCCTTTAAGAAACACATATTTGCAATACTGTCTGAATCTCACTGCCACACAATCCTTTTTCTAAAATCAGATTTGTTCTGTCACGCGCTGGCCCTGTAAAGAATTCCCTTTAAAATAGGACATGCAACTTGAGCCCAGCGGGAAGCCAGGGCCCCCCGAAGAGAAGTTCTCAAGGATTTTCCACCACAAATGGTCTTTAGATGGCTTATGAGGTATAACAAAGTCCTTTATTAATGAACAATCAATCCCTTGTCTTCAATAAAGTTAAACAAATGCTTCCAGGCCTTTATGCAACTGGTGGCTTCCTAATCATGTCCACGAGGGACAGTCAATTGTCTTCACTAACTGTTTCTTTACTTTAAGGAAAATTCCTTTTTAACTTCTCCCAGGCTGACTGTAATCTAAGCCTTACTGATGTGGGCTCCGCTACCGGGTCGAACTGCGTCTCGAGCACCGAGTGGACCTACAAGTAAGGCCAGTAGATTCTCCAGCTGGAGTTCTTTGGTCTTCCAAACTGTTTACCCTCCGAAATTCCTCAAAGCTTTAGGGCTGCTTCCCTGGAAATCTTTGGAAATCTTTGGATGCTCTTAAAACTGTTCTCCCCCAGAAAGTCTTACGGGTTGAAGCTTTTGTACAGGAGAAGCTTGTACACGTCCTCTAAATTAGCTTTCCTTACTGAGACTAACTAAAAATGGCTCCCTTCCCTTCCCAATTGCCCTGAACAAGGGGCGGAACCAAAACCTAACGATGATGGACAGGTGACTTGCCCTATGACTGCAACCAAAGGAAGCAACCTTTAATTTAATACAAAGCAAATAAAGTTGGAGCTCCTGGTACAGCCGTACCAGCACAAGATTAACTACTCTAGACATTTTATAGGTCCCCCAGAATGGCTCCATTGTATTCTTGAGCCACAGGGCCTTCATTTCAACAGGGTTAAGTGATGTATGGGGTTTCACATACAACCTTATCACATGAGCCAGGTGAATTGTCCTGCTTTGCCAAAGAAATAGAAGCACAGTGGTGTGATGTCATCACCCTGTATCCTACTCCGTCGTGGCGATGCTTTCTGGTTCTATCAGAGCCAGCTCAACATAGGCAAGCTGCCATGTTGGCAGGGATGTGTCATACAATTCGTCCAGTTGTGGGCAGGGCCTCTGCCAAAAGTTCAGCGATGTCAGGGGATGGGCAGCACACCCATCCATCGCTAGACTGGCAGGGAAGCATCCTAGGACACATCCCAAGCCCTGTCTGATGTGGTTGGTAGTCATTCAATATCTTCCTGGATTCAATTCAGTGTGCTAAAGAAAACAGCATTTAGAGTTTTAAATTGCTTGGAACCATGGCACTTAAAGGATGTCACTTCATTGTACAAATTGTTGTGAAATAACTTCATCTTAGCAACCCACACATATAATATGAAAGGCCTACTAAACTCATCAAGAAACTCAAATGTTAAATATTTCTATTGATGGCTAGTATCTAGGAGACGGTTTCTGGAAGTTGTATTTCAACAGGAAAACTTTTGGATGCTCTCAGCAAAAGTTGTGTGGATGAGTTAAGTAGTTTTTACCTGTTGTGGATTGTGAATGGTGACTATGCTATTTGTTTCCTTGCAAAAAGAGAGCTTTCCCAATTCCCAGAAAATTGCAACTGGAAGCAATAATGCAATGGCAGAGGTAACATAACTGGAGACCTCAATAGAGGGCCTCTGTTGTCAATCCGCTTCATAGAAAAGTGTGAGGAATCCAGTGCCCCAAAACCCATATCATCTGGCTCCAGCTGAGGACAATCAGAAGGAAGGAAGCATGAGTGCGCATGGTGCGTGCACTTCCCCCCATGGATTCCATGGCAACAAGGGAGCGGTCAACTCCTTGGGTAACCTAGGCAAAAATCGGTGCATGCCACCACTTTTAGTCCCTTGTAATGAGGTGGTTAGTCAGGAGGCATGTGCCTCATTGGACCCAATATCACAAGTTCAACGCCAAAATATGTGTGCTTGGGTCAGGAAACTCTGGCCCCTTCTACAGTGCAATGTAATGCAGTTTCAAATATTATTATATGGCAGTGTAGGTGGAGTTCAAGTCTTTTCTTCTGGCAGGTGAAGACACATCATCACATTGTTTGAATTGATCCAAGATGTGACGGCGCAAGTGGTGCCACCTATGTGTAGAACTGTTAGTTGCAAGATTTAAACTGTTGTATCATGCTTAATCCTGCCTTTTTACCCTGCTTATGTATAGTTGGATTGATTGGTTATTTATAGCTGTCAATCAGTGTTGTTTGCACCAGTTAATTGCTTTTTCAAGCTCAATTGTTTGGCTCCACCTCTTCCTGGAGGAGGGGAGTGCTTCCCTTTTTTCTTTCTGCCATCAGAGTTTCTATCAGATGGACGTGAGTAAGAGACTTGGCTCTAAATAGCCCCTGATTAAATTACCTCTCAGCACCAATTCTAAGGTTTTTAACTCTTGGGACTCATGCTTTATGTCCAGATCGTCCTGGACAACATTAAGGAGACCCAAGTGCCTTCAAACCGGTTCTTCCGGCACCAGAGGAAGGTCTTGTCCCTTCAACATAGGCCATTGGACTGGGGTTGTGTTTATTCCTATATTCACAGCAATTGAGGAAAGAGGAAACAGGAAAAGCTTCTCAGCTGCAAACTCCTTGGACTTCAGAGACTGTAAAATATATTTCCTTTATCCCTGTTGAAACATCAAGCTTATGCCTGAGAAAGATAACTCATTGTGAACAATAAATACCATTTCGAGTTATCTGTTGTGTTTTGGTCTTTGGGAGTTCCAGTTTCCTATAGGAAGGCAAGAAGCAATCCCCTGGAGAAAGATGCCACGTCCATGCCTCTTTCACTAAGAGTTATAGCCCCCAGGCGCAACGGCACACAGGACATATTTATTTGTCTTTTGGACTGTGCACAACTATATGGGGACGCCATGCCATTAGGGGCACTGAACAAGGCTTTGTTTAAAAATTAGACCCATGCACAAGCCTAGAAATTAGGGACAACAAATTAGGTTTTATTAGCAGCAGGATATCACAGCATTGTTATAAGATGTTGAATTCATGGAGGGCATTTTGGCAGGTCAAAGCTTCTTCTGAATCATTGCTCACAAATGCTTCAACTTGCTGCTGAAGCAGCATCTATCCTTTAGGCGCATCTACAATATAGAGAAGATTATTACAGTCTGTTTACAACAGAGACATATTATTTACAAAATCAGACAAAAGTTGTAGCCTTATATTCATCGTCTACCCAGATGAGCTTACAAGATCCTCAGCAACGTATTTGCATGGCTCTAACTGTGAGTGGGAACATATTACCAAAATCTAAATTAAAGGAAGATATCAGTAGCATCCCTAAACATTCCTACTTTCCACATCCTCTAAAAATCTTTCAGTCTCTCAAGACCACTATTCCAAAATATCACAGGTCTCAATATCCAGCTTTTCAATTTCTTCAAAGTATTTCTGTGCTTTCAAATTAAGATATTAAAAATATGTTCTCTAGTCCTCTCCTTTTGCTTCATATTGTATATATCCAGGTCCAAGCACTTCCAGAGAGTAACCTTCACATAAATAAAACATCAGCAGGATTCTGGCTAATGGCTGGTACAGGTTGAGTCTCTCTTGTCCAGAAATCTGCAATACTCCAAAAACCTATACTTCTTACTGCCAACTGCACAAACAGGCACAGAGAAGAGATGTAGTAGTCATGGGCGATTTCAACTATCCCGATATTTGCTGGAAAACAAACTCGGCCAAGAGTACAAGGTCCAACAAATTCCTCGCTTGCCTTGCAGACAATTTCATGGTCCAGAAGGTAGAAGAAGCAACAAGGGGATTGACTACTCTTGATCTCATCCTAACAAATGTGGAGGACCTGATCGATGCGGTCGAAGTGGTAGGATCCTTAGGGGCAAGTGACCATGTGCTCCTGCAATTTGAGGTACAAAGGAAGGCCGAAACTAAGACAAGTCAAACCCTCATTTTGGACTTTAGGAGAGCTGATTTCCAAAAAGTGAAGGAAACGCTGAGCAGCATTCTGTGGACACAGATACTAAAAGACAAGGGAGTTACGGATGGATGGGAATTACTCAAGAGTGAAATACTCAAGGCGCAATTGCAAACCGTGCCAACAAAGAGAAAAAATAGGACAAGTGCAAAGAAGCCAGAATGGATGTCCAAAGAACTTCTAACTGTGCTAAGACACAAAAGAGACATGCACAAGAAGTGGAAAAAGGGAGAAATCACCAAAGAGGAATTCAAAGAAATAGCCAACACCTGTAGGGAAAAGGTCCGCAAGGCTAAAGCACAAAACGAGCTCAGACTTGCCAGGGACATTAAAAACAATAAAAAGGGCTTCTATTCTTATGTCAGTAGAAAAAGGAAAAACAAGGAGGCGATAGGACCTCTTCGCGGAGAAGATGGGGCAATGCTGACAGGGGATAGGGAAAAGGCAGAACTACTTAATGCCTTCTTTGCCTCGGTCTTCTCACAAAAAGAGAGTCTTCAACCTCAGCAAGATGGAGTGGATGAGGGTTTGGAGGACATCCAACCCCAAATTGGGAAAGAAGTCGTCCAGGAATACCTGGCCGCTCTTAATGAGTTCAAGTCCCCAGGGCCAGATCAACTACACCCCAGAGTATTGAAGGAACTAGCGGAAGTCATTTCGGAACCATTGGCAACCATCTTTGAGAGTTCTTGGAGAACGGGAGAAGTTCCAGCAGATTGGAGGAGGGCCAATGTGGTCCCAATCTTCAAGAAGGGAAAAAAGGATGACCCAAACAATTACCGTCCGGTCAGCCTCACGTCAATACCGGGCAAGATTCTGGAAAAGATTGTTAAGGAAGTGGTCTGCAAACACTTAGAAACAAATGCAGTCATCGCTAATAGTCAACATGGATTTATCAAAAACAAGTCATGCCAGACTAATCTGATCTCTTTCTTCGATAGAGCTACAAGCTGGGCAGATGCAGGGAATGCCGTGGATGTAGCGTACCTGGATTTCAGTAAGGCCTTCGACAAGGTCCCCCATGACCTTCTGGCAAGGAAACTAGTCCAATGTGGGCTAGGCAAAACTACGGTGAGGTGGATCTGGAATTGGTTAAGTGGACGAACACAGAGAGTGCTCACTAATGCTTCCTCTTCATCTTGGAAAGAAGTGACAAGTGGAGTGCCGCAGGGTTCCGTCCTGGGCCCGGTCCTGTTCAACATCTTTATTAATGACTTAGATGAAGGGCTAGAAGGCATGATCATCAAGTTTGCAGATGACACCAAATTGGGAGGGATAGCCAATAGTCCAGAGGACAGGAGCAGAATTCAAAACGATCTTGACAGATTAGAGATATGGGCCAAAACTAACAAAATGAAGTTCAATTATTTATTATTATTATTTATTTCTTGCATTTATTGACCGCCACTCTCAGCCCTAGGGCGACTCGTGGCGGTGAACAACAACATAGAAAGACAGTGTACAGTAAATCACGACAATACAAACCAAACTACTACAACATAACATATACTTATGCTAAAAATCCGCTTCGTCCAGTCCTGGGGTCATAGCCAATTTCATAGTCCTAGTCCATTCCAGTGTCGTTCCAAAGATACACTCAGCTGAAGGCCTGCTCGAAGAGCCATGTTTTCAGGCCCCTACGAAAGGCCATCAAGGAGGGCGCCTGTCTAACTTCAGCAGGGAGGGTGTTCCACAGCCGGGGGGCCACCACCGAGAAGGCCCGCTCCCTCGTCCCCGCCAGACGTGCCTGTGAGGCAGGCGGGACCGAGAGAAGGGCCTCCCCGGATGATCTCAAGGTCCTCGTGGGCTCGTAGGCCGAGATGCGGTCTGCAAGGTATTTTGGGCCGGAACCGTTTAGGGCTTTGTAGGATAACACCAACACCTTAAATTGGGCCCGGTAGCAGATCGGCAGCCAGTGGAGCTGGGACAGCAGGGGCGTTGTATGCTCTCTGCGTCCTGCTCCTGTTAACAGCATGGCTGCCGCGCGTTGGACTAGCTGAAGCTTCCGGGCCGTCTTCAAGGGCAGCCCCACGTAGAGAGATACTCCACTTTGGCAGAAAAAATGAAATGCAAAGATACAGAATGGGTGACGCCTGGCTCGAGAGCAGTACGTGTGAAAAAGATCTTGGAGTCCTCGTGGACAACAAGTTAAACATGAGCCAACAATGTGACGTGGCGGCAAAAAAAGCCAATGGGATTTTGGCCTGCATCAATAGGAGCATAGTGTCTAGATCTAAGGAAGTAATGCTACCCCTCTATTCTGCTTTGGTTAGACCACATCTGGAATATTGTGTCCAATTCTGGGCGCCACAATTCAAGAGAGATATTGACAAGCTGGAATGTGTCCAGAGGAGGGCGACTAAAATGATCAAGGGTCTGGAGAACAAGCCCTATGAGGAGCGGCTTAGGGAACTGGGCATGTTTAGCCTGAAGAAGAGAAGGCTGAGAGGAGATATGATAGCCATGTATAAATATGTGAGAGGAAGCCACAGGGAGGAGGGAGCAAGCTTGTTTTCTGCTTCCTTGAAGACTAGGACGCGGAACAATGGCTTCAAACTACAAGAGAGGAGATTCCATCTGAACATTAGGAAGAACTTCCTGACTGTGAGAGCCGTTCAGCAGTGGAACTCTCTGCCCCGGAGTGTGGTGGAGGCTCCTTCTTTGGAAGCTTTTAAGCAGAGGCTGGATGGCCATCTGTCAGGGGTGATTTGAATGCAATATTCCTGCTTCTTGGCAGAATGGGGTTGGACTGGATGGCCCATGAGGTCTCTTCCAACTCTTTGATTCTATGATTCTATGACTTTGGCATTTTGGGATAGTGGGTTAGTCACATGTCCAAGAAGCCCACTTACACAAGGTCCCTGTAAAAAGCAGAGACTTCAGATGCTTCTGAGCCCACTTTCAGTCTGTCCAATGGTGGCACATGGCCAGGTAGAAGCTCTGGACATGGGCCATGAGGAAGAGTGACAGTGACTCTATAGGATGCCACCTCTATCCATCCGAGAAAAAATTAAAAAAGATTTATGGGGGTATTTTCCCATTTTTCGCCTTTGTTAAAAGACCTGTGTATAAGCAGGATCCTCCCACATTCCTTATCTCCTCCTATTCCCATCAAGACTCCTTGGGGAAAGGCTCAGTTGGTGCTGGACATCTGACTAAGTCTCTTTCTTCCCATCCCTCATTCACTATGTATATGTAAGTACAGGTATTCCAAAGTCTGAAAAAAGTCTAAAATTTTAAGAAACCTCTGATTTGAAGCTCTTTGGATAAGGGAAACTGAAATTGCAATGTGAGGTTCTTCATTGCTTTTCACTGTATTTATTTATTTATTTATTTATTTACAGTATTTATGTTCCGCACTTCTCACCCTGAAGGGGACTCAGGGTCGATCACAATGCACACATACACAGCAAACATGCCATCCTGTTTTTAGACATACAAGACATACAGACAGATAGAGGTCATTCAGCAAGTTTTCCAACTTTGGATCCTGGAGGTTGCTCGATTCCGGCCACACGGGGGGAGCTTTGCTTCATCCACTATGACGTTGAGCCTTTTTGAACCTAGTATTTCCATCTTGCTCTTTGATGTCTGGCATTTTCATGGTGTCATAAATTAACCTCCCTAATTTCTACACTCACAGCACAGCTGTTTTTGAACTTCTTAGGTGGACAGTAAGCTGGGCTTTTAACAGTCGGGAGCTCAACCCCACCTCAGGCTTTGAACTTACCACCTTCCAGTCAGCAGTGATTTATTGCTGCTAGTGATTAAGCTGCCGTACTACAGCCCGGCCCACATCTATTCACCTTCTGTATGCTTAGCTTCAACCCCACCCCATAACATAATCCATGTGGCACACATCAATCATGGAGGAATGTTACCTTTTCTTTTGCAGCAGTAAACCATTCCTTTATGGCACATTGCCTTTGAAGCCTCATATTCATTTTTAGCACAGTTCTGCTTGCACTTTCCTAAACACTTCTTTCCATCATTAAATGGTTTTGCAGCTTCATTACCTTTAAAGGGAAAAAAGAAGTTAATCCAATCCCTGCAAAAGTGAAGATTCAAACAACAAAAGCATTTTCTGTCCAGCAAATGCCATCCATTGCAATTCTCACTACAGAAAGAAGAGTTTAATTTCTCACCATATGGCTCTGCAAAGGATTCTGGTGTCTCACCAAACGACAACATCAGTAATTCCATAGCAAAAAATTGTTGTTGTTGTTGTTGTTGATTTTGTTGTTGTTGTTGTTGTTGTTGTTGTAAATTAGTGTTGAGATTGATTAATTCTGTAGTTGTACCCTATAAGGCAAGTCTTATTCTCCATGGCTATACACTGGACCGGACCGGCACGGTTCCGGTCCAGTGTATCTGTCCGAACGTATCTCCCGCTACGTCCCACCTGTCCGAACGTATCTCCCGCTACGTCCCACCTCGGAGCTTGAGATCTTCTGGGGAGGTCCTGCTCTCGACCCCACCACTCTCACAAGTGAGGCTGGTGGGGACGAGGAGCAGGGCCTTCTCAGTGGTGGCCCCCCACCTGTGGAACTCACTCCCCGGGGAAATTAGAGCATCACCATCCCTCCTCTCCTTCAGGAGGAGGGTGAAAACTTGGTTGTGGGACCAGGCCTTTGGGCAACCAGGCAATTAAAGACCAGCAGGATGGACAAAATGGTATTAAAAGCGGAACTATGAGACAGCAAACACTGACAATGTATGGGAGGAATTTAGGTTTGTATTGATTTTATTGATTTTATTGATTTTTACTGGAATAATTGCATGAAGCTGTTAGTAACTATGAAATTTTACTGTAAGTTGTGATGATTGTTGTGATGTTGGCATCTAATTGTTGCCTTTACTGTGTAAGCCGCCCTGGGTCCCCTTCGGGGTGAGAAGGGCGGGGTAAAAGAACCCCCAATAAATAAATAAATGGCTATCATGTCTCCTCTCAGCCTTCTCTTCTTCATGCTAAACATGCCCAGCTCTTTAAGCTGCTCCTCATAGGGTTTGTTTGTTCTCCAGACCTTTGATCATTTTAGTTACCCTGGACACATTTCAGCTTAATAATATCTCTCTTCAATTGTGGTGCCCAGACCTGGACACAATATTCCATGCCAAGATGAAGGCACATCAAGCAAACCCGTATCCTGACTGCCTTCGACCTTAAAAGTTTATGTCTTCATTGTGAAAGACCATGCATATACAGAATAGGTCTCACTCTCCACAGTCTCTTACAGACCCACTACCAAGACCCAGAGGCAGCCCAGGTAATTTTCAACTGTAAGCAAACAGTATTTTGCCCCCCCCCCCCCCCCCAACCAATCACTGATATATATTTTCTGGTCATCATGGGAGTTCTGTGTGCCATATTTGGTTCAATTCCATCATTGGTTGAGTTCAGAATGCTCTGTGTTCTGTCACGCATTGGGTCTAAACAAATTGTCTTTATTCTATAGGACGTATACTTTAAACCCACTGGGAAGCCGGGGTGCCTCAAAGAGAGATTCTTGGGGATTTCCTGAAGTGATGGTCTTTGGAGTCTTTAAAGGTACAACAAAGTCTTTATTAAGGAACAAATAACAAATCTTCAAACAACACTTCAAGGCTTTCTTATTCTAGTCTTTAAGAGACTGGCACTGGCTTGGATTAACTGTACTTTCTCAGCATGAGGAAGAACCCTTTATAATCTCTCCCAAGCTGTCTATCATCTGGGCCTCGCTGGTCTGGGTCTTACTACCGATCCCAAATGCGTGTGGACATCGAGTAAACCTACCAGCCAAGGCTTGAAGATACTTCAGTTGGAATTCAGTGGTTCTGTAATGCTGTCCTGTGGGAACTTCAGGGCTGTTTTTCCCTTCTGGTGCCGTGAGCTCTCAGCCAGAGCCTTTGGGATCTTTTCCTTCTGTTTTTACTTCCCTGAATGATCCCCAGATGATCACCGGATGGTCCCCGGATGATCTTGAGGAATGAAGCTTTTCCTACGGGACGAGCTGTCTGTGTCCTATAGACTAGCTTCCTTGTGTGTGACTGACTGAAAATGGCTCCCTTCCCACCAAAACACAAAAAGGGGGTGGAACTAAGGAACCTAATGATGATGGACAGGTGGCCTGCCCTATAACTGCAAACTTTAACAGGAAGCCACCCTTCTGCAGAATCCCAAGCCTTGGACTGGAAGCAAACATTTAATACAAAGCAAATAAAGTGGGAGCTTCTGGTACAGCTGTACCAGCACACTCTGATTTTAGGTGAACTATACATTCCAGTAACTACAACTCGCATATGTCAAGGTCTGTTTTCCCCCAAGAGCGCCCCTGGGCAAAATCAACTATACTGCAAATGCTTACTTTGCGTAATGGGTTGAGCCGCCCCTGCCAAGACCCTATCCTTAGAAAACAATCCTACTCAGCCATGTGATGAAGAACTTCCATAGAAATCCCAATCAAAATCATAGTACTGGACCAGGAAGGAATGTTTGTGTGATTGCGTGCAGTAAAAAAACAAAAAGGATAAAACGTTATAAAAGTATGACTCCCAAGATTCCATGGTGTTGTGCTATGGCATTCCTTCTTCAATGTTGATATACTCCAAAAATGAAACCTTGCAACACAGAGATAGTGTGTTGCAATACTATAGCAGCAGACATACCTGAATTATATTCATAAACATGTTGCTTTGCATACAATACATATACCCTTGCATCTGTTCTGCAGATATTGGCTTGTGGATGAGCAGGAATGGGTAACTAATTTCATTCCGTACTCCAGTGGTGCACCCCACAATCTTTTGAAGGGAACTTCCGGTTTCTTCTCCCTGTGTTTTGCAGCCAGCTTTTGTAATTGGGGACAGAGGATGTTTGAAGTGAAGCTGTTATGTGTGGACAGTATTTGGAACTAATTTAAGGCATTTCTCCCTATAAAAGAATTAGGTGAGTTTGGGGCACAGAAAAGGAATTGGAAAGTCACATGTGATCCACAGGTTGCAATGTCTCCTACCTCTGCCCAGTGTGTGTGTGTGTGTGTGTAGATACACACACCATTTCAAAAAGCAGCTACTCTACTCCAAATTCAAGAACAGGAAACAGATTGTTGAGCACTCTAACTTTAGGTCAGCTGTGACCAGCAGTACTGCGGAATTCAAAGAGGCACAAACAGAGGACAAAAGAGAGAAATGTACCAAGGGAAAGGCACGCCAAGCCAACCCTGACTGGGACCGCCTTCCACCTGGAAGCCAATGTCCTCACTGCGGGAGAAGATGCGGATCAAGAACAGGGCTCCACAACCACCTACGGACCTACCGCCAAGACACATCCAGAAGACAATCATCCTTGAGCTACGAGGGATCACCTAAGTGAAGTGGCCATCTGTCAGGGGTGATTTGAATGCAATATTCCTGCTTCTTGGCAGGGGGTTGGACTGTATGGCCCATGAGGTCTCTTCCAACTCTATGATTCTATGTGTAGATACTAATATATTTCTCTCTCACCTGGAAAACACAGAAGAATGGAAAAGAGCAGGAGAAGATAGAAAGCATTCATGTCTGAGTGTTGTATCCTCCAGAGTCCCAGCAGTCTAATACTAGATAAAAGGAAGAAGTGGGAATACTTTCTTTATATATCATTGGAGGAAAGGAAGTTTCCATAAATTTCCATGGTATACGAAGGACTCGGCGTTCTGTGTATTATGGTTAGGATGTTTAATTGCTGTTAAACACAATCATTTGCTTTTAAATGTTCATACACTGTGTTCCCTTTACAAAACAAAACCACAAACCAATCATTTCTGACAATCAGACTGCTTTGAAATTGGCCAACCTAAAGAATCTATAAATATTTCTTTCATCCATAACTAGATGAAAGCTAGAGAGATAGAGAGAATGAATGTTGTCCATATAATAATGTAAAGCCGCTTCTGTGACAACTTTAGGGCCCGCAACATTTATCGTGGGAGTGTTCTTGATGCTGACAAGAAAGTTGGTATCCAAAAAGAATAGAATATTTGGGGGTATTTTGGAGGAGTAAAGTATGTTTGAAGAATGCACGCAATACAAGCTATTAATGACTTTAATCCCAGTGTTCATACAAAGTTAAAGGAAAGGGATTTCCCCTGGCATGAAGTCCGATTATGTCTGACTCTGGGGTGTGGTGCTCATCTCCATTTCTAAGCCAAAGAGCTGGCATTGTCCATAGACACCTCCAAGGTCATATGGCCTGCATGACTGCAGGAAGCGCCATTACCTTCCCACCGGAGTGGTACCTATTGATCTACTCAAATTTGCATGTTTTAAAAATGCTAGGTTCGCAGAAGCTGGGGCTGACAGCGGAAGCTCACGCCGCTCCCCAGATTCAAACCTGTGACCTTCGGTCAACAAGCTCAGCAGCTCAGCGCTTTAACCCACTACACCACCAGGGGCTCCATTCCTACAAAATGTTCCCTTTTAATGTCGTATTCCATTCTACACATACCTGTCTCCAGGCAAAGTTAAATCTTTCTCAGATGTGTACAAGGTTAACTAGAACATCTCCTCTTCCTTATGTTTAGAGGTTTTACATCACTTTTTGAGACCTATTTACTTGTCTTTTGGACTGCCCACAACTATATGTCAAAGACGTTTCCTCTCCCCTCAGCTTTCTTCACTGTCCAACTTTCAGAACAATAGATTTATGGGGCAGGGAGAGTCTCACAGTTAAATATACCTGATGCAAATTAAGAGAAATTTAGTTTCATTTTTTGAAGAATTTTCCAAACTTTGCAAATTACATATTTGAGATGGATAGAAGTTAAGATTTATAAATAAACGAAGCTGAAAATTTCCATTGCAACCTACCCATTATTACACCATCATGAGTTACTCATGTGCCCATCCTTTTTTGGTCTTCCTTGGTGAAAGATGTTTGCTTTGGATTCTTTCAACTTCTTCATTCATGTCATTATCTCAGTCACCTAAAAATGTTTGTCAACAATTAGAAAAGTCAAGAAAAACATTTATAACTGCACCTATGGTGGGTTACCAGGCCCGTAGCCAGGATTTCATTTCAGGGGGGGGGCTAATTTTTTTTCAGGGGGGATTTCGGGGGGGGCTGATTTTTGGGGGGGCTGAGTCTGAGTGAAAGAGGGTCTAGCCTAGCAAACCTTTTGTATCATTACCCCAATACCCCCATGCATAAGGGATATATTGAGTATGGTGATCAGATCATGATATGAATAAACATAACAGTTTAAATAATGCACCAGTAAGGCCTTTTCGCGAACCACTATGAGAATTTCGGGGGGGGGGGGGGCTGAAGCCCCTCAAGCCCCCCCCCCCCCCCCCCCGGCTACATGCCTGTGGGTTACAATTTCAATTTTCAAAATCTAGAAAAAATTGCTCACTTTTTTGAAAGCCACTAGAGGACAGCAGGTCCTTGAGGAAGCTGGAAGGAACATTAGATGCAAACTTACATATATGGCTATTTGAATGTGTGTCTAATTTTGTAGTTCTTCCACAAGAAGAATGAGCAACAAGTCTGAGGCATGAACCGCTTTGATTTCCTAATGGACACTTCCTCGTGTACAGCATAGTATAAGAAAAGTTCACAGCAATGTGCCTTACAAAATTTCAGACCATTCATTCATCTAACCCAAAACAATCAATTCCAATGAAAGGTATTTAATAGGCTTGGTTGAAACTTGTTGCAGATGTAGGGTGCACTGGTGGTTCAATTCAGAATTGAATTCTGAATTTTCAGGGGAAAAAATCGGAACTTTTAGAACTTTCCAAAATTTCCGATTCACTTCATTAATGGTGGATGCGATTGTGCAATATGCAAGACTTTAAAGTATGGGATTGGTAGTGTCTCCTCAGTTGTTGTTTTTTTAATCGTGTCAGGAGCAACTTGAGAAACTGCAAGTTGCTTCTGGTGTGAGAGAATTGGCCGTCTGCAGGGACGTTGCCTAGGGGACGCCTGGATGATTTAATGTTTTTATCATCCTTGTTGGAGGCTTCTCTCATGTCCCCGAATGAGGAGCTGGAGCTGATAGAGGGAGCTCATCCGCCTCTCCCCGGATTCAAACCTGTGACCTGTCAGTCTTCAGTCCTGCCAGCACAAGGAGTTAACCCACTGTGCCACCGGGGGCTCCTGTCTCCTCAGTGACAACACAAAGCAACTAAGGAGACACACAGCTGACAGAGACCTTTCTGAATTTTGGAAGTTGATTTCACAACTTTAGGAAGGATAATATTTTGACTATTTGGCAACGCAAGGCAAACTAAGAAAACAAACTGCACCCTCACACTCCAATATAACCCACCCACGCATCGCCCACCCGTCCCAAACCCCAACAGTAAAAACACACAAGCCAGGCAGGCAACAGCCCTTCTCCCTGCCCTGGTTCTCTGCTGCCCTGGCTCTTCTTCCCCCACAACAGCAACAACACACAAGCGGCTGCAAGGCAGGCAACAGCCCTTCTCCGCTTGCCCTGCTCTTCTTCCAACCTCCTTTCAACCTCCCTTTCTCTTTCCCTTTCCCTTCTCCCTTCCCTTCCTGGGCTTACAATGAGCCTCTGAGCCATGTGCTTTATATAGCGCAACAGCTGCCATGCCGAAACCCCACCCCTCCCTTCCCCAAAACTACTCCCCTCATTGGCTGGGAGGCAAGAATCCCAGCATGCAAGCTGCTTGCCTCCAAACACTGACTCACTTCCGACTCACTTCATGAGTCGTAAGAAAAATGGCGAGAGAAGCTTCGGAAGGGCAAAGGGACTTCTGGTTTTCTTTAAAAGTTCAAAATCACTTCAAAAAGGTAATTTTTCTGACTTTGTTCCGAATTCCGAAGATTCCGATAGTACCTACCCATGCCTAGTATTTAACCATAAGAAATATCCATCTATATCCTTAAGCAAAGAGTTTCCTTCAATCTTGCATCGTAAAGACACTAAATATTCACTTCATCACATTGGCTCATATGAGAATGTGCCAATGAATGTGCCACGTGGGGTTGCCTTTAAAGACTGCTCGGAAGCTTCAACTAGTCCAACGCTCGGCAGCCATGATACTAACAGGAGCGGCATTTAGGGAGCATACAACTCCACTGTTGTGCCAGCTCCACTGGCTGCCAATTTGCTACCGGGCACAATTCAAAGTGCTGGCGTTGGCCTATAAAGCCCTAAACGCTTCTGGCCCAAGATACCTATCCGAACGCATCTCCGCCTATGAACCCACCAGGACTCTAAGATCTCCTGGGGAGGCCCTCCTCTCGATCCCGCCTGCAACTCAGGCACGGTTGGTGGGGACGAGGGACAGGGCCTTCTCGTTAGTGGCCCCTCGGCTGTGGAACGCCCTACCCACAGACATCAGATCAGCCCCCACATTAATGGCATTTCGGAAGAAAGTGAAAACCTTTTTATTCGAACAGGCATTCGAATAGGCAGTGCAACGAATTACAATGAATTATAGGAATCGGAATAACGGATGACGAACTTGGATTATGATTTTAGTTATGAGACGCTAGTGAACTGGTTATTGATGTTATTGATGGTTATTGATGCTATTGCTTAGTGTGTTAGTGTATTAACTGTTTTTTAAATGGCTGTATGATGTTACATTGAATTTTTGCCGCTTCTTATTGTTAACCGCTCTGAGTCGCCTAATTGTCTGAGAAGAGCGGTATACAAATAAAGTAAATAAATAAATAAATAAATAATCCATAAATCACTACATTAAATTGCATGGCATAACTATTTCTGACTATGGTTATTCCCAACTTGTTCTGCAATGCTGATATCTTATCAAAGTTTATCTTGCCCCAAGTTGTTGACATTGTGCTATACTCTGTAATAAAGCATATGCTGTTTTAGACATATATAAATACACACACACACACACACACACACACTGTTCATAAACATCCCCTCCTCCCCTCAAAAATTGACTCTCTTTTAATTAGATTAAACCAAAATGAATCCTTTCTAGAAGAGAAACAGTGGCACCTTGATATCTATTGAGGTTTGGTTCCAAGGTCATGGATTCAACCACCCATGAATTCAACCATCCACAGTATGATGTCCCCCCAAAAAAATCCAAAAAGCAAACCATGATTTTGCCATTCTGTATAAGAAACCACCATTTTACTGTGTCATAATTTATAATAGGAATTGAGCGTCCAGAGATTTTGATATCTTAGGGAGGTCCTGGAATCAAACCCAGCAAATACCAAATAAGGGAGCCACTGTGTTGTTGGTTCTGGCACAACCAGGGGCGGCTCAACCCATTACGCAAAGTAAGCATTTGCAGTATAGTTGATTTTGCCCAGGGGCACTCTTGAGGCGCTCTTGGGGGAAAATAGACCTTGACATATGCAAGTTGTAGTTATCGGGATGTATAGTTCACCTACAATCAAAGAGCATTCTGAACTCCACCAATGATGGAATTGAACTAAATATGGCACACAGAACTCCCACGAGGAACAGAAATTATATATCAGTGATTGGTTGGAGGGGGGGAGCACCAAAATACTGTTTGCTTACCATTGAAAATTACCTAGGGCCGCCTCTGGGCACAACATATCACTGAACATGTCTCTAAATCTTATTTCTGAAGAAAAGAGGAGGAGGAGAAATTCTGAAATCCTACAGAGATGGAGATGGAAGTCTTTCTTCATTTGGGAAACTGTGTTCCCCAGAGGAAACCGGGAAATTATTGGATTGAAAAACCATGACACTCAAAATCTAGGTGGGGGGAGGACACTTTATAGAACCTCTTTTGTGGTTCAAGCACAAAGAGTAGACCAATGAAAAATCCTAGAAGAAACTTACTGTAATTGGATTGTTAACTTTTCATTCACGATACAACATAGGGTATCTTAAAAGTCTATGTGCGCCAGCTGCGTCCGTACCTTGGGAGGGCTGACTTGGCCACGGTGGTACACGCTTTGGTTACATCCCGCTTAGATTACTGCAACGCTCTCTACGTGGGGTTGCCTCTGAAGACTGCCCGGAAGCTGCAGCAAGTACAACGCGCGGCAGCCAGATTACTAACGGGTGCTGGGTACAGGGAGCACACCACTCCGCTCTTACTTGAACTCCACTGGCTGCCGATTAGCTTCCGAGCACAATTCAAAGTGCTGGTGTTAACCTATAAAGCCCTAAACGACTCCGGCCCTGTTTACCTCTCCGAACGTATTCTCCCCTACGAACCATCAAGACCACTAAGATCATCTGGAGGGGCCCTGCTCTCGGTCCCTCCGCCTGCACAAGCACGGCTGGTGGGGACGAGGGACAGGGCCTTCTCGATGGTGGCCCCTCGACTTTGGAACTCCCTGCCATTAGAGATCAGAACTGCCCCCTCCCTCATGACGTTCAGGAAACTAACAAAGACCTGGTTGTGGAACACGGCATTTGACAACTGATTTAATTCTTTGCCCACATGAAAGGAGGATGATGAATGGGATTGTGATGGTGTTGGACGAGTTGGCTCTTTTAACTGTGATGATAATGTTTTAACGTGTATAGTGCTGATATTTTAACCGTGTAATGAAGTGGCATTGTGTTGTTATTGTATATTTTTTGTATGTTAACACATGTTGTGAACCGGTCCGAATCCCTCTTT
Organism: Anolis sagrei; assembly: GCF_037176765.1. Taxonomy (NCBI): domain Eukaryota; kingdom Metazoa; phylum Chordata; class Lepidosauria; order Squamata; family Anolidae; genus Anolis; species Anolis sagrei. The sequence continues at coordinate 11,950,736 of NC_090021.1, forward strand.
GAAGGTGAGAGGGTCGGTATATAAAACCTTGAAATAAATAAATAAATAAATATGTGTAATGGTGCACCCACTTTCAATATTTTCTACTGGTCCATCAAGTCTGATGCAACAAGAGACAGTTATCTTGAGAATTAAGCAAGAAAGTCTTTCCAACCCCTGATTTTAGTAGGTTTCAGTTAAAGTGCATTTTGTTTGCAAGATTGACAGTTACCAAAACAATGGATCAGTCCCTGTGTACTTTTAGATCCAAACAACATATTTGACTCCTGGCTTATGAATGCTCCATTTCACCAGGCATACGTAACAATCCCAGTAGAAAGTACCTACCAGTAAACCATGGCAATCACATTACAATGGAGAATAAAATGCCCTCTTAAATGAATGTATGCTATTCAGAAATGCACATTGTAGCCATGCTTTTTGTTCTTGTTCAGTTCTAAGCTGAGAAGGAAAGTAATTTATGAGCTATAAACCAGAATTGATTTGTATCAGTCTGCAAATCAACCATGGCATACAACTGAAGAAGAAAAGTTGGAACCAGTTGTGTTCAGGGTCACAAAAACAAGGAGCTCCACAATAGAGGTCAGAGGGGGTTGCACTTCCCAAAACTATAGGAAAGAGATTATTATTATTACTATTATTATTATTATTATTATTATTATTATTTATATTAGCAGCAGCAGGAGGAGGAGGAGGAGGAGGAGGAGGAGGAGGAGGAGGAAAAGAGATTTCAAGATGGGCTCAAAGCCAACTTTATGAACTCTGGCATAGACCCCAAGAACTGGGAAGCCCTGGCCTGTGAGCGCTCCAGCTGAAGGTCAACTGTGATCAGCAGTGCTGCAGAATTTGAAGAGGCATGAATGGAGGGCGAAAGAGAGAAACATGCCAAGAGGAAGGTGCGTCAAGCCAATCCCGACCGGGACCACCTTCCACCTGGAAACCAATGCCCTCACTGCGGGAGACGATGCAGATCAAGAATAGGGCTCCATAGTCACCTATGGACCCACCCTGGAAGATTATCCTTCTCGGACAACAAGGGATCGCCTAAGTAAGTAAGTAAATAAGCATATTTGTTTATATCCCGCTTTATCTCAACCGAAGAAAAATTAGGCCATCAGGACACTTGTTAGGGAATTATCAATCAGAAGTTGACAAAGGCCCCATCTACATTTTGTAATCTACATTGCATAATATAATTGATCCATATGTATTGGAATTATCTTCCTCCTTATTTGGTTTAAAATTGTTATTATTTCTGATTTTTTCCAAGAATCATTTTGTGTATCATTATCTCATTAAAAGGATTAGTAAATTTGGGACAATTTTGGCGTGAAATGTTTTATAGAAGTTTGTGGTGAAACCATCTAATCTGGGAGATGAATTTGGTTTAAGATCCTTGATTACTGCATTGATTTCCTCAGTAGTTTTTTTCCCTTCAAGTAGTATTTGTGATTGTGTGTCTAGTATTTTTTTTTGTTATAATTCCCTCTTCTCTTTCAATTTTCTTATCAGAATATAATGGTTTGTAGTATCTTGCCATAATTTCCTTTAACTCATCATCCTTGAATCTTAGTTGACCATTTTCGTCTTTTAGTTTTACTATTCTTTTACACCCTTTCTTTTTTAGGCATCTTCCCAATCTCTTAGAATTGTTGATAGTATTCATATAGAGACCATTCTTGTATATTTCTTTTGTTACTTTAATGCTATCTTAATCTTCTATTTGCTTTTTCATCTCCCTCCATCCTTCTTAGATTTTGGGGGGTTTTTTCATTCATTATTTTTTTTTAATTGCTGAAATATTTTCTCCCTCCTGTTTTAAAATCTCCAATTTACTCTTTATTTTTGTAATCCCACTTTCCATTGAGATACATTTCCCTCTGATGACTTCCTTAAAGACATTCTAGGTTATGTTTTCCTTTATTTCTGGCTTTCTGTTTGATCTAAAATAGTAGTTTATTTCTTCCCTTAGCCGTTGTTTATCATCATCCTGACACTGTAAGGACATTGGGACCAGATTCTCCTCCTCCCTTCTTGTTTGATTTCAGGTTTTATTTATAATTTTTTAAGCAAACTTAGCTGGAATTGCACAATTAATTTTTTAAAAAAAATATTTTTTTAAAATGGATGGAGAAGGAGGAAGGCAAAGTTACAAGTTTTGCAGAACTCCAGCTGGAGAACATCCACTGCCTTGCTGGTAGGTCCACTTGGCGTTCGAGAAGCAGTTCGGCCCGGTAGCGGAGCCCACATCAGTGAGGGTTGGATTTCAGTCAGCCTGGGAGAAGTTAAAAAGGGGGTTTTCCTTTAAAGAAGAAGTTATTGAAGATAATTGCCTGTCCTTCGTGGGCAAGTTTAGGAATTCAACAATTCCCTAAAAGCTTGGAATTATTTGCTTAACTTTGCCGAAGATAAGAGAAGTTCCTGTTTGATTGTTCATTAATAAAAGACTTTATTGTACTTCTCAAGCCATCTGAAGACTCTTTGTAGTGGAAACCTCTGAGAACTACTCCTTGGGCCCCTGGCTTCCCACTTGGCAAAGGTCACACATCCTGTTTTTAACGTCAATTAATTACAGGCCCAGCGCTCGACAGAACACTTCCTGCCCAAGTACAGTCAAAATAAATATTATTCACACAGTTTCAAGTATCCACAGGAGGTTCTTGATACTATACTTTTTTCCATGCCAGGAGTGACTTGAGAAACTACAAGTTGTTTCTGGTGTGAGAAAATTGGCTGTCTGCAAGGACGTTGCCCAGGAGACCCCTGGATGTTTTTGATGTTTTACCATCCTTGTGAAAGGCTGACAAGAGAGCTCAACCCACTCTCCCCAGATTCAAACTGCTGACCTGTTGGTCAGCAGTCCTGCTGGCACAAGAGTTTAACCCATTCTGGCACTGGGAGCTCCTTACTATACTCAAAAGTTTGGATATCTGTAAACATGTTTCTCCCTACAGAATAATTTCTCTACAACACTGTGGGATGTTCAAATACAGGGAGACTAATCTGGAGGATTAATGTTCTCCCTCAATGGTGAGGAAAACTCAGCCTTGCATGCAAGGACAAAATATTCAAGTATTTCTACTTCCTTTCAGGAATGATAAAATGAAGTACTTCTTCACATAGGACATAAACTGTAGGTTTCACTGTCACAGGATGCAGTGATGGATACCAACTTGGACTGATTTAAAGGGGGACGCAGTGCATTCATGGAAATTAGTAGGCTTGTGCAATCCAGTTAAATCTCAATCCATTTTTGGTGTTCTGAAATCTGGAGCACTTCCCAATCCATTTTTGAGGGCTTCCAGAATTTAGCTGTGCAGTTTCCATTTGCTGAAAATCTGTTTTTGATATGGCAATTGGCAGCAATGGGGGGGGGGGGGACTTCACAGGCTGCCCTTCATGCCCAAGTTTGTCCTTTGTTTGTCATTATATCTTTCATTAAGAACTGGATTAAAGGCATTAGAGTTAAGTTACCACTCTTTCTGGGGTTGTTTGTCCTTATATCCTTCATTAAGAGGGGGATTAAAGGCATCCCTTCCCATGACCAGCTCCCTTTCCCGATCCCCCGGCGTTCCACCCGCCTCCTCTCCTCTCCCCAATCCACGGGTGGGCCAAGGGGTGGAGCTGCCGCGCCTGGCCCGCTTTGGGTCCGGAGGCGTGTCTGAAGACCCCAGCGTGCGCACCAAAAGTCTCCTCTTCTCCTGACTTTCTCTTCAGCCATTGGGACCAAGAGAGAGAGACAGAGAGAGAGAGCCCCTCCGGCTGGAGGTATCTCCCACCTCCGCTCCCTCCTTTGTTTTTGCACCTACCTTCAGGAAAGGTGGGCATTTCCACCTCTCTCTCTCTCTCTCTCTCTCTCTCTCTCGGTCCCAATGGCTGAGGAGAAAGTCAGGAGAAGAGGTGACTTTTGGTGCACACGCCGGGGTCTTCAGGCATGCCTCCGGACCCAAAGCGGGCCAGGCAAGGGAGCAAATCAGAGTTAAGATACCACTCTTTCTGCGGGGTTTTGTCCTTATATCCTTCATTAAGAACTGGATTAAAAGCATTAGAGTTAAGGCACCACTCTTTCTGGGATCCTTTCCCTTCTGTCTTTCAAGGAAACCTGGATTTAAGGCAAAGGCTTAAGAAACCCATTTCCTGGAATCCTTTCCCCTTTCCTTGTAGTGGTTGCCTCCCTCCCCACACTCCATGTGTAACCAAAAGTGGCTGGTTTTTGACAGCTGCTGTTCTGTTGCAATCGAAAAATTTGGCCACGGAGGCCATGCCCTTACGGGTGCCCAAACCAACTGAACCATTTAAAAATGGATCCATGCACAGGCCTAGAAATTAGGCCCAAGAGGTTAGGTTTTATTAGAAGCAGGATATCATGGCATTGTTATAAGATGTTTAATTTATTGAGGGCTTTTTGGCAGCTCAAAGCTTCTTCTGAATCACTGCTCCCATATGCTTCAACTTGGTGCTGAAGAAGCTTCTGTCTTTTGCAAAGGAATTGCTCGTGTATTATGGCGGCACATCTCCTGCAATATAGAGAAGGTTATTACAGTCTTATCTGATCAACTACCTACGTCTTATATTATCATCTCCTTGGAGAGGGTTGCCTTTATCACATTCAGCAAGAAGACTCAAAGACTGGACAAAAACAAGAAGATACAAAGATAATATAAAATGTGGAGCTTTTGAAGACTTTTCAAGTGCAGTCCAATTAGAGTGCATTGGAGAAATATAACACTATGTAACATGACTTTATTCCTGGGTCATAAATGCCATGGAAAAAAATTGTTAAATTGCAAAAACTTTGTTTTTTGTAGGATATCCTGCAACACATGTTGTTTAAAGTTTCTCAATAAGTATCTCATTGAGTCTCAACCAATTCAACAAAGTTTGAGAGGAGACATGATGAGGGCCATGGATAAATATGTGAGGGCAATCATAGGGAGGAGGGATCAAGCTTGTTTTCTGTTGCCCTGAAGACTAGGATACCGAACAATGGCTTCAAACTACAAGAAAGGAGATTCCAACTGAACATGAGGAAGAACTTCCTAACAGTGAGAGGTGTTCAGCAGTGGAACTCTCTGCCCTGGAGTGTGGTGGAGGCCCCTTTTTGGAGGCTTTTAAACAGAGGTTAAATGGCCATCTGTTGGGGGTACCTTGGATGCGATTTTCCTGCTTCCTGGCAGGAGGTTGGACTGGATGGCCCATAAGGTCTCTTGCAACTTTAATATTCTATGATTATTTGAAAGTACAGGTATTCCAGAGTCTGAAAAAAAATCTAAAATTCAAAACCCCCTCTGATCTCAAGGATTTTGGATAAGGGAGACTGTAAAATTAGGTTCTTTATTGCTTTTCACTGTATCCACATCTATTCACCCCTGTACTACTTAGCTTCAACCCCCTCCCTGCACCAATAACATAATCCATGTGGCATAAAACAATACTGGAGGATGTTACCTTCTCCTTTGCAGCACCAAACCATTCGATCGCCAGGGCACATTGCCTGAGGAGTCTTATCTTCTTCTATAGGGCAGTAATTCTTGCACCTCATTGGACACGGGTTTTCTTCATTACTTGGGCCCATACCATCTTTAAAGGGAATAAAGAAGTAAATCCAATCTCCACAGAAGAGATTATTCAAATGACAAAAGTATTTATTATCCAGCAGAAGCAGCCCGTGGCATTTCTCACTAACTATGGAAAGTAGAGTTTAATTTCTCACCACATTATTCTACAAAGAGTTCTATTTTTTTTTCTTCCCCCTTTTATGATATTGTAAATAGTTGTTTTGTTTCTCCTAACTAATAAACATTATTATTCTAATACATGCTACCAAATTGTTCAGATAATTTCAGAAAATTTGTCGATGTAACATATTACTTCAATTCCCAGGGGTGAGGACTGGATGGCATGATTGACAAGGGCAGTTGCATGCAGTTTTTCTTCCTTGTTGGCCAATCCTAAAAAAAAGTGTATCATGCGGTTTTCTGCAAAGCTGGTCTATATAAAACCACATGGATGCCCTCCATTTTCTGTGGGTAACTTGACACAAAGCTTGGCACAACTTTAACTGCAATGACTCAATGATATGGCATCACAGGATTTGTAGTTTAAAAGTTCATCAAACTTAACTAGTCATAAATGCAATTCTTTATCTTTGCCTAATTAATTCAAGGCTTTATCTTCTTTCTTCTAGCTTCTTTCATTAATGATTCCAACTACAAACAATCCATATATCACCATCTTTCACCAACCACAGGAATTCTGTCCCGGAGTGTGGTGGAAGCTCCTTCTTTGGAGGCTTTTAAACAGAGGCTGGATGGCCATCTGTCAGGGGTGCTTTGAATGCAATATTCCTGCTTCTTGGCAGGGGGTTGAACTGAATGACCCATGAAGTCTCTTCCAACTCTATGATTCTATGATCCTATGATTCTATCCTTTGTTCTTTGCTCTTGGCTCTCTGCTTCTCTGGTCACACACTGGGCCTCTCTCACATGCAGGCCTCAGCTTCTCTCACCTAGGAGACCCAACTCTTCTCACACAGTGGCTAACAACTCCACAGGCACACCTGCTAATTAGACATGGGCAATCCATGGTTCTAAAATGCTTACAAAACTAAAGTTCTGATGGTGAAAAGTAGGGAGTGCTGGTGCTTTGCTTCTACAGTGTTGCTAAAGTTCTGGTGGTGAAAATTTCAGAACTCTAACAAAACTTTCAAAATTTATTTTCGAAGGCTTTCATGGCCGGAATCACTGGGTTGTTGTAGATTTTTCTGGGCTATATGGCCATGTTCTAGAGGCAGCCATGATACTAACAGGAGCGGAGCGCAGGGAGCATACAACTCCTTTGCTGCACCAGCTCCACTGGCTGCCGATTTGCTACCGGGCTCAATTCAAAGTGCTGGCATTGGCCTATAAAGCCCTAAATGGTTCTGGCCCAAGCTACCTATCCGAACGTATCTCTGCCTATGAACCCACCAGGACTCTAAGATCTTCTGGGGAGGCCCTGCTCTCGATCCCGCTTGCATCACAAGCACGGCTGGCGGGGACGAGGGACAGGGCCTTCTCTGTGGTGGCCCCTCGGCTGTGGAACGCCCTTCCCATGGACATTAGATCAGCTCCTTCGCTAATGGTGTTTCGAAGGAAACTAAAAACCTGGCTGTTTGAACAGGCATTCGGATAAACAGCGCAATGAATACGATGAATATAGGAACGGAATAATGGCTGACAAATTGGATCACGATTCTAGTTATGAGACGCTAATGTGTTGTTATTGATGTGTCATTACTTGTATACTATGCTGTCAATGGTTTTTAAATTGTATGTTGTTATGATTGACTTTTGCTCTTGTTGTGAACCGCGTTGAGTCGCCTACGGGCTGAGAAACTGCGGTATACAAGCAAAGTAAATAAATAAATAAATTTTCTCCTGATGTTTCACCTGCATCTATGGCAAGCATCCTCAGAAATTTCATTATAAATGGCAGTTCCTAATTGGTTCTGTCATAAAAATCACCAATATGAAATATGAAATAATAATAAAATTTTGAAAGTTTTGTTAGAGCTCTGAAATTTTCACCACCAGAACTTTAGCAACACTGTAGAAGCAAAGCACCAGTGCCCCTCAGTTTTCACCACCAGAACTTTAGTTTTGAACCTCTTAGAACCATGGATTGCCCATGCCCATTGCCCATGGATTGGCCTATAAAGCCCTGAATGGTTCTGGCCCAGCTTACTTGTTCAAATGCATCTCCCACTACGATCCACCTAGGGCCCTAAGATCATCCAGGGAGACCGTGCTTGTTGTTCCCCCATTGTCGCAATTGTGTCTGGTGGGGACAAGGGACAGAGCCTTTTCTGTGGTGGCCCTCTGGCTATGGAACTCCCTCCCCAGTGAAATTAGATCCACTGCATCCCTCTTGACCTTCCGGAAACAAAATCCTAGCTATGGGATCAGGCTTTTGTTGATTAGGCTGACTTGTTGACATTATGATTTATATAGAACTGATTGACTGCCCCTTGGATGATTATTTAAACCTGTGACCACTGACTGCTTGATTGTTTTTATACTGTTTTATATTGTTTCATAATGATTTATACTGTCATTATTATATTGCTGATAAATTGTATATTTATGTTTTCTGGTGTGGGCAACATGGGGTGCCAATTTGTTAGCCGTTCTGAATCCCTCTGCAGAGGTTGAGATAGGACGGGATATAAAAGCCCAAAATCTATATAAATAAAAATGTAATGTTTGTTTGTGGGATTAACATAACTCAAAAACCACTGGACGAATTGACACCAAATTTGGACACAAGACACCTAACAACGCAATGTATGTCCTTCACTCAAAAAAAATTGATTTTGTCATTTGGGAGTTGTAGTTGCTGGGATTTATAGTTAACCTGCAATCAAAGAGCATTCCGAACACTACCAACAGTGGAATTGAAACAAACTTGGCACACAGTTCTCCATTGACCAACAGAAAATACTGGAAGGGTTTGGTGGGCAGTGTCCTTTGGTTTTGGAATTGTAGTTCACCTACATCCAGAGATCACTGTGGTCTCAAACAATGATGGATCTGGACCAAACTCTACACCAATACTCAATATGCCCAAATGTGAACACTGGTAGAGTTTGGGGAAAATAGAATCTTGACATTTGGGAGTTGTAGTTGCTGGGATGTGTAGTTCACCTACAATCACAGAGCATTCTGAACCCCATCAACGATAGAATTGGGCCAAACCTCCCACACAGAACCCCCATGACCACCAGAGTGGGCCACATCAACGCGTGGCAGGGGACGGCTAGTAAATAATAAATAAATAAATGCCTACTGCTAATAACAATTTGCTGGTTTTACTTACTCATTGCACCATTTTAACTCTTTCGGCGCCTGTATTTCATTTTTGTAATTGTCGAAGGCTGCATTTCGACTGCATTGTCGAAGGCTTTCATGGCCGGAATCACTGGGTTGTTGTAGGTTTTTTCGGGCTATATGGTCATGGTCTAGAGACCATGGCCATATAGCCCGAAAAAACCTATAAAAATACACTGTTAATTTTCAATATCTCTGACATAATCCATGTGGCATAAAACAATAATGGAGGAATGTTACCTTTTACTCCGCAGCACCAAACCATTTTATTGTCAGGGCACATTGCCTGTGCAGCCTCGTGTTCACCTTTGGTGCAGGTATCCTTGCACCTCAAGTAACATGGCTTTCCGTTATCTTTAAAGGGAAGAAAGAAGTAAATCCCATCACTGCAGAAGTGAAAATTAATTCAAATTGTCTTCTCTACTCAGACTACACAAAAAGATAGTATTTAGTGCTGATTAAATTGCACTGGAAATTTTGTTTAACAAAAACACCCAACAAGGTTTTGTTTTTCACAACATAAATATCAGAAAATATAAAACCCATGATCTAGAGTCAAACTGTTGTAGTTCAGGAAATTTGCATTACTTTAGTTAGTAAAGTTGGCCCTTCGTCCCCACAGATTCTGCATCCATGGATTACATTATCCACAGCTTGAATATATTCTTTCCCAAAAATTACAAAAAGCAAGCATTGATTTTGTATTTTATATAAGGGACAACATTTTACTATGCCATTGTATATAATAGTACTTGACCAACCATGGAGTTTGTTTCCATGAGGGGGAGGGTGTTGAGACCAGGAAAATATGTAAAAATGAATTTCATAAAGTTAGAATGAAGAGAAAATATAAAGAGAGAAGGGAGGAGGGAGTGAAAAGGGGGAAGAAAGATAGAAGAATATTGATATAGATAAGGTTACTAGGATATTGCTAAGGAGAAACCAAGGTTACAACAACTAAAACCAAGCCAAAACCAAGGTTACAATAACATCTGTTATAGAACTCCAGTATGCTGATGACAACGCCGTCTGTGCGCATTCAGAAGAAGATCTACAAGCCACTCTAAACACCTTTGCAGAAGCATATGAGATGCTCAGCCTGTCGTTAAACATCGAGAAAACCAAAGTGCTGTTCCAGCAGTCACCAGCCAACCCCTTTCCAATGCCAGAGATACAGCATAATAGTGTAACATTAGAAAATGTTGACCATTTCCGCTACCTTGGCAACCACCTCTCTACCAAAGTCAACATCAAAACCAAAATATAACACCACCTGAGCTCTGCAAGTGCAGAATTTTTCTGAATGAAGCAGAAAGTATTTGAGGACCGGGGCATCTATAGGGATACCAAGGTGCTTGTTTATAAAGCTATTGTTCTCCCAACCCTGTGAAACGTGGACTGTCTACAGACTTCACATGCAACTCCTGGAACAATTCCATCAGCGCTGCCTCCGGAAAATCCTGCAAATCTCTTGGGAAGACAGGCAGACAAACGTCAACATGCTGGAAGAAGTAAAGACCACCAGCATTGAAGCAATGGTCCTCCGCCATCAACTCCGCTGGACCAGCCACGTTGTCTGGATGCCCGACCACCATCTTCCAAAGGAGTTGCTCTACTCCGAACTCAAGAACAGAAAACAGAATGTTGGTGGACAGGAAAAGATATTTAAAGATGGGCTCAAAGCCAACCTTAAAAACTCTGGAATAGACACTGAGAACTGGGAAGCCCTGGCCCTTGATCGCTCCAGCTGGAGGTCAACTGGAGCGACCAGCAGTGCTGCAGAATTTGAAGAGGCACAAATGGAGGGCGAAAGAGAGAAAGGTGACAATAGGAAGGCACGTCAAGCCAACCCCGACTAAGACCGGCTTCCACCTGGAAACCAATGCCCTCACTGTGGAAGAAGATGCAGAATAGGGCTCCACAGCCACCTGCAGACTCACAAGAATTCTGATTCTGGAAGACTATCCTACTCGGCCAACGAGGGATCACCGAAGAAGAAGAAGAAGAAGAAGAAGAAGAAGAAGAAGAAGAAGAAGAAGCCTAGGGTATTGCTAAGGAGAAGTGTGTGGAAGGTCAGGAGAGGGACCAGGTTGAACTCAAGAGATGGGGGGGGGGGGAGGAAATTGTTTGGGGAGCATTGCTTCAATGCTGGTGGTCTTTGCTTCTTCCACCACGCTAACATTTCCTGACTTCCCAAGAGATTTGTAGAATTTTTCAGGAAGGGGTCTGGGTGGCTAGTAAAAAAGTCTGGGAAGCGAGGGAGGTGGGGGAGAAAGGGTCTGTGCCCTTGGAGGACGCTGTTGCTGGTGCTGCTGTTGTTTCTTGGAACATAAATCTCTCTATGTTTCTCAGGAGGAGGAAAAAAGAGGAGGCAGGAAGCAGCATGGTGCTGCAGAGACCACCAGGATTGAAGCGATAGTCTTCCGCCATCAACTCCGCTGGACCGGCCACATTGTCCAGATGCCCGACCACCGCCTCCCAAAGCAGTTGCTCTACTCTGAACTCAAGAATGGAAAACGGAATATTGGTGGGCAGAAAAAGAGATTCAAAGATGGGCTCAAAGCCAACCTTAAAAACTCTGGCATAGACACTGAGAACTGGGAAGCCCTGGACCGTGAGCGCTCCAGCTGGAGGTCACCTGTGACCAGCAGTGCTGCAGAATTTGAAGAGGTACAAATGGAGGGTGAAAGAGAGAAATGTTCCAAGAGGAAGGCGCATCAAGCCAACCCCGACCGGGACCGCCTTCCACCTGGAAACCAATGCCATCACTGTGGGAGACGATGCAGATCAATAGGGCTCTATAGTCACCTATGTACCCACCCTGGAGGATTATCCTACTCAGACAACGAGGGATCACCTAAGTAAGTACTGTCACCCGTGATGCCCCAAGGGCTCCACAGAGCACAGTTTGAGAACCCCTGCCTGCCTTAGTGAAAAGAAAGGAATTGGAAAGTCACATGTGACCCACAGATTCAATTTCTCCTGCCTCTGCCCAATATATGTGTTTTGTGTGTAGATAGAAATATATTTCTTTCTCACCTGGAAAACACAGAAGTATGGAAAAGACAAAAAGAAGAGAGAAATAATTCATAGCTGAGTGTTGTATCCTTCAGAGTCCCAACAACTGAAGGAGAAATGAGGCATCCTTTATTTATATATCATTGGGGGGAAAGAGATTTTCCTGAATGTCATGGTATCTGAAAGACTGTGTTCTGTGCATTATGGTTATGATGCTTATTTGCTGTTAAATGCAAGTAATTGCTGTTAAATGTTCATACACTGTGTTCCCTTTATTACTTTAACAAAATAACAAATGGTTCATTGATTTCTGAAAACCAGAGTGCTTTGAAACTGGCCAACCTAAACAACCTATAAATATTCATTCAGTTATAACTAAATACAGAAGATAGAAAGGGAGAGAATTAATTTTAGTCACAAAGTAAGGTGAAGCTGCTTCTGTGGCAACGTTAAGGCCAATAGCATCTATTTTGGGAATGTTCTGGGTGCCAACAAAAAAGTCTGGCATCCAAAAGGAACAGATTTTTTTTTTTGGAGGAACAAAGTATGTTTGAAGAATGCACACAATACAAGCTATTAATGGCATGAATTAATCAGCTTCGGCTGATATGCCAACTGCACCCCTTCCTAGATTGGGAGGACCTTAAGGTGGTAGTGCATGGGCTAGTAACTTCAAGGTTGGACTTCTGCAGTGCATTTTCCATTGGTCTACCAAGTTCGGAAACTCCAACTGGTTCAAAATACGGCAGCCAGATTGGTTACGGCAATGTTTATTTATTTATTTATTTATTTCGAACATTTTTACCCCGCTCTTCTCAACCCCTGGGGGGACTCAGGGCGGCTTACAATTGCCAATAATTCAATACCGCATCATAAAATACAGAATAACAAATATAACAATTAAACATGAACATTAATAAATAAAGTTTAAAACAGTATACTTACACTCTGATTAGCTATTGCTTGTCTGGTGGCTATTTAGCTAGCCACCTACGAATGATTACTCCGCTTAACTTATCCAAATCCTCTTCCATGCCATAGTCAAACATTATCAATTGTCCTTTAATCTGATTGCCCAAAGGCCTGGTCCCACAGCCACTTTTTAACCTTTTTTCTAAAGGTGAGGAGGGATGACGATGACCTAATTTCCTCGGGGAGCAAATTCCATAGGCAGGGAGCCACCACCGAGAAGGCCATGTCCCTCATCCCCACCAAGTGTGTTTGAGACAAAGGTGGGGCCGAGAGCAGGGCCTCCCCAGACGATCTTAAGCTCCAAGGTGGGACATAGAAGGAGATACGTTCGGACAGGTACACTGGACCGGAGCCATATAGGGTTTTATAGGTCAAGACCAGCACTTTGAATTTAATAAAGTTAGAATTTAATAAAGTTGAATATCCAGGAGTGAACATATCACACCTATCCTAACGTCACTCCACTGACTGCCAATTATTTTCTGGGCAAAGTACAAAGTGTTGCTTTTGACCTTTAAAACCTACATGGATTGGGTCCAGGTTACCGACAGGGTCACCTTCTCCTATACAACCCACCCCAAACGCTGACATCCTCCGGGGATTGTCTGCTCCAACCAGCCAGAACCCAACTAGTGACCATCACCCAAAGGACTTTTTCATCGGCTGCCCCAAGACTGTGGAACAACCTGCCAGAATTGCTCTGGTAGCTAGATCAGCTGTCACTATTTAAGACACAAGAGTTGACAGCATAGCTATTCCTTATTTCTTATTATGGTTATTCCTAACTTTTTCTGTAATAGTGCCATCACATCAACATATGTTTTACTCCAAGTTGTTGTGCTATATTATGCTATATTCTTTGGTAAAGCAAATGCTATTTAAAAAACCAAAAATATAATGTATAACAATGTTCATAAACAACCACTCCTCCCCTAAACAAAATCACTCTCTTTTAATTAGATTAAACCAAAATGAATTCTTTCTAAATGAGCTACAGTGGCACCTTGATATCTATTGGGGTTTGGCTCCGGGGTGATGGATTCGGGGTGATGGATTCAACTACCCATGGATTCAACCATCGACAGCATGAAAATGTCCTCCAAAAAAAAAACCCAAAAGCAAAGCTTGGTTTTGCCATTTTGTATAAGGGACCACCATTTTCCTGTGCTATAGTCTATAATGGGACTTGAGCCAGACACATCTTTTGGCATCTAAGGGAGGTCTTGGAACCAAACCCAGGAAATACCAAATAAAGGAGTCACTGTGTTGTTGTTTCTAGCACAACATGCCATTGGATATGTATCTAAACCTTACCTAAAGGAAGGAGGAGGAGACATCATAGGTAGAAGCACCTCATGTCTGCTTAAATCCACTTGGAATTGTGAAATCCTACAGCAGTGGTTCTCAACCATGGGTCCCCAAATGTTTTTGGCCTACAACTCCCAGAAATCCTAACAGCTGGTAAACTGGCTGGGATTTCTGGGAGTTGAAGGCCAAAAACATCTGGGGACCCCAGGTTGAGAACCACTGTCCTACAGAGATGGAAGTCCTTCCTCATCTGGGAAACTGTGTTCCTTAGGGGAAACTGGGGAAATGCTGGATTGAAAAACCATGACAATCAAAATCTAGGTTGGAGGAGGACATTTTATGCAACCTCTTTTGAGGTTCAAGCACAAAGAGTAGACCAATGGTTCTCAGCCTGTGAGTCCCTAGATGTTTTGGCCTTCAACTCCCAGAAATCCTAACAGCTGATAAACTGTCAAGGATTTCTGGGAGGTGTAGGACAAAACACCTTGGGGCCCACAGGTTGGGAACCACTGGAGTAGACCAATGAAAATCCCAGAAAAGACTTACTGTAATTGAATTGTTAACTATACAGTACATTCACCATAAAACATAGGGTATGTTAAAAGTCTATGGTGCATCCACTTTCAATACTTTCTACTGGTCTATCAAATCTGATGCAACAAAAGACAGCTATCCTGAGAATTAAGCAGGGAAGTCTCTCCAACCCCTGGTTGTAGTAGGTTTCAGTTAAAGTGCATTTTGCTTGCAAGATTGACAATTACCAAAACAATGGATCTGTCCCTTTGTACTTTTAGATCCAAACAACATATTTGACTACTGGCTTATGAATGCTCTACTACACCAGGCATATATAAGCAGTAGAATGCCAGGAGAAAGCTTTTGGCATCCAAGGGAGGTTCTGGAAACAAACCAAGCAGATGATAAATAAGGGAGTCACTGTGTTGCTGGTTCTGGCATAACATGGCATTGGATATGTCTCTAAACCTTACCTCAGAAAGAAGGAGGAGGAGAAACCATAGGTAGAAGCACCTCATAACTGCTTAGATGAACTTGAAATTGAGATGATGATGGAAGCCCTTCCTCATTTGGTAAACTCTGCTCCCTAGAGGAAACTGGGAAAATGCTGGATTGAAAGACCATGGCAATCAAAATCTAGGTGGCAACCTCTTTTGTGGTTCAAGTACAAAGCGTAGACCAATGAAAACTCCTAGACAAAACCTACCACCTCATCACACTTACATTCCCCGCCTTCCCCCTTTTTATATGGGCAGCCACTGTAAATTTACTGGGAGTCACTGCTGCCATCACACGACTTCCAGTCATCGTTCCTGCCCCGCCAACCCCCGCCCCCCATCACAGAACTTCAGTGCAATTGTAAAATTGGGCAGATCTATAATCATTGGGCGGAAATCGTGAATTTAGCCAATATAGTGCTAAGGACCTATTATTTTGGTTCAAAACAACATGTGATGGGGTCCGTGACAGTCTCCATTCCATTTTGGAGCTTGCCATGGTGAAAAGGGTGTTCCGATGGACAGTCTTTGGCAGCAAGCTCTCATCCCTTTTTACAGAAGTGCATAACAACTCCTTTCCTTCACACATTTCTTTTAAAAATATTAATGACAGATACAGAATAATAGAGGCAATGTAGGAGAGAAAACAAGCAGTTTCGACTGTGAGAGCCGTTCAGCAGTGGAACTCTCTGCCCAGGAGTGTGGTGGAGGCTCCTTCTTTGGAAGCTTTTAAACAGAGACTGGATGGCCATCTGTCAGGGGTGATTTGAATGCAATATTCTTGCTTTTTGGCAGGAGGTTGGACTGGATGGCCCATAGGTCTCTTCCAACTCTTTGATTCTATGATTCTATCCCTGTGTAAGCTGCCCCAAGTCCCCTTGGGGAGATGGTGGTGGGGTATAAAAATAAAATTATTATTATTATTATTATTATTATTATTATTATTATTATTATTACATCCCATAGAAAGTGATTGTGGGAGATTTGCATGAAGAAAAAAAGCTGGGGACAGAGACTTATTGCCTATGTGTGATGAGGATGATAGTGGGCGCCTACAGGGAAGCACTAAAAGTCTGATGAGAGGAGAATAAATGAAAACGAGTGAAGGAGGGCAGGAAGGTATTATTTATTTCCTTTATTTGTATACCGCAGTTTCTCAGCCCCTAGGCGACTCAACGTGGTTAACAACAACAGGAGCAAAAATTCAATCATAGAATCATAGAATCAAAGAGTTGGAAGAGACCTCATGGGCCATCCAGTCCAACCCCCTGCTAGCATCATACAAACCATTTAAAAACAATTAACACAATAATACACTAAGTAATTACACATCAGTAAACAACTCATTAGCGTCTCATAACTAGAATCATGATCCAGCTCGTCATCCGTAGTTCCGTTTTCCTATATTCATTGCACTGCCTATCCAAACGCCTGTTCAAATAACCAGGTTTTCGCTTTTCTCTGAAATACCATTAATGAGGGGGCCAATCTAATGTCCGTAGGAAGGGCATTCCACAGCCAAGGGGCCACCACTGAGAAGGCCCTGTTCCTCGTCCCTGCCAAACGTGTTTGTGTTGCAGGCGGGATCGAGAGCAGGGCCTCCCCAGAAGATCTTAAAGTCCTAGTGGGTTCGTAGGCGGAGATGCGTTCAGATAGGTAACTTGGGCCAGAACCGTTTAGGGCTTTATAGGCCAACGCCAGCACTTTGAATTGTGCCCGGTAGCAAATTGGTAGCCAATGGAGCTGGTGCAGCAAAGGAGTTGTATGCTCCCTGAGTGCCGCTCCTGTTAGTATCATGGCTGCTGAACGTTGAACCAATTGAAGCTTCCAAGCAGTCTTCAAAGGCAACCCCACGTAGAGAGCGTTGCAGTAGTCTAAACGGGATGTAACCAGAGCATGGACTACCGTGGCCAAGTCAGACTTCCCAAGGTACGTTCAGCTCCCGATTCCTTTCTTTATATTAGGTCCCTAATCTAATTGGATTGTTAACTGGCCATTCACCATACAACTTAGGGTATGTTAAAAGTCTATGTGCATCCACTTTCAATGCTTTCACTATTCCACTGGTCCATCAAGCTTTTTGCAACATGGGGCAACTATCCTCACAGTTGAGCAAGGAAGTCTCCTCGACCCCTGGTTTTAACAGGTTTCGGTTAAAGTGTGTTTTGTTTGCAAAACTGGCAATTACCGAAACAATGGATCAGTCCATTTCTGGCTCCAACTTTTCTTCTTCAGTTGAATGTCATGGTTGATACAAATCAATTCTGGTTTATAGCTAATAAACTACTTTCCTCCTCCTCTTAGAACTGAACAAGAACAAAATGCATGGCTACAATGTGCATTTCAGAATAGCATACATTCATTTAAGAGGACATTTTATTCTCCATTGTAATGTGATTGCCATGGTTTACTGGTAGGTAATTTCTACTGGGGCGTTTATATATTCCCAGTGAAGTAGAGCATTCATAACCTTGTAGTCAAGTATGTTGTTTGCATCTAAAAGGATATGGGACTGATATGAAGCAACACATGATGGAGAACAATCATTAATGAGCATTCTCTGGGTTCTGTCTGTTAACCAATTACAGATCTAACCGAGTGTAGCAGTATCCAGCCCACAGTTCACCAGTTTATCTTTAAGTCCTTATTTCCCATATTGAAAATACATTCTAACTTAGATTTATTTTCCTCAAACCCTACTGAGCATATTTTATAAATCTATTGTGTAGTTGATAAAACTGAAATCAATTGTTGACACCTAGTTCTTCTCCTTTATTTATTTGCGATATTTGCATGCCGCTTCTAGAGCATGGCCATACAACCGAAAAACCTACAGCAACCCAGTGATGCTGGCCATGAAAGCCTTCAACGATATATTTATTATGTGTTTTATATTATGTTTGGCATTGAATTGTTGCCCATTTGGAAGCTGTTCTGAGTTGCTCCGCGGAGGTCGAGAAGGACAAGGTATAAATGTTTTATATAAATTAATTAATAAAACCACTACTCTAGGGAAACTTGCACATCTATAAGATATCAACGTTTTTGTTGCCCGGATGTGTTGGACAGAGCACTTAGAAAGCCTACCTCTTAAATTTCCAAGAATAATTTCCCCATAACACAAAGACACAATTCACAAAGGCATGAGTCAAGTGCATGGAGCTTTTAATGAGCGTAGGCATAAATAATGCAGGAGATAAATAATCTATGATAAAATCTTGAAAGTGTAGCAAGTCAAGTAGAGGGCATGTAGATCAAGCAAAGAGATAGGGATCAATATATGTCCATGGCACCGAAGCAGCCCAGAGGTCCACTGTGAACATCCAGCACTGTGAAATTATCTGTAACAAAGAGGAAAACACACTGAGATCCAATATTTCAACTGAATTGTGTACATAAAAATGGAAAACACAGGATGTCTTTATGAGAGCCAGCATGGTTTGAGCATTATACTACAACCCTAAAGACCAGGCAAAAGGAAGAGGGGCCGACCAAGGGCAAGATGGATGGATGGCATCCTTGAAGTGACTGGACTGACCTTGAAGGAGCTGGGGGTGGTGACGGCCGACAGGGAGCTCTGGCGTGGGCTGGTCCATGAGGTCACGAAGACGACTGAACGAATGAACAACAAAAAGACCAGTGTTTTTGAAGCAATTTAACCTCAAAGAAAAGCAAAAGCAATTCTCCTTTGACTAAATTGTTCCATTAAAGAAAAACAGTAATGGGTTCACTTTAGGGTTGCCTTAAGTCAGAAAAATAAGGCAAAATAAAAATAAAAATAAGCTTCATTATTTAACAGGAAAATCATTCTTTCACCTGGATGGTGTGAATTTTCCAGACTGTATGGCTATGTTCCAGAAGCACTCTCTCCTGATATTTTGCCCACATCGGTGGCAGGCATCCTCAGAGGTTGTGAGGTATGCTGGAAACTATGCAAGTGGTAGTTTATATATCTGTGGAATAATGTCCAGGGAGTGAGAAAGAACCTCTTTGAGGCAGGTGTGAATGTTGCAATTGGCCATCTTGATTAGCATTGAATGGCCTTGTGGTCCATCTGGGGAAACTCTAGGTTGGGGAAAGTCAATGCTAACACAAGGGGAATGTGCCCTTGGCTTCATTGGTGACAAGCCTCATGCCATCTATTTGTGGTATTCACAGAACGTTTGTCGTATTCACAGAACTCAAAAACCACTGGACGAATTGACACCAAATTTGGTCACAATACACCTATCAGGCCAATGTATGTCCTTCAATCAAAAAAATAGATTTTGTCATTTTGGAGTTGTAGTTGCTGGGATTTATAGTTAACCTACAATCAAAAAACATTCTGAACTCCACCAATGATGGAATTAAACCAATCTTGGGACACAGAACTCCCATGATCAACAGAAAACACTACAAGAGTTTGGTGGGCATTGACACTGAGTTTGGGAGTTGTAGTTCACCTACATCCAGATATCACTGTGGACTCAAACAATCACAGAATCATAGAATCATAGAATCAAAGAGTTGGAAGAGACCTCATGGGCCATCCAGTCCAACCCCCTGCCAAGAAGCAGGAATATTGCATTCAAATCACAATGATGGATCTGGACCTACACAAATACTCAATATGCCCAAAAGTGAACACTGGTGGAGTTTGGAGAAAATAGAATCTTGACATTTGGGAGTTGTAGTTGCTGGGATTTATAGTTCACCTACAATCACAGAGCATTCTGAACCCCACCCATGACAGAATTGGGCCAAACCTTCCACACAGAACCCCCATGTGGGCCACAGCAATGTGTGGCAGGGGACGGCTAGTTCTTTATAAATCTCTTGGTCCGTCTGAGGGACCAACATTAGATGTTTTTAGATATAATGTAATGTGATGTTTTATTTTTATTGACGTATGTATTTTATATGTGGCATTGAATTGTGCCGATTGTTCACCGCCCTGAGTTGCCTTTGGGCTGATATGGATGGGGTAAAAATGATATAAATCAATATATATATATATATATATATATATATATATATATATATATATCCTAGTTAACCAGCAGCAACTCAACAAACTAAACACACAGTAATGTTAGTGACAATGAATCAATTTCTCTGTTTCTGATGTTAAATATTATCAAAATTTTAAATCTGAACATTTCAAACTTTGATCTGCAGTCCTGCAAGGGGCCAGGAAATGTATTATATATCAATGGATCAGATGAAAGAACTAAAAAGGGAATTCTGGCAAGAAGAGTATATTTTCTGAGAGCGTCCTTACTATTTCATGCAACAAACGCTGTCTTTGTTCTCACACGTCCCAATGCGTTTTGTGGGTGCTAAGCACTTCCCAATCTCACACTTGCCCCCAGCTTTTACACATTGTTCAGCTGTCTTTGGCCCAGTCAGTGCTATAACAAAAAATAGAATGAGAATTAATCATCCAATTTTTCTAAGAGCCACCATTCTTCTCCTTCTCAGTCACTCCTTCTCAGTATATCATCATCATCATTTTATTACTTATTAATCGCCCTCCATCCAAGATGCTCTAGGCGATTTACAAACCAAATTGTAAAGGATAAAAATATATACATACAGATATTGATAAAATTAACATAAATCAAAAGTATATGGGACAACAACACAATAGGAGCCCAACTGGGACCACTCAGAATCAAGAAAGAGAGAGAAACATTCAGAAGGTGAGGTCAAGCTTTACAACAGTGCAAACAATTAGGGGAAGGGGAAATCAGAAGATCAAATCAATATACATAAGACTGTGCATAGAATCATAGAATCATAGAGTTGGAAGAGACTTCATGGGCCATCCAGTCCAACCCCCTGCCAAGAAGCAGGAATATTGCATTCAAATCACCCCCGACAGATGGCCATCCAGCCTCTGTTTAAAAGTTTCCATAGAAGGAGCCTCCACCACACTCCGGGGCAGAGAGTTCCACTGCTGAATGGCTCTCATAGTCAGGAAGTTCTTCCTCATGTTCAGATGGAAACTCCTCTCTTGTAATTTGAAGCCATTGTTCCATTGCGTCCTAGTCTCCAGGGAAGCAGAAAACAAGCTTGCTCCCTCCTCCCTGTGGCTTCCTCTCACATATTTATACATGGCTATCATATCTCCTCTCAGCCTTCTCTTCTTCAGGCTAAACATGCCCAGCTCCTTAAGCCGCTCCTCATAGGGCTTGTTCTCCAGACCCTTGATCATTTAGTCGCCCTCCTCTGGAGTGGTTCTCAATTTGAGGGTCCCAAAGATGTTTTGGCCTTCAACTCCCAGAAATCCTAACAGCTGGTGGACTGGCTGGGATTTCTGGAAGTTGTTGGCCAAAATATCTGGGGACCACAGGTTGAGAATCACTGGCATACTGGGAAGAGATGGGTTGGGATGAAATGTCTTGAATGTGGATAAGTCTGATTGGCTGGAAAGTCGAAAAAATACACTTGATATTGCAACGCATTACATCGTGCCCAATTATTTTTAATTTCCCTGCAGTACTAAACTGAAAGAATCCAATACTTATGACTTCTGATGCAACCTGGCATCATAAAATGAACATGTAGTTTCTTTTGATCTCTAGGCTCCCCCTGGCAGGTGGATTAGAAGGTAAATGTGGGTGTCATATGTATATTAGCATGGGAATAAAAAGATAAAAACAAAACACAATTGGAACAATCTTGAAAATGAGCCAACACGTGTGGAACATTCATGACAGTGTAGCCATACATTTCAAGGGAGTAAATTATGCTTTAAGGATGTGTTTGCTCACTGGATAAACTGGGCGCAAGCAAAAGAGGAAAGGTGGAAGGAGACAGAAAAATGGAGACATGTTTAAAGCATCTGAAAAAGTGGACACAATAAAGTAATTCAGAACATGCTTCCCAAATCAGGATGGTTTGGGAATTCTGATTCCTTAGCAAGAGGAACAATTTCCTAGTGGCAAGGGACAGATGGATAGAGGGCCCTTTCACTCAGTTGTATATCCCAGAATATCAAGGCAAAAAATTCCACAATATCTGCTTTGACCTGGGTTATCTGAGTCCACACTTCCATATAGTGGGATTTTATTCAGCTATGTGGAAGGGGCCAGAGTCTCTAAAGGAGTTGGTCCCTCCTTTATTTGTGGTTTTCTGAACAAAAAGTTGGTGGCAAGCTGTCCGGCACACTTTATTTGTGGATTCCTGTGCGAAAAAGAATTGGATTAAGCAATCCTTGGAACCTCATCCACCTCCCTATGATATCTGGCATATTCATTTGCTGCCAATACACTAGCAGATGGTATTTATTTTTCTCTGCTTTGAAAGAACACCTTACCTGCAGAACCCATCAGTCCCAAGAGCAGGATAGCTGAAAAGATGGCAAAAATCCTCATGGCTGAGGTATGGAACTGTTTCTCAGCACAAAGAAATGACTAAATAAAGCCTCTCTGAAGGGTGCAAGATGAGGAGATGAGCTGAAACTCTTCGTATTTATAAGGGAAGGTTGACTAAGTGATTGTGGACACTTTGATGTGTCTGGTGTGGTTTTGTTGCTATTTGTGGTCAGTCATAATTGTTATGAGAATTAGTCCCTGGATAATTGAGAAAGGGTCTATTGGGAAAGTATAGTCTGCACACAGAAAACAAGACCATTATGTAAAGTGACCATGAAATGACACAAGCAAGGTCTGCCCTGGAAAAGCTCATACAACTGTATGGAGATGGGTTGTTGTAGGCTTTTTCGGGCTGTATGGCCATGGTCTAGAGGCATTCTCTCCTGACGTTTTGCCTGCTAGGAAAAAGGGTTTATATATCTGTGGAATGATCAGGGTGAGACAAAGGACTCTTGTCTGCTGGAGCTAGGTGTGAATGTTTCAACTGATCACCTTGATTAGCATATAATGGCCTGACAGTGTTTGGAGCAAACTTTTGTTGAGAGGTGATTAGATGTCCTTGTTTGTTTCCGCTCTGTTGTTGTGCTGTTGCAATTTTAGAGTTTTTTGATACTGGTAGCCAGATTTTGTTCATTTTCATGGTTTCCTCCTTTCTGTTGAAATTGTCCACATGCTTGTGTATTTCAATGGCTTCTCTGTGTAGTCTGACATGGTGGTTGTTGGTGTGGTCCAGCATTTCTGTGTTCTCAAATAAAATGCTGTGTCCAGGTTGGTTCATCAGGTGCTCTGCTATGGCTGACTTCTCTGGTTGGAGTAGTCTGCAGAGCCTTTCATGTTCCTTGATTCGTGTTTGGGCAATGCTGCTGCGTTTGGTGATCCCTATGTAGACTTCTCCACAGCTGCATGGTATACGGTAGACTCCTGCAGAGGTGAAAGGATCCCTCTTGTCCTTTGCTGAATGTAGCATTTGTTGGATTTTCTTGGTGGGTCTGTAGATAGTTTGTATGTTGTGCTTCCTCATCAGCTTCCCTATGCGGTCAGTGGTTCCCTTGATGTATGGCAAGAACACTTTTCCTCTGGGTGGATAATGATGATGATGATGATGATGATGATGGAGCCCTGACAAAAGTAACCCTGTGTCATTTGAAGGGCTCCAGATGGCTACATCTGATTGAAATTCCAAAGGTTTTCTTGCATTTCAGGATTCAATTATCACAGTTCTGCCTAGTAGTGTACTTGAGGGTCACTTTTTGAGTGTGCTTTGATTGTATATTCCTGTATAGTAGAGAGATGAACTGGATGGTCCTTGGCCTTCCAACTCTATGATTTTATGCTAGTGTATCAAAACCAATCCAATTGTTTGTGTGGCTTGAAAAAAAGATTAGTTTGATCTGGATACTGTGGGAGAATTCAGAGCAGCAAACACAAATCCACTACAAGTCGTAGTACATAAATCACAACGGTAAATGTTTTGTTTGTTTTTTTGCAGCTTATATAATACAACATTAAACATATAACCAACTTATATAATACAGCATTGAGCAATATACAAGGAACAAAAAACTGTTATTTATTCAGTGATTTTACATCGGTCACAAAAGCAGAGTCTTTCTTGCTGTAAAGCAGACTTCTCTTAAGGGTGTAAGATCCCTTACTTTCTCTAAAGATACTATTGAGTGGAGCTTCTAGTCCCTTGTAAGAGGATATCCGCGTAGAGGATTTCCAGACCAGTTTCCAGTCTAACGTCTTCCTCGGGTGGAGAAATGTGAAAAGTACAATGAAGTGGACATCAAGTTCTCCAAAATAATAATTCTTCCTCAGGTGGATAAGGATACAATGAAGAAGTGGCTCTAAAGCAAATATATACAGGTGGCTAGAACAAGTCCCAAAAGGGATAAATATTTCCATATATTGCTAACATGTAAGGAATTCAGAGCAACCCACAACTTTTGTTAATGTGATTCAAGGCCACAATAAGCAGCTCTGTACCATGTTAAACCACATCAGCTCCATCATTTAACCACCACAGAGCTCATTCACCCACCCTTTGGGATAAGTGGCCAGTGTAGATGTGCCCCAAATCATGAAAATACACAGCTTATATTAATAAAAGGCGTGGAGACAGTGTGTATGCGCCCCACCTGATTATACCTACCAAAAACCTCCTGGAACTACAAAATATATGAGGAATCATACTGCATGCTCTCTGTTATTCCCAGATTAATACTTTGGTCAGAGTATTGATCAGGACATATCCTTGCCCAGAAACTTCTGAAATCAGACAAAATCAGGAATAGTTTTGTGAATTGTGTTAATACATTAAACACAAGTCATTTATTTCAGCGTTATGAGAGAATTTCTTGCTTTAAAGTGTTGGAGAAAGGCTATTCCATGAGCAGTTCTGGTTAAGTGTAGATAGAAAACAGATTATAAGTGAATTTCTTACAAAATCCAAGTAGATAACTTACACATTTTCTGCACAGAAAGTTTCTGGGAACTGGAGAAAGACCTGAGTAATTATTGCAGGAGACACCCATGGCAGATTTTCTTCTTTAATCAAGTGGTGGACCTCAATCTTACTTCACTTTGGTTTCTGTCATTTTGTGCAACCAAGAGAAGCCTGTGGTTGGACACTTGTCACTTCACACAGAAAAAGAAAGAGCCAACAAGTTGGGTAAAGTTTTGTATTCGAATGTGTGGTCAGAAAAGTTTGGTATCAATACTATAGCTGAAGAAATATTTTGGAATCACTGAAGGAAACATCCAACTACTATAACTTATGGAGGAATGATCGTGCCCATTTAGCTGAGAAAAGTCACCAAAACTGAAAAGATTCTGCAAAATTAAACTGCTTATAAAAATGACAAGTGATTAGTTATTAACCTGATTCGGTTTTTCTGTCCCAGATTCCATCCATGGGGTTTGTAGTTTAATGAATTAAGAAGAATTCTCTGCTGTGGTAGCTTAGATCATTCTTAGTACCTCATCAGATTTCAAATTTCTTAATTTCATTGTCTGGAGATGAGGTAATTAAAATGGGGTCAAAATTGCCGTAACTGCAAAGAAGAGGTCTACACAAGGCTTGGGCTCTGGTCTGTTTTCTACTACACTGTTTTCTACCTACCTACACCTTTACAAATTGTTTCCAGCCAGGATTAGGATTCAGAATGAATCCTAATCCTTTAAAGTAATCTGAGGAAGCCCTGCTCTCAATCCCGCCTTTCTCGCAGATGTGCTTGGCAGGGCGAGGGACAGGGCCTTCTCAGTGGTAGCCCCTCGGCTGAGGAATTCCCTTCCCAGGGATATTAGATCGGCCCCCTCCCTCCTGACCTTTTGGAAAAGAGTAAAAACCTGGCTCTTCAAGCAAGCTTTTGCTAACACAGCATAATTGGATAAATATAGTATGATGAAATAACGAACACAGAACAACTTAGACGATGGAAATGGATAAGGAGTTAAACTGATAGACATTAATTATTATAGTTTTAATTGTTTTTAATTGGTATGTATGTATGTATGTTTTTAATTGGTATGTATGTATGTTTATGGCATCTAATTGTTGCCAATCTGTACACTGCCCTGAGTTGCCTTTGGGCTTCGGCATAAAATTCCTGGAAAGAAAGAAAGAAAGAAAGAAAGAAAGAAAGAAAGAAAAGACCATAACAATTTGGAGATGGGCCAAAACTAACAAAATGAATTTAAAAGGAAGAAATATAAGATATTGTACTTAGGCAAAGGAAGGAAGCAAATGGAGAGATATAGTATCAGTGACACATGTCTTGATGACAGTACAAGTGTAATGGATCTAGTAGACCACAAAGTGAACATGAGTCATTTAAAAATAAACAAATGTGACTCTAAGCTCCATCCAAAGGAGCACAGGGAAGTAATAACACCATTCTATTCTTCTTTGATCAAACCTCATCTGGAATACTACATCCAGTTCTGAACACCACAATTCAGGGAAGACATTGGCAAGCTGCAATGTGCCCCTGAATTGCTCCCAGTGAGTTCTCTTTACTCTTCACCTGTACTAAATAGCAATGTCGGAGCTATGGGTGTTTTAGCACCAAAAGTTTGGAGAGGTTGGGGAGAAGAAGTGCCTTTTGAAACTTTGTTGCTCTTCCTGATCCAGCCCATAAGTCTTACAGAAGTGATTTCCATAATTTAATTTTGCCCTGTGTAAAGGAGCACGTCTATTTTTCTGTCCTGAATCTGCCACCATTCGGTTTTTAGCAGAACTACTATGTATAGACAGTCCCCACGTTTACAAATATCTGACTTACAAATGATTCATAGTTAAGAAAAGGGGTGAGACCACCAGAAGTGAGAGAAATCTGGTGTATTGTTGTATTGTTTTTACTGTTTACTTTTATTGCTTTAATATTTTGATTTGCTTTATGGTTTATGTGTATTGTTATACTGTTGTTTTATTGAGGCCTTGACCTGTGTAAGTCACATTGAGTCCTTCGGGAGATGTTAGCGGGGTACAAATAAAGATAATAATAATAATAATAATAATAATAATAATAATAATAATAATATTTATTTATTTATTATTTATTTATTTCATCTACTTATACCCCGCCCTTCTCACCCCGTGGGGGACTCAGGGCGGCTTACAAAGGAGGCACAATTAGATGCCCAAATCACACAACAAACAGTACAAAATATAACAGTTCAACAATTAAAATGAAACATCAATACCTATTAAAATCATAAAAACTATCTCATGTCAGAGTCCATATATCAGAGTCCATATATCCATTCCATTCCATTGTCCTTGTCTATCGATAGGTCCTTTAATCAGTTGTCAGCATGGCCAAAAGCTTGGTCCCACATCCAGGTCTTTAGTTTTTTCCTAAACGCTAGAAGGGAAGTCGTCGATCTGATCTCCCCGGGGAGTGAGTTCCACAGGTGGGGGGCCACCACTGAGAAGGCCCTGCTGCTCGTCCCCGCCAGTCTCACTTGTGCCACTGGCGGGGTCGAGAGCAGGGCCTCCCCAGAAGATCTTAAACTTCGAGGTGGGATGTAGAGGGAGATCCGTTCGGACAGATACACTGGGCCGGAACCGTATAGGGTTTTGTAGGTCAAAACCAGCACTTTGAATTGTGCTCGGAATTGGATCGGCAGCCAGTGGAGCTGACGCAACAGGGGGGTGGTGTGCTCCCTGTACGCCGCTCCGGTGAGCAATCTGGCTGCTTCTCGCTGGACTAGTTGAAGTTTCCGAGCAGTCTTCAAAGGCAACCCCACGTAGAGTGTGTTGCAGTAATCCAACCGGGATGTGACAAGAGCGTGGACCACCGTGGCCAGATCCGACTTCCCAAGGTACGGGCGCAGCTGGCGCACAAGTTTTAATTGTGCGAAAGCTCTCCCGGCCACCGCTGAGACCTGGGGCTCCAGGCTCAGCGATGAGTCCAGGATCACTCCCAAGCTGCGAACCTGTGTCTTCAGGGGGAGTGTAACCCCGTCTAACACAGGCTGTAACCCTATGCCCTGTTCGGCCTTACGACTGACCAGTAGGACCTCTGTCTTGTCTGGATTCAATTTCAATTTGTTAGCTCTCATCCAGTCCGATACAGCGGCTAAACACCGGTTCAAGGTCTGGACAGCCTCCTTGGTGATAGGTGAGAAGGAGTGACAGATTTGGACATCATCTGCATAGAGATAGCATCTTAGTCCGAAACTCCGAATGATCTCTCCCAGCGGCTTCATGTAGATGTTAAATAACATCGGGGACAAGATAGAACCCTGTGGGACTCCACACAACAACGATTGTGGGGCCGAACAGGTGTCACCCAGTAACACCTTCTGGGTCCATCCCTCAAGGAAGGATCGAAGCCACCGCAGAGCAGTGCCTCCGAGCCCCATATCCATGAGGCGGCCCAGAAGGATACCGTGATCGACGGTATCGAAGGCCGCTGAGAGGTCCAGCAGAACTAACAGGGACACACTCCCCCTGTCTAGCTCCCTGCGTAGATCATCTACCAAGGCGACCAAGGCTGTCTCAGTTCCATGTCCCGGCCTAAAGCCAGACTGTGCCGGGTCTAGATAATCAGTGTCTACCAGAAACCCCTGGAGTTGTGTTGCCACCACACGTTCCATGACCTTGCCCAAGTAGGGGAGATTGGAAACAGGCCGATAGTTGTCAAATTGAGTGGGATCCAGTGATGGTTTCTTCAACAGCGGTTTTATAATAGCTTGTTTTAAGCTCGCTGGAAATTTTTCTTCCTGTAAGGAGGCATTCACCATCACCTTCACCCACTCTGCCAAACCCCCTCTGGCTTCCTTGATCAGCCAGGAAGGACAGGGGTCTAGGATGCATGTGGTGGGTCGCACCTCTCCAAGGATCCTGTCCACATCCTCAAGCTGAACCAATTGAAACGAATCCAACAAAACTGGACAAGCAGATGCTCTCGTTACATCCCCAGAGACTGCCGTTAACATGACGCCAAAACCCGACCGGATCCGCTCAATTTTATCCGCGAAGGATCGAGCAAACGCTTCACAGCGAGCCACCGAGTTGTCCGAGGCCTCGCTTTTTGGCGGATTTAACAGGCCCCTGACAACTCGGAAAAGCTCCGCTGGACAATTCTTCGCTGATGCAATATTGGCTGTGATGAATGTTTTCTGAGCTGCCACTATTGCCACACCGTAGGACCTTAAAAAGGCATTCAGGTGTGTTTGGGCTGGATTGGTGGGATTCTGGCGCCACACGCACTCTAACCTCCTCTTCTTTCGCTTCATCGCTGCCAGCTCCTCGGTAAACCAAGAGGCTGGTTTAGCTCGGTTACTCGAGAGAGGGCGTTCCGGAGCGATAGTGTCAATTGCCCTGGTCAACTCATTATTCCAACGAGAGACCAGAGCATCGACAGTATCACTAGCCAAGGAGGTGGAAAGATCCCCAAGAGCCGTCGGGATATTATTAATAATAATAATAATAATAATAAATCTACTTCTCAGGGCCCTTCCAGACAGGCCCTATATCTCAGGATCAGATCCCAGGTTTTCTGCATTAAAATGGATTATATGAATCTCAATTGCTAGATAACCTGGGATAAACAGAAAACCTGGGATCAGATCCTGGGATACAGGGCCTGTCTGGAAGAGCCCTCAGAATGGAAAGAGTTATTATCATGGGGAAAAGGGGTCTCCATTGAAGCTTTATCATCAAGCCTTATTTCCACAACCGACCAAAGATTTCAAAATCCGATATCACAGGAACAGAAAGTTAAGTGAAATCTACAATAGATAGATAGATAGATAGATAGATAAATAGAGAGG
Organism: Anolis sagrei; assembly: GCF_037176765.1. NCBI lineage: Eukaryota > Metazoa > Chordata > Lepidosauria > Squamata > Anolidae > Anolis > Anolis sagrei. Next base: position 11,980,559 of record NC_090021.1, read on the forward strand.
AGAGAGAGAGAGAGAGAGAGAGAGAGAGAGAGAGAGATTCAGCCGTAGTTACATTTTAAAATGCACCTGTTCTAACTCACATACAAATTCAACTTAAGAACAAACTGACAGTACCAATCTTGTTTATAACTTGGGGACTGCCTATATTTTATTATGTGTGTTTTATGATGATGTGTTTTAATGTATGAATTAAAACACATCAATAGGAGTATAATGCCCGGATCCAGGGAAGTCATGCTACCCTTCTATTCTGCCTTGGTCAGACCACATCTGGAATCACATTGTGTCCAATTCTGGCCATCACAATTGAAGGAAGATGTTGACAAGCTGGAATGTGTCCAGAGGAGGTGACTAAGGTGATCAAGGGTCTGGAGAACAAGCCGTATGAGGAGCAGCTTAAAAAGCTGGGCATGTTTAGAAGAGAAGGCTGAGAGGAGACATGATAGCCATGTATAAATATGTGAAAGGAAGTCATAGGGAGGAGGGAGCAAGCTTGTTTTCTGCTTCCCTGAAGACTAGGTCACGGAACAATGGCTTCAAACTACAAGAAAAGAGATTCCACCTGAACATGAGGAAGAACTTCCTGTGAGGGCTGTTCAGCAGTGGAACTCTCTGTGTGGTGGAGACTCCTTTGGGGGCTTTTAAACAGAGGATGAATGACTATCTATCGGGGGTGCTTTGAATGTGATTTTCCTGCTTCTTGGCAGGAGGTTGGACTGGATGGTCCATGAGGTCTCTTCCAACTCTATAATTCTATGATTCTATGAATTTTATAGTACGTATTTCATGGTAATGTGTTGTAATTGTGCTGTACTTTGAAGAGAGACAGGTAATAAATATTATTATTATCCCAATATTTTAATATTGTGAGAGAGGGAGATCTTATCTGAAGTTTTAGCTTCCTTTCCTCCAAGGTATTTTATATTCATAAGTGTACATTATGCTTATGAGGTGGGCAATGAATAACGTTGTACCAGATCAGACAGAAATGCCCAGCTCTTTCACAAGGGCCTCCATTGGGAAGTTGCACGTTTGTAAGACACCATCAGTTTTGTGGCTGAGATGTGTTTGGCTGAGGACTTAGAAAGCTTTTCCCTCAAATTTCCAACAACTACTTTTTCAAAACACAAAGAGAACAAAGATGAATATATGATTCAAATACATGGAGGTTTTTTTTTAATAAGGACAATCATGATAAAATATTGAAACTTCAGTAAGTCAGGAAGAAGGCATGCAGATCAAGGAAAAAGATTGGGATCAATATATGTTCTTCTCGCGGAAGCAGCCCAGAGGTCCTCTGTGAATAGCCAACACTGTGACATTACCTGGAATAAAGAGAACAACCAATTTTAGATCTAGTATTTCAACAGAATTACATAAATAACCAGTATGTACACAAGTGTACATGACCCACACAAATATGTGTTGAGGATACAGAGGATGTGGTCCTCCAGAGGTGACTGGATGGTGGTGCTCATCATCCCTCACTATTGCCTGTGCTGGTTATTGGTGATGGTCATTCAACTCTGAGAACATCTAGGACAAGGATCCTCAAACTAAGGCCCGGGGGCCAGATGCGGCCCTCCAAAGTCATTTACTTGGCCCTTGCTCAGGGTCAACCTAAGTCTGAAACACCTTGAAAGCACACAACAACAACAACAACAATCTTATCTCATCAGCCAAAAGCAGGCCCACACTTCCCATTGAAACACTAATAAGTTTATATTTGTTAAAACTGTTATTCATTTTAATTATTGTATTGTTTTAAGTGTTTCTTGCACTACAAATAAGATATGTGTAGTGTGCATAGGAATTCATTCATGCTTTTTACAAATTATAATCCCGTCCTCCGACATTTTGAGGGACTGTGATGTGGCTCTCTGTTGAAAAGGTTTGAGGACTCCTGATCTAGGAAGTCAAATGTTCTCCTACCTTAAGAACACATACACTGGTTTAAATATAACAATGAATAGAAAAAACAAGCTTAGCGGATTCATTACTGAAAGTCAGCATGGTGTCGTGACTACATCTCTGCAGACTCATATTTTGGGTGAAAGTCACACTCTGAGCTTGAAAGGAAAGAAATCCAACCCATGATTTACCAAATCCTGTTAATAATAGGTTCACATTATAGTCGCCTTAAGTCAGAAATGACTTGAAGGACCACAACAACAACAACCAGGTTCATTATGTGAATGTGTGTGTTCGTCTTACCTGACACCTGCTGTTTCTAGTTTCTACTCTTGAGTAAGAAATGCTCGGCTGTAGGCACTGGCAGGCGTGCACACTTTCTGGGCCTGCCTACACACCCTGCCACACATGCACTCTCCTTGGAAAGAGAGTGTGCATGTGGCAGGGCGTGCACACAGACCCAGAGAGCGCATACACCTGCTAATGCCTGCAGTCAAGCGCCTCTTACTCTAGAGGAAGACGTGCTCAACTGTAAATGTGCCTCAGGCCTGCCTACACACACACACACACACACACACACACTTTCCAAGAAAGAAAGTTCTGATGTACATGAAAGCAGGCTGTAGGACCAGAAAGAAATCTTATATCAATGGATCAGATAAAAGTAATAAAGGAGAAGTCTGGGAATATTCTCTGACCGCAGTCTTACTATTTCTTGCAGCAAACACTATTTCTTCCTTCACATTTCCCAATGACTTTCAGTGGTGATAGGCATGTCCTAAGGTCACATTTGCCACCAGCTTTCACACATTCGGCTCTACTTTTTGGCTCAGTCAGTGCTATAACAAAAGAAAGAATAAGAATAAGAAATTAATCTTCCCACTATCCAAGAGCCACCAATCTTCTCTTCCTCACGCCTTTTCAAAGCAAGTGCCAATAGGACAATAGAAGCCTGAATCAAGAGAGAGACCTTTATTCACTTGGAATGAAGAGAGAAGCAGAAATATTCAGGAGGTTAGGTCGATCTTTACAACATTTCAAACAGGGAAGGGGGAAATGAGAAGATATAAATCAAAATTGTGCTGTCGCACGCTGGACCTGTGCATATGACTGTAGACAGGACATAAATTCTGTGTGCCCAACGGGATGCCGGGGCTGCCTCAGATTAAAGGCCACCAAACAGAGTCTTTAGATTGCTTAAAGTAAATCCAACAAAGTTCTTTATTGATGAAAAACAAACAGGTACTTTAAAGCTTTCTTAAGAGTCTATAGGCTCTTGCAATCTTGTTCACTGGGAACAGGCACTATCTTCATAACTATATAATAACTAATGGGGAAATCCTTAACTTCCAATCTGGGCAGTCTGTACTTGCCTCTGTTGGCATGGAGGCCCTGCACCCGGTACACAACTGCGTCTGGCTTCTGCAAGTGACCCTTGCCAAGCAGAGTTTTGTAGACTTCCTGGGAAAAAGAAGGAATTCAGGTTGCTGTGATGGCTGGCTGAAGTCCCTCAGCAAAGGAGCTATAAGGCAGCAAAATCCACAGCCAAGCTGTGGGGCCTTTTCTCCCCGGCCAAGCTGTAGGCTGTAGGCTGTATATCTCCCCAGCCAAGCCGTAAAGCTGTATGTCTCCCGGCCAAGCCGTAGAAGACGAAGCTTTCTACAGGAGCTCTTGGTATTATGTCCTGCATGGAAAGCTGCTCTGTGTGGACTGACTCAAAAAGGCTCCTATTCTCTCCAAAACTCAAAAAGGGGCGGGACCAGGGAACCTAACGATAATTGACAGGTGGCTTGCCCTATGATTGCAGCCAAAAGAAGCCACCTATCTGCAGAGTCCCTGAAACTTGGGACTACAACAAACATTCAATGCAAAGCAGACAAAACTGGAGCTCCTGGTACAGTTGTACCAGCACAAAAATACAGCAAGAATATATAAGCAAGCTATGACTATACATGTTAGGATGGGATGGAAAGGCTTGAAAGAAGACATCTCTGGTTGGCAGACTGGAAAGCTGAATAAATACACTTGACATTACAACACTTTATGTGGTGCCCAATAGCCAGTGCTTATTACTTTTGGTGCAACCTGGAATCATTAAAATGAAAATGTAGTGTTCAACAATCTCTGGGATCCTCCTGGCATGCAGATTAGAAGGTAAATATGGTTGTCATTGATATATTAACACAGGAATACGTTATGGGAAAGGCAAAACGATACCTTCTCTTCTCTCTCACTGGGTAAACTAAACGGTGCAAATAAAAGAGGAAAGTGGGAGAAGGACAAAAAAATCAAGAAATGTCCAAAATATCTACAAAAGGGAACTCAGGCCATGTCTTCCAAACCAGGACATTTGGATGGTGTGGGAATTCTGATTCCCTAGCAATGCGGTAGCAACCGTTTCCTTATGGGAAAAGTTTTCTGACTGAGGAATAGACTATCTGTCAAGGAGTTGGTCCATCCTTTCTTAGTGGTTTTCTGAACAGAAAGTTGGTGGCAGGCTGTCAGACACTATTTATTATTTATTTATTTCATATATTATACCCCCGCCCTTCTCACCTCCAAGGGGGGGACTTAGGGCGGGCTCACAACAAGCACCGTACGATGCTATCACCATCATAAACAATCAGCAAATACATTAAAACATTAAAACAATTCATTAAAACAATTGATTAAACATACCAGTTAAAAACCAAATCAAAGTCTGGGTTAATTCAGTGTCGCAAATTGCCTAAGTCTTCTTTCCACTTGCCACTATTCACTAGTCGAACGCCTGGTCCGAAAGCCAAGTCTTCAGTCTTCTTCTAAAAAACAAGAGGGAGGTGGCCAATCTGATGTCCCTGGGGAGAGAGTTCCACAGATGGGGGCCACTGCCAAGAAGGCCCTGTCTCTAGTCCCCACCAGTCATGTTTGCGATGGTGATGGGATTGAGAGCAGGGCCTCTCCTGATGATCTTAAAATTCATGATGGTACGTAAAAGGAGATACGTTTGGACAGGTATCCTGGGCCAGAACCATTTAGGGCTTTAGTTGTGAATCCCTCCGCTAGGAGGAGATTGGGTTAAACAACCCTTGGAATCTCTTCCACTTCCCTATGGGATCTGGCAAATTTGTTTACTGCCAAATACACCAGCAATTAGTATCTATTTCCTCAAAGTCCCCATGACACCTGCTTTAAAAGGACACGTTACCTGCAGCAACCATTGGTACCAAGAACAGGGTAGATAGAAGAACGGCAAAGATCTTCATGGCTGAAGTATGAGCCTGGTTCTCAAAATAGAGAAATGGCCAACTCGAATTTCACAGAAAGTTGCAGCATGGCAAAATGAGCCTAAACTCCTCATATTTATAGGACAAGGCAGATTGCGTAACAGGCTGTGGAGACTTTGAAGTGTCTGGTGTGGTTTTGTTACCATTTGTGGTCAATAATAATTGTTGGGAAAATAAGTTCCTAGATGACTGAGAAAGGGTCTATTAGGGAAGTATAGTCTGCACACAGAAAACAAGACTGTTATGCAGACTGACTATGAAATTACCCAAGCAAGGTCTGCCACAGGACAGCACATAAAACTATATGGTTTTCAGTACATCAGCCCATGCCAGATGTATAGTCATGAATAAATGTAGCCTGGTTGAAATGACGGTAAACTACTGTCATTCTGTGTGACTCAAGAATGCCTCAACAACTCAAGGCTAAGATCTGCACTGCAGTTGTTCACCTAGTAGCCCTCCCTCTACAAGGCAGAGTGCTGGCCAGCAACCAAAAACATGAGCAAGTCCTTAACACAATGGAAATGAACATGCTGAGATGGACACTTGGCTTGACATTTCTTGACCATGTGTCAAATGATGACATCTGTCAAAGAGTAGGAATAAAATCAAGCAGCAAGAAAATGCAGGAAGCAAGACTACAGTGTTGTCGAAGGCTTTCATGGCCTTCCATAGATGCAGGCAAAACTTCAGGAGAGAATGCCTCTGGAACATGGTCATACAGCCCGAAAAACTCATAGCAATCCAAGACTACAGTGTTACGGCCATGTCATGAGAAGAGAACCAACATCAGTAGCACAAACAGCACTACATTTGGAAATTGCAGGACGACAACCACATGGACGGCCAAAGAAAAGATGGATGGAAACCATTGACGAAGACATGTGTGCTGCCAACCTGAGACCTGAGAATGCCCAAAACAAAGCCCTGTTGAAATGACTCTCACAATGCTAATGTTGTGACTCAGCTGGAATCACAGACTGTCTCTGATGAGGATGATGGGACTCAGGTTCACAGTTTGGTTCAGGATGTCCCTGTTATAGACAATGGAAGAAGTCCATGAGAGTGTTGATACTGAAAATAGCCAGGTGCAGATGGATTCAGAGAAGGAAGATAATTCTCGGCCTGATAATGAGCAAGCAGGGAAACAGGCGGACACTAATGAACAGACTGACCTTGACGAAATGGGAACCTTAGATCAGGCTGACCATTTGGAATTCCGAGTCCAAAGGAGTGAAAGGATTGCGAACAAAGAGGGAGGCCAGGGAGGCCAGGGGCCAAAGAAACGCCTTCATGTTTTGCAAAGGATATCAAGGCATGTGTGTGAGACCAAACCTTTGTCAAAGCAACTTTGCGTTCTACTAAGGAGCTTGCCTGTGTGTGTCTGACAGCCTGCCACCAGACAAAATTGGGTATTTGTGCCAAATTTCATCCAGTGAATGAAAATACATCCTGCACATCAGATATTTACATTACAATTTGTAACAGTAGCAAAATTACAGTTATGAAGTAGCAACGGAAATAATTTTATGGTTGGGGGTCACCACAACATGAGGAACTGTATTAAGGGGTCACAGCATTTGGGAGGTTGAGAACCAGTGGCCTATGGGATACGTGAGTCTGTGATTCCTGAAGTGCAAGAAAAGCTTTGCTAATTAAATTAAACAATATCAAGTTAGACAGGTCAATGGCAGACTCAGTGGACAGTTTCGTATAGTCGTATGCACTATCCCTTCAGACCTCACTTGGGCAATTTCATGGTCAGTCTACATAGCAATCTTTCTTTCTGTGGCCAGAGTATATTTCCTTAACAGACCCTTTCTCAATCATACAAAGACCTATTTCTATAACAATTGTTACGGACCACAAACAGCAAGAAAACCACACAAGCCACATCAAGCTGTCCACAACCTGTCACTCATTCTTCTTTGTCCTATAAATACAAGAGGCTTAGGCTCATCTCTCCATCCTGCAATCTTCTGAGTGACTCCACTTGGTCATTTCTCTGTCCTAAGAAACAGTGCTGTACTTCAACCATGAAGATCTTTTCCATGCTCTCAGCTGTCCTGTTCTTTGTATTGATGGTTACTGCAGGTAAGGTGTCTTTTCATAGCAATATATGTGGGGATTTTGAGGAAATGTGTTCTAACTGATATTGTCATGGTATATTGATAACAGACAATTCTGTGCGATACCAGAGAATCCGGGAGGTGGAAGAGGATAATGTAGGCCAAGCCCTTTCAGTTCAGAAGTCCACCAAGCAACATATGAGGGGCATTCATTAAAGATTTTCCCTGATCCACTTCTTTTGAAGTGAGAGCAATGAAACTTGGCACAGTTCTTACCCCTTCTCTACATAGGTGCCACCTAGGGACACACACTTCTCCCATCCTTTTAAGCAACTGTAAGCACCTTGCTTGTAGAAGTTGACAGGTTGCTCCAAAAGCCACATTGTGAATTCAGAAATCAGAGTCTCATCATCTGAAAAATGCGTGCCCTTCAAAAATAACTTCATTGTTGGAAAGAACTGGAAGTTTGATGGTGCGATGTCGGGTGAATAAGGGGGATGTGGAAGAATTTCAAAGCCACAGGAGCATGCTTCTTCCATTTGTGCAACATGTGAGTTGGAAACTGGTGCATTGTCTTGCAGAAGGCAGACACCTTTTGGTGAGTATGCCACATCTCTTGGTTTTGATGCCCTCTCTCGATTTCCGCAGCAGTGAAGCATAGTATGCCCCAGTGATCATAGTTCCCTTTGCTTGGAAATCCATCAATACTACTCCGTGCTGGTCCCAAAATACTGTGAGCATACTTGCCTGCCGAGAGTTGGGCACATGCCTTCTTTGGAGGCGATGATTCTATGATGCATCATGATGCTTCCATTGTATCAACTGGATAAGGTGTCCATTCACTGGTCCCCCGGCTGCTCACACCTCTCAGGATCATAGTGATGAACCCAGCTTTCATCCTGTGTGATCGGTTTGTTGAAAAAGTCCTCCTGGTTTCCATGGCACATTGTCAATAGAGCCTGAGAGCATTCAACTTGTTCCTGCTTCTGGAAAGGTGTGAGCAACCAGGGGACCCAGTGAGCTGGGGGACTTTATGCATGTGAAGATGGTCTTGGATAATTTTTTCCATGGATTCCACACTAATATTGACATTGTTAATTCATTGTTAACCTTCATTGAAAGATGAATGGTTACGCGGCATTTTTCCAAAATGGTGACGCCCACTTGCTGGATGGTATGTTCATCAATAGCAGTGTGTGGGCACCCTGTAATCAGAGCTGTTTGCCCCGAAATCCAGCCACATTTGAACTAACGATGCCAGTTCTTGATTCCATCTTATGATGGGGAATCATCACCATAAACCTCTTTCATCTCATCCAATGTCTCCTTTCAAGTAAAGGAACTTGATGACTGCTCTATTCCACTGGGTCCATTATCAAACCTCTCACCACTTCAGCACCTCTGAAATCAAGACCATTATTAGTTCTGAATTGTAAATTGGCATGTAGCCTACAGAAACATATATCACATTTGTAGTTTCAGCACCCTGTGATAAATAGAAGTGGGTCAGGGGAAATCTTTAATGAACATCCCTAGTATAATTTTTTAAAAAATCTTTATTTTCTCATGCTAATATACCAATGATGACAGAATTTACCTGCTAATTTGCATGCCAGGGGGATTCCAGTGTGAAAACAGTATTAACTGTTTTCTTTTCAGTGAAGCAATAGGCACTGAACTCTTTAAATTTAGTATGACAAGAAAATAACAAACAAATATGAACTACATTTGAAAAACTGCATCTCCCTCTATAGACCAACTTGGACACTGCGGTCATCCAAGAAGGTCCTCCTCTCAGTTCCACTCCTGTCCCAAGCATGGCTGGTGGGAACGAGAGAAAGGGCCTTCTCCGTGGCTGCCCCCCACCTCTGGAACTCCCTTCCTAAGAAGTTAAAGATGGTCCCCTCTCTCCCTGCTTTCAAAAAACAGCTGAAGACATACCTTTGCTCACTGTCTTATGAGGAGGAGGAATAGTAGTTGGTAATACTACCATTATACCTCTGATTAATAGTTGCCATCCATATCCGTGCCCTGCTCACCCCACCAGCTCAATAGATATATTGAGCAATGATTAATTAATTTGCTCCAAGGAACTGGGAGATTATTGTTTCCATTCAATGTTTGATGTTTTGTCTTAGTTCTGTTATAACAGGCTGTGTTTTTTTATTTAATTTTAATTGTTAAGTCATATTTCATGTTTATATGTTGAGTTGCTTAAATTTTTGTTAGTATGGATGTATTGTTGTCGAACTCAGGCATTGAATGTTTGCCTTTTATGTCTGGAATCCGCCCTGAGTCTCTCCAGGGAGATCGAGCGGAATATAAAGTTGTTGTTGTTGCTGTTGTTGTTGTTGTTGTTGCTGTTATTATTTTTACATAAGGTGTTGTGATGTCATTGCCAGACTTGTCCTATTTCAAGAAGTGCTACTCTATCCCACAGCTCGCTCATAAATCGTTGATGTGTTTTGAGAGTTATCTTTTTATTTTCCCATCCACTGATGGACCACAACTGGCCTCCAGTCTTATTGTCACTTGTTTTGTGGCATAAAATAAAAAATGGTGACTCTTGGACAATGGGAAAATTAATTTCTTATTCTTATTCTCTCATTTGTTATAGTGCTGGGTGATCCAAAGAATAAAGAAGAATGTAAGAAAGCCGGAGGTTACTGCAATACATTGCTTTGTAAAGAAAATACTAAAGATATTGGGGTGTGCGGTGGCAAGTTAGTTTGCTGCAAATAGAAGTAAGAACACTTGGAAAATATTGACTTCTTGCCAGGGTCCCTTTCTATTTTATTTCTGCTGATCTTCTGATATAAAAACTCTTTCTGATCTTCATAGGATTTCAAACTCGAGTTTTGATAGTTTGGATTCAAAAACAATGCAATAATATCATATGTTGAAATCAGATAAAATGGTTCATGGCCACCAACACTACTACCTAATCATTTTTCATTAACTTGTTTTTAAAACATTGGCCCCCAGGATGGACCAGGAGATTTACAGAGAATGGCATAAGGGTAGCCAATGCCATCAAAGAAGCCAGGGGCACATTTTGTTGTTGCCCCTTCAAAACCCTCCCCTTTCCACATACTAATATTGACTTTCCATAAGTTGGAGTTCTTCCAGATATAATACAGAGCCCACAATATAATTATTGAACCTCACAAAATTGTCACTTTGGGAAAGGATTACCTGAAATAGATCATTTCACTTGACAACAAGTTCAAATAAGTTTTGTTCCTAACCTTTGTCATTCTCTCCCTGTATCATTATTCTTGCCCTTTTTAATTCTCATCAACTAGTTTATCTGTGGCAACCCTATTGTGGGGTTTTCTTGGCAAGATTTGTTCAGTGTCCTTTTGCTTTTGTCTCCCTCTGAGGTTGAAACAATATGACTTGCCCAAGATCATCCATTGGCTTTCAATGGCTAAACCGAGATTCAAACTTTAGCCTCCGAGTCATATAGTCCTCAGCACTCAATTTAATTGACCACACTGGTGTTATTGAATGATAATTCTGTATTTTCCATTCTAAACTAATATGTTACCACTTAAGACGGAAATGCTCCTTGAGTGGAATGACCATCACCAATAGCCAGCACAGGCAATTGTGAGGGATGATGGGTACCCCAGTCCAGTCAACTCTAGAGAACCACATGATCTGTGTGGTGTGCGCTGTGTCTACATGCAGGTTAGGTAAAGGTTTCCCCTTGACATTAAGTCTAGTTGAGTCCGACTCTGGGGAGTGGCGCGCATCCCCATTTCTAAGCCGAAGAGCCGGCATTGTCCATAAATGCCTCCTAGGTCATGTGGCTGGCATGACAGCAAGGAGCACCGTTACCTTCCCACCAGAGTGGTACCTATTGATCTACTCACATTTGCATGTTTTCGAACTGCTAGGTTGGCAGAAACTGGGGATAACAATGGGAGCTCACCCTGTCCCATGGATTTGAACTGCCAACCATTTGGTCAGCAAGTTCTAGCAGTTTAACCTGCTGCTACACTGTGGCACCAATATGAAGGTTGTTTACTTAAAAACTGGATCTCAATGTGTGTTGTTTTCTTTTTTTTTACAGGTAATTTCAGCAGACCTCTGGGCCGCATCCGTATCATGAGCAGAGCATATGTTCATCCTAATCTCTTCACTTCATCTATACGACCTTTCCTTGACTTGCTGCACTCCCAAATTTTATCAGAAGTGATTGATCTCTCCCACATTATCTATGCCTGTACTCATTAAAAAAATTAAATAACATATTTGTGAAGTTTGTCTTTGTGATTTGGGGAAGGTATCAGTGGAAAATGGAGAAAATGGAGAAAATGGAGAAAATGGAGAAAATGGAGAAAAGTTTTCTAAGTAGTGTGCCAAATATATCTCGGCCACAACGGTGTTGATGTTTTAATCCTGTGCAAGATCCCCTATGGGTTCCCATTTAAAAGAGCTGGGCATTTATGTCTGATATGACACAATCTTATTCAGTGTCCAGTTTATAAGTACAATGTACAGCTAAATGATTGCAAAAGTACTTTAGTGGAAGGAAAGCTAGAGCTTCAGATCAGTAATATATTCACTGTGAAGAGCTGTTAATTAGAGAGTTATTTTTCTCCCTCTCACATTGGGGACATTAACTAAACCTGAATGGTAGCAGATCAAAGGCAGAAAAAAGAAGTTTTAATTAAAAGGGAAGTTTTAATTAATTGCATAGTGGAACTCACTGCCACAAGGTTTAGCAGCAGACTGATAAAGAGGTATTACAAAGTTTCAGGAGGAAGAACTAAGGGCTGTATTACATGAGGGTGGATAATCTCAGTTGCAGAAGGACAATACCAAATTTGGTTGGTACTTTGCACACAACGTCATGTCTTTCCCGTTGCGCCTTAGCATTTCAGTCATTAGTGAAAGGCAGCCTTTCACTGACAGGTGTTCCGTCTCCCAGGAGACTGATTTGCGTTGCTTTTTTAGTTGCTTGGAGTGTCTGTACCTTGTCTTTCTCTCAGGAGCTGCTGTAGCCTTGCAAGGCCTGGAGGTTAACAGTCAGAGTTTGCAAAGCCAGTCTGCAAAGCTAGTCTGCAGGCCTTCTTTGCAATGATTGGTCTAGGGAGCAGCCCTTTGAGCCCGCCCCTGCTCCCGGGGAAGGACTTCCATTTTGGAGTCCTCCATGCCTTCAGTTTGGAATGAAAGTCCTGATGTGCTGGAAGCTATCAAGGAAACCCTAGAGAAAACCATCGCAAGTACTAAACTAAACTGAATAAATTGGGTGGTAGATAAAAGGTTAAATAATTTAGGATAGAAAGGTGAATTAGGCTATAGATAGAAAGAACTATATATAAACTAAATATAAGTAAATTGGGCTTATAGCTAGATAGATAGAAAGGCTTAGGGAGCTATTGAGCTATAGAGGAGTTTATTGAGCTATAGAAAAGCAACTGAGTTCATAGAATTTTGAGATAGAATTGAGTTAGAGTTATAGATAAAATTTAAGATAGTTATTGAGCTCCATTTGCCTCATCTTTAAACTAACCCTGGGATGGAATAGGGAAGGCCTACGCCTTCTATAGATAGTAGTTCAGGGTTAGGGTAAAAATCTCAGGATTTTCTACCATTTAAAGAAAGGCAACTCAGTGACTGCAAAAGAAAGAAAAGAATAGCTATATGGTTTCATCGATTGATTGTCTGTAACTTCGTTAAGCTGAGCCAAGTCTACAAGGACTTTGTTAATAAATATTCTGTTTGTTCTTCAATACTCAAAATGGACTCGGTTACTTAGAAAGTTTAAGCCCTTTAAAGAAAGATTCCAGCGGTCCGCTCAAACAAAAGGCAGCACATCATAGTTCCATCTTTAAGGCGTTTGGGTGTGACGGCACAACAGGAAAACCTGTTATTGGCTCTGAAAATCACTGGTGTTCCAGTACTGCCCTTGATGTGATGGGTCCCATCACTTGCAAATCCGATATCCTGTTTGTCACATGGTTTGAGTAGGCAGGATTCTCCCCCTCTCCCCTTGCATGAGTTGGGTAGGAAGGTGGGCTTAACAAGGCAGTGCAAATGAGTGATTATAGAATTGTACAATGCCAAAGCTGCACAGTAATGTAATAGCAGAGAAGCACAATAGTGATTGTTTCCATAGCTGTGCATTTCTATTTCTTTCAACAACACGATTGTGGCGAGACTACAGGATGATATACTAAAGCCTTCTCCCTAGGAGCCCCCGGTGGCACAATAAGTTAAACTTTTCCTGGCAGGACTTCTGACCAAAAGGTTGGCAGTTCGAATCCAGGGAGAAGGGTGAGCTCCCATCTGTCAGCTCCAGCTTCTCATGCAGGGACATGAGAGAAGCCTACCAAAGGATACTAATACATTCAGGTGTCCCTTGGGCAATGTCCTTGTAGATGGCCAATTCTCTCACATCAGAAGTGACTTGCAATTTCTCAAGTTGTTGCTGAAATGAAAAAAACAAAACAAAACTTCTTCTCCCTAAACTCTCTAAACTTACTCTTTAGGAAATGTAACATGCATGTCTCCAACATACATAGTTAATACCAGATGAAGGGTGTGTTTGTGGATGGGAGCGGGGAGGGATGGGCATGAAGAAGCATCCAATTTGCTTCTGTGTTGCTGAATGCACAGCAACGATGTCAGTTCAACCCTGCACTCTTCATTACTGCCATCCATGATTGCTAGATGTTATCTCTGGTTGTGGCATCATCATCATCATCATCATTTTACTGACACAAAAACAAGTATAATACAGCAAACGAGATATATATATATTTGTATCACAAAATCACAAGTCGAACACTCCCAAGCGTTTAGGACTGCATTTAGGACCCCCAATGGGTGCCACATTGTCGTGATGTGGGGCTTAAATGCTCCAAGGATGCTGAAAGCTGTGTTGGCAGTAGTGTAACTACCAGCAGGTCCAACCAAGTCAGAGAGGTCTCAGCTGAGGAGTGGAACTAACAGCACCTAACCTATTAGCACTATGGAGAAATGTCACAAGAAATTCAATGTGCAGATTTGACAAATATGAATTTAATAATTATGTGTGGGAATGAATGGAAGAATGGAAGGATGTATGAATGGAGCTAATAATTTTGGAAACACCAGTATAATATTAAGGCCTGCAATGACTAACTACCTGCTTGCTGCATTGTGATTAAAACCTGTTAATGAGATCTGAAGAGTAAACTCTGATACGAATTGGGACAGTGATAACAGAAATGTTAGCAACATTCCTTATGTTAAGAAGGAAGTCAACATAAGATCAACACCAATCAAGAAGATCAATATCTGGCCAGGAAACTGAGATGGAGCCAGGATGGAAAACATCAATCATTAATTTACAACTTTGGGACTAAAAAAAAACAAAGTATGGATCGTCGATGTCTCAATCCCAGGTGACAGCAGGATTGCAGAGAAACAACTGGAAACAATATTAGGATTTAAAGATCGAACTGCAAAGACTCTGGCACGAGCCAGTCAAGGTGGTCCCAGTGGTGATCGGCACACTGGATGCAGTGCCTAAAGACCTTGGCATGCACTTAAACACAATCACCGCTGACAAGATTACCATCTGTCAGCTGCAAAAGGCCACCCTACTGGGATCTGCATGCATTATTCACTGATACATCACACAGTCCTAGACACTTGGGAAGTGTCCGGCATGTGATTCAATGCAACAGCCAGCTGAATGTCTGCTGTGGACTCATCTTGTTGTGTTTCAAATAATAATAATAATAATAATAATAATAATAATAATAACAATGTAATGCAGTTTTCTGGCATTGTATATTTCTGTGGCTTCTGTGACTGTTCATGTGTACTTTGATTCTGTAGCCCCCTTGTCGATGGATGTCCAGAATCAGCAGCATCCACCGTGGTCCTTTTTATCCTGGATCAATATAGACTTTGTTTTGGTTTATGTCATGAATGACTTTTCAATAACTTTGAAACATAGGTTCTTTTTATTGCAATTTCCATTGTGAGAAGGTATATCAGATTACAGAAAACATTTAGACAAAGAATGATATTGGACATACAGACATACAGATTCTATGCAACTACATTGGATTCACAATTACATTGCTTAACAAACAAACAAAGGGGAATTACATTTTTACTCAACATTCACACCACATGTACACGCATTCATCCACATGCATCCAAATATTACCATATCATTTCTTCCTCCTTGGAGAGGCATGTGTTAGGCCAGACCCCGCTTCCCTGCAGCCTGCCAATGTATAGTTCCAAAACTTCCATAACTTCAAAATTTCCAAACACCAAAATGCATTGTTTCCCTAAGAACAATGCCAGGGACCAGATCACTGTTTTCCATACAGCAGAACCTGACTCCTTGCACAAAATCTAAGACTCCAAAAGTGCACTTCTTCCTCTTTCCCTTGAGAAAGAAGCCCCAAAGTGACCAGACTGCGCCCGTGCAGATCTGCCACTCTCCATAGGTACACTATCACTCTCCTTCCCATGGAGCAGAGCATAGCGGGTGAACCAGACTCCTCAGGTCAGTCACACTTGGAGCATTATTAGACTGAGTCTTTTATAGGAATATTCTGTGGATGTAGTCCCAAAGTTGTAAATTAATGATAGACGTCTTCCATCCTGGCTCCATCTCAGTTTCTTGGCCGGATGTTGATCTTCTTGATTGGTGTTGATCTTATGTTGACTTCCTTCTTAACATAAGGAATGTTGCTAACATTTCTGTTATCACTGTCCCAATTCTTATCAGAGTTTACTCTTCAGATCTCATTAACAGGTTTTAATCACAATGCAGCAAGCAGGTAGTTAGTCATTGCAGGCCTTAATATTATACTGGTGTTTCCAAAATCATTAGCTCCATTCATACATCCTTCCATTCTTCCATTCACTCCCACACATAATTATTAAATTCATATTTTTCAAATCTGCACATTGACTTTTTTGTGATATTTCTCCATAGTGCTAATAGGTTAGGTGCTGTTAGTTCCACTCCTCAGCTGAGACCTCTCTGACTTGGTTGGACCTGTTGGTAGTTACACTACTGCCAACACAGCTCTCAGCATCCTTGGAGCATTTAAGCCCCCCATCACGACAATGTGGCACCCATTGGGGGATCCTAAATACAGTCCTAAACGCTTGGGAGTGTTCGACTTGTGATTTTGTGATACAAATATATATATCTCGTTTGCTGTATTATACTTGTTTTTGTGTCAGTAAAATGATGATGATGATGATGATGATGATGATGATGATGATGATGATGCCACAACCAGAGATAACATCTAGCAATCATGGCTGGCAGTAATGAAGAGTGCGGGGTTGAACTGACATTGCTGTGCATTGAGCTACAAAAGAAAATTGGATGCTTCTTCATGACCATCCCTCCCCGCTCCCATCCACAAACACACCCTCCGTCCAATACCTTCATCCAGTATTAACTATGTATGTTGGAGACATGCGTGTTACATTTCCTAAAGAGTAAGTTTAGAAAGTTTAGGGAGAAGAAGTTTTGTTTTTCTTTCATTTCAGGAACAGCTTGAGAAATTGCAAGTCGCTTCTAATGTGAGATAATTGGCCATCTACAAGGACATTGCCCAAGGGAACCTGGATGTATTACTATCCTTTGGTAGGCTTCTCTCATGTCCCTGGATGAGAAGCCGGAGCTGACAGATGGGAGCTCATCCTTCTCCCTGGATTCGAACTGCCAACCTTTTGGTCAGAAGTCCTGCCAGAACAAGGTTTAACCTATTGTGCCACCAGGTGCTCCTAAGGAGAAGGCTTTAGTATATCATCCTGTAGTCTCACCACAATGGTGTTGTTGAAAGAAACAGAAATGCACAGCTATGGAAACAATCACTATTGTGCTTCTCTGCTATTACATTACTGTGCAGCTTTGGCAATGTACAATTCTGTAATCGCTGGTTTGCACTGCCTTGTTAAGCCCGCCTTACTATCCAGCTCATTCAAGGGGAGAGGGGGGGAATCCTGCCTACTCAAACCATGTGACTGACAGGATATCGGACTTGCAAGTGATGGGACCCATCACATCAAGGGCAGTACTGGAACACCAGTGATTTTCAGAGCCAATAACAGGTTTTCCTGTCAATGGTAGGCTGCCTTTCTCTAATGACTGAAATGCTAAGGGAAAGACGTGACGTTGTGTGCAAAGTACCAGCCAAATTTGGTATTGTCCTTCTGTAATTGAAATTATCCACCTTCCTGTATGTGACGGCGCGAGTGGCGCCACCTATGTGTAGAACTATTAGTTGCAAGATTTAAACTGTTGTATCATGCTTAATCCTGCCTTTTTACCCTGCTTATGTATAGTTGGATTCATTGGTTATTTATAGCTGTCAATCAATGTTGTTTGCATCAGTTGAATTGCTTTCTCAGCTCAATTGTTTGGCTCCACCTCTTCCTGGAGGAGGGGAGTGCTTCCCTTTTTCATCCTGCCATCAGAGTTTCTATCAGATGGACGTAAGAGACTTGGCTCTAAAAGCCCCTGATGAAATTACCTCTCAGCACCAATTCTGAGGTTTTTACTCTTGAGACTTATGCTTCATGTTCAGACCAACCTGAACGACGTTGGGAAGTCTCAAGCACCTTCAAGCCAGTTCTTTTGGCACCAGAGGAAGACCCTGTGTTTTCAAACATAAGCCATCTGGACTGGGGTTGTGGATTTCTCCGGCATTTACAGCCATTGAGAAAGAGGGACCTGGAAAAGCTTCTCAGCTTCAAAACCTCTTGGACCCAAAACAACCAGAGACTGTAATGTACATTTTCCTTCACCCCTTTGAAACTTCCAGCTTATTGCCTTAAAGAGATAACTCTTTGTGAACAATAAAACTTATTTTGAGTTATATACAGTGTTTGGGTCTTTGAGAGTTCCCGTTTCCTAAAGGAGGCCAAAAAGCAATCCCCTGGGGAAAGATGTCACGTCCATACCTCTTTCACCCCGGGTGTGACAGCACATTGTAATACAGCCCTTAGTTCTTCCTTCTGAAACTTTGTAATACCTCTTTATCAGCCTGCTGCTAAACCTTGTGGCAGTGACTTACACTATACAATTAATTAAAACTTCCCTTTTAAATTAAAACTTCTTTTTTCTGCCTTGGATCTGCTACCATTCAGGTTTAGTGAATGTCCCCAATATTTTAATATTGTGAGAGGGCGAAAAATAACTCTCTAATTAACAGCTCTTCACAGTGAATTTATTACTGATCTGAAGCTCTAGCTTTCCTTCCACCAAAGTACTTTTGCAATCATTTAGCTGTATGTTGTACTTACAAATTGGACACTGAAAAAGACCATGTCATATCAGACATAAATGCCCAGCTCTTTTAAATGGGAACCCATAGGGGATCTTGCACAGGAGTAAGACATCAACACCGTTGTGGCCCAGATATATTTGGCACACTACTTAGAAAGCTTATATCTCCATTTTCCACAAATACCTTCCCCAAAACACAAAGACAAACTTCAAAAATATGTTATTTAATTTTTTTAATGAGTACAGGCATGAGAAGGATCCATCAGTTCTGATAAAATTTGAGAGTGCAGCAAGTCAGGGAAAGGTCGTACAGAAGAAGTGAAGAGATTAGGATGAACATATGCTCTGCTCATGGTATGGATGTGGCCTAGAGGTCTGCTGAAATTACCTGTAAAAAAGAAAAAAAACACATTGGGATCCAGTATTTAACTAAATAGCCTGCATGTTGGGGCCACGGTGATGCAGCGGGTTAAACTGCTCGAACTTGCTGACCAAATGGTCAGCAGTTCAAATCCATGGGATGGGGTGATCTCCCGTTCTTAGCCCCAGCTTCTGCCAACCTAGCAGTTCTAAAACATGCAAATGTGAGTAGATCAATAGGTACCACTCTGGCAGGAAGGTAACAGCATTCCACACAGTCATGCTGACCACATGACCTAGGAGGCATCTACGGACAATGCCGGTTCCTCGGCTTAGAAATGGAGATGAGCACCACCCCCCAGAGTCAGCCTCAACTAGACTTAATGTCAAGAGGAAACCTTTACCTAACTGGCATGTACACACAGCGCACACCACACAGATCATGTGGTTGTCTAGAGGTGACTGGACTGTGGTATCCATCATCCCTCACAATTGCCTGTGCTGGCTATTGGTGATGGTCATTCCACTTAAGGAGCATTTCCATCTTAAGGGGTAACATATTAGTTTAGAATGGCAAATACAGAATTATCATTCAATAACACCAGTGTGGTCAATTAATTTGAGTGCTGAAGACTATTATTATTATTATTATTATTATTATTATTATTTACAGTATTTATATACTACTTTTCTCACCCCTAAAAAAAGGTAAAGGTAGTCCCCTGACATTAAGTCCAGTCATGTCTGACTCTGGGGTGTGGTGCTCATCTCCATTTCTAAGCCAAAGAGCCAGCGTTGTCCGTAGACACCTCCAAGGTCATGTGGCCGGCATGACTGCATGGAGCGCCGTTACCTTCCCGCTGGAGCGGTACCTATTGATCTACTCACATTTGCATGTTTTCGAACTGCTAGTTTGGCAGAAGCTAGGGCTGACAGTGGAAGCTCACGCAGCTCCCTAGGGGGACTCAAAGCGGTTTACACATAGATAATGGCAAAAATTCAATGTCTTTACAGCCACAATAGTAAAACCACACTTTAAACATAAATCATATTAAAAACAGTACATCACCAAATATCAAAAGTTATTAAAACCATAAAACAATCTCATCACTCGAGTCACCATTCCAGAGACTCAGAGGCTAAAGTTTGAATCTCGGTTTAGCCATTGAAAGCCAATGGGTGATCTTGGACAAGCCTCAGAGGGAGACAAAAGCAAAAAGGCTCTGAACAAATCTTGCTGAGAAATCCCCACAATAGGGTTGCCACAAATAAACTAGTTGATGAGCATTAAAAAAGGCGAGGATAATGAGAGAATGACAAAGATTAGGAACAAAACTTTTTTGAACTTGTTGTCAACTGAAATTATCTATTTCAGGTAATCCTTTCCCAAAGTGACAATTTTGTGAGGTTCAATAATTATATTGTGGGCTCTGTATTATATCTGGGAGAATTCCAACTTGTGTAAAGTCAATATTAGTATGTGGAAAGGGGAGGGTTTTGAATGTGCAATTACAAAATGTGCCCCTGGCTTCTTCGATGGCTACGCTTATGCCATCCTCTGTAAATCTCCTGGTCCATCCTGGGGACCAACGTTTTAAAAACAAGTTTTTTTTGGGGGGGGGAGGGGTTTGTCGTGTCAGGAGCAACTTGAGAAACTGCAAGTCACTTCTGGTGTGAGAGAATTGGCCATCTGCAAGGACATTGCCCAGGGGACGCCCAGATGATCTGATTTTTTTATCATCCTTGTGGGATGATAAAAAAAAACTTCTCTCACATCTTCGCATGAAGAGCTGGAGCTGATAGAGGGAGCTCATCCGCCTCTCATAGAATCATAGAATCATAGAATCAAAGAGTTGGAAGAGACCTCATGGGCCATCCAGTCCAACCCCCTGCCAAGAATCACCCCTGACAGATGGCCATCCAGCCTCTGTTTAAAAGCTTCCAAAGAAGGAGCCTCCACCACACCCCGGGACAGAGAGTTCCACTGCTGAACGGCTCTCACAGTCAGGAAGTTCTTCCTCATGTTCAGATGGAATCTCCTCTCTTGTAGTTTGAAGCCATTGTTCCATGTCCTAGTCTCCAGGGAATCAGAAAACAAGCTTGCTCCCTCCTCCCTGTGGCTTCCTCTCACATATTTATACATGGCTATCATATCCCCTCTCCCCAGATTCGAACCTGCGACCTACTAGTCTTCAGTCCTGCCGGCACAGGGGTTGAACCCACTGCGCCACCGGGGGCTCCTTAAAAAACAAGTTAATGAAAAATGATTAGGTAGTAGTATTGGTGGCCATGAACCACTTTATCTGATTTTAACATATGATACTATTGCATTGTTTTTGAATCCAAACATTCCAAACTCGAGTTTGAAATCCTATGAGGATCAGAGAGAGTTTTTATATCAGAAGATCATCAGAAAAGAAATAGAAAGGGACCCTGGCAAGAAGTCAATATTTTCCAAGTGTTCTTACTTCTATTTGCAGCAAACTAACTCTCCACCGCACACCCCAATATCTTTAGTCTTTGCTTTACAAAGCAATTTATTGCAGTATCCTCCGGCTTTCTTACATTCTTCTTTATTCTTTGGATCACCCAGCACTGTAACAAATGAGAGAATAAGAAATTAATTTTCCCATTGTCCAAGATTCACCATTTTTATTATTATGCCTCAAAACAAGTGACAATAGGACTGGAGGCCAGTTGTGGCCACTCAGAATTAAGATAGAAATATCCAGGGGATTTTGGTCAAGCGTGACCAGACTGCAAACCATCAGTGGATGGGAAAATAAAAGGATAACACTCAAAACACATCAACGATTTATGAGCGAGCTGTGGGATAGTGTAGGATAAGTCTGGCAATGACATCACAACACCTTATGTAATAATAATAATAATAATAATAATAATAATAATAATAATAGCAAGAACAACTTTATATTCCACTCGATCTCCCTGGAGAGACTCAGGGCGGATTCCAGACATAAAAGTCAAACATTCAATGCCTGAATACAACAACAATACGCCCATACTAACAAAAAAATTAAGCAACTCAACATATAAACACAAATTATGACTTAACAACTAAAATTAAATAAAAAACACAGCCTGTTATAACAGAACTAAGACAAAACATCAAACATTGAATGGAAACAATAATCTCCCTGTTCCTTGGGGCAAATTGATTAATCATTGCTCAAGATATCTATTGAGCTGGTGGGGCCAGCAGGGCACGGATACGGATGGCAACTATTAATCAGAGGTATAATGGTAGTATTACCAACTACTATTCCTCCTCCTCCTCATAAGCAAATGAACAAATGTATGTCTTCAGCTGTTTCTTGAAAGCGCGGAGGGAGGGGGCCATCTTTAACTCCTTAGGAAAAGAGTTCCAGAGGTGGGGGGCAGCCACAGAGAAGGCCCTTTCTCTCGTTCCCACCAGCCATGCTTGGTATGGGGGTGGAACTGAGAGGAGGACCTCCTCGGATGAACGCAGTGTCCAAGTTGGTCTATAGAGGGAGATGCAGTTTGTCAAATGTAGTTCATATTTGTTTGTTATTTTCCTGTCATACTAAATATAAAGAGCCCAGTGCCTATTGCTTCACTGAAAAGAAAACAGTTAATACTGTTTCTCACTGGAATCCCCATGGCATGCAGATTAGCAAGTAAATTCTGTCATCATTGGTATATTAGCATGGGAATTTTTTTTATACTAGGGGTGTTCATTAAAGATTTCCCCTGACCCAATATCACAGGGTGCTGAAACTGCACATGTGTAATGGTATACGTTTCTATAGGCTACATACCAATTTACAATTCAGAACTAATAACAGTCTTGATTTTACAGATGCTGAAGTGGTGAGAGGTTTGATAATGGACCCAGTGGAATAGAGCAGTTATCGTTCCTTTACTTGAAAGGCCGCACACAAAAGGAGACATTTGATGAGATGAAAGAGGTTTATGGTGATGATGCCAGTCAAGAACTAGCATCGTTAGTTCAAATGTGGCTGGATTTCAGGGCAAACAGCTCCGATTACAGGGTGCCCACACTCTGCTATTGATGAATATACCATCCAGTAAGTGGAGTTCACCATTTTGGAAAAATGCCACATAACCATTGATCTTTCTATAGTTAACAATGAAATAACCATGTCAAGATTAGTGTGGGGTCAGTGGAAAAAAATTATCCAAGACCATCTTTACATGCATAAGGTCTCCCAGCTCACTGGGTCCCCTGGTTGCTCACACCTTTCCAGAAGCAGGAACAAGTTGAATGCTCTCAGGCTCTATTGACAATGTGCCATGGAAACCTGGAGGAGTTTTTCAACAAACTGATCACACAGGATGAAAGCTGGGTTTATCACTATGATCCTGAGAGGTGTGAGCAGCCAGGAGACCAGTGAATGGACACCTTATCCAGTTGATACAATGGCAGAATCATAGAATCATTGCCTCCAAAGAAGGCATGTCCCCAACTCTTGGCAGGCAAGTATGCTCACAGTATTTTGGGACCAGCACGGAGTAGTATTGATGGATTTCCAAGCAAAGAGAACTATGAGCACTGGGGCATACTATGCTTCACTGCTGCAGAAATTGAGAGAGGCCATCAAAACCAAGAGACGTGGCATACTCCCAACTCACAAGTTGCGCAAATGGAAAAAGCATGCTCCTGTGGCTTTGAAATTCTACCGCATCCCCCTTATTCACCCGACATCGCACCATCAAATTCCACTTCTTTCCAACAATGAAGTTATTTTTGAAGGGCAAGCATTTTTCAGATGATGAGACTCTGATTTCTGAATTCACAATGTGGCTTTTGGAGCAACCTGTCAACTTCTACAAGCAATGTGCTTACCGTTGCTTAAAAGGATGGGAGAAGTGGGTGTCCCTAGGTGGCACCCATGGAGAGAAGGGCTAATAACTGTGCCAAGTTTCATTGCTCTCAGTTCAAAAGAAGTGGATCAGGGAAAATCTTTAATGAATGCCCCTCATATGTTGCTTGGTAGCAACATATCAGATACACATCAGTTGTGGATTTCTGAACTGAAAGGGCTTGGCCTAAACTTCCCTCTTCCACCTCCCTGATTCTCTGGTATCGGACAGAATTGTCTGTTATCAATATACCATGACAACAGCAGTTAGAACACATTTCCTCAAAATCCCCACATAGATTGCTATGAAAAGACACTTTACCTGCAGTGACCATCAACACAAAGAACAGGACAGCTGAGAGCATGGAAAAGATCTTCATGGTTGAAGTACGGCGCTGTTTCTTAGGACAGAGAAATGACCAAGTGGAGTCACTCAGAAGATTGCAGGATGGAGAGATGAGCCTAAGCCTCTTGTATTTATAGGTCAAAAAAGAATGAGTGACAGGTTGTGGACAGCTTGATGTGGCTTGTGTGGTTTTGTTGCTGTTTGTGGTCCATAACAATCGTTATAGAAATAGGTCTCTGTATGCTTGAGAAAGGGTCTGTTAAGGAAATATACTCTGGCCACAGAAAGAAAGACTGCTATGTAGACTGACCATGAAATTGCCCAAGTGAGGTCTGAAGGGAAAGTGCAGACGGCTATACGAAACTGTCCACTGAGTCTGCCATTCACTTGTCTAACTTGATATTGTTTAATTGAATTAGCAAAGCTCTTCTTGTACTTCAGCAATCATAGACTCACACACTTCAAAGGCATCCCATAGGCCAGTGGTTCTCAACCTCCCAAGTGCTGTGACCCCTTAATACAGTTCCTCATGTTGGGTGACGGAGTGGAGGAGCTGACCATCGCTCCATTGCCATGGACCGATCACCATCTGATCAGATTTAGACTAACTGTGCCTTCCAACCTCCGCAGGGGTGGTGGACCCATTAGAATGGTCCGCCCCAGGAGACTTATGGATCCAAATGGTTTTCTGACGGCTCTTGGGGATTTCTCCACCTCCTTGGCTGGCGACTCTGTCGATGCTCTGGTCTCTCGCTGGGACAGTGAGTTGACCAGGGCAATTGACACAATCGCTCCGGAACGTCCCCTCTCGAGTAACCGAGCTAAACCAGCCTCTTGGTTTACCGAGGAGCTGGCAGCGATGAAGCGAAAGAAGAGGAGGCTAGAGTGCGTGTGGCGCCAGAATCCCACCAATCCAGCCCAAACACACCTGAATGCCTTTTTAAGGTCCTACGGTGTGGCAATAGCGGCAGCTCAAAAAACATCTATTACAGCCAATATTGCATCCGCGAAGAATCGTCCGGCTGAACTTTTCCGAGTTGTCAGGGGCCTGTTAAATCCGCCAAAATGCGAGGCCTCGGATAACTCGGTGGCCCGCTGTGAAGCATTTGCTCGATTCTTTACGGATAAAATTGAGCGGATTCGGTCAGGCTTTGACGTCATGTTAACGGCAGTCTCCGGGGATGTAACGAGAACATCTGCTTGTCCAGTTTTGTTGGATTCGTTTCAATTGGTTCAGCTTGAGGATGTGGACAGGATCCTTGGAGAGGTGCGACCCACCACATGCATCCTAGACCCCTGCCCATCCTGGCTGGTCAAGGAAGCCAGAGGGGGTTTGGCAGAGTGGGTGAAGGTGATGGTTAATGCCTCCTTACAGGAAGGAAAATTTCCAGCGAGCCTAAAACAGGCTGTGATAAAACCGCTGTTGAAGAAACCATCACTGGATCCCACTCAATTCGACAACTATCGGCCAGTTTCCAATCTCCCCTATTTGGGCAAAGTCATGGAACGTGTGGTGGCAACACAACTCCAGGGGTTTCTGGTTGACACTGATTATCTAGACCCGGCACAGTCTGGCTTTAGGCCGGGACATGGAACTGAGACAGCCTTGGTCGCCTTGGTAGATGATCTTCGCAGGGAGCTGGACAGGGGGAGTGTGTCCCTGTTAGTTCTGCTGGACCTCTCAGCGGCCTTCGATACCGTCAATCATGGTATCCTTCTGGGGCGCCTCATGGAGATGGGGCTCGGAGGCACTGCCCTGCGGTGGCTCCGATCCTTCCTTGAGGGACGGACTCAGAAGGTGTTATTGGGTGACACCTGTTCGGCTCCGCAACCGTTGTTGTGTGGAGTCCCACAGGGTTCAATCTTGTCCCCGATGTTATTTAACATCTACATGAAGCCGCTGGGGGAGATCATTCGGAGTTTCAGAATGAGATGTTATCTCTATGCAGATGATGTCCAAATCTGTCACTCCTTCTCACCTGTCACCAAGGAGGCTGTCCAGACCTTGAACCGGTGTTTGGCCGCTGTATCGGACTGGATGAGAGCTAACAAATTGAAATTGAATCCAGACAAGACAGAGGTCCTACTGGTCAGTCGTAAGGCCGAACAGGGTATAGGGTTACAGCCTGTGTTAGACGGGGTTACACTCCCCCTGAAGATGCAGGTTCGCAGCTTGGGAGTGATCCTGGACTCATCGCTGAGCCTGGAACCCCAGGTCTCGGCGGTGGCCGGGAGAGCTTTTGCACAACTAAAACTTGTGCGCCAGCTGCGCCCGTACCTTGGGAAGTCGGACTTGGCCACGGTGGTCCACGCTCTTGTTACATCCCGACTGGATTACTGCAACGCACTCTACGTGGGGCTGCCTTTGAAGACTGCTCGGAAACTCCAACTGGTCCAACGGGAGGCAGCCAGATTGCTCACCGGAGCGACATACAGGGAGCACACCACCCCGCTGTTGTGTCAGCTCCACTGGCTGCCGATCCAATTCCGAGCACAATTCAAAGTGCTGGTTTTGACCTATAAAACCCTATACGGTTCCGGCCCAGTGTATCTGTCCGAACGGATCTCCCTCTACGTCCCACCTCGGAACCTAAGATCTTCTGGGGAGGCCCTGCTCTCGACCCCGCCTTTATCACAAGTGAGGTTGGCCGGGACGAGGAGCAGGGCCTTCTCGGTGGTGGCCCCCCACCTATGGAACTCCCTCCCCGGGGAAATTAGATCGGCAACGTCCCTTCTTTCATTTAGAAAAAAATTGAAAACCTGGATATGGGACCAGGCATTTGGACACCCGGGCAGCTAAAGAAAAACCTAATGACGAGATGGAACTTGTCGAGATGGAATGGACTTATGAAACTTCGAACGCTGAACTCAGGATTAACCTACTGCTGTGTTATTGTATTAATGTGTATTGATGTTTTTAAATTTTTAATTTGTAATTGTTTAATTTGTTTATATATGTATGTATATGTGATAAAGGCATCGAATTGTGCCTTCCTCTGTAAGCCGCCCTGAGTCCCCCCCCCCCCGGGGGTGAGAAGGGCGGGGTAAAAGTGACAGAAATAAATAAATAAATAATGTTGTGGTGACCCCCAACCATAAAATTATTTCCGTTGCTACTTCATAACTGTAATTTTGCTACTGTTACAAATTGTAATGTAAATATCTGATGTGCAGGATGTATTTTCATTCACTGGATGAAATTTGGCACAAATACCCAATTTTGTCATTTGGGAGTTGTAGTTGCTGGGATTTATAGTTAGCATACAATCAAAGAGCATTCTGAACTCCACCAATGATGGAATTGAACCAAACTTAGTACACAAAACTCCCAGGACCAAAAGAAAATACTGGAAGGATTTGATGGGCATTGGCCTTGAGTTTTGGAGTTGTAGTATCCAGAGAGTACTGTGGACTCAAACAAGGATGGATATGGACCAAACTTGGCACAAATACTCAATTATGCTCAAATGTGAACACTGGTGGAGCTTAGGGAAAATAGACTGACATTTGGGAGTTGTAGTTGCTTGGATTTATAGTTCACCTACACTCTAAGAGCATTCTGAACCCCATCAATGATGGAATTGGGACAAACTTTCCACACAGAACCCCCATGACCAACAGACAACACTGTGATTTCTGATGGTCTTTGGCAACCCTGCTAACACTCCCCTCATGACCCCTCAGTGATCCTGATCCCCACATTGAGAAACGCTGCCATAGACCATGAAATCCAACTCACATCTCAATATAGGAACTCCCGATACAGCATATCCAACAGGTAGCTAGCCACCTTCTTTTTGAAGACATCTGGCGAAGGAGATCCCATCACCATACTGGGCAATTAGTTCCTTTGCTGAACCACTCTTAATGTCAAAAAGTACTTTCTATTGTTGAATCAAAATGTACCCTTCTGTAACAATTAGGTCAGATCCTCTCTTGTGAGCAGCAGAGAACAAACCAGTGCCCCATTGTGACTGCCCTTTAGATGTTTATCCTACAATCATACCACACCTCATTTTTGCTTCACCAGGCTGAACATGACCAAATCTTATTTATTTATTATTTATTTATTTGCTTTATTTCTATACCGCGTTTCTCAACCTAATTAGGCGACTCAATGCGGTTTACACAATGTAAATTAACACAACAATAACAATTAAAACACATCATACACAATAACAAAATACACAATTAATCATTCATAATGCCTCGATCACAAAGCAAAATCCAATCTCATAGTCCTTGTGCCATTCCTATGTTCAATTTACCGTCATCCTATGTTCAGTTGTGCTGATTAACCAAACGCTTGCTCAAAGAGCCAGGTTTTAACCTTCTTTCGAAACGCCAGCAGCGAAGGGGCCTGTCTGATGTCAATGGGTAGGGCATTCCATAGCCGAGGGGCCACCACCGAGAAGGCCCTATCTCTCGTCCCCGCCAACCGTGCCTGTGATGCAGGCGGGACCGAGAGCAGGGCCTTCCCGGAAGATCTTAGTGTCCGCGTCGGTTCATAGGTGGAGATGCGTTCGGAGAGGTAAGTGGGGCCGGAACCATTTAGGGCTTTGTAGGCCAACGCCAGCACCTTGAATTGTGCCCGGTAGCAGATTGGCAGCCAGTGGAGCTGGCTCAACAGAGGAGTGGTATGCTCCCTGAGTGCCGCTCCTGTTAGCAACCTGGCTGCCGAGCGCTGGACCATCTGAAGCTTCCGGGCAGTCTTCAAGGGCAGCCCC
Organism: Anolis sagrei; assembly: GCF_037176765.1. Lineage (NCBI taxonomy): Eukaryota > Metazoa > Chordata > Lepidosauria > Squamata > Anolidae > Anolis > Anolis sagrei. Next base: position 12,009,372 of record NC_090021.1, read on the forward strand.
ACGTAAAGCGTCTTGCAGTAATCTATACGGGATGTGACCAGAGCGTGGACCACCGTGGCCAAGTCAGACTTCCCGAGGTACGTGGCCAAGTCAGACTTCCCAAGTCAGACTTTCCACATTCCCCTGTACATTTGGATATCTATACTTTACACCTCACCATCCTTGTTGTCCTTCTGTAAACCCAAGACTGTTTTTTGAGGAAAGAGTCTCAGCTCCTACCCACTGCTGGCTAATAACTTCCAGTCAGTGGAATGTTGAATGTACTCTGAGTTTGGGTCAAACTTTATGAGATGTAGGCAGAGTTTATGTTTTACTTTGGAAGCAGGATTCTGGACCAGCGACCACTTCTTCAAAGTTCTAACTAAAGCCCACAGAAGGTTCATTTCCCACTGCTATGGGAACCATCAAGAGCCTCTATCTCAGTCGTTCTCAACCTAGCCTACAACTCCCACAAATCCCAGCCAGTTTACCAGTTGTTAGGATTTCTGGGAGTTGAAGGCCAAAACATCTGGGGACCCACAGGTTGAGAACCACCGCTCTATCTTATTAGTAAAAGTATGCAAGAGTGATCACATTGTTTCAAATCAAGTTTCTGGCAACTTCCATATCGGTGAAGTGGAACATCTATTCTAGGTTTAAAATCTGGATTTTAAATAACTATCTAAACTGAGTGAAGGAAGATAGATGCTTTTGAGCTGTGGTGCTGGAGGAAAGTTCTGAGAGTGCATTGGACCGCGAGAAGGACCAACCAGTCCATACTCCAGGAAATAAAGCCTGACTGCTCACTGGAGGGAAGGGTGAAGTATTTTGGCCACATAATGAGAAGACAGGAAAGCTTGGAGAAGACAATTATGCTGAGGAAAATGGAAGGAAAAAGGATGGCTCAGAAGTTTTGTGCATGAATTTCTTTCCAGATACAAGTAGGTGTTATACAAATTTTCTGGACAGGAAGTTTCTGGGAACTGGAGATAGACCTGAGTCATTATCACTGGAGACACCAAAGGCAGATCTTCTTCCTCAGTCAAGTGGTGGACCTCAATCTTGCTTCACTTTGGTTTCTGCCATTTTTTGCAACCTAGAAGAGCCTGTGGTTGTTTCTTGCCATTTCGCACAGGAAAAGAGGGTGTCAACAAGTTGGATTTACATCCAAAAATGTACTCAAAAGAGTTTAATGACAGTTGTATGGCTGAAGAAACATTTGTGATCACTGATGGAAACATCTAGCCACCCTTTTAGCCAAGGAAAATCATCAAAAATAAAAAGATTCTTCAGAATTATTCTGTTTATAAAAATGACACTTGATGATTAGCTATGAACCTTAAAACTGGCTTCCATGTCTTCTGCCTCAAACTTCTGTGAGTTTTCGAGTGTGCCACATTTCCAACTCATTTGATAAACTGGTCAGCCTAAGCTTCAGCAAGTTTCAAAGTGCTGAAAATTACCACATTAGCCTCATTTTTCTCAAATGTTTGAAAAGACACATGTCATATATTTCTATAAAGTTTAAGTGAAACTTGTGATGCACTTTATTCAATACATGAGATTACTGTATATAGCATGGTGTGATGGATAATAACTTTGGGTTGTTGTAGGTTTTTTCGGGCTATATGGCCATGGTCTAAAGGTATTCTCTCCTGACGTTTCTCCTGCATCTATGGCAAGCATTCTCAGAGGTAGTGAGGTCTGTTGGAACTAGGAAAATGGGTTTATATATCTGTGGAATGACCAGGGTGAGACAAAGGACTCTTGTCTTCTAGAGCTAGGTGTGAATGTTTCAACTGGCCACCTTGATTAGCATACAATGGCCTGACTGTGCCTGGAGCAAACTTTTGTTGAGAGGTGATTAAATGTCCTTGTTTGTTTCCTCTCTGTTGTTGTGCTGTTGCACTTTTAGTTTTTTAATACTGCTAGCCAGATTTTGTTCATTTTCATTGTTTCCTCCTTTCTGTTGAAATTGTCCACATGCTTGTGGATTTCAATGGCTTCTCTGTGTAGTCTGACATGGTGGTTGTTAGTGTGGTCCAGCATTTCTGTGTTCTCAAATAAAATGCTGTGTCCAGTTTGGTTCATCAGGTGCTCTGCTATGACTAACTTCTCTGGTTGAAGTAGTCTTTCATGTTCCTTGATTCGTGTTTGGGCAATGCTGCGTTTGGTGGTCCCTATGTAGACTTGTCCACAGCTGCATGGTACACGGTAGACTCCTGCAGAAGTGAGAGGATCTCTCTTATCCTTTGCTGAATATAGCATTTGTTGGATTTTCTTGGTGGGTCTGTAGATAATTTGTATGTTGTGTTTCCTCATCAGCTTCCCTATGCGGTCAGTGGTTCCCTTGAAGTATGGCAAGAACACTTTTCCTCTAGGTGGATCTTTGTCTTGACTCTCGTGGCTTGTTCTCGGTCTTTAACTTTAATAATAATAAAACTAATAACAATAACTGTATTTTTATACCCCACCACTATCTCCCCGAAGGGACTTGGGGCAGCTTACAAGCGCAACATACAGCAACATTTACCAGCTAAAACACAGTTAAAAACACAATAACACAGTTAAAACATAATAACATATAATATAAAATTTGTTGTTGTTTATTTGTTCAGTGATTTCTGACTCTTCGTGACCTACTGGACCAGCCCATGCCAGAGCTCCCTGTCGGCCGTCACCACCCCCAGCTCCTTCAAGGTCAGTCCAGTCACTTCAAGGATGCCATCCATCCATCTTGCCCTTGGTCGGCCCCTCTTCCTTTTTCCTTCCATTTTCCCCAGCATCATTATCTTCTCTAAGCTTTCTTGTCTTCTCATTATGTGGCCAAAGTACTTCATCTTTGCCTCTGATATCCTTCCCTCCAATGAGCAGCCAAGCTTTATTTCCTGAAGTATGGACTGTTTGGATCTTCTTGCAGTCCAAGGCACTCTAATTAAAACTATTGAAAAGAAATAAAAACATCATAAAAGTGTATCGAACCAACTTCAACAACCACTAACCAGGAAAATGGTAGGCATAATCAGTCTAGAGAAAGCAGTTGTGCAAAAAGCAAACTATAGGGCCAGGCTGGGGAAAAGTGCTGAATACAACCTTATCAGTAAATTAGGGCTGGACATTCATAAACAGGGACTAATCATCATTCAAATGCACACTGGAACGTATAAGTCTTCAAATCCCTTTGGAAGGTGGACAGAATTAGGGCTAGTCTAATCTCCCTGGGGAGGGAGTTCCAGAGCCGCGGGCCCACCACCAAGAAGGCCCTCTCTCTCGTCCCCACCGACCATGCTTGTGATGGTGGCAGGAGCAAGAGGAGGGCCTTCCTGGCAGACCTCAGAGCCTGTGCCGGTTCATAGGAGAAGATGCGGTCGTGAGGATAGGCAAGATCCAAATTGTTCAGGGCTTTATACGTGATAACTTGCACTTTAAATTGGGACCGGAAACTTATTGGCAGCCAGTGGAGCTGCTTTAGTTGGGATGTTGTCCACTCCCTTTAGTTAGTTCCAGTTAACAACCTGGCTGCCGATATTTGGACCAATTGAAGTGTCTGTGCCATCTTCAAAGGCAGCCCCAAGTAGAATGTGTTGCCGTAATCCAATCTAGATGGTTAAGTCAGGCTTCTCAAGGTACAGTTGCAGCTGGCACATGTTTTAAATGTGCAAAGGCCCTCCCGGCCACCACCAATACCTGAGCATCAAGCCTCAGCACTGAGTCCAGGAGGACCTCCAGACTGCAGATCTGTGTCTTCAGGGGGAGCGTAACCACATCGAGCACAGTTTGCCATCCTATACCCGATCAACCTTGCAACTGACCAGGAGGACCTCTATCTTGTCTGGATTAAGCTTCAGTTTCTTAACCCTCATCCAGTTTGAAGTACTGGATTTACAGACAGCACTGTTCCCCAAAACACAAGTTACAAACCTAGAAAGACATAGCAATTAAATTAGTATCAGAGTATCATAGCCGCGGGCCCATCTTCTCTATACCTGACATTTGAGTGTGCACCACACTCAACACTGCAATCATGGTCACAATTTTTGCAAAGTATGTGTATGTGCTGTCTCATTGCAGACCCTGCTTGAGTAATTTTATGGTCAGCCTGCATAACAGTCTTTCTTTCTGTGTCCAGACGACACTTCCCCAAGCATCCTGGAACTTATTTCCATAACCATTATTACTGACCACAAACTGCAACAAAACCACACCAGACACTTCAAAGTGTCCACAGCCTGTCACTCAGTCTGCCTTGTCCTATAAATGTGGGGACTTTAGGCTCATCTCTCCATCCTGCAACCTTCTGAGAGACTCCACTTGGCTATTTCTCTGAGAACCAGATCCCTGCTTCAGCCATGAAGATCTTTGCCATCCTTTTTGCTGTCCTGTTCATGGTGTCGGTGGCTTCTGCAGGTAAGGAGACCTTTCAAAGCAAGCTAGACAGGTTTTTGTGGAAATGTGTGCTTATTCATATTGCCATGTTGTATTATCAGAAGACACTGAATAGCCCTTGTGGTCTCTTCAAATTATATTATTCTATATTCAAAGTCTGCCTGATTCCATCATCCAAGCCCTTTTAGTTCAGTTAGTCCTTAGATATACCTTAGATATACCTTTAAAAGGTAAAGGTTTCCCTCTAACATTGAGTCTAGTCATGTTCGACTCTGGGGTGTGGTGCTCATCTCCAGTTCTAAGCTGAAGAGCTGGTGTTGTTCATAGACACCTCCAAGGCCATGTGGCCAGCATGACTGCATGGAGTGATGTTACCTTCCCGCTGGTACGGTACCTACTGATCTACTCACATTTGCATGTTTTCGAACTGGTAGGTTGGCAGAAGCTGGGGCTAACAGCGGGAGCTCATGCCATTCCTCGGATTCGAACCTGAGGCCTTTCTGTCAACAAGCTTAGTAGCTCAGTGGTTTAACCCACTGCGCCACCGGGGCTCTAGATATACCTTAGATAGTTGCATTTTCCTGCTAATCTGCATGCTGGAGGGAACCCAGAGGCTCCGTTTTCATTTCAGAGGTTCCAGGTTTCATCTAAAATAATAGGCATTAGGTTCTTCTAGTATAGAATTAGAGTAAAAATAAAAACAATTGACAACCACATAAAGAGTAGAAATGTCAAATGTATTTATTCAGTTTTGCAGTTTGCCAGCCCCATTTGTCCTCTTTCAAGACCTTCCACACACCTTGTTCATGTACCTTTGCTGTATTTTGATTTTTATCTTCTTATATATTCCCTTCCCCTGATTGTTTGCAGTGTTGTAAAGCTTGACCTAACACCCTGAATCAAAATACCTTTGCTGTATTTTGATTCAGGATAATAATAACAAGTGTATTATTATCCTGAATATTTCCAACTCTCTCATGATTCTGAAAGGCCCCAGGCTGGCTGCTATTGTACAATTGGTCCCTTGCTTTGAGAAAGAGTGAGGAAGAGAAGAGCAGTGGCTCTTGGACAATAGACGGACGGATTTCTAATTCTTATTCTTTCTTTTGTTATAGCGCTGGGTGCTCCAAAGACTGCTGCTCAATGTGAGAACGCTGGAGGCCAATGCCAATTTGCATGTTGCAAAAAAGGCTATAAAGAAATTGGGAAGTGCGATAAAAATGGGGGATGTTGCTGCCAAAAAGAGTAAGAACATTATCAAAACATACAGTTTTCTCGTTAGGGTCCATTTCTTTTTCTTTTCCTCTGATTCCCTGATATAAGAACTCTTTCTGGTTTTCATAGGATTGCAGGTTAGAGTTTGGAATATTTATTTTTTTAAAAGAATTCAATAAGAGTAAAAATTAGTAACAGGAAAATTGATTGAGTTGTTGTAGGTTTTTTCAGGCTATATGGCCATGTTCTGGAGGCAATTTTTCTCCTGAAGTTTCGCCTGCATCTATGGCAAGCATCCTCAGAGGTAGTGAGGTCTGTTGGAAATAGGAAAATGGGTTTATATATCTGTGGAATGACCAGGGTGAGACAAAGGACACTTTACGCTCGTATGCCCTTCCACAAACGCCACTATCACCTTTCGTCCATGTTCCAGCATTATTTCCATTTTAACTTTACATTTGGCCTTCCCACTGTTTTTAATTGCGTGTTGTCTTATTGATAATGTTGTATATTTTATTGTCTATGTTTTATTTTAATTGCTTGTACTGTTGTTTTGCTTGTATTGTTGTATTCGGGTTCGGCCTTCATGTAAGCCGCACCGAGTCCCTTGGGGAGATGGTAGCGGGGTACAAATAAAGTATTATTATTATTATTATTATTATTATTATTATTATTACACTTTGTGTTCATATAGGTTATTTGTTTAATTTAGTTGAAATGCTGGATCTCAAACTGTTTTCTCTCTCTCTTTTTTACAGGTAATGCCATGGTGTTGACTATTTACAGTGGACGCCTGGGCTGCTTCCATGTCATGAGCATACATGATCCCAAACTCTTTGCTTCATCTGTATGCCATAGTCCTGACTTGCTCGCTTTCAAATGTAGCTGATTGATCTCTCTCGCATTACTTATGTCTGTACTCATTAAAATCTCTCCATGCATTTGAATCATATATTTTGAAGTGTATCTTTGTGTTTTGGGGTAGTATTGACAGAAATTCAAGAGGCGAACTTTCTATGTCCTATGCAAACACATCTGGGCCTGTTACTCTACACGTCTACCCATGCAAGAAATCAGGGATGGGGTGTACTTAATAAAAGTACTCTGCTGTTATTAAGCTCAGAGTAACAGCAGAGAGATGGGCCAAAACTAACAAAATGAAGTTCAACAGGGACAAATGCAGGATACTCCACTTTGGCAGGAAAAACGAAATGCAAAGATACAGAATGGGGGACAATGCCTGGCTCGAGAGGAGTACATGTGAAAAAGATCTTGGAGTCCTCATGGACAACAAGTTAAACATGAGCCAATAATGTGATGTGGTGGCAAAAAAATCCAATGGGATTGTGGCCTGCATCAATAGGAGCATAGTGTCTAGATCTATTCCGCTTTGGACACCTGGAATATTGTGTCCAATTCTGGGCACCACAATTCAAGAGAGATATTGACAAGCTGGAATGTGTCCAGAGGAGGGCGACTAAAATGATCAAGGGTCTGGAAAACAAGCCCTATGAAGAATGGCTTAAAGAGCTGGGCATGTTTAGCCTGAAGAAGAGAAGACTGAGAGGAGACATGATAGCCATGTATAAATATGTGAGAGGAAGTCATAGGGAGGAGGATGCAAGCTTGTTGTCTGCTGCCCTGGAGATTAGGACATGGAGCAATGGCTTCAAACTATAAGAAAGGAGATTCCATCTGAACATGAGGAAGAACTTCCTGACTGTTAGAGCTGTTCAGCAGTGGAACTCTCTGCCCCGGAGTGTGGTGGAGGCTCCTTCTTTGGGAGCTTTTAAACAGAGGCTGGATGGCCATCTGTCGGGGGTGCTTTGAATGCAATTTTCCTTCTTCTTGGCAGAATGGAGTTGGACTGGATGGCCCATGAGGTCACTTCCAACTCTATGATTCTATGATTCTAGATTACTACTGACATCTTACATATGTGCAAGCTCCCCAGTGGAGTACCTTGTGAAAAAGATGGACATTTCTGTCTGATGTGGAACAGCTATACTCAATTCATTGTGAGAAACCCAATGCATGGGTCCCTCATAAGGAGCTCCTTGTGCGGTGCCCTTATACATGGCTACACAGCTGTACATAGATTCATCATTCACACAGGGGCGGCTCATCCATTACGCAAAGTAAGCAGTCGCGGTACACTTTTTTTGCCAGGGGCGCAGAGGCGCCTCTGTAAATGCCCCTCGACCACCACTTGAGGAGCGCCCCCTTGGCTCACTACAGCCCTAGCAGTCCGGGGGGAGCCTCGGTTTCCTTGCCTCACAGCCGGGCGATCCTCTTCCCGAAGGGGCCGGGCGGTTGAGCCTCTCCTAGCCCCTCTCGTTCATGCTCCATATCAATGATTGGTTGGGGGGGGGGGCACCAAAATACTGTTTGCTTACCGTTGAAAATTACCTAGGGCCGCCTCTGCATTCACAGTAAGTACTTCTCATGTACATTTTGCATGTGGATACATGCATGTTTGTTTGAACAACATTGCAACAATTAAGCAATATTGAAACCACTATAGGAAGTATTTGCACCTCTAATAAAAACCCGTTAGGTTTTATACAAAGGTACTTTCCCAAAACTGAAAAACAAGCATAGGGAGACATAATCATTGGGGTGGGGGGATCTTAACATGGAACTTTATAAACAAAGAAAAAATATAGGGCCAAACCCAGCAAGGTTGGAATGTAAAATTAATTTCCAAAAATGGAACCTTACAGAAGCAGAGTATAGAATAGAAGAGAAGGGAATGACCTCAACCTTCTTGCATAGCCATGCAAAATTTACTGCAATAGACTAATTAATAATAGGAATTAACTAGCCAGGAGATCATACTCCCCTCTTGTTTTAGGAGAGTTAGCAAAGAAATGCCCCACAAAATGGAGATTCACCCCAAAGGTAACCTTTAATGAGAAGGATAAACAGGTCATTAAACAACAGATCCAATAATTCTTTCTAATTAACAGACAACCACATATAAAAGAAGAGAATTTATGGCATACTTTTAAAGCAACCGTAAGGGCAATATGTATCTCATTGGAAATAGGGATCAGTAGAAAAGGTGGCGCAGCAGATTAAACTGCTGAGCTGCTAAACTTGCTGACTGAAATGTTGGTAGTTTGAATCCGGGGAGTGGGGTGAACTCCTGCTGTTAGCCTCAGCTTCTGCCAACCTAGCAGTTTGAAAACATGCCAGTGTGAACAGATTAATAGGTAATGCTCCAGCAAGAAGGTAACAGCGCTCCATGCAGTCATGTCGGCCACATGACCTTGGAGGTGTCTAAGGGCAACGCTGGGTCTTTGGCATAGAAATGGAGATGAGCACCAACCCCCAGATTTGGACATGACTAGACTTCATGTCAGGGGGAAAACTTTACCTTTACTTTTTAGAAAAGGAAAAGCCACATTAAAAAAGAGATCAGAGATAAAGGATGCCTTTCAACTTTTCCCAAAAACTCCATTGGTTGAAAATAAGATAAGCTGGAAAGAAGGAAAAAATGACAACTCGAGGACTTAGATAAAATTGAGGCCACAAAAATATTTATTGGTTAAAAATTATTCGCAAATTAATTTGATTAATAATTTGAAATGACTGGCTAGAATCTTAAAATCAAAACAAGCCAGAAATAAATTCTCAAACTAAAAGATGATAGAGGACATCTGAGGTCATCAGATAATGAAATGTGAGAGATCATGGCTTGTTTTTATGACAAACTCTACAATTTATTTATTTATTTATTTATTACAGGTTCTTATACCCCGCCCTTCTCACCCCGGGGGGGACTCAGGGCGGCTTACAAAAGCGAGGCACCATTTGATGCCCGCGTCACAACAATCAATACAAAATTATTACAAATTCATAGTTAACAATTCATACATAATACCAATAAAATCCATAAAATCAATAAAAAACCCCCATACAAACCCAATTCATCCCCCCACATGGTCAGCGTTCACTAACTCATAGATCTCATTCTCAATTCCACTTCTTATATCCTGCTGGTCGTATTCATCTGATTTAATTGCCAGATTGCCCGAAGGCCTGGTCCCAAAGCCACGTCTTCACCCTCCTCCTGAAGGAGAGGAGGGATGATGATGTCCTGATTTCCCCCGGGAGTGAGTTCCACAGGTGAGGGGCCACCACTGAGAAAGCCCTGCTCCTCGTCCCCACCAGCCTCACTTGTGACAGTGGTGGGGTCGAGAGCAGTGCCTCCCCAGCTGATCTCAAACTCCGGGGTGGGACGTAAAGGGAGATACGTTCGGACAGATACACTGGACCGGAACCGTACAGGGTTTTATAGGTCAAAACCAGCACCTTGAATTGTGCTCGGAACTGCACCGGCAGCCAGTGGAGCTGGCACAGCAGGGGGGTGGTGTGCTCCCTGTATGTCGCTCCGGTGAGCAATCTGGCTGCCGCTCGCTGGACTAGTTGAAGTTTCCGAACCGTCTTCAAGGGCAACCCCACGTAGAGCGCGTTGCAGTAGTCTATTCGGGATGTGACAAGAGCGTGGACCACTGTGGCCAGATCAGACTTCCCAAGGTACGGGCGCAACTGGTGCACAAGTTTTAATTGCGCAAAAGCTCTCCCGGCCACCGCCGAGACCTGGGGTTCCAGGCTCAGCGGTGAGTCCAGGATCACTCCCAAGCTGCGAACCTGTGTCTTCAGGGGGAGTGTAACCCCATCCAACACAGGCTGTAACCCTATACCCTGTTCGGCCTTCCGACTGACCAGTAGGACCTCTGTCTTGTCTGGATTCAATTTCAATTTGTTAGCTCTCATCCAGTCCGACACAGCAGCTAGACACCGGTTCAAGGTCTGGACAGCCTCCTTGGTGACAGGTGAGAAGGAGTGACAGATCTGGACATCATCTGCGTAGAGATAACATCTCAGTCCGAAACTCCGAATGATCTCTCCCAGCGGCTTCATGTAGATGTTAAACAACATTGGGGACAGAATCGAACCCTGTGGGACTCCACACGACAACGGTTGTGGGGCCGAACAGGTGTCACCCAGTAACACCTTCTGGGACCGTCCCTCAAGAAATGACTGGAGCCACTGCAAGGCAGTACCCCCAAGACCCATGTCCACGAGGCGTCCCAGAAGGATACCGTGATCGACGGTATCGAAGGCCGCTGAGAGGTCCAGCAGAACTAACAGGGACACACTCCCCCTGTCCAGTTCCCTGCGCAGATCATCTACCAAGGCGACCAAGGCTGTTTCCGTCCCATGTCCCGGCCTAAAGCCAGACTGTGCCGGATCAAGATAATCAGTGTCTACCAGGAATCCCTGGAGTTGAGTTGCCACCACACGTTCCAGGACTTTGCCCAAATAGGGGAGATTGGAAACTGGCCGATAGTTGTCTAATTGAGTGGGGTCCAGTGATGGTTTCTTCAACAGCGGTTTGATAATAGCTTGCTTTAAGCTCGCTGGAATTATGCCCTCCTGTAAGGAGGCGTTAACCACCACCTTCACCCACTCCGCCAAACCCCCTCTGGCTTCCTTTATCAGCCAGGATGGACAGGGGTCTAGGATGCATGTGGTGGGTCGCACCTCTCCAAGGATCCTGTCCACATCCTCAAGCTGAACCAATTGAAATGAATCCAACAAAACCTGACAAGCAGATGCTCTCGTCACATTCTCAGAGACTGCAGGTAAAGTGGCGTCGAAATCCGACCGAATCCGCACAATTTTATCCGCGAAGAATCGAGCAAACGCTTCACAGCGAGCTCCAGAGCTGTCAGGGATCTCGCTTTTCGGCGGGTTTAACAGACCCCTGACAACTCGAAAGAGCTCGGCTGGACGATTTTTCGCAGATGCAATGTTGGCAGCAAAGGATGTTTTTTGTGCTGCCGCTATTGCCACATCGTAGGACCTTAGAAAGGCATTCAGATGTGTTTGGGCTGATTTAGTCGGATTCCTGCGCCACACGCGCTCTAGCCACCTTTTCTTTCGCTTCATTGCTGCCAGCTCCTCAGTGAACCAAGAGGCTGGATTAGCTCGGTTACTCGAAAGGGGGCGTTCCGGAGCGATTGTGTCAATTGCCCTAGTCATCTCGATGTTCCAGTGAGAGACCAAGGCATCGACAGAGTCGCCAGTCAAGGAGGTGGGAAATTCCCCAAGAGCCGTCAGGAAACCATTTGGATCCATAAGCCTCTTGGGGCGGACCATTCTAATGGGTCCACCACCCCTGCGGAGGTTAGGAGGTACAGTAAGTCTAAACCTAATCAGGTAGTGATCGGTCCATGACAATGGAGCGATGGTCAGCTCCTCCGCCCCGACACTATCACCCCATCCCTGGGTGAAGACCAAATCTAGTGTGTGTCCGGCAGTATGGGTGGGACCAGATACTAATTGGGACAGGCCCATGGTTGTCATGGCGGCCATAAAGTCCTGAGCCGCTCCTGAAAGAGAGGTCTCGGCATGGACATTGAAATCCCCCAGGACCAAAAGCCGCTGGGAGCTCAACGCCATGTCCGAGACCACTCCTGCTAGCTCAGGTAGGGAGACTGTCGTGCAGCGGGGTGGTCGGTACGCTAACAGAATCCCTATCCTGTCCCGGTCACCTAACCTAAAGCCGGCACACTCGAATGATGATGATTGTGGGATGGGGCACCTGATCAGGGGAATACAAACCTTATAGACTACTGCTACTCCTCCTCCCCGCCCTCCGGGTCTTGGCTGGTGCTGCACAGAGTAACCTGGTGGGCATAGTTGGGAGAGATTCACCCCTCCCCCCTCGTCCAACCAGGTCTCTGTTATACACGCCAGGTCGGCTTGTTCCTCCTGGATTAGATCTCGAATAATGGAGGTTTTTCCATTTACCGACCTGGCGTTGAACAGCACCATCCTCAACCCAGAGGGGCCACCATCCTGACATCTCAGTTGTATCTTGTCGGGAGTATTTTTTGGAGTATTTTTTGGAGTTGCCAATATATTCCTATTATTTTCAGGCCGAATCGTTTGTATGGGTGTAGTATAGGTGATCTTTGGAATTGCCAATATTCTATTGTGAATTTTGGGCCGAATTTGCTTTCGTGTTGAATCCTTGTTGTATTTTGGATTTGCCAGATTATTGTGATAGTTTTTGGACCGAATTAAATAATTTGTTCTCCCTTTCCCGTATCTCCCTCTACCAGTCACCACCCCTATGGCAGCCCCCGCACCCGTAGAACCCGTATCACTTGTTAATGCATAGTAACAGACATGATTGTGGTTATATATCTCTCTAGACCCTGAGAATACCCCCCCCCTCATTACTTCCTACTCCTTCCAGCGTGTTGAGGGTCATAAAGTGCAATTGTGCATTACTAGCGGAGGGGAATATCAGCAGTAACAAAAGTGACAAGAGTGATGACATCAATACAATTGCTGGAAGTACATAATCTAAATCTAGGAAGTACACAATCTAAGTCTAGGGTTAGACTAGAGACTCAAGTCTGTCCAAAGTGCTATAGTGCCAACAGCAAATTTAGTGGTTCGGGACCAGTTGGTAACTTCTGGCGAGACCAGGTAGGCTAAAGTGCAGGATTAAAGTGCTATATTAAAGTGCTGGATGTTTTCTATGGCTCAGGATCTAATAATACCATATAGTCTCAATTGCTGGACTAAAGTGCTTGATAGTCCAAAAACCCAGAGTCAGAGCCCACAAGAGGTTCCCAATGTCATTCTGCTAGGACGGGCAGTTTGAAACATAGGACCAAGTTTCTGGGGCCCGTGGACAACGAGCCGGCACCCCTTGGCCTGGTCCTCAGTTCTTCCTGACCGTTCAAGTGAAGGCTGGTAGAGCTTGGTGGGAATTGCGGGCGGTGATTCCGAGGAGACTGTTTTAGCAGCAATGTGGAATGATGTTATTGCACCTCCTGCCAGAGAGGGCGGTGTTGCAAAGAATAACAGAGTTTGTGTTGCTATGAGTTCTAAATAGCAAGCAGCTGAACGCTGAAACTTCTATGGTGTAGGCCTTCCGGTTGTTACTTAGGCCCACTCTGATGGAATTAGTGATGTTATTCCGGATGACAGTGGGTGTAATAAAAAGGGTCCCACAATGTTGGATGGCCGGTCTTAGTTGTTCTGGGTGGAGGAGGGCGGCCGTTGAATGGCGCCGCTGAGAGCGCCAAGAAGCGAGGGCCGGAGGCGTCGCCGGCGGAACGAGGGCGGCTGCCGATGGACGGGCGCCGCCGGATGCCCCAAGAAGCGCCGCCGCGAAGATCCGCCGCCGCTGGAGAGGGGCGGCCGCAGAGGGAGGCAGGGCCGCCGGGAGCGCCGAGGGGCTCGGCCAAGGAGCGTCGCCGGTGGAAAGGCGGCCGCCGATGTAAGCCGGGCCGGCAATCAGCGCTGCAATCGCCGTCACGGCGCCAGAAAGCGCAGCAGGGCGCCGAGGGGGAGCGCTGGGACGCCGCCGACAGCCCCCCCAACCCCTCCACTCCACTCGGAGATGCCGCGCAGAGGGCCTAGGAGGCTGCGGAGGGGGAGCGGGTCCACAGCGGCAGCAGCGGCCACGATGGTGGTGGCCGCGAGGACGGCAACGCAGCTCGAGCCCGCCTCTCCCCCCGGGAATGCTGGCAGCACCGGTCCAGATGTCAGCCGACCCCGGTGAGGCAAGTCCCGGAGCTCCGGCAGCAGGTAGGTCTTAAAGGATGAGGGAGCCGGCCGCGATGTAATGGCGGCGCTCGACCTCCATTTCCCTCTCCATTTCCTTCCTCCCTTTCTCCCTTTCTCTTGGGAATCACCGGATCACCCGGGCCTCCTTCAGACCCCCAGATTACTCCGGATCTCCTTACTTGAGTTGGGGAGTGAGGGGGGAAAAAGGCGCTTGGATTCCCTCGGATTTAAGTTCTTCTCAAGCGCCGCTCCAGATCTTGCTGCTTTCCACCATTACCGGAACCGGAACACCGGTTTAGTATTTTGAGGAAATAATTATAGATCCACAGTCATAATCCAATCTAAATAGCATAATAACCAAGTTAATATTGAAAAATCAATAGAAAGCCTAAAAATGAACTCATCACCCAGGCCAGACAGTTCCACAACAATTTTTTATAACATATTCAAAAAGGAAATCACACCGAACCTGACACACCGAACCACTCCGAACTCTTCATCAAAATAATGGAGAGGCATAAAGTATTGAATTCCTGGAAATCCTCCAAAATTCTTACAATTTTAAAACCAAATAAGGATTAAACTGATCCCAATTCTTATAGACAGATTTCCCTTTGTAATGTTGACAACAAATTTGTTACCATAATGCTTGCAAATAGATGGAAGGAAATAATACCAGAATTAATTCACAAAGACTAATATGGATTTAAAAATAACTGGAAAATAGCTGATCCCATAAGGAATACTCTGAACCTCTTGAATCATGTCATGTGTCATGAACCAGATGCCTTAAAAGAGCCAGATACAGGAAAACTTCCAAAACAAAGTTTATTAAGGCAACAAAAATAGCTTAGAAACACTTAACTCAATGTTTCTAGCAATAACTGAAAGTCTGTAGCAAATTGCTACGCAAAAACGTAATTTAGCGGATAATCCGGATTATACCAAATTATAATCCGGGATAAACAAAAGTATAAGCAAACTGCTTCAAAATCACAGAGTTCAGTAAACGCAAGAAAACAAGGTGGAAGCAAGCAGAGTCGTCATCAAAAAACAGTCCCAAGTCAAAACACGTCCAAAAAGAGATAATAAAGTCCAACACGCGATGTCGTCATCCAAAAACAATCTGAAGTCAGAAGGGAGGTAGAAGTCAGCACATACGAGATTCCAGTCAGTAGAAGCACAGAGACATGGCAACCTGTAGTTCCAGGATCCAAGCCCACAAGGGTAATGGCAGCAACAAAGTCCCAAGCACGAATACAACACTTTGCCTACTGCAAAGTCCCAATAGTTTGATACCAACTTTTATCCTATAACTCATTATCAGATGATGAACTGTTCTTCACCCTTTCATCATCACTCTCAGCTGCCTTAGCTTCCACAGCTGAACGCCACCTCCCATCTCTCCAACTTTTCGATCGTCTATCAAGACTTAGATCACCCCATGTATCACCGGATTGCCAATCCCCAGAGAAGCCTTCGAAGGTATCACTAGATGTTGGTTGTGTACATATTTCTCTGATTTCCTGCACATGAGTCCAATCCAGCCCATCCTCCTCTTCGTCACTACTCCCAGTCCCATTACTTCCCGTGAACGTTTCCTTTCACGTTCTTCATCTGATTTTTGTTCCCGAGTAATCCACTTTACCCCTCTACTCTCATCTCCCTCCTCCTCCATTTCAGAATCTGAGAAGCCTTCAAATGAGTCAGTACCTGTAGGTGTCATGAATATCTCCCTAATTCGCTTCCTTTGCTGCTCCTGCTCCAACACCTGAGCAGCTCTCTTCCCTCTTCTGCTACTAGTTGTAACTTGACCAGCACACTCTACTGCAACACCATTGGGGGGGGGGGGGGAATCTAAAGTACTCATATTAAAATGGATTTTTTGTAAAGTATTTGATTCACTCGATCATAAATATATGAATAGAGTCTGTGAGGAAAGGAATATGGGGTGGGGGTGCAAGGTAATAAAATAACTATGTAGTGGAAATAAAGCAACCATCACAGTAAATGGGGCACACTTGAGACAAAGAGGGGAACTAAACAGAGATCCCCCTTTCCCAAGCCCTTTTTGCATTGGCCATTGAGCCATTAGCAAATTTAATAAGGAATGACCTTGTCATAAAGACTATAAGTTGGGCAAGGAAGAAATTAGGACCAATCTTTATGCGGATGACACTATGATAATCTTAGGGGAGGTGGAGGAATAATTAAAAATCAATGGTTCAAATAATTAAGGACTTTGGAAAAACTTCAGGCCTCACAATTAATTTTGGAAAATCAGAGATCTATATAAATAAAAATGTAATGCATAAGTCAGAAAACACTGAAAGGATTGACATGAAATGTTGACACAATACACCTAATAGTGTCCATCACCCCTAAAAACACAAAAAAAGCAGAATGGACTTTGACCCCCCCCCCCTGAAAAAAAACCCATATATACATATACACATACATTCGTATACATATACACATGCACACATACAGACAGACACACACACATATATATGCAAGCACACAGAAATATACACATATATACTGTATATACTTGAGTATAAGCCTAGTTTTTCAGTCCCCTTTTAGGCTGAAAAAGCTCCCTTCGGCTTATACTAGACTCAAGGTTATTTATTACTTTACACTGTTATAAGTATTATTTTATTACATTTATTATCTTACTCTATTATTACATTTACATTATTTTACTCTATTATTATTTTATTACATTTATTATTTTACTCTATATATTACTGTTTTGATTACATTTATTATTTTATTCTAATTATTATTATTATTATTATTATTATTACATTTACATTATTTTACTCAGTTATTTTTATCACATTTATTATTTTGCTCTCTTTATTATTATTGGAAGGATATGTAAGCACATTTACATTGAAGAAGGTTAAAATAATGGTTTAATCAGAGTTGGACAGTCTTATCTTAAATTACAGTTTTATGTAAATACTAGCTGTCCCCTGCCACGCATTGCTGTGGCCCACATGGGGGTTCTGTGTGGGAGGTTTGGCCCATTTCTATCATTGGTGGGGTTCAGAATGCTCTGTGATTGTAGGTGAACTACAAATCTCAGCAACTACAACTCCCAAATGTCAAGATTCTATTTTCCCCAAACTCCACTAGTGTTCACATTTGGCCATATTGAGTATTCGTGCCAAGTTTGGTGCAGATCCATCATTGTTTGAGTCCACAGTGTTCTCTGGATGTAGGTGAACTACAACTCCCAAACCAAAGGACACTGCCCACCAAACCCTTCCAATATTTTCTGTTGGTTATGGGAGTTCTGTGTGCCAAGTTTGGTTCACTTCCATCATTGGTGGGGTTCAGAATGCTCTTTGATTGTAGGTGAATTATAAATCCCAGCAACTACAACTCCAAAATGGCAAAATCAATTTTTTGAGTGAAGGACATAGACTGGGTTGTTAGGTGTCTTGTGTCCAAATTTGGTGCCAATTGCCCCAGTGGTTTTTGAGTTTTGATGGTATCACAAACGAACATTACATTTTTATTTATATTGATTTGAAAACATTTATCCTACTAATACCTCAATTAATGTAATTTTATGGGTATCTATTTTTATTTTGAAATTTACCAGTAGCTGCTGCTGCATTTCCCACCCTCGACTTATACTCGTGTCAATACATTTTCCCAGTTTTTGTGGTAAAATTAGGTACCTCGGTTTATATTTGGGTCAACTTATACTCGAGTAAATACGGTATACACACACCTACACACATTTACACATACACACATATATTGTTGTAGTAGAGTCTGTTGGTAACACTACTAGTGGTAGTATGAGTGGCAGAAGAGGGAAAAGGTGTGACCAGGAGCTAGATGAGGAACAACAGAGGAAGATGATTTGGGAGATACTTATGTCACCCACTGATGAAGCTTCCTTTGAAGGGTTTTCTGCAAGCAAAATGAATGAAGAGGAGGGAGGAGATACAGTGGGTGTAAACAGGGGAGTTAAGAGGACTACTCAAAAGTTGGGATCCGATGAGGAGTATCAAAGGAAGAAGATTCAGGATATACTTACTACTCCCACAGAGGAGGAGGATTTCATGGGTTTCTCTGGGAACAATGGGTCTGGGTGTGATGGGGACGAGGATGAATCTCTAGATTGGACTAAGATACAAGAAGTTTGAGATGTGTGTACTCAACCAACATCTAGTGACATGTTTGAGGGGTTTTCTGGTGGTGGGGATTGGCAATCGGGTGATACTGTGGAATCTTGGGGAGATCTAAGTCTTGACAAAAGGTGGAAGAGTTGGAGGGATGGGCGTTGGCGTTCAGCTGTAGAAGCTAAACCATCTGAAAGTGATGATGACGGGGTGGAGGGCAGCTCATCATCGGGCGAGGAATTGTAGATAAAAGTAAGCACCCAAATGTTAGAACTTTGCAGAAGGCAAAGTGTTGTTTCGTGCCTTGGGTTTTGTCGCTGCCGCTTTCGTGTTGGGCTTGGGTCCTGGATCTGCAGGTTGCTGTACCATCCGTGTTTCATCTCGGCTTGAATTCCCGTGAGTGCAGTTTTCCCCCTCTTTGACTTCGGACTGCTTTTGACTACGACAATGCTGCCTACGTGGACTTTGGAACCTCACAACTTCGGACTTGGCTTTCTTCGACTTTGGACTCCTTTAGACTATGGCTTTTGCTTCACGGACCTTTGTTTGCTTGTTCTTTACCTGCAGCATTATTTTGCGTGACTTTGGACGCTACTCAGTTTAATCCGGGTTTTATCTCTGAATAATCCGGATTATTTCTTAAGTTTGTTTTTTGAGCTAAAACTTGCTGCTACTTCTGAGTTTTGACCAGAGGCACTGAAGTAAGTATCTCTGAGTCCTTTTGTTTGATTTAATAAACTGTTTCTTTTGGACATACTTTTGAGTCTGGCTCTTTAAGGCTTCTGGGTTCCGACATATATACACACATATATGCATATACACAAGCACACACATATACACAATATACATATACACATATAAACACAGAAATACACAAATATCTATAAATGTATACATACACATACACACACATAAACACATATACACAGACGGGTGCACAGCAACGCATGGCAGGATACGGCTAGTAATACATAAAAATCTAATATGGGAAGAATTCAAGAAGGTTGTAAATATTACGGGAGTGAAATTGGGGAAGAGAAAATAAAATACCTAGGGGTAGATATTCCCAAAAAATCCCAAAAACATGATACCAATGAACATTAACCATCTAGGGAAAAATATAAGCAAATAGATTAACACATAGGGAAAGAAATTTCAAGATATAACCGCAAGGTAAAAAATTTATAAGAAGAATTTGTATTTGTTCCAATCCCTCCTGGTGAACAATTTGCTTAAGAAGTGGGATAACTCTATCAAAAATGGGTAGTGGGATGAAACAAAAATAGAATTTCCATCTTTACTGTAAACAAGAAATGGGTGGATGGATGGGGGGCTTCTCTGGGAATATACTATGAGGCAAGTCAGTTAGTCAGGTTATTAGAATTCGAAATAGAAGGATCAAAAAGATGGGTGGAAATAGAAAAGGAAGCAAATAGTTGGGAAAGGAGAGCAAGATAGACAAAAAAAGACTTAAAGGATCTAAGCTGACCCCTGCTTATTAATGTTGTTAATTTGGGGGGGGGGGGGGGGAGACGGCAAAATAAATTACAAATAAATAAAAATTTATTTATTTGTTTGTTTATTTACTGTACTAATACCCCACCCTTCTCACCCCTGAAGGGGGACTCAGGGCAGTTTACAAACTATGGCAATAATTCAATGCCAGATTCAGACAATAACAATATCAGTAAAACACAATATTATAAAACTGCAAAACAATATACATATCAATTAAAACAGTCACTCACATGATTCATACATATCAAAAGTGCTGGATGTAGCCTATAAAGCCCTAAACGGTTCCGGCCCAGCTTATCTATCCGAACGCATCTCTCCCTATGAACCTTCTAGAAAGTTAAGATCATCTGGGGAGGCCCTGCTCTCGATCCCACCTGCCTCCCAGGCGCGTTTTACAGGGACGAGAGACAGGGCCTTCTCAGTGGTGGCCCTTCGGCTGTGGAACTCCTTGCCCAAGGATATTAGGTCGGCCCCCTCCCTCCTGACCTTTCGAAAAAGATTAAAAACCTGGCTCTTCGACCAAGCGTTTGGAACTTCAGCATGACCAGATAAACTCAAATAGGAATATGAACATGGAACAGCTAAGACGGATGAGGAATTGAACCGGAAGACATTGTTTTTATAGATTTTTATAGTTTTATTGCTTCTGTGCAGGTACAACTGTACCAGGAGTTCCAATTTTGTTTGCTTTGCATTGAATGTTTGTTGTAGTCCTAAGTTTCAGGGACTCTGCAGATAGGTGGCTTCTTTTGGCTGCAATCATAGGGCAAGCCACCTGTCAATTATAGTTGGGTTCCCTGGTCCTGCCCCCTTTTGGGGTTTTGGAGGGAATAGGAGCCAGTTTGAGTTCAGTCCACATAGAGAAGCTTTCCATGCAGGACATAATACCAAGAGCTCATGTAGAAAGCTTCGTCTTCTACAGCTTGGCCAGGGTTATAAAGCCCACAACTTGGCCGAGGATCATACAGCCTTCCAGCTCCTTTGCTGAGGGACTTCAGTCAGCCATCACCAAAACCTGAACTCCTTTTTCCCTGGAAGTCTACAAAGCTCTGCTTGGTAAGGGTCACTTGCGGAAGCCAGACGCAGTTGGTACTGGGTGCAGGGGCTCCACACCAACAGAGGCAAAGAAAGACTGCCCAGATTAGAAGTTAAGGATTTCCCCATTAGTTAAAATACCAGTCATGAAGATAGTGCCTGTTCCCTGTGGACAAGATTGAAAGAGTCAATAGACTGTTAAGAAAGCTTTAAAGTA
Organism: Anolis sagrei; assembly: GCF_037176765.1. Classification (NCBI taxonomy): domain Eukaryota; kingdom Metazoa; phylum Chordata; class Lepidosauria; order Squamata; family Anolidae; genus Anolis; species Anolis sagrei. The sequence continues at coordinate 12,030,468 of NC_090021.1, forward strand.
CCTGTTTGTTTTCAATAATAAAGAACTTTGTTGAACCTTTAAGCAATCTAAAGACTCTGTTTTAAGGAAATCCAAGGGCCTTTCATCTGAGGCAGCCCCGGCGTCCCGTTGGGCACACAGAATTTATGCCCTGTCTACAGTTTTATGCACAGGCCCAGCGTGCGACAGCACAGCTTCTATGGTTTTATATGTATTTATGATGTGATTTAATTGCTTTTAACTGAGATATGTATGTATGTATATACATACGGCATCTAATTGTTGCCGGTCTGTACACCGCCCTGAGTCACCTTCAGGTTGAAATGGGTGGGATAAAAATGACGTAAGTAAATAAATAAGTCTAGCACCAACCGAGCTTTATAAACATTGAACCAATTGCTTTGCCCCTTTCCCTTTAGAAACCTTGGAAGTTAAGAACAAGACATTCAGGAATCTTATAAGGGCTCTGAAAGAGAACAGTTTTTAAAAGGTAGGGGATCTTGTGGAATTCAATGGAAAAATAACAAACTGAACAAGATAAAAAAACAAAGGCGGACAGGGGAACTGGATAGCATGGTCAGGCCTGTCTAGTAGAGCTCAGGCCATGAAAAGAAGAGAGGTAACAGAAGTTCGACTAGATAAAATAATCAAAAGGAAAGTAGAAAAAAGAGTAAGGAATTATTAGGTTACTAGCCGTCCCCTGCCACGCGTTGCTGTGGCCCAGTCTGGTGATCTGGAAAATAAAGTAATGTGAAAGTGTGGGTTTCTAATATATGTAATTTCTTTATGCTTGTGAGTAAACAATATTTCTTGTTTTATCTTTGTCAGTGTTGATGTAGAGATTGTCTGGTTTGCCTACTCTGGAACGTGAAACATAGAATTGTCCTTCTTTAGGGGTCCCTTTCAAATCTATGACACTATATCTGTGTGTGTGTGTGAATCATATCTATCTATATTTATGATATAGGAGGGCTTATATTTATGTCAGGAGGGCTTTGATTACGTTTCCTTGCCCCGGTGAAGGGAGTTGGACTGGATGGCCTTAAGTATTTTCTGTTAGTCATGGGGGTTCTGTGTGGGAAATTTTCCCCAATTCTGTTGTTTGTGGGATTCAGGATGCTCTTTGACTGTAGATGAACTATAAATCCCAGTAACTACAACTCCCAAATGTTAAGGTCTATTTCCCCAAAACTCCATCTGTGTTCATATTTGGGCAGATGGAGTATTTGTGCCAAGCTTGGTCCAGATTGATCCATCATTGTTTGAGTCCACAGTGCTCTCTGGATGTAGGTGAACTACAACTCCAAAAGTCAAGGTCAAAGCCTACCAAACGCTTCCAGCATTTTCTCTTGGTCATGGGAGTTAGGTAAGGCAAGTTTGGTTCAATTCCATCATTGGTGGAGTTCAGGATGCTCTTTGATTGTAGATTAACTATAAATCCCAGCAACTACAACTCCCAAATGACAAAATCAAAAAAAATTGAGTGAAGGACATACATTGGCCTGATAGGTGCATTGTGTCCAAATTTGGTATCAATTCGTCCAGTGGTCTTTGGTTTCTGTTAATCCCACAAAAGAACATTACATTTTTTATTTATATAGATTATACAAGGAATTAATCACCTTATCTTACAACACAAAAACAACCTTATAGAGAGTTGGAAAAAAGAAAAAAAATAGTGAGAAATTAATCAGGTCTTGGATTGATAACATTCATAAAATGATTTTTCAATCCTGGCCTTAATTGCATTCATTCTGATGGCTTGCTCCTGGGCTTCAAGAATCAGGCCTTCTGTCTCCTTCTTCAGGGTTCCATTTGTGCGCCATAACCAGGTCTTCTCCTTATCCAGTTTTTCTTCATTTTTGTCAAGGAACTGCCCATTTTTATTATTGTTGTTGTTGTTCAAATTTAAAGAGAAGCTTTGTGAGTAAATTTCTTCCCGAAGACAAGTAAGTGTCATACAAATTTTCTCGAAAGGAAGGTTTTGGGAACTGGAGATAGACCTGAGTCATTATCACTGGAGACACCAATGGCAGATCTTCTTCCTCAGACAAGTGGTGGACCTCAATCTTACTTCACTTTGGTTTCTGCCTTTTTTTTAGCAATCTAGAGGAGCCTGTGGTTGTTTCTTGCCATTTCACACACGAAAAGAGGGTGTCAACAAGTTGGATAAAAGATTTACACCCAAAAATGTACTCAAAAGAGTTTAATGACAATTGTATGACTGAAGAAACATATTTGATCACTGAAGGAAACATCTAGCCACCCTTTTAGCCAAGGAAAATAATAAAAATAATAATAAAAAGATTATTCGGAATTATTCTGCTTATAGAAATGAGACTTGATTAATGATGAACTTGAAAACTGGTCTCTATGTTTTCTGCGTCAAACTTTTGTGAGTTTTCGAGTGTGCCACATTTCAAACTCACTTGATAAACTGGCCAGCCCAAGCTTCAGCAAGTTTCAAAGTGCTGAAAATTAACACATTGACCTCATTTTTCTCTAATGTTTGAAAAGACACATGTCATATATTTCTATAAAGTTTAACTGAAACTTCTGATGTGCTTTATTCAATACATGAGATTACTGTATATAGCATAGTGTGATGGATCCCCTTTACAGACGGAGGGACTGGATTTACATTTCCCAGACAGACTGCTCTGTTCCCCAAAATACTCTGAAAGAGAACAGTTTTTAAAAGGTAGGGGAGGGGGTCTTGTGGAATTCAATGGAAAAATAACTGGGCAAGATAAAAAAAACAAAGGCGGAGAGGGGAACTGGATAGCATGGTTAGGCCTGTCTAGTAGAGCTCAGGCCATGAGCTCTACTCCCTCCCACCCCAGAAAGACATAGCAATTAAAGTAGAGTCATAGTATCATAGCTGACCTCAAACATATTCTCTATATCTGCCATTTGGGAGTGCACCACACTCAAAATTGCAATCATGATCACATTTTTTGCAAAGTATTGGCAAATCAGGTTTCCATGTTGATTTCAGACACCACTTAGAACTTCCAACACTTCCCTGGGATTAGAGAGAAGCAGAGACCGTGCAGTTTTCCATATGTTGTTGGACTATACATTTATTGTACTACTGTCCAAATAGTATTGTAGTTGAAATCTTAGCCACTGCCATCCTGGGTACTCAGCTTAACCTAATACTTAATAATAATAATAATAATAACAATAATAATAATAATAATACAATATTATAATTATATATATTTATATTACATGTAATCTTACTAATAGTATTACAATATATTGTATGTATATATCTTGTAAGCTGCTCTGAGTCTCCTTCGGGGTGAGACCTCTGTTATTTCAATAAAAAAAAAGTTTGACAGACTGACAAGCCGATTGAGTAAAGATCAGCTTCATATAGTTGTATGTCCAGTCTCATTGCAGACCTTCCTTGGGTAATTTTATGGTCAGCCTGCATAACCGTCTTTGTTTCTGTGTCCAGACGATACTTCCCCAATAGACCCTTTACTGAGCATCCTGGAACTTATTTCCATAGCCATTATTACTGACCACAAGCTGCAACAAAACCACACCAGACACTTCAAAGTGTCCACAGCCTGTCACTCAGTCTGCCTTGTCCTATAAATGTGGGGACTTTTGGCTCATCTCTCCATCCTGCAACCTTCTGAGAGACTCCACTTGGCTATTTCTCTGAGAACCAGATCCCTGCTTCAGCCATGAAGATCTTTGCCATCCTTTTTGCTGTCCTGTTCATGGTGTCGGTGGCTTCTGCAGGTAAGGAGACCTTTCAAAGCAAGCTAGACAGGTTTTTGAAGAAATGTGTGCTAATTGATATTGCCGTGTTGTATTAGCAGCAGACACAGAATGGCCCTTGTGGTCTCTTCAAATTCTATGATTCTATATTCAAAGTCTGCCTGATTCCATCATCGAAGCCCTTTTAGTTCAGCAATCCACATCCAAATCAACCCTCTGTTCAGATAACCCCCAATTAAGGGAGGATTCATCTCCTTGACAGGCAGTCTATTTCTCTATCAAATAACTTTTATTGTTTGTTTGTTTATTTATTTATTTATTTATTTATTCATTCATTAATTAATTTATTATTTTGAACATTTATTTCAAACAAGTATTCCATACATCTTGTTTCATTTGTTTTATTTTTTCCATGTTTGTTCTTTCTATTTCCGTGCTAACATACCTTAGCAGGTAGGTAAAGGTTTTCCCCAGACATTAAGTCCAGCCATGTCCAACTCTGGGGGTTGGTGCTCATCTCCATTTCTAAGCTGAAGAGCCAGTGTTGTCTATAGATACCTCCAAGGTCATTTGGCCAGCATGACTTCATGGAGAGCCGTTACCTTCCCACTGGAGCAGTACCTATTGATCTACTCACATTTGCATGTTTCTGAACTGCTAGTTTGGCAGAAGCTGGGGCTAACAGCGGGAGCTCATTCTGCTCCCCAGATTCAAACCTGCAACCTTTTGGTCAGCATGTTCAGCAGCTCAATGCTTTAAGTCACTGTGCCACCGGGGGCTCCTTAGATATACCTTAGATATACCTTTAAAAGGTAAAAGTTTCCCCCTGACATTAAATCCAGTCATGTCCGACTCTGGGGTGTGGTGCTCATCTCCATTTCTAAGCCAAAGAGCCAGTGTTGTCTGTAGACACCTCCAAGGTCATTTGGCCAGCATGATTTCATGAAGCTGGTACAGTACCTATTGATCTACTCACATTTGCATGTTTTCGAACTGCTAGGCAGAAGCTGGGGCTGACAATATAAGCTCACACTGTTCCCCGGATTCAAGCCTGTGACCTTTCGGTCAACAAGCTTAGTAGCTCAGTGGTTTAACCCATTGCGCCACCGGGGGCTCCTAGATATTCCTTAGATATACCTTTAAAAGGTAAAGGTTTCCCCCTGACATTAAGTCCAGTCATGTCTAACTCTGAGGTGTGGTGCTCATTTCCATTTCCAAGCTGAAGAGCTGGTGTTGTTCATAGACACCTCCAAGGCCATGTGGCCGGCATGACTGCATGGAGTGCAGTTACCTTCCTGCTGGTACGGTACCTACTGATCTACTCACATTTGCATGTTTTCGAACTGGTAGGTTGGCAGAAGCTGGGGCTAACAGCGGGAGCTCATGCCATTCCTCGGATTCGAACCTGAGGCCTTTCGGTTAACAAGCTTAGTAACTCCGTGGTTTAACCCATTGTGCTACCAGGGCCTCCTAGATATATCTTAGATAGTTGCATTTTCCTGATAATCTGCATGCTGGAGGGAACTCAGAGGCTCAGTTTTCATTTCAGAGATTCCAGGTTTTACCTAAAATAATAGGCATTAGGTTCTTCTAGTGCAGAATTAGAGTAAAAATAAAAACAATTGAAAACCACATAAAGAGTAGAAATGTCTAATGTATTTATTCACTTTTGCAGTTTGCCATCCCAATTTGTCCTCTTTCGAGAGCTTCTACCCACCCCGCTCTGTAAAACACACCTTGTTCATGTCCCTTTGCTGTATTTTGATTGTTATCTTCTTATATATTCCCTTCCCCTGACTGTTTGCAGTGTTGTAAAGCTTGACCTAACATCCTGAATCAAAATACCTTTGCTGTATTTTGATTCAGGATAATAATAACAAGTGTATTATTATCCTGAATATTTCCAACTCTCTCATGATTCTGAAAGGCCCCAGGCCGGCTGCTATTGTACAATTGGTCCCTTGCTTTGAGAAAGAGTGAGGAAGAGAAGAACAGTATAGGCTCTTGGACAATAGATGGACGGATTTCTAATTCTTATTCTTCCTTTTGTTATAGCGCTGGGTGCTCCAAAGACTGCTGCTCAATGTGAGAACGCTGGAGGCCAATGCCAATTTGCATGTTGCAAAAAAGGCTATAAAGAAATTGGGAAGTGCGATAAAAATGGGGGATGTTGCTGCCAAAAAGAGTAAGAACATTATCAAAACATACAGTTTTCTTGTTTGGGTCCATTTCCGTTTCTTTTCCTCTGATTCCCTGATATAAGAACTCTTTCTGGTTTTCATAGGATTGCAGGTTAGAGTTTGGAATATTTATTTTTTTTTAAAGAATTCAATAAGAGTAAAAATTAGTAACAGGAAAATTGATTGAGTTGTTGTAGGTTTTTTCAGGCTATATGGCCATGTTCTGGAGGCAATTTTTCTCCTGACGTTTCGCCTGCATCTATGGCAAGCATCCTCAGAGGTAGTGAGGTCTGTTGGAAGTAGGAAAAATGGGTTTATATATCTGTGGAATGACCAGGGTGAGACAAAGGACACTTTATGCTCGTATGCCCTTCCACAAACGCCACTATCACCTTTCGTCCATGTTCCAGCATTATTTCCATTTTAACTTTACATTTGGCCTTCCCACTGTTTTTAATTGCGTGTTGTCTTATTGATAATGTTGTATATTTTATTGTCTATGTTTTATTTTAATTGCTTGTACTGTTGTTTTGCTTGTATTGTTGTATTCGGGTTCGGCCTTCATGTAAGCCGCACCGAGTCCCTTGGGGAGATGGTAGCGGGGTACAAATAAAGTATTATTATTATTATTATTATTATTATTATTATTATTATTACACTTTGTGTTCATATAGGTTATTTGTTTAATTTAGTTGAAATGCTGGATCTCAAACTGTTTTCTCTCTCTTTTTTACAGGTAATGTCATGGTGTTGACTATTTACAGTGGACGCCTGGGCTGCTTCCATGTCATGAGCATACATGATCCCAAACTCTTTGCTTCATCTGTATGCCATAGTCCTGACTTGCTCACTTTCAAATGTAGCTGATTGATCTCTCTCGCATTACTTATGTCTGTACTCATTAAAATCTCTCCATGCATTTGAATCATATATTTTGAAGTGTATCTTTGTGTTTTGGGGTAGTATTGACAGAAATCCAAGAGGCGAACTTTCTATGTCCTATGCAAACACATCTGGGCCTGCTACTCTACACGTCTACCCATGCAAGAAATCAGGGATGGGGTGTACTTAATAAAAGTACTCTGCTGTTATTAAGCTCAGAGTAACAGCAGAGAGATGGGCCAAAACTAACAAAATGAAGTTCAACAGGGACAAATGCAGGATACTCCACTTTGGCAGGAAAAACGAAATGCAAAGATACAGAATGGGGGACAATGCCTGGCTCGAGAGGAGTACGTGTGAAAAAGATCTTTGAGTCCTCGTGGACAACAAGTTAAATATGAGACAATAATGTGATGTGGTGGCAAAAAAAATCCAATGGGATTGTGGCCTGCATCAATAGGAGCATAGTGTCTAGATCTAGGGAAGTAATGCTACCCCTCTATTCCGCTTTGGACACCTGGAATATTGTGTCCAATTCTGGGCACCACAATTCAAGAGAGATATTGACAAGATGGAATGTGTCCAGAGGAGGGCGACTAAAATGATCAAGGGTCTGGAAAACAAGCCCTATGAAGAATGGCTTAAAGAGCTGGGCATGTTTAGCCTGAAGAAGAGAAGGCTGAGAGGAGACATGATAGCCATGTATAAATATGTGAGAGGAAGTCATAGGGAGGAGGGTGCAAGCTTGTTGTCTGCTGCCCTGGAGATTAGGACATGGAGCAATGGCTTCAAACTATAAGAAAGGAGATTCCATCTGAACATGAGGAAGAACTTCCTGACTGTGAGAGCTGTTCAGCAGTGGAACTCTCTGCCCCAGAGTGTGGTGGAGCCTCCTTCTTTGGGAGCTTTTAAACAGAGGCTGGATGGCCATCTGTCGGCGGTGCTTTGAATGCAATTTTCCTTCTTCTTGGCAGAATGGGGTTGGACTGGATGGCCCATGAGGTCACTTCCAACTCTATGATTCTATGATTCTAGATTACTACTGACATCTTACATATGTGAAAGCTCCCCAGTGGAGTACCTTGTGAAAGAGATGGACATTTCTGTCTGATGTGGAACAGCTATACTCAATTCATTGTGTGGAACCCAATGCATGGGTCCCTCATAAGGAGCTCCTTGTGTGGTGCCCTTATACATGGCTACACAGCTGTACATAGATTCATCATTCACACAGGGGCGGCTCATCCATTACGCAAAGTAAGCGGTCGCGGTACACTTTTTTTGCCAGGGGCGCAGAGGCGCCTCTATAAATGCCCCTCGACCACCACTTGAGGAGCGCCCCCTCGGCTCACTACAGCCCTAGCAGTCCGGGGGGAGCCTCAGTTTCCTTGTCTCACTGCCGGGCGATCCTCTTCCCGAAGGGGCCGGGCCGTTGAGCCTCGCCTAGCCCCTCTCGTTCATGCTCCATATAAATGATTGGTTGGGGGGGGGGCACCAAAATACTGTTTGCTTACCGTTGAAAATTACCTAGGGCCGCCTCTGCATTCACAGTAAGTACTTCTCATGTACATTTTGCATGTGGATACATGCATGTTTGTTTGAACAACATTGCAACAATTAATCAATATTGAAACCACTATAGGAAGTATTTGCACCTCTAATAAAAACCCGTTAGGTTTTATACAAAGGTACTTTCCCAAAACTGAAAAACAAGCATAGGGAGACATAATCATTTGGGTGGGGGGGGGGGGGATCCTAACATGGAACTTTATAAACAAAGAAAAAGTATAGGGCCAAACCCAGCAAGGTTGGAATGTAAAATTAATTTCCAAAAATGGAACCTTACAGAAGCAGAGTATAGAATAGGAGAGAAGGGAATGACCTCAACCTTTTTGCATAGCCACGCAAAATTTACTGCAATAGACTAATTAATAATAGGAATTAACTAGCCAGGAGATCATACTCCCCTCTTGTTTTAGGAGAGTTAGCAAAGAAATGCCCAACAAAATGGAGATTCAACCCAAAGGTAACCTTTCATGATAAGGATAAACAGGTCATTAAACAACAGATCCAATCATTCTTTCTAATTAACAGACAACCACATATAAAAGAAGAGAATTTATGGCATACTTTTAAAGCAACCATAAGGGGAATATGTATCTCATTGGAAATAGGGATCAATAGAAAAGGTGGGGCAGCAGGTTAAACTGCTGAGCTGCTAAACTTGCTGACCAAAAGGTTGGTAGTTTGATTCCGGGGAGTGGGGTGAACTCCTGCTGTTAGCCTCAGCTTCTGCCAACCTAGCAGTTTGAAAACATGCCAATGTGAGTAGATTAATAGGTAATGCTCCAGCAAGAAGGTAACAGCGCTCCATGCAGTCATGCCGGCCACATGACCTTGGAGGTGTCTAAGGGCAACACCGGCTCTTTGGCTTAGAAATGGAGGTGAGCATCAACCCTCAGATTTGGACATGAGTAGACTTCATGTCAGGGGAAAACCTTTACTTTTTAGAAAAGGAAAAGCCACATTAAAAAAGAGATCAGAGATAAAGGATGCCTTTCAACATTTCCCAAAAACTCCATTGGCTGAAAATAAGATAAGCTGGAAAGAGAAAAAAATGACAACTCGAGCACTTAGATAAAATTGAGGCCACAAAAATATTTATGGGTTAAAAATTATTCGCAAATTAATTTGATTAATAATTTGAAATGACTGGCTAGAATCCTAAAATCAAAACAAGCCAGACATAAATTCTCAAACTAAAAGATGATAGAGATCATCAGAGGTCATCAGATAATGAAATGTGAGAGATCATGGCTTGTTTTTATGACAAACTCTACAAAGACAAAGGTTTAGTTTTATGGGGAAATAATTATAGATCCACAGTCACAATCCAACCTAAATAGCATAATAACCAAGTTAATATTGAAAAATCAATAGAAAACCTAAAAATGAACTCATCACGCAGGACAGACAGTTCCACAACAATTTTATAACATATTCAAAGAGGAAATCACACCGAACCTGACACACCAAACTCTTCAACAAAATAATGGAGAGGCATAAAGTATTGAATTCCTGGAAATCCTCCAAAACTCTTACAATTTTAAAACCAAATAAGGATTAAACTGCTCCCAGTTCTTATAGACAGATTTCCCTTTGTAATGTGGACTACAAAATTGTTACCATAATGCTTGCAAATAGATTGAAGGAAATAATACCAGAATTAATTCACAAAGACTAATATGGATTTATAAATAACAGGAAAATAGCTGATCCCATAAGGAAGACTCTGAACCTCTTGAATCATGCCATGTGTCGTGAACCAGATGCCTTAACAGAGCCAGATACAAGGGAAAGTTCCAAACAATGTTTGTTAAAGCAACAAAAATAGCTTAGAAACACTTAACTCAATAGGTTCTTGTGGGTTTTTTTGGGCTATAGGGCCATGTTCTAGAGGCATTTCTCCTGACGTTTCGCCTGCATCTATGGCAAGCATCCTCAGAGGTAGTGAGGTCTGTTGGAATTAGGACAATGGGTTTATATATCTGTGGAATGGCTGGGGTGGGGCAAAGAGCTCTTCCTTGCTGGAGCTAGGTGTGAATGTTTCAACTGATCACCTTCATTAGCATTTGAAGGCTTGGCTGAGCCTGGGAAAATACCCTGTTGAGAGGTGTTAAGATGTACCTGGTTGTTTCCTCTCTGCTGTTTTGCTGTTATAATTTTAGAGTTTTTAAATACTGATACAGTATTAAATACAGTATTAAAAACTCTAAAATTATTACAGTTTTATGTAAATATTCGAAAACATTTATCCTACTAATGCCTCAATTAATGTAATTTTATTGGTTTCTATTTTTATTTTGAAATTTACCAGTAGCTGCTGCTGCATTTCCCACCCTCGACTTATACTCGTGTCAATACATTTTCCCAGTTTTTGTGGTAAAATTAGGTACCTCGGTTTATATTTGGGTCAACTTATACTCGAGTAAATACGGTATACACACACCTACACACATTTACACATACACACATATATTGTTGTAGTAGAGTCTGTTGGTAACACTACTAGTGATAGTATGAGTGGCAGAAGAGGGAAAAGGTGTGCTCAGGAGCTAGATCAGGAACAACAGATACTTATGTCACCCACTGATGAAGATTCCTTTGAAGAGTTTTCTGTAAGCAAAATGAGTGAAGAGGAGGAAGGAGATACAGTGGATGTAAACAGGGGAATTAAGAGGACTACTTGAAAGTTGGGATCCGATGAGGAGTGTCAAAGGAAGAAGATTCGGGATATACTTACTGCTCCCACAGAGGAGGAGGATTTCATGGGTTTCTCTGGGAAAAATGGGTCTGGGAGTGATGGGGACGAGGATGAATCTCTAGATTGGACCAAGGTACAAGAAGTTTGAGATGTGTGTACTCAACCAACATCTAGTGACATGTTTGCGGGGTTTTCTGGTGGTGGGGATTGGCAATCTGGTGATACTGTAGAATCTTGGGGAGATCTAAGTCTTGACAAAAGGTGGAAGAGTTGGAGGGATGGGCGTTGGCGTTCAGCTGTAGAAGCTAAACCATCTGAAAGTGATGATGACGGGGTGGAGGGCAGCTCATCATCGGGCGAGGAATTGTAGATAAAAGTAAGCACCCAAATGTTAGAACTTTGCAGAAGGCAAAGTGTTGTTTCGTGCCTTGGGTTTTGTCGCTGCCGCTTTCGTGTTGGGCTTGGGTCCTGGATCTGCAGGTTGCTGTACCATCCGTGTTTCATCTCGGCTTGAATTCTCGTGAGTGCAGTTTTCCCCCTCTTTGACTTCGGACTGCTTTTGACGACGACAACGCTGCCTACGTGGACTTTGGAACCTCACAACATTGGACTTGGCTTTCTTCGACTTTGGACTCCTTTAGACTATGGCTTTTGCTTCACGGACCTTTGTTTGCTTGTTCTTTACCTGCAGCATTATTTTGGGTGACTTTGGATGCTACTCAGTTTAATCCGGGTTTTATCTCTGAATAATCCGGATTATTTCTTAAGTTTGTCTTTTGAGCTAAAATTTGCTGCTACTTCTGAGTTTTGACCAGAGGCACTGAAGTAATTATCTCTGTGTCCTTTTGTTTGATTTAATAAACTGTTTCTTTTGGACATACTTTTGAGTCTGGCTCTTTAAGGCTTCTGGGTTCCGACATATATACACACATATATGCATATACACAAGCACACACATATACACAATATACATATACACATATAAACACAGAAATACACAATTATATATAAATGTATACATACACATACACACACATAAACACATATACACAGACTGGGCCACAGCAACGCGTGGCAGGAGACGGCTAGTAATACATAAAAATCTAATATGGGAAGAATTCAAGAAGGTTGTAAATATTATGGGAGTGAAATTGGGGAAGAGAAAATAAGGGAAAGAAATTTTGGGATATAACCACAAGGTTAAAAATTTATAAGAATTTGTATTTGTTCCAATCCCTCCTGGTGAACAATTTGCTTGAAACAAAAATAGAATTTCCAGCTTTACTGTAAACAAGAAATGGGTGGATTGGGGGGGGAGGGGCTTCTCTAGGAATATACTATGAGGCAAGTCAGTCAGGTTATTAGAATTCAAAATAGAAGGATCAAAAAGATGGGTGGAAATAGAAAAGGAAGCAAATAGTTGGGAAAGGAGAGCAAGATAGACAAAAAAGACTTAAAGAATCTAAGGTTGACCCCTGCTTATTAATGTTGTTAATTTGGGGGAGGGGGGGAACGGTAAAATAAATTACAAATAAATGTATTTATTTATATGTTTGTTTGTTTGTTTATTTACTGTACTTATACCCCACCCTTCTCACTCCTGAAGGGGGACTCAGGGCAGTTTACAAACTATGGCAATAATTCAATGCCAGATTCAGACAATAACAATATCAGTAAAACACAATATTATAAAACTGCAAAACAATATACATATCAATTAAAATAGTCATTCAAATGATTCATACATATCAAAAGTGCTGGATGTAGCCTATAAAGCCCTAAACGGTTCCAGCCCAGCTTATCTATCCGAACGCATCTCTCCCTATGAACCTTCTAGAAAGTTAAGATCATCTGGGGAGGCCCTGCTCTCGATCCCACCTGCCTCCCAGGCGCGTTTTACAGGGACGAGAGACAGGGCCTTCTCAGTGGTGGCCCTTCGGCTGTGGAACTCCTTGCCCAAGGATATTAGGTCGGCCCCCTCCCTCCTGACCTTTTGGAAAAGATTAAAAACCTGGCTTTTTGAGCAAGCGTTTGGAACTTCAGCACGCCCAGATAAACTCAAATAGGAATATGAACATGGAACAGCTAAGACGGGTGAGGTATTGAACCGGAAGACATTGTTTTTATAGATTTTTATAGTTTTTATTGCTTCTGTGCAGGTACAACTGTACCAGGAGCTCCAATTTTGTTTGCTTTGCATTAAATGTTTGTTGTAGTTCTAAGTTTCAGGGACTCTGCAGATAGGTGGCTTCTTTTGGCTGCAATCATAGGGCAAGACACCTGTCAATTATAGTTAGGTTCCCTGGTTTCCCCCCCCCCCCCTTTTGGGTTTTGGAGGGAATAGGAGCCAGTTTGAGTTCAGTCCACACAGAGAAGCCTTTCATGCAGGACATAATACCAAGAGCTCCTGTAGAAAGCTTCGTCTTCTACAGCTTGGCCGGGGTTATACAGCCCACAGCTTGGCCGAGGATCATACAGCCTTACAGCTCCTTTGCTGAGGGACTTCAGCCAGCCATCACCGAAACCTGAACTCCTTTTTCCCTGGAAGTCTACAAAGCTCTGCTTGGTAAGGGTCACTTGCGGAAGCCAGACACAGTTGGTACCGGGTGCAGGGGCTCCACGCTATCAGAGGCAAAGACAGACTGCCCAGATTAGAAGTTAAGGATTTCCCCATTAGTTAAAATACCAGTCATGAAGATAGTGCCTGTTCCATATGGACAAGATTGAAAGAGAGCCAATAGACTATTAAGAAAGCCTTAAAGTACCTGTTTGTTTTCAATAATAAAGAACTTTGTTGAACCTTTAAGCAATCTAAAGACTCTGTTTTAAGGAAATCCAAGGGCCTTTCATCTGAGGCAGCCCGGCGTCCTGTTGGGCACACAGAATTTATGTCCTGTCTACAGTTTTATGCACAGGCCCAGCGTGCGACAGCACAGCTTCTATGGTTTTTATATGTATTTATGATGTGATTTAATTGCTTTTAACTGAGATATGTATGTATGTATATACATACGGCATCTAATTGTTGCCGGTCTGTACACCGCCCTGAGTCGCCTTCAGGCTGAAATGGGTGGGATAAAAATGACGTAAGTAAATAAATAAGTCTAGCACCAACCGAGCTTTATAAACATTGAACCAATTGCTTTGCCCCTTTCCCATTAGAAACCTTGGAACTTAAGAACAAGACATTCAGGAACCTTATAAGGGATCTGAAAGAGAACAGTTTTTAAAAGGTAGGGGATCCTGTGGAATTCAATGGAAAAATAACAAACTGGACAAGATAAAAAACAAAGGCGGACAGGGGAACTGGATAGCATGGTCAGGCCTGTCTAGTAGAGCTCAGGCCATGAAAAGAAGAGAGGTAACAGAAGTTCGACTAGATAGAATAATCAAAAGGAAAGTAGAAAAAAGAGTAAGGAATTATTAGGTTACTAGCCGTCCCCTGCCACGCGTTGCTGTGGCCCAGTCTGGTGATCTGGAAAATAAAGTAATGTGAAAGTGTGGGTTTCTAATATATGTAATTTCTTTATGCTTGTGAGTAAACAATATTTCTTGTTGTTTCTTTGTCAGTGTTGATGTAGAGATTGTCTGGTTTGCCTACTCTGGAACGTGAAACATAGAATTGTCCTTCTTTAGGGGTCCCTTTCAAATCTATGACACTATATCTGTGTGTGTGTGTGAATCATATGTATCTATATTTATGATATAGGAGGGCTTATATTTATGTCAGGAGGGCTTTGATTACGTTTCCTTGCCCCGGTGAAGGGAGTTGGACTGGATGGCCTTAAGTATTTTCTGTTAGTCATGGGGGTTCTGTGTGGGAAATTTTCCCCAATTCTGTTGTTTGTGGGATTCAGGATGCTCTTTGACTGTAGATGAACTATAAATCCCAGTAACTACAACTCCCAAATGTTAAGGTCTATTTCCCCAAAACTCCATCTGTGTTCATATTTGGGCAGGTGGAGTATTTGTGCCAAGCTTGGTCCAGATTGATCCATCATTGTTTGAGTCCACAGTGCTCTCTGGATGTAGGTGAACTACAACTCCAAAACTCAAGGTCAAAGCCTACCAAACCCTTCCAGTATTTTCTCTTGGTCATGGGATTTCTGTATGGCAAGTTTGGTTCAATTCCATCATTGGTGGAGTTCAGGATGCTCTTTGATTGTAGATTAACTATAAATCCCAGCAACTACAACTCCCAAATGACAAAATCAAAAAAATTTGAGTGAAGGACATACATTGGCCTGATAGGTGCATTGTGTCCAAATTTGGTATCAATTCGTCCAGTGGTCTTTGGTTTCTGTTAATCCCACAAAAGAACATGACATTTTTTTATTTATATAGATTATACAAGGAATTAATCACCTTATCTTACAACACAAAAACAACCTTATAGAGAGTTGGAAAAAAGAAAAAAATAGTGAGAAATTAATCAGGTCTTGGATTGATAACATTCATAAAATGATTTTTCAGTCCTGGCCTTAATTGCATTGGTTCTGATGGCTTGCTCCTGGGCTGCAAGAATCAGGCCTTCTGTCTCCTTCTTCAGGGTTCCATTCGTGCGCCATAACCAGGTCTTCTCCTTATCCAGTTTTTCTTCATTTTTGTCAAGGAACTGCCCATTGTTGTTGTTGTTGTTGTTAAAATTTAAAGAGAAGCTTTGTGAGTAAATTTCTTCCCGAAGACAAGTAAGTGTCATACAAATTTTCTCGAAAGGAAGGTTTTGGGAACTGGAGATAGACCTGAGTCATTATCACTGGAGACACCAATGGCAGATCTTCTTCCTCAGTGGTGGACCCCAATCTTGCTTCACTTTGGTTTCTGCCCTTTTTTAGCAATCTAGAGGAGCCTGTGGTTGTTTCTTGCCATTTCACACACGAAAAGAGGGTGTCAACAAGTTGGATTTACATCCAAAAATGTACTCAAAAGAGTTTAATGACAGTTGTATGGCTGAAGAAACATTTGTGATCACTGATGGAAACATCTAGCCACCCTTTTAGCCAAGGAAAATAATAAAAATAATAATAAAAAGATTATTCGGAATTATTCTGCTGATAGAAATGAGACTTGATTAATGATGAACTTGGAAACTGGCCCTCCATGTTTTCTGCCTCAAACTTTTGAAAGTTTTCGAGTGTGCCACATTTCAAACTCACATGATAAACTGGCCAGCCCAAGCTTCAGCAAGTTTCAAAGTGCTGAAAATTAACACATTGACCTCATTTTTCTCTAATGTTTGAAAAGACACATGTCATATATTTCTATAAAGTTTAACTGAAACTTGTGATGTGCTTTATTCAATACATGAGATTACTGTATATAGCATATTGTGATGGATCCCCTTTACAGACGGAGGGACTGGATTTACATTTCCCAGGCAGACTGCTCTGTTCCCCAAAATACTCTGAAAGACAACAGTTTTTAAAAGGTAAGGGAGGGGGTCTTGTGGAATTCAATGGAAAAATAACAAACTGGACAAGATACAAAAACAAAGGCGGAGAGGGGAACTGGATAGCATGGCTAGGCCTGTCTAGTAGAGCTCAGGGCATGAGCTCTACTCCCTCCCGCCCCAGAAAGACATAGCAATTAAAGTAGAGTCATAGTATCATAGCTGACCTCAAACATATTCTCTATATCTGCCATTTGAGTGTGCACCACACTCAGAATTGCAATCATGATCACAATTTTTGCAAAGTATTGGCAAATCAGGTTTCCATGTTGATTTCAGACACCACCTAGATCAGTGGTTCTCAACCTGGGGGTCGGGATCCTTGGAGGGGTCACGAGGGAGTGTCAGAGGGGTCACTAAAGATCACCATAAAACACAGTATTTTCTGTTGGTCATGGGGGTTCTATGTGGGAAGTTTGGCCCAATTCTGTCATTGGTGGGGTTCAGAATGCTCTTTGATTGCAGGTGAACTATAAATCCCAGCAACTACAACTCCCAAGATATCAAGGTCTATTTTCCCCAAATTCCACCAGTATTCACATCTGGGCATCTTGAGTATTCGTGCCAAGTTTAGTCCAGATCCATCATTGTTTGAGTCCACAGTGCTCTCTGGATGTAGACGAACTACAACTCCAAAACTCAAGGTCAGTGCCCACCAAACCCTTCCAGTATTTTCTGTTGATCATGGGTGTTCTGTGTGCCAAGTGGAGTTCAGAATGCTCTTTTATTGCAAGTGAACTATAAATCCCAGCAACTACAACTCCTAAATGACAAAATTAACCGCCCAACCCCACCAGTTTTCAGATATGGTCGTATCGGGTATTTGTGCCAAATTTGGTCCAGTGAATGAAAATACACCCTGTGTATCAGATATTTACATGACGATTCATAACAGCAGCAAAATGACAGTTATGAAGTAGGAAGGAAAATAATTTTATGGTTGGGGGTCACCACCACATGAGGAACTGTAAAGAGGGGTCACGGCATGAGGAAGGTTGAGAACCACTGACCTAGATCTTCCAACACTTCCCTGGGATTAGAGAGAAGCAGAGACCGTGCAGTTTTCCATATGTTGTTGGACTATACATTTATTGTACTACTGTCCAAATAGTATTGTAGTTGAAATCTTAGCCACTGCCATCCTGGGTACTCAGCTTAACCTAATATTTAATAATAATAATAATAATAATAATAATAATAATAATACAATATTATAATTATATATATTTATATTACATGTAATCTTACTAATAATATTACAATATACTGTATGTATATATATCTTGTAAGCTGCTCTGAGTCTCCTTCGGGGTGAGACCTCTGTTATTTCAATAAAAAAAAGTTTGACAGACTGACAAGCCGATTGAGTAAAGATCAGCTTCATATAGTTGTATGTCCAGTCTCATTGCAGACCTTCCTTGGGTAATTTTATGGTCAGCCTGCATAACAGTCTTTCTTTCTGTGTCCAGACGACACTTCCCCAATAGATCCTTTATCAAGCATTCTGGAACTTATTTCCATAGCCATTATTACTGACCACAAGCTGCAACAAAACCACACCAGACACTTCAAAGTGTCCACAGCCTGTCACTCAGTCTGCCTTGTCCTATAAATGTGGGGACTTTCGGCTCATCTCTCCATCCTGCAACCTTCTGAGAGACTCCACTTGGCTATTTCTCTGAGAACCAGATCCCTGCTTCAGCCATGAAGATCTTTGCCATCCTTTTTGCTGTCCTGTTCATGGTGTCGGTGGCTTCTGCAGGTAAGGAGAGCTTTCAAAGCAAGCTAGACAGGTTTTTGTGGAAATGTGTGCTTATTCATATTGCCATGTTGTATTATCAGAAGACACTGAATAGCCCTTGTGGTCTCTTCAAATTATATTATTCTATATTCAAAGTCTGCCTGATTCCATCATCCAAGCCCTTTTAGTTCAGTTAGTCCTTAGATATACCTTAGATATACCTTTAAAAGGTAAAGGTTTCCCCCTAACATTGAGTCTAGTCATGTTCGACTCTGGGGTGTGGTGCTCATCTCCAGTTCTAAACTGAAGAGCTGGTGTTGTTCATAGACACCTCCAAGGCCATGTGGCCAGCATGACTGCATGGAGTGCTGTTACCTTCTCGCTGGTACGGTACCTACTGATCTACTCACATTTGCATGTTTTCGAACTGGTAGGTTGGCAGAAGCTGGGGCTAACAGCGGGAACTCATGCCATTCCTCAGATTCGAACCTGAGGCCTTTCTGTCAACAAGCTTAGTAGCTCAGTGGTTTAACCCACTGCGCCACCGGGGCTCTAGATATACCTTAGATAGTTGCATTTTCCTGCTAATCTGCATGCTGGAGGGAACCCAGAGGCTCCGTTTTCATTTCAGAGGTTCCAGGTTTCATCTAAAATAATAGGCATTAGGTTCTTCTAGTATAGAATTAGAGTAAAAATAAAAACAATTGACAACCACATAAAGAGTAGAAATGACAAATGTATTTATTCACTGTTGCGGTTTGCCATCCCAATTTGTCCTCTTTCAAGACCTTCCATCCACCCCGCTCTGTAAAACACACCTTGTTCGTGTACCTTTGCTGTATTTTGATTTTTATCTTCTTATATATTCCCTTCCCCTGATTGTTTGCAGTGTTGTAAAGCTTGACCTAACATCCTGAATCAAAATACCTTTGCTGTATTTTGATTCAGGATAATAATAAGTGTGTTATTATCCTGAATATTTCCAACTCTCTCATGATTCTGAATGGCCCCAGGCTGGCTGCTATTCAGAGGCGGCCCTAGATAATTTTCAATGGTAAGCAAACAGTATTTTGGTGCCCCCCCCCCCCCCAACCAATCACTGATATATATATATATATATATATAGAGAGAGAGAGAGAGAGAGAGGCAGGCATGGACAAATTTTGGCCCTCCAGGTATTTTGGACATCTTGCTGGTTGTGTCGTGACCCACAGAACACAGAATTCTTTGGAATTGTGGAAGTTGAAGTCCAAAACACATGGAGGGCCTAAGTCGGCCCATGTCATATATATATATATATATATATATATATATATATATATATATATATGACATGGGCCGACTTAGGCCCTCCATGTGTTTTGGACTTCAACTTCCACGCTAACCATCCCCTGCCAGTCTGGTTATCTTGAAAAGAAAGTAATGGGAAAGTTGGTTTCTAATATATGTAATTTCTTGATGCTTGTGGGTAAACAGTATGTCTTGTTGTTTCTTTGTCAGTATTGATGTAGCGATTGTCTGGTTTGCCTACTCTGGAACATAAAACATATCATTGTCCTTCTTTAGGGATCCCTTTCAAATCTATGATATTATATCTTCCGTGTGTGTGTGTGTGTGTGTTTGAATTCTATAGATCTATCTATATCTATGGCAGGATGGCTCTTTATCAGGAGGGCTTTGATTGTTTTCTTGCTCTGGTGAAGGGAGTTGGTCTGGATGGCCATAAGGCAGCATTTCTCAACTTGGGGGTTGAGACCCCTGGGGGGATCATGAGGGGGTTTCAGAAGGGTCGCCAAAGACCACCGGAAAACAGTGTTTTCTGTTGGTCATGGGGGATTCAATGTGGGAAGTTTGGCCCCATTCTATCGTTAGTGGGGTTCAGAATGTTCTTTGATTGTAAGTGAACTATAAATTCCAGTAACTACAACTCCCAAATGTCAAGATCTATTTCCCCCCCCCCCCCCCCCAAACTTCACCAATGTTCACATTTGGGCACATGGAGTATTTGTGCCAAGTTTGATCTAAATCCTTCATTGTTTGAGTGCACAGTGCTCTCTGGGTGTAGGTGAACTACAACTCCAAAACTCAAGGTCAATGCCCACCAAACCCTTTCAGTATTTTCTGTTGGCCATGGGAGTCCTGTGTGCCAAATTTGGTTCAATTCCATCATTTTTTATTGTAGTTAACTATAATCGCAGCAACTACAATTCCCAAATGACCCTGGAAGGAGGGCCAAAATTGGCCCAGGCCTATGTATGTATATGTATGTATGTATGTGTGTGTGTGTGTGTGTATACACACACACACACATATATATATACACACACACACGGAGCAGCACAGGAGTGAGGAGGAGGCTGCTGCCAAAGAGGGCCTCAGCAGCGGTAGCTTCCCCCTCGCCCCTCTGTTGCTCCGTCATCCTTCCTCTCCAGACTGGGCGCCAGGCTTGGGAGCCCAGCCTGGCGAGGAAGTGACCCTTTTAGACACGAAGCAGCAAAGGGGCGAGGAGGAGGCTGCTGCCGAAAAGGGGTTCAGCGGCAGCAGCTTTCCCCTCACCCCTCTGCTGCTCCGTGCGCCTTCCTCCCCAGGCTGGGCGCCAGGCTTGGGGGCCCAGCCTAGCGAGGAAGGGACGCTTTTCGCTATACAGCAGCAGAGGGGCGAGGAGGAGGGTACTGCTGAAGAGGGCCTCTGCGGCGGCAGCTTTCCCCTCGCCCCTCTGCTGCTCCGTGCTCCTTCCTCCCCAGGCTGGGCGCCAGGCTTGGGAGCCCAGCCTGGCGAGGAAGGGACCCTTTTAGCCAGGGAGCAGCAGAGGGGCGAGGAGGAGGCTGCTGTCGAAGAGGGCCTCAGCAGCAGCAGCTTCCCCTCAGCCCTCTGTTGCTCTGTCCTCCTTCCTCCCCAGGCTGGGCGCCAGGCTTGGGAGCCCAGCCTTGCGAAGAAGGGACTCTTTTAGATGCGGGGCAACAAAGGGGCGAGGAGGAGGCTGCTGCCGAAGAGCGCCCCTGGGGGAAATGAAGTGTTCCGCAACGGCTTACTTTGCGTAACGGTTGAGCCGCCCCTGCTGCTATTGTACAATTGGTCCCTTGCTTTGAGAAAGAGTGAGGAAGAGAAGAACAGTATAGGCTCTTGGACAATAGATGGACGGATTTCTAATTCTTATTCTTTCTTTTGTTATAGCACTGGGTGCTCCAAAGACTGCTGCTCAATGCGAGAACGCTGGAGGCCAATGCCAATTTGCATGTTGCAAAAAAGGCTATAAAGAAATTGGGAAGTGCGATAAAAATGGGGGATGTTGCTGCCAAAAAGAGTAAGAACATTATCAAAACATACAGTTTTCTCGTTAGGGTCCATTTCTGTTTCTTTTCCTCTGATTCCCTGATATAAGAACTCTTTCTGGTTTCATAGGATTGCAGGTTAGAGTTTGGAATATTCAATGTATTGTCGAAGGCTTTCCTGGCTGGAATCACTAAGTTCTTGTGGGTTTTTTCGGGCTATACGGCCATGTTCTAGAGGCATTTCTCCTGATGTTTCGCCTGCATCTATGGCAAGCATCCTCAGAGGTGAGGTCTGTTGGAACTGGGAAAAAGGGGTTTATATATCTGTGGAATGACCAGGGTGCGACAAAGGACTCAGATATATAAACCCTTTTTTCCCAGTTCCAACAGTTCCAACAGACCTCACCTCTGAGGATGCTTGCCATAGATGCAGGCGAAACGTCTGGAGAAATGCCTCTAGAACATGGCCGTATAGCCCGAAAAAACTCACAAGAACTTTTTGGAATATTCGTTTTTTTAAAAGAATTCAATAATAGTAAATATTAGTAACAGGAAAATTGATTCATAGCCACCATCACTGCTAACAAATCCCTTCCAATTAACTCGTTAATATAGACACCTCAGCAAACGAGAGTCCAAAAGTGGCAAAATCTCAATCCAAGTTTGGTAGTTGTATTAGATAACTACAGAAGAAAAAGGTAACATAAGCTGTTAAATGTACCTAGGTAAAGGTAAAGGTTTTGCCTGACATTAAGTTTAGTTGTGTCCAACTCTGGGGGGTGGTGCTCATCTCCATTCTCATCTGAAGAGCCTGCGTTGTCCGTAGACACCTCCAAGGTCATGTGGCCAGCATGACTGCATGGAGGACCGTTGCCTTCCCGCTAAAGCAGTATCTATTGACCTATTCACATTTTCATGTTTTCAAACTGTTAGGCTGGCAAAAACTGGGGTTAACAGCAGGAGCTCACTCCGCTCCCCGGATTCAAACCACTGACCTTTTGGTCAGCAGCTCAGCGGTTTAACCCGCTGCGCTACCAAAGGGCCCTAAAATGTCCCTACTTTATATGTTTTTCTGTACACTTCAACGTTCTCCATATTTTATGAAAAAATAATTACGTTTTAAAGTTAGTAAGGAATTATGTATTAATTTTAGGTAGAAAGCAGTGGTGCACTGAATGTCTATACATGCAAGAAATTGCGGGTGGGGGGTATTGGAGGAGCAATCCCCTCCTTTTGTTCCCCTTGTTCTGTGGTTACAAAAGGAAGATACAATGATGGAGATTACAGAGAAAACATACAAGCGCAATATTGAGTCATACCCTGGTTTTTCGAGAGCATATTTCCCATCCCACCCTTAATTTGGCTCCCATTTTCTACTGGCACAATTTGGAAAGCAGATGAACCCCTTTCCATGGAGGTTAGCTGCTAACATCTAGATATTCAGCCACAGTTCTGGACTTTATGAAGACTAGTGGAGGGAAAAGGCAAAAAGATGGGTTGTTGTAGGTTTTTCGGGCTACATGGCCATGTTCTAGAAGCACTCTCTCCTAATGTTTTGCCTGCATCTGTGGCAAGCATCCTCAGAGGTTGTGAGACCTCACAACCTCTGAGGATGCCTGCCACAGATGCAGGCAAAACGTCAGGAGAGAATACTTCTAGAACATGGCCATATGGCCCAAAAAACCTACAGCAACCCAGTGATTCCGGCCATGGAAACCTTTCGACAATACAAGGCAAAAAGACATTGAAAATGGCAACAAGAATTCCAAGCGCAAAGGCAATGGTGAGGAATGATGGGCACCACAGTTTTGTCATCTCTGGGGAACCTTGTGACCTGCATCCCTGAGACACATTTGCCAGTATGGTGTACACTTTGTGTTCATATGGGTTATTTGTTTAATTTAGTTGAAATGCTGGATCTCAAACTGTTTTTTCTCTCTTTTTTTTACAGGTAATGTCACGGTGTTGACTATTTACAGTGGATGCCTGGGCTGCTTCCATGTCATGAGCATACATGATCCCAAACTCTTTGCTTCATCTGTATGCCATAGTCCTGACTTGCTCGCTTTCAAATGTAGCTGATTGATCTCTCTCGCATTACTTATATCTGTACTCATTAAAATCTCTCCATGCATTTGAATCATATATTTTGAAGTGTATCTTTGTGTTTTGGGGTAGTTATTGGCAAAAATTCGAGATGTGTGCTTTCAAAGTCCTTTGCAAACACTTCTGGGCCAGATGACAAAAATGGAATGTGTCCAGAGGAGGGTGACTAAAATGATCAAGGGACTGGAGAACAAGCCCTATGAGGAGTGGCTTAAAGTGCTGGGCATGTTTAGCCTGAAGAAGAGAAGGCTGAGAGGAGACATGATAGCCATGTATAAATATGTGAGAGGAAGTCATAGGGAGGAGGGTGCAAGCTTGTTGTCTGCTGCCCTGGAGATTAGGACATGGAGCAATGGCTTCAATCTACAAGAAAGGAGATTCCATCTGAAGATTAGGAAGAATTTCCTGACTGTGAGAGCTGTTCAGCAGTGGAACTCTCTGTCCTGGAGTGTGGTGGAGGCTCCTTCTTTGGAAGCTTTTAAACAGAGGCTGGATGGCCATCTGTCGGCGGTGCTTTGAATGCAATTTTCCTGCTTCTTGGCAGAATGGGGTTGGACTGGATGGCCCAAGAGGTCACTTCCAACTGTACGATTCTATTATTCTAGATTACTATTGACATCATACATGTGTGCAAGCTCCCCAGTGGAGTACCTTGTGAAAGAGATGGACATTTCTGTCTAATATGGAACAGCTATACTCAATTCATTGTGTGGAACCCAATGCATGGGTCCCTCATAAGGAGCTCCTTGTGTGGTGCCCTTATACATGGCTATGCACTGATGAATGTGCATCATACACAGCTGTGCATAGATTCATCATTCACACAGGAGCGGCTCATCCATTACGCAAAGTAAGCGGTCGCGGTGCACTTTTTTGCCAGGGGTGCAGAGGCGCCTCTGTAAATGCCCCTCGTCCACCACTTGAGGAGCGCCCCCTCGGCTCACTACAGCCCTAGCAGTCCAGGGGGGGGGGGGAGCCTCGGTTTCCTTGCCTCACAGCTGGGCGATCCTCTTCCCGAAGGGGCCGGGCCCTTGAGCCTCGCCTAGCCCCTCTCGTTCATGCTCCATATCAATGATTGGTTGGGGGGGGGGCACCAAAATACTGTTTGCTTACCGTTGAAAATTACCTAGGACCGCCTCTGCATTCACAGTAAGTACTTCTCATGTGCATTTTGCATGTGGATACATGCATGTTTGTTTGAACAACATTGCAACAATTATGCAATATTGAGACCACTATAGCAAGTATCTGCACCTCTAATAAAAACCAGTTAGGATTCATTCAAAGGTACTTTCCCAAAACTGAAAACAAGCAAAGGGAGACATAATCATTGGGGTGGGGGGATCTTAACATGGAACTGTATAAACAAAGAAAAAATATAGGGCCAAAACCAGCAAGGTTGGAATGTAAAATTAATTTCAAAATTGGAACCTTACAGAAGCAGATTATAGAATAGGAGAGAAGGGAATGACCTCAACCTTCTTGCATAGCCACGCAAAACTGCACCACACTCAAAACTGCAATCATGATCACAATTTTTGCAAAGTATTGACAAATCAGGTTTCCATGTTGATTTCAGACACCACTTAGAACTTCCAACGCTTTCCTGGGATTAGAGAGAAGCGGAGACTGTGCAGTTTCCCAAATATTGTTGGACTATACATTTATTGTACTACTTAGCCAACACATCCAGTGATGAATGATGTTGAGTGCTTCAACTCGATTGTATCTGAAGGACCACATTTGTGCTGTTGATGGGAGCAAGAGCAGGGCCTCCCCAGATGATCTTAGATTATGAGGTGGGACGAAGGGGTGGATGTGTTCGGACAAGTAAACTGGGCGAGAACTATATAGAGCTTTATAGGTCAAAACCAGCACTTTGAATTGGGCTCGGAGATGGACCGGCAGCCAATGGAGCTGGCATAGCATGGGGTGGTATGCTCCCTGTATGTCGCCCCGGTTAGTAATCTGGCTGCCGCCCATTGGACTAGCTGAAGTTTCCGAACTGTCTTCAAAGGTAGTCTCATGTAGAGCACGTTGCAGTAATGTATTCAGGATGTAACCAGAGTGTGGACCACCATGGCTAGGTCAGACTTCCCAAGGTCCGGGCACAGCTGGTGCACGAGTTTTAACTGTGCAAAAGCTCCCCTGACCACCACCAAAACATGGCATTCCAGGCTCAGCAATAAATCCAGGATCACTCCCAAGCTGCGAACCTGCATCTTCAGGGGGAGTGTAACCCCATCCAATACAGGCTGTAACCCTATGCCCTGTTCGGCCTTTCAACTGACCGGGAGGACCTCTGTCTTGTCTGGATTCAATTTCAATTTGTAAGCCCTCATCCAGTCTGACACAGCAGCCAAGCACCAGTTCAAGGTCTGGACAGCCTCCTTAGTAACAGGTGGGAAGGAGTGACAGATTTGGACGTCATCTGCATATAGATGACACCTTAGTCCGAAACTCCAGATGATCTCCCCCAGCGGCTTCATGTAGATGTTAAATAACATTGGGGACAGTACTGAACCCTGAGGGACTCCACAAGACAACGGTTGTGGAGTCTAACAGGTGTCACCCAGTAACACCTTCTGAGACCAGCCCTCCAGGAAGGACTGGAGCCACTGCAGAGCTGTACCTCCAAGTCCCATTTCTGTGAAGTGTCCCAGAAAGATACTGTAGTCAACGGTATTGAAGGCCCCTGAGAGGTCCAGCAGAACCAACAGGGCCAAACCCCTGTCTAGCTCCCAGCATAGATTTTCTACTAAGGCGACCAAGGCTGTTCCAGTGCCATGTCCCAGCCTAAAACCAGACTGTGCCGGATCTAGATAATCAGTGTCTAATTGATTGGGGTCCAGTGATGGTTTTTTCAACAGCAGTTTTATAACAGCCTGTTTTGGGCTGGCTGGAATCATGCCCTCCTATATGGAGGCATTAACCACCACCTTAACCCACTATGCGAAAACCCCTCTGGCTTCTTTTATCAGCCAGGATGGGCAGGGGTCTAGGATGCAGTGGTAGGGCTCGCCTCTCCAAGGATCTTGTCCACATCCTCGAGTTGAACCAATTGGAACGAATCCATTAAAACCGGACAAGCAGATGTTTGTGTTACATCCTCAGAGACTGCTGTTAATGTGGCGTCAAAGTCGGAACGGATCAGTGCAACTTTATCCGCAAATGCTTCTCAGTGATCTGCCAAGTTGTCAGGGATCTCACTCTGAGGCATATTTAATAGTCCTCTGACAACTTGGAACAGCTCAGCTGGATGGTTCTTAGCAGATGCAATATTGGCCGCAAGATTTTTTTTTTTTTTTTGCAGCCTTTATTGCCACATCATAGATTCTTAAAAAGGAAACTAAACGTGCTTGGACTGACCCGCTATGCTTCCATTGCCACATGCACTCTAGCCACCTCTTCTTTCACTGCATAGTTGCCAGCTCCTCAGTGAACACCCCCTCTCAGTTACTCGAGAGGGGGTGTTCTGGAGCCCTGGTCATCTCCCTATCCCAGAGAGAGACCAGAGCCTTGACAGGGTCACTTACTGAGGAGGTGAGAAAATCCCCAAGAGCCATCAGGAAACCATTTGGATCCATAAGTCTCCTGGGGTGGACCATGTTAATGGGTCCAGCATCCCTGCGGAGGTAGGAAGGCACAATAAACCTGATCAGGTGGTGTTCGGTCCATGGCAAAGTAGTGATGGTCAGCTCCTCCAGCCCAACACCTTTTTCCCATCCCTGTCAGAAAACCAGATTCAGCTTGTGTTCAGCACTGTGGTGGGACCTGATACTACTTGGGACAGGTCCATGGTTGCCATGGCGGCCATGAAATCCTGAGCCGCTCCTGACAGAGTGGTCTCGGCATGGATATTGAGGTCCCCCAGCACAATGAGCCATTGGGACTCCAACGGCAGGCCTGAGACCACTCCGGCTAGCTCAGGTAGGGAGACTGTAGTGCAGCAGGGTGGTCGGTGCACTAACAAAATTCCTATCCTGTCCCAGTCACTGACCCTCAGGCTGACATACTCAAACGTGGCAGACTGCGGAATGGGGCACTTGGTCAGGGGGATGGAATCCTTATAGAAAATTGTGACACCCCCTCCCCACCCTCCAGATCTTGACTGGTGCTGAATGGAGTAGCCTGGTGGACAAAGCTGGGAAAGATTAATCCCCCCAGTCTCGTCCACAGGTCTCCGTTATACAAACCAGGTCAGCATGTTCTTCAAGGATTAGATCCCGAATAATAGATGTTTTTCCATTCACTGACCGGGCATTGAACAGCACCACTCGCAACCTGGAGGGACTGCTATCCTGGGTACTCAGCTCAACCTAATACTTAATACTAATAATAATAGAATCATAGAATCATAGAATCAAAGAGTTGGAAGAGACCTCATGGGCCATCCAGTCCAACCCCCTGCCAAGAAGCAGGAATATTGCATTCAAATCACCCCTGACAAATGGCCATCCAGCCTCTGCTTAAAAGCTTCCAAAGAAGGAGCCTCCACCACACTCCGGGGCAGAGAGTTCCACTGCTGAACGGCTCTCACAGTCAGGAAGTTCTTCCTCGTGTTCAGATGGAATCTCCTCTCTTGTAGTTTGAAGCCATTGTTCCGCGTCCTAGTCTCCAAGGAAGCAGAAAACAAGCTTGCTCCCTCCTCCCTGTGGCTTCCTCTCACATATTTATACATGGCTATCATATCTCCTCTCAGCCTTCTCTTCTTCAGGCTAAACATGCCCAGTTCCCTAAGCCGCTCCTCATAGGGCTTGTTCTCCAGACCCTTGATCATTTTAGTCGCCCTCCTCTGGACACATTCCAGCTTGTCAATATCTCTCTTGAGTTGTGGTGCCCAGAATTGGACACAATATTCCAGATGTGGTCTAACCAAACCATAATATTATAATTATGTATTTTATATTACATGTAATCTTACTAATAATATTACAATATATTGTATGTATATATATCTTGTAAGCCGCTCTGAGTCTCCTTCAGGGTGAGAAGGGCGGAATACAAATGTTGTAAATAAATAAATAAATAAATAAAGACATCCTAATCCAAATCTGCTAGAATTCAGTGCTCCACTGGACATGTTACTAACATAGGAGTCAGCCAAATTTCTTTGACAGAACAGGACAGAATGGGACAAGCATTTAAGAAAAGCTTCTGGGTGATGCATACTTGAATGAGCAAAGGAAGCTCCTATCTCTGATTCTCATTATTCCCACCCAAGAGACAACCATTTATCTGCAAAAAGGTTTGCACTTTCATTAAGAAAACAGCCTAAAGTCCACATGGTAGAAAAGACCACCTGAGCAGATAACAAGCTTTTTTGAAAGCTGACCCTTTTAGCTGTCACAAAAGGAAGAAGCAGTTCCTCATGGAGAGACACAATTCCTCTGTTACGCCAGCTCCATTGGCTGCCAGTCTGCTACCGAGCACAATTCAAATTGCTAGATTTAGCCTACAAAGCCCTAAATGGTTCCATACCAGA
This sequence comes from Anolis sagrei, assembly GCF_037176765.1. NCBI lineage: Eukaryota > Metazoa > Chordata > Lepidosauria > Squamata > Anolidae > Anolis > Anolis sagrei. The sequence goes on from NC_090021.1 coordinate 12,059,564, forward strand.
TTATCTGTCCTAACGTATCTCTGAACCATCATGGAGATTAATATCAGATGAGGAGGCCCTGCTTTCAGTCCCACCTGCTTCACTAGTGCAGTTGGTGGAAATGAGAGACAGGGCCTTCTAAGTGATGGCTCTTCAGCTCTGGAACTCTCTCTCCAGTGAGATTAGATCAGCACCCTCCCACCTGGTCTTTAGAAAGAGAACAAAGACATGGTTATGGAACCAAGCTTCTGATTAGTACTTACTTAGTCTATCCCCCATTGTCCGAGTAGGATAATCCTCCAGGGTGGGTCTGTAGGTGACTATGGAGCCTACAGTGAGGGCATTGGTTTCCAGGTGGAAGGCCGTCCCGGTTGGGGTTGGCTTGACGTGCCTTCCTCTTGGCACATTTCTCTCTTTCGCCCTCCATTCGTGCCTCTTCAAATTCTGCAGCACTGCTGGTCACAGCTGACCTCCAGCTGGAGCACTCACAGGCCAGGGCTTCCCAGTTCTCTGTATCTATGCCAGAGTTTTTAAAGTTGGCTTTGAGCTCATATTTAAATTTCTTTTCCTGCCCGCCAACATTCCATTTTCCATTCTTGAGTTCAGAGTGGAGCAACTGATTTGGGAGATGGTGGTCAGGCATCTGGACAACATGGCCGATCCAGCGGAGTTGATGGCGGAGGAACATCACTTCGATGCTGGTGGTCTTTGCTTCTTCCAGCATGCTGACATCTCTCCGCTTGTCTTCCCAAGAGATTTGCAGGATTTTCCAGAGGCAGCACTGATGGAATCGTTCTAGGAGTTGCATGTGACGTCTGTAGACAGTCCACGTTTCGCAGGCATATAGCAGGGTTGGGAGGACAATAGCTTTATAAACAAGCACCTTGGTATCCCTATGGATGTCCCAGTCTTCAAACACTTTGTGCTTCATTCAGAAAAATGCTGCACTCGCAGAGTTCAGGCGGTGTTGTATTTCGGTGTCACTGTTGACTTTGGTGGAGAGGTGGCTTCCAAGGGAGCAGAAATGGTCAACATTTTCTAATGTTACACCATTGAGCTGTATTTCTGGCATTGGAAAGGGATTGGCTGGTGACTGCTGGAAGATCACTTTGGTTTTCTCAATGTTCAATGACAGGCAAAGCTTCTCGTATGCTTCTGCGAAGGTGTTTAGAGTGGCTTGTAGGTCTTCTGAATGCGCACAGACGACTTTGTCATCAGCATACTGGAGTTCTATAACAGATGTTTTTTGTAACCTTGGTTTTGGCTTTCAGTCTGCTGAGGTTAAATAGCTTGCCATCTGTCCGATAGATGATTTCCACTCCAGTGGGAAGCTTCGCATCAACAAGGTGAAGTATCATAGCGATGAAGATGGAGAATAAAGTTGGGGCAATAACACATCCCTGTTTGACACCTGATTCCACCTGAAATGGGTCACTTTGGGAGCCACTGCTGTCCAAGACAGTTGCCGTCATGTCATCATGGAGGAGCCGCAGGATGTTCACAAATTTGTTAGGGCACCCGATTTTTTGGAGGATGGTCCAGAGAGCGCTGTGATTCACTGTGTCACATGCCTTTGGCAAGGTCAATGAATGCCATGTACAGAGGCTGATTTTTTTCCCTGCATTTTTCTTGGAGCTGTCGTGCAGTGAAGATCATGTCCACTGATTGATTAGTAAAGTAATGCAGTAAAAAAAGCAAATATGGAATATGTGCAATTGACATTGGAATAGCCCAGTCTACATCCTTGGATCATGTGGTTTTAATGTTTTATTAGGTGTTTTAATTCTTATAGTTCATGTTTTAAATGTCTTTTTTCTTATCTTATAGTGACTTGTCCTATTGAATTTATGCTTAGTTATATAGTGTAGGTTTGTGATTTGGTTTACATACATAAGGCAATGAATTTTGCCATTATCTCTGTGTAAACCACTTTGAGTCCCCCCAGGCGTGAGAAAAGCGGTATATAAATACAGTAAATAAAATAAATAATAAATAATGTGATTAAGGACTATGATGATGGAAAAAGATGGATGGCCATCTGTCAGGGGTGCTTTGAATGCAATATTCCTGCTTCTTGGCAGGGGGTTGGACTGGATGGCCCATGAGGTCTCTTCCAACTCTATGATTCTATGATTCTATTAAATGGCCCTGAATCCTTCCAGTGATACTTTCCTCTTGAAGAAACCGAGAGGAGTGTGATGAGAATCATGGACCCGATGCTGCTCACATGAAATTGATCTAAATAAAAAATATGCAGACAAACATGTTTGATTTTTTTTATTATTATTATTTTATTTCGTATACTTCTACCCCACCCTTCTCAACCCCCGAGGAGGGACTCAGGGCGGCTTACAAAAAGGCACATCTTTTTGGTGCCCACACAAATACAATAACATATAAAAACAGGCAATTAAATGGTCAACAATTAAAACAATTAAAACAACAATATATCTCACAATCGATAGCCCATCTCAGACACAGCATTCGCCAACTCAGAGTCATATTTCGTTCCACATTGTCCATTCCTATCCGTCGTCACAGTCCTTTATTCATCTGCCAGATTGCCCAAACGCCTGGTCCCACATCCATGTTTTTAATTTCTTTCTGAAGGAAAGGAACTACAACTCTACTACTCCTTTCCACCTAATTCCAAGGAGGCCTCTCGGGTGCTGGACGTGTGCCTGGCCGCTGTGTCTATCTGGATGAGGAGGAACAAGCTGAAGATCAATCCCGACAAGACAGAGGTCCTCCTGGTCGATCGTAAACCGAACCGGGGTATAAGGTGGCTACCTGTGTTGGACGGGGTTACACTCCCCCTGAAGCCACAGGTCCGTAGCTTGGGAGTCCTATTGGACTCATCGCTCACGCTTGAGGCTCAGGCGTCAGCGGTGTCCGGGAGGGCTTTTGCACCACTGAGACTTGTGCGCCAGCTGCGCCCGTACCTCACTAAGGCTGAGCTGGCCGGGGTGGTCCATGCCTTGGTCACCTCTAGACTGGATTACTGCAACGCGCTCTACGTGGGGCTGCCCTTAAAAACGGCTCGGAAATTCCAACTGGTCCAACGGGCAGCAGCCAGGATGTTAACTGGTGCTCCTTACAGAGAGAGGTCAACCCTCCTGTTCAAGGAGCTCCACTGGCTGCCGTTTATTTTCCAAGCCCAATTTAAGGTGCAGGTGCTTACCTACAAAGCCCTGAACGGTTTGGGACCACCCTACCTGCGTGACCGTATCGCTGTCTACGAACCCACACGCTCACTCCGGTCATCTGGAGAGGCCCTGCTCGTGATCCCGCCCGCGCGCTTGGTGGGGACGCGAGACAGGGCCTTTTCTGTGGTGGCCCCCGACTCTGGAACACCCTCCCGAAAGATCTCAGACAAGCTCCTACATTGGCAGTCTTCAGGAAGGAATTGAAAACTTGGCTGTTCCGATGTGCCTTTTCAGATTAGGAACCCCAGCACCAAATCCTAGAAGCACCTTAGTAGAACCAAGTTCACTGCACCCTGCACACCGCACTTATATTATAATCCTACATTCCTCCCGCCACATCAGCACTTTTAATCCTGTACCCCTACTCTGGCCGGCCCAGTTTTAATAGTGTCTTGTTGTATTGTTACTGTTATTGTTTTTCTGTTTAACCGTTTTTAATTTGCTTTAGGTATTGTATTGTTGTATTGTGTTTGGGCTTCGGCCTGTGTAAGCTGCATCGAATCCCTTGGGAGATGCTAGTGGGGTACAAATAAAGTTATTATAATAATAATAATAATAATAATAATAATAATGTTGCTGATCTAATTTCCCCGGGGAGTGAATTCCATAGGTGAGGAGCCACCACTGAGAAGGCCCTGCTCCTCGTCCCCGCCAATCTCACTTGTGACAGAGGTGGGGCCGAGAGCAGGGCCTCCCCAGACGATCTCAAACTCCAAGGTGGGACATAAAGGGAATGCGTTCAGACAGATACGCTGGACCGGAACCGTGTTTTCATTCCTGAAACACAAGAAGACCTCTGTTATTTCAATCAAACAATGCCAAGTTTGGCCATGTTCTGGAGGCAATTTTTCTCCTGACGTTTCACCTGCATCTATGGCAAGCATCCTCAGAGGTAATGAGGTCATAATGACCTCATTACCTCTGAGGATGCTTGCCATAGATGCAGGCGAAACGTCAGGAGAAAAATTGCCTCCAGAACATGGCCATATAGCCCGGAAAAACCTACAACAACCCATGGATTCCGGCCATGAAAGCCTTCGACAATACAATGCCAAGTTTGACAGAATGACAAGCTGATCGAGTAAAGATCAGCTTCATATAGTTGTATGTCCAGTCTCATTGCAGACTGGACATACAGTCCGCAATGGGTAATTTGGGTAATTTTATGTTCAGCTTGCATAACAGTCTTTCTTTCTATGTCCAGACGATACTTCTCCAATAGACTCTTTATCAAGCACACTGGAACTTATTTCCACAGCCATTATTACTGACCACAAAGTGCAACAAAACCACACCAGACACTTCAAAGTGTCCACAGCCTGTCACTCAGTCTGCCTTGTCCTATAAATGTGAGGAGTTTAGGCTCATCTCTCCATCCTGCAACCTTCTGAGAGACTCCACTTGGCTATTTCTCTGAGAACCAGGTCCATATTTCAGCCATGAAGGTCCTTGCCATCCTTTTAGCTGTCCTGTTCATGGTGTCTATGGCTTCTGCGGGTAAGGAGACCTTTCAAAGCAAGTTAAACGGATTTTTGAGGAAATTTGTGTTGATGTCAAATGTATTTATTCGGTTTACCAGTTAGCCAGCCAGATTTGTCCCCTTTCGAGATCTTCCATCCATCACACTATGTAAAACACAACTTGTTCATGTATCTTTGCTGTATTTTGATTTTTATCTTCTTATATTCCCTTCCCCTGACTGTTTGCAGTGTTGAAAAGCTTGACCTAACATCCTGAATATTTCCAGCTCTCTCATGATTCTGAATGGCCCCAGGCCGGCTGCTATTGTACAATTGTCCCTTGCTTTGAGAAAGAGCGAAGAAGAGAAGAACAGTAGCTCTTGATCAATAGAAGGCCGGATTTCTAATTCTTATTCTTTCTTTTGTTATAGCACTGGCTCCACCAAAGACTCCTGCTGAATGCGAGAACATTGGAGGCAAATGCATTGCTCCAACTTGCGGAAATGGCATGAAAAAAATTGGGAAGTGTGATAACAATGGGAGTTGGTGCTGCAAAAATGGGTAAGAACATTATCAAGGCATACGGTTTTCTTGTTAGGATCCATTTCTATTTCTTTTCCTCTGATTCCCTGATATAAGAACTCTTTCTGGTTTTCATAGGACTGCAGGTTACAGTTTGGAATATTCAAATTTTAAAAAGAATTCAATAATAGTAAACATTAATAACAGGAAAATTGATTCATGGCCACCAACACTGCTAACTAATCCCTTCTGATTAGCTCGTTAATATAGACACTCGCTGGTCACCTCAGCAAGCGAGAGTCCAAAAGTGGCAGGCTAAAACCCAGAACCTCAATCAATGGCTGATACCAAATGAGATTGTTTCCCTCCTGGGCACACAGAAGACAGGGCAATTACTGTGCTTTGGCACCATGAGATGCAGAGCCAACCTTTGTAACTTTGGGGTTACAAAGTGGTGTCCACGACATGCAAACCACAGACCACCTACTACACTGCAGGCTGAGCCCTGCCACATGCACAATGGAGACTTCCTTATAGCAACACCAGAGGCACTCCAAGTGGCCAGCTACTGGTCAAAGGACATTTAATAGAATCCCAAGTTTGCAAACTTTGGGGGGGGGGGGGGGGTTAATACAATACAACCGTCTGGTTCACTCCTAATACGATAAATAAATAAACTCATTAATAAAACTTTGGACCCGAGAATAGATCAGATTTACAGAGGGATTTCTCTTTCCTGTTTCTTAACTTTTCTATCTTCTTTGATTTAATTCATTCTACATCTGCTTTACTATTCTTCTCTTTTAGATTAGATAAGAATTTTTTATTATAATAGAAACCTTTCTTGTATTAGATAACTACAGAAGGAAAAGATAACATAAGATGTTAAAATGTCCCTAGATGAAGATAAAGCTTTCGCCTGACATTAAGTTTAGTAGCAGGTTTGAATCCACAGGTTCGAATCCGGGGAGCGGCATGAGCTCCCGCTGTCAGCCTCAGCTTCTGCCAACCTAGCAGTTCGAAATCATGCAAATGTGAGTAGATCAATAGGTACCGCTCTGGCATGAAGGTAATGGTGCTCCATGCAGTCATGCCAGCCACATGACCTTGGAGGTGTCTATGGACACAACCTGCTCCTCAGCTTAGAAATGGAGATGAGCACCAACCCCCAGAGTCAGACACAACTGGGCTTAATGTCAGGGGAAAACTTTTACCTTTACTATGGGCTATTTGTCTAATTTTGTTGAAACACTGGATATTATTGTGTTTTTCCCCTTTTTTACAGGTAATGTCATGGCGCTGCCTACTCGCAGTGGATACTGGGCTCTTCCATGCCATGAGCATACATGATTCCAAACTCTTCGCTTCATCTGTATGCCATAGTCATTACTTGCGCGCTTTCAAATCTTTAATATAGCTGATTGATATCTCTCTCATTACTTATGTCTGTACTCATTAAAATCCCTCCATGCATTTGAATTATATATTTTGAAGCATGTCTTTATGTCTTGGGGTAGTATTGACAGAAATTCGAGAGGCGTGCTTTCGAAATCCTTTGCAAAAACATCTGGACCAGATTACTACTGACATCTTATGTATGTGCAATCTCCACAGTGGATTCCCCTAAGACAGTGGTTCTTAACCTTCCTAATGCCGTGACCCCTTAATACAGTCCCTCATGTTGTGGTGACCCCCAACCATAATATTGTTTTAGTTGCTACTTCATAACAGTCATTTTACTACTGTTTACTACTAATCATAATGTAAATATCTGATATGCAGGATGCATTTTCATTCACTGGACCAAACTGGGCACAAATACCCAATACACCCACATGTGAATGCTAGTGGGGTTGGGGGAGGATTGATTTTGTGATTTGGGAGTTGTAGTTGCTGGGATTTATAGTTTACTTATAATCAAAGAGCATTCCGAACTCCACCAGAGATGGATTTGAACCAAACTTGATTCCCATGACCAATGGAAAACACTGGAAGGGTTTGATGGGCATTGACTTTGAGTTTGGGAGTTGTAGTTCACCTATATCCAGAGAGCACTGTGGACTCATGCAATGATGGATCTGGACCAAACTTGGCATGAATACTCAATATGTAGTTGCTGGGATTTATAGTTCACCTGAAATTGAGAATTTAGGGGTCTTTGCCAGGAGGCAGAGACCAATTAGACTCATCAAAGAGTTCTTTTTCCCTGGCGAGACAGAGAAGCATCCAATATTTTTCCCTGATTTTCCCAATGAAAGGTCTCACCAAGTTGAAGAAAAGCCATCGAGGTTTATTAGCGATTCAGCTGAAAAGAATGCAGAGCAGCAATCATTCGCCAAGCAGAGCATAACGAAATACAAAATAAATGCCATTTTTATAGAAATACAGAGTTATGTGGTTCAAACCTCCCACTCCTGCCCTTCAAGATGATTGGCCGACACATTAACAGCTGGGGAGGAGGCTCGTTGTTTATGAGAACTGTTTAAAGCTACAGACAATGCAGTCGCTGTTGCCCATTTTTGGTCTAAAACTATCTAGCAGCTTGTGATCCCTTTATTTTATCAGTTTTAGATAAACTATGTTATGCAATGTTTTTGACACCAAATAAAATAAAGACTTGTGCAGTGGGCACAATAACTTGTAGACAACTTGGAGGCACACAACAACAATAACTATGACAACAGACCAGTAGGATTCCATTTATTTTGACAGTTTTTTAATAGTTCACATCTATTTGCTCTGTCAGCATTTTATCTTACTCTTTTCTACAGCAGTAAGTGTCAGAAGCAACTTGGCATACAACTCTTGGTCCCGGTCTCTCATCTTCTGCACACTTGTTCCTACAGGTGCCACGGCAAAAAGGCTCGGGGTTTTCTCCTGAGTATAGAAGAAAATAGGTTATATTCAAGTGGCACTTAAGAAGGATGCTCAGAAAGCTGCTAATTTCTTATCTCTTTCAAATAGCATAGGTTGTGGACCAAACTGAAAATAACAGGTCTGGTATGTTGCTTTCCCTTTGGAATCTGGCTGGGTTCCTCCTGATATAGTTTATCAAACTGGGGGTGATTATAGGAAGCATGTAACTCTCTTGTTGAAATAGCTTCCCTGGCTCATAATCAATTTCTGAGTACCATCCAAAATTCTAGTTATGACACACAGCTTCAGAGAGAGTTTTGTCTTCTTCTGAGGCAGAGAGAGTGTAACTTGACCAAGATCACCCAACTAGGGCTGGGCGGTTTCGTTTCGTAATTTCGTAATTCGTTAAAAATTCATTATTATTTTTTATAACGAAGCGATATTGAACCATTCAGGAGCAACTAAAAAAACGAAACGAATTTTTCCAATTGGTTTCGTAATTCAGTTCTTGTGGGTTTTTTCGGGCTATATGGCCATGTTCTAGAGGCATTTCTCCTGACGTTTCGCCTGCATCTATGGCAAGCTTCCTCAGAGGGTGACCCTCTGAGGAAGCTTGCCATAGATGCAGGCGAAACGTCAGGAGAAATGCCTCTAGAACATGGCCATATAGCCCGAAAAAACCCACAAGAACTGAGTGATTCCGGCCATGAAAGCCTTCGACAATACGTTTCGTAATTGTTTCATAATTGTTTCGTTATTGTTTCGTTATTGATTCGTTATTGATTCGTAAATGTTTCGTTATTATTTCCGCATGTCTGGTGCAAGTTTTAGGGTTGCTGTTTGTTTTCTCAGTGAAAAAAAATATAATTATCACACCAACAGTCAACAACAGAGGGAGAGGGAAGCTTCAGAAGTTTTTTTAGCATATTGCGCGATCGCGGCCGCCATTAACAAATCGATTCGTAATCGATTCGTAATTGTTTCGTAATTGTTTTATGATTTCCAAAATTTCGTAAATATAGAACTTTTTTTAAGGAAAATTTCGGAATTCTTTTAAATAACGAAACGCAAAAATACCCTAAAAACGAATCGAGTTTAGAAACAAATTTTTCCGTGTTTGGACAGCCCTACACCCAACAGGTTTCCGTGTTTAACTGCAGATTTGAAACCTGGTCTCCAACATTTCAAACCACTACAGCAAACTGCTATCATCAGCTAATGCATAGGAAAATATACTTAAATTGCCCTTCTCTAGGATTAGGTCTCTGTCTCTGAACCTTACCTGTGGCCTCCAGAAGGAAGGAAGAGAAGATGAGGATCCCAAAGATGAAGCAGAGGCACTTCATGGTTGCTGAGATTTTCATGAATGTCTGAGATCCCCTAGAGATGGAGAGGGACCTTATTTATAGTTCTTGTTTATAGTTCACTGAAGGGTAAAACACCCTAGAAGGAAGTGAAGGAATATGAGATGCAGGCTTGTAAAGAAAGTGATGGCAATCAAAATCTAAAATCATTGAGGGCATTCTAGTGTGATTTGTGATTCTAGCATTAACCAATGCACAGACCACTATTTTTTCTTCTTATTTATTTATTTATTTATTTATTTATCATGTTAGGAGCAAACCAAACAGTTGTATTGCATTTTTAACAAACAAAACACAAAGTTTGCAAGCTTGGTAGTTGATTAAATGTCCTTTTGACCAGTATCTGGCCACTTGGAGTGCCTCTGGTGTTACTATAAGAAGGTCCTCCATTGCGCATGTGGCAGGGCTCAGTTTGCATCACAGCAGGTGGTCAGTGCTTTGCTCTTCTCCACACTCGCATGTTGTGGATTCCACTTTGTAGCCCCATTTCTGAAGGTTGGCTCTGCATCTTGTGGTGCCAGAGCGCAGTCTGTTCAGCGCCTTCCAAGTTGCCCAGTTTTCTGTGTGCCCAGGGGGGAGTCTCTCATTTGGTATCAGCCATTGATTGAGGTTCTGGGTTTGAGCCTGCCACTTTTGGACTCTCGCTTGCTGAGGTGTTCCAGCGAGTGTCTCTGTAGATCTTAGAAAACAATTTCTTGATTTTTGTTCTACTATCAGTTCATCACAAAATATAGAGTGCAATAACATGTGTGCCAGAATTGTGTGGAGTAATGAAGAAAGAATAGTTTTTTTGTGCTGCAGGATGAATGGAAGTCTTGTCTAACCAAATGCATGAAAATCCCCAGCCCATACTATTTATTTATTTATTTATTTATTTACTGCATTTGTTGACCGCCGTTTTCAGCCCTAGGGCGACTCACGGCGGTGTACAACATATAAAAAGACAATTTACAATGAAAGCAATATCATAAACAACAATAACAACATCACTATTAATAATACTATTACACTAAATCATTCGCGACGTCTCATCATAGAATCACAATCCAATCTCATTATCCATATTCCGTTCCACTCATCATTGCCAATTTGTTGTAGCACTTAGTCAAACGCCTTCTCAAACAACCACGTCTTTAGGCTCTTGCGGAATGTCATAAGGGAGGGCGCCTGTCTGATGTCTACAGGGAGGGTGTTCCACAGCCGGGGGGCCACCACCGAGAAGGCCCTATCCCTCGTCCCCGCCAGGCGTGCCTGTGAGGCAGGCGGGATCGAGAGAAGGGCCTCCCCAGATGATCTCAAGGCCTCATGGGCTCATAGGCCGAGATGCGGTCAGATAGGTATTTTGGGCCGGAACTGTTTAGGGCTTTGCACATCTCCATGTGTGATGGTGCTGCATGCTCAACTTCTGCAACTTTGAACTTAATGCAGATTCTTCACATCAGTCAAAAACGATGCCTAGCAGAACTTGCAAATGCATAAGGCACCAACAAAGTTTCAGCCAGATTATATCAGTCTTGGTTCTATGACCATTTAAAACAGCGAATAAGGTCCATTTTCTCCTTGACAGGTTGTACCAGTGATTTTTAGTGCATCAAATATGACTTGGTGTCATTTCTGTGCATAATTGTGGCCTATTTTAAACTGATTTTTTTCTCTTTTTTCTGTAGGTTTTGAGGGGTTGACATTGTCATGGGAAGAAAACTACTGCACTTTGGGCATTTTAGGGGAAAATTGAGGATATTTAAGAGAAAGAAATTGCCTTCAAGTCAGTACATTGTGAGTCAATGGATTAAAGAAGCTGAGGTATCCCAAAGTGCCATACATAAAAGCCACACTTTTCCCACCCCTTTCTAAAATAATATAATATAGCCAATTGTCAGGAGAGAAAAGTGTTCATTCTTATGCGTTGGGAATCTGTCTCAACCCTGAAATCCGTAATCTTTATTAAAGAGAATTAGCAAATACAAGCTCTCAAACTGAAATGCATGTACATGGAAGCTCCATACTCCACAATGGAATTAACAATACTCTCCTTAAACATCTCAGAAGGAAAAAAAACTTCAAGGAAACAGCAAGAACCAAGTATCTTAAGGAATAAGATGTCCCTTTGGATATCAACAATTCAAAACTTTATGGTGCAGTGAAGCATTTCGTTCTAGGTAAAGTCACAGTCCAGAGGAATGAAATGCTTTTCGCTGGATTGAAACCAATCTGGATTTGTATTAGTCTGCTGATGAAGCATGGCAAAACATCAAGAAGGAAGGCATCGCTTAAATGTCACAATAGGGTATGCTGCTTTCTTGCTGGGGTTGTACAGGGCTATGCTAGATGATGTAAGAAAACATTATCTTGACTCAGCATCAAGAATCATAGAGTTGAAAGAGACCTCGTGGGTCATCCAGTCCAACCCCCTGCCAAGAAGCAGGAAAATCACATTCAAAGTACCCCCAGCAGATGGCCATCCAGCCTCTGTTTAAAAGCGGATCCTTATCCACCCACATTTATATTTAGTTTTCCAAAGACATTTCTGGGGCTGTGAACCAAAACTCCTTCCCATTGATAAACCTCTTTCCCACTGATAAATCCACCTACATGTGTTGGGAAACTACCTGGCTTCCACAATGAAATTGGAGCTATCAGCTGAAATCAATGACTCACACCCCTCATGGGGATAGACCTTTAAATGTACTTGTACTTTGAGCTAACCAACTGCAGCTGTTCCTTTTTTCTGTAACTGGGGGAACTCCTACAGCCAGTTACATCAAGAGGAATCTCCAACCAACAGGAGCCCAAACCCAACCGGGGCAGCTTCCTAGCCAATCAGGGGAGGCCGTGGGTATTTTGAATGGCTACGAAAATGGATAAAATGCTCTGTATGCCTTATGTTGGTTCTTTTGAGAGTCCAAAAGTGGCAGGCTCAAACCCAGAACCTCAACCTGGGCACACAGAGGACTGGGCGACTTGGAAGGCGCTGAACAGACTGCGCTCTGGCACCATGAGATGCAGAGCCAACCTTCAGAAATGGGGCCACAAAGTGGAATCCTCGACATGCAAGTGAGGAGAGGAGCAAACCACTGACCACCTGCTGCAATGCAACCTGAGCCCAGCCACATGCACAATGGAGGACCTTCTTGCAGCAACACCAGAGGCACTCTAAGTGGCCAGATACTGGTAAAAGGACATTTAATCAACTACCAAACTCACAAATTTTGTATTCTGTATTTTGTATTTTTGTATTTTGTCTGTTTGTTTGCTTTGTTCTGTTAGAAATGTAATATAATTGACTGGATGCTGATGACTCGATACATAAATGTTGGTTCTTTTGAGTGCACACTCTGTACTGACATCCTTTCTGGCCAGAAATAATAAAACTTCTGTTTGTTGCCTTCAAACTTGGTTCATGTCTTGATCTGGCCTTTAGAGTAGTGAAGTAAGTTGGGCTCCAAACCCACATTTGGGAGTTAGTTGACATCACTCAATGCTGACTCAGTGGGCAGATAAAGCTTTAGTGAGTGAAAATCTGCTTTTTAAATTGCAGCTTAAAACCAAGAGACTTGGAATCCTACTACATGCTCTTGTAATTTGCCTCGTTCACACTCAAATACAGATCCTCAACATCTGTCCAGAGGACATAGAGTTCTTGAATCAAAGACTAAATCCACAATCCCAGTGTCAGTAAGTCAGTGTCCATATTCAAAAAGACCAGTAAGTAACATTTTAACCAATTGCAAGACAGAATCCAAAGTACTTAAATCCAGTTCCAGCCCAAGGTCCACAAAGCTAATCACACAACGAGCTCATGATAACACCATCCAGCAAGAGGTTGCCTCCAGTAACAAGACTACGAACTCATGAGTCTTTATGCAAAGACCATAGGTCAGTGGTTCTCAACTTGGGGTCCCCAGATGTTTTTGGCCTACAACTCCCAGAAATCCCAGCCAGTTGACCAGCTGTTAGGATTTCTGGAAAGCCAAAAACATCTTGGGACCCCAGGTTGAGAACCACTGCCATAGGTGTTGCTTGTGGATAGCCTGTTTCTCAGCTAATTATGCAGACCTGCATGTTTGAGCTTGTTCTCTGTGAAACTGCACATGAGAAGGAGCAGTTAACCCTTCAGCAGCCTGTCCTGGAGTGCTGTCTTCTGCTTGCTCCTCCTGCTGAGATGTGGTGGCTACTCCTAAGGGTTCTCCTTCTGCAGCTACTACACACTGCTGTGCAGACTGTTGAAAGTTGTTGGTGTTTAGTTCCAAATATTCACCCTCGCTGCCAGCACTGACCAGGACAGCTTGCTCAAGCCTGCAATTGCTCAAACAAGACTGATTAATGAGATGTGTGCACTATTATTATTATTAGTAGTAGTAGTAGTAGTTTGGTGGGGATGAGAGACAGGGCCTTCGCAGTGGTGGCCCCTTGACTATGGAACACCCTTCTTAGGGACATTAGATCGGCCCCCTCCATTTTAACATTCCAGAAAAAAGATTAAGACTTGGCTGTTTATGCAAGCGTTTGAAAATGAAGTGTAACCGACATAGGAATATTGAACGACTGAATGATGAGATTGGACAATGTTTTTAACTAAGGGATGTAAATGATTTATGTTTTATTGATCTTGTATGGTTTTATAAATTATATGTTAATGTTTTTAAATGTTTTATGGTGTTGTTGTGCATTGAATTGTTGCCTCTGTAAACCATCCTGAGTTGCCTGAGGGCTAAGAAGGGCGGTATACAAATATAGTAAATAAATAAATAGTAGTTGAAAATACCAATAGTATTTGGATCTGTAATTACTTCCTAAACAATTATTAACTCATTAACTTGCTGCTATTTTTTTTCCACTGATTGCCATTTGAGAAGCTCTTGCTGTTTCCCAATTTGATCCTTGTGTGTTCAATAACATTTCCTTTGAGATCACTCTGTGCAAAATAAAGATCACACAAAAGCTAATGGCCCATTAAAGCAGACTATGTACTCAGTGGAATTTCCATTAGTATGAATTGCCATTCCAAAAGATTCCATGGGTCTGATATTGCTGTGATAACAGCAGTGACAAGAACAGCTATTACTATTGCTACTTCCACACTCCCAATTGGATTCAAGACAGATTTAATCAAATATTAAAAGAGATAAATAGAAATGGTGGCAGCTATTATGTCACTGAATTGTAGAAGCTGGAAAGTTTATGTCCTATCTGATGTCTCAGCATCAGGTAGGACATTTGATGTCCTTATCACCCCCTTTTCCCACCACCATCTTTTATCCTCTCCCCTCTTCTTAGAATACCTATTGTAGCTACATGTCCCATGTACAATCTGAGCCATGTTCTTTAGTCTTAACCCAAGTCATATGAGTAGGAATCTAGGAGTGACACAATCTAGGAGTTACACTATTGGAAGAAACCAAAAGGGCCATCTAGTCCAACCACCAGCCATGCAGGAAAAGCACAATCGAAGCCCCCCCCCCCCCAAAAAAAAACCAACAGATGGCCATCTGGCTTCTGTTTGAAAGCCTCCAAAGAATGAGCTTCCACAACACTCTTAGGGCCCTTCCATACAGCCCTATATCCCAGAATATCGAGACTTTGAACTGGAATATATGGCAGTATGGACTCAGATAACCCAGTTCAAAGCAGATATTGTGGGATTTTCTGCCTTGATATTCTGGGATACAGTGTATGGCTGTGTAGAAGGGCCCTGATATAGTGAATTCCACTATTGAACAGCTCTTACCTTTCCTGTAATTTGAACCCACTGCTCCGAGTCCTAGTCTCCAGGGCAGCAGAAAACAAGCCTGTTCCTTCTTCCTTGGGACATCCTTTCAAATATTTAAAAATGGTTCTCATGTCTCCTCTCAAGCTTCTTTTCTGCTGGCTAAACAGACCCAGCTATTTAAGACGCTTCTCTTATTCATGGGCTCGAGATCTTTGATCATTTCAGTTGTGCTTCTCTTGAATTGTGGTGCCCAGAACTGGACGCTGTGTTATTTCGGGTGAAGTCTGACAAAACCAGAAGAGAGGGGCACCATGACTTCCCTCATTCTAGATGCTGGACTCCTTTTGATGCAGCCCCAAAACTCGTTGGATTTTTTAGCTGTTGCATCTTGCTATTGGCTCATGTTCAAGTTGTAGTCCACCAACCATCTTATCACACTGAGAAATTTCCCAGTCGTAGGACACTTCAGCCTCCTTTCAAGCATGGAGAGTCACGGAGCTCACCACATGAGTTAAACTACTTATGGCCATCATGCATGGTCCTCCATGGTTGAAAAGAGGCAGAAGTGTCCTGAAAGATGGGAACTCTGGTGATCTGATCTCATCACATTGAGAAACTTCCCCCTCATAGGACACTTCAGCCTCATTTCAAGCAGGGAGAGGAATGGAGTTCATCACATGTTCCAGGGAACAGAAATGTCCTGAAAAGGGGATGTCTGAACATGGGTCAGCAATCGTGTTCAGAGCTCCTACCTCTTACCACATTTTACTCCCATGTTACAACTGAAAGACTGGTGTGATGGGACCCATCACAGTTTCCCATACTGGTCCATTGCCCAACAATGGTTTTAACCTATATCATGGTCTCTTGTATCCTATGAACTTTGATGCAGAACTATAGGGTCCCATGAAAAGCATTGGTTTTAACCTGGACCACTGTCTCTTGTATCCTATAGAACTTGATGCAGAACCATAGGATCCCATGGAAAGAAATGGTTTGAAACTGCAGTCTGTCTTCTTTAACGTAAGGGGCTTTGGTCAGAATAAGGGGTCTCTTGGGTTTTGGATATTCTCTTCTGATTAAAATTTTAAAAAAATAATACTGACCTTGTGATGAATGTATTACTAACCATGTGAAGAATGTATTATGGGGTTTTAGCACAGCTGGTAAATCACCAGCAATTATAAGATCTACCAACTGAAAGGTTGCCAGTTTGAAACCCCAGGTCAGTGTGAACTGCTGACTCCCAAGCCCAGCTTACTGTTGACCTAAGCAGTTCGAAAATAGTTTGTGCTGTAATTAGAGAAATTAGGTACCGCTAAAACAAGCAGGGGAGGTATTTTTACAACACCATAAAAAGACCAAGAAATGCCGGGGACCAAAAGGAAGGAGGAAGTCCTGATGGCTCTTTGTCATAGAGGATGGAGCAACAGCACCCCCCTGTGGCTGAATTTCGAGCACAACCTTCTAAGGTGCTGACATCGACACAACATACCTCCTTCTGTTCCATTTGTCTCTGTATTGTCTATCCAAAAACGACATAGAATGTTTGCTGTATATGTGATCCGCCCTGAGTCCCCTTGGGGCGATAGGATGGAATATAAATAAAGTGTTATTATTATTATTACGAGGGTTGAAATGAAAAGTAATACCTCCACCTTCATTAATTGGGTTTGGATGGGAATATTTTAATAAATCAAATACAGAAATAATCCTTAGAATGTGCTCCTTAACTACCACTATTCACTTTTCCACATAATCACCAGAAAATTGGATACATTTCTGCCAATGATGAACAAGTTTTCTAAAGCCGTCACGGTTCCTGTCAAATTTCAAGTCTGTGCACTTTCATTTCAGGCATCAGCATCCTGGATATCCATTGTTCACAGTTCTTTCGATAGCCAAGCAAAGCAATAATGTGACCCACATGTTCTTGTGAAATACCAATTATGCTTGAAATTTCTTTCTGAGTGATGCGACAATCGTCCTGAATCAATCTGTCAACCTTTTGCTTGTGAAACTCGATGTTTGCTGTCACAGGACATCCAACTCTTTGTTTGTCATGCAAGTCAGATGTTTCCACCTCAACTTCTTTAAACTTACTTGCCCATCGATGCACAGTACTCACATCAACACAATCACCATAAACAGTTTGCATTCTCTGATGAATCTCCTTTGGGGTGACACCTTCTGTTGTCAAGAATTCAATGACTGCATGTTGCTTAGGTCGCATTGACCAACCACCTGCGCAGGGTTCCATACTTTTCACTTTAACAACACAACCATTCAATACTAAGGCTTCCTGGCAAAATGGAACTGTACAGGGGAGTCTACTAAACAAGCCAGTACCTGCCACACACTGTTGGGGAGTTACGAAGGTGGAGGCATTACTTTTCATTCAACCCGCATAGTGTTGTTGTTGTTCATTCGTTCAGTCGTCTCCGACTCTTCGTGACCTCATGGACCAGCCCACGCCAGAGCTCCCTGTCGGCCGTCACCACCCCCTGCTCCTTCAAGGTCAGTCCAGTCACTTCAAGGATGCCATCCATCCATCTTGCCCTTGGTCGGCCCCTCTTCCTTTTGCCTTCCACTTTCCCCAGCATAATTGTCTTCTCTAGGCTTTGCTGTCTCCTCATGATGTGGCCAAAGTACTTCAACTTTGTCTCTAGTATCCTTCCCTCCAGTGAGCAGTCGGGCTTTCTTTCCTGGAGGATGGACTGGCTGGATCTTCTCGCAGTCCAAGGCACTCTCAGAACTTTCCTCCAACACCACAGCTCAAAAGCATCTCTCTTCCTTCGCTCAGCATTCCCTACTACAGGGAATACCATGGCTTTGACTAGGCAGATCTTTGTTGCCAGTCTGATGTCTCTGCTCTTTACTATTTTATTGAGACTGGACATTGCTCTCCTCCCAAGAAGTAAGAGTCTTCTGATTTCCCGCATAGTATTATTATTATTATTATTACTACTGCTACTGCTACTACTACTACTACTACTACTATTATGAATGTAAGATGAATGTACTGCCAACTCTTAAGTTCACATGTGTGAATGTGAGCGTGATGGGGAGGCAGAATGCAAAATGGGACTGTGGCAATAAGAGGGGCATCCATGCTTTCCTCTCTCAAGGTGATGATGTCATTGCAAGACTCCTAGATCCCTTTCCCATGTAACTCTGTTGTGGAGCCAGGCAACACCATTTACCAAACTTGTAACTCTATCGGAAAAAAGAGATAAGTTTAACCTGGCATTACTTGTTTTGTGAGCAATCCATGTTGACTTTTGTCCCAAGACAGTGATTAGCATGTCCTCCAAGAAAGGTGAACTTTTTAAAGCATACAGTGAAAGCTTAGCACCGTTTCCTCTGCCTCTTGTGTACTGCTATTCTTGGAGAAAATGATTTGCCAGTGTATTTACCAAACACGATAATTTCCCAAAGCTTCAATGGCTGTAACATGGTGCAACCTCTGGTGTAGTGTAAAGCTATAAAAGTACCAGCTCCACTCATACTTGCCTTCTTTTGTCCTTTGAAAAAGAAGGAGGAACTCAAAGTGTAACATCTTCTGTGTTGGTTTTTCCATTGCTATGAAGATCTTTTATCTTCTCTTCCTCATTCTCTTCTTGATGATTCTCCCTGACCCAGGTATGCTCATTGGTAGGAAGAGGGCTCAAATGGGAACAGAAGCATCCTTTAAAATAAGCAGGGCAAATCCAAGAAGAAGATTTGATTTTCCTTTTTTGTTCTTCTATGAAGGGAATGGGTTTGGGAAAAGCAGAGGGTTTATTGGGTTGTTGTAGGTTTTTTCAGGCTATATGGCCATTATATGCTAATCAAGGTGGTCAGTTGAAACATTCACACTTAGCTCCAGCAGACAGGAGTCCTTTGTCCCACCCTGGTCATTCCACAGATATATAAACCCTTTTTCCTAGTTCCAACCTACCTCACAACCTCTGAGGATGCTTACCATAAATGCAGAAGAAATATCAGGAGAAAATGCCTTTAGAACATGGCCATATAGCCCAAAAAAACCTACAACAACCCAGTGATTCCGGCCATGAAAGCCTTCGACAATACAAAGGGTTCATTTTCCCCACATAATCTGTCCAAATATTAAGATCCCATCATGAAGATCTTAACATTTGGCCAGATTCTTTGGGGAAGTTAAGTCCTTTGGATATCCAACATGCAAGCACTCTTAAGGTTTTCTAGTACATAAGCAGCACTTTGAATTGTGTTGTACACTCCTGTAACCAGATCTTGCTAACAATTTAGCTATAATTTTTAGACCACCTGATGAGAAAAAGAAATGGCGCTATTAATGTGGCATTGAAGGCTCTTTGTCCAATTTTAAATATATTTTTTGAAACTACGATTTCTGTTTCAAAAAACAGAAGGCATGATCATCAAGTTTGCAGACGACACCAAATTGGGAGGGATAGCCAATAGTCCAGAGGACAGGAGCAGAATTCAAAACGATCTTGACAGATTAGAGAGATGGGCCAAAACTAACAAAATGAAGTTCAACAGTGACAAATGCAAGATACTCCACTTTGGCAGAAAAAATGAAATGCAAAGATACAGAATGGGGGACGCCTGGCTCGAGAGCAGTACGTGTGAAAAAGATCTTGGAGTCCTCGTGGACAACAAGTTAAACATGAGCCAACAATGTGATGTGGCGGCAAAAAAAGCCAATGGGATTTTGGCCTCATCAATAGGAGCATAGTGTCTAGATCTAAGGAAGTAATGCTACCCCTGTATTCTGCTTTGGTTAGACCACATCTGGAATATTGTGTCCAGTTCTGGGCACCACAATTCAAGAGAGATATTGACAAGCTGGAATGTGTCCAGAGGAGGGCGACTAAAATGATCAAGGGTCTGGAGAACAAGCCCTATGAGGAGCGGCTTAGGGAACTGGGCATGTTTAGCCTGAAGAAGAGAAGGCTGAGAGGAGATATGATAGCCATGTATAAATATGTGAGAGGAAGCCACAGGGAGGAGGGAGCAAGCTTGTTTTCTGCTTCCTTGGAGACTAGGACGCGGAACAATGGCTTCAAACTACAAGAGAGGAGATTCCATCTGAACATTAGGAAGAACTTCCTGACTGTGAGAGCCGTTCAGCAGTGGAACTCTCTGCCCCGGAGTGTGGTGGAGGCTCCTTCTTTGGAAGCTTTTAAGCAGAGGCTGGATGGCCATCTGTCAGGGGTGATTTGAATGCAATGTTCCTGCTTCTTGGCAGGGGGTTGGACTGGATGGCCCATGAGGTCTCTTCCAACTCTTTGATTCTATGATTCTATAATTCTATGAAAAGCTTTTGCACAACAAGTGTTTATATATGTCCTAAAGCAGTGGTTCTGAACCTGTGAGTCCCCATGTTTTGGCCTACAACTCCCAGAAATCCCAGCCAGTGTACCAGCTGTTAGGATTTCTGAGAACTGAAGGCCAAAACATCTGGGAATCCGCAGGTTGAGAACCACAGTCCTAAAGGTAAAGGTTTCCCCTGACATTAAGTGTAGTCGTGTCCGGCTCTGGGGTGTAGTAATAATCTCAATTTCTAAGTCAAAGACCCGGCGTTGTCTGTAGACACTTTCAAGGTCATTTGGCCAGCATGATTGCATGGAGTGTGGTTACCTTCCCGCAGAAGCTGTGCTCTGGCACCATGAGATGCAGAACCAACCTCAAGAAATGGGGTTACAAAGTGGAGTCCATGACATACAAATCACAGACCACTTACTACAATGCAACCTGAGGCCTGCAACATGCACAATGGAGGACCTTCCGACAGCAACACCAGAGGCACTCCAAGTGGCCAGCTACTGGTCAAAGGACATTTAATAGAATCCCAAGTTTGCAAACTTTGTTGGGTTTTTTGGGGGTTTTGTTTGTTTTGTTTTGTTTGTAAATACAATACAACTGTCTGGTTCGCTCCTGATATGATAAATAAATAAACTCATTAATAAAACATTGGACCCTAGAATAGATCGGGAGATTTACAGAGGGCTTTCTCTTTTCTGTTTCTTAACTTTTCTATCTTCTTTACTCTAATTCACTCTGTCATCTCCTTTTCTATTCTTCTGTTTTAGATTAGATAAGGATTTTTTTCTTATCATAGAAACTTTTTTTGCATTAGATAACTACAGAAGAAAAAGATAACGTAAGATGTTAAAATGTCCCTAGATGAAGGTAAAGGTTTCGCCTGACATTAAGTGTAGTCATGTCCAACTCTGAGGGTTGGTGCTCATCTCCATTTCTCAGCCAAAGAGCCTGCGCTGTCTGTAGACACCTCCAAGGTCTTGTGGCCAGCATGACTGCATGGAGCGCCGTTACCTTCCCGCAAAAGCAGGAATCAACTCAGACTTGCATGTTTCCAAACTGCTAGGTTGGCAGAAACTGGGCCTAACAGCAGGAGCTCACCCTGCTCCCTGGATTTGAACCACCAACCTTTCAGTCAATAAGTTCAGCAGCTCAGCGGTTTAACCTGCTGCACCACCAGAGGGCCCTATATATATCCTACTCCAAATTTTTGTAAACCACTTTGGATTTTGTAGAAAGGTAGGATATCATAGAATCATATGGAAGAAACCTCATGGGCCATCCAGTCCAACCCCCTGCCAAGAAGCAGGAATATTGCATTCAAATCACCCCTGACAGATGGCCATCCAGCCTCTGTTTAAAAGCTTCCAAAGAAGGAGCCTCCACCACACTCCGGGGCAGAGAGTTCCACTGCTGAATGGCTCTCACAGTCAGAAAGTTCTTCCTCATGTTCAGATGGAATCTCCTTTCTCGTAGTTTGAAGCCATTGTTCCATGTCCTAGTCTCCATGGAAGCAGAAAACAAGCTTGCTCCCTCCTCCCTGTGGCTTCCTCTCACATATTTATACACGGCTATCATATCTCCTCTCAGCTTTCTCTTCTTCAGGCTAAACATGCCCAGCTCCTTAAGCCACTCCTTATGAATCGATAATTTGGAATTCAATTTATTTCAATTTATTTCAATTGAATTCCAAATTATCAATTACCAATCACTGATAAATAAATGGAACATTCTTCAACCTCCTCTTGCCTTTCTTGATTCAGGGTCTGCTCAGGTCACAAATGAACGAGAATGTGAACGCGAAAATGGCTTCTGCGTCATTCCTGTTGGGTTTGCTTGCACTTATCCTCTTGGCTTTGTTGGAAAGTGCACCGCCTTGAAATTTTGCTGTAAAAAGTGAGTAGCTGGTGGAGATTTGCTTTATATGGATCCACACTTACACTGCCACCTGTGTCTCAACTCAGTCATCCTGGTCCCTTATCCTTCCTATGTGATTTTGCAAGATGTATGTGTTTTCCTTATTTTGAAAGATAATAACTGATATCCTACATTGACTACTTAGTTACAGATGTGTAACTCTGTATCTAACCAATTGCAATTCAAAAGTATTCAGGAAAAATATCCAAAAAAGAAACCTTGATTTTGCTATGCAGTGAGTCCTAACCTCATCTATAGGGCATGTCTTGCCTAATTAGGAGAGGTTTGGCCAATAATTCCAAAGGCAGATATACATTAGGAACTCAGAGGAAGACACAGAAAAGGAAGAAAGGGCAGACACTGGAGTAGAACATTAATCTATAATCACTTAGAAAAGAATGTTGTTACTACTAAAGGAGATGCGGTGTTGCAATGGGTTAAACCCTTGTGCCAGCTGAATTGCTGACCTCAAGATTGGTGGTTCGAACCCACAAGATAAGGTGAGCTCCCACCTGTCAGCTCCAGCTTCTCATGCGGGGACATGAGAGAAGCTTCCCACATCCGCGCATCCCCTGGGTAATATCTCTGCAGACGGCCAAATCTCTCACACCAGAAGCAACTTACAGTTTCTCACATCACTTCCGACATACGTAATTTTAAAAAATACTAAAGGTCAACATGGATTTTTTTTAATCTTACCTCTTTTTTCAATAGAGTTACAAGCTTAGTAGATGCATGTAGTGCTGTGGATGTAGCATATCTTGATGTCAGTAAGGACTTCGACAAAGTCCCCCTTGATCTTCTTGGAAGTAAACTTGTAAAATGTGGGTTAGACAATGTTACTGTCAGGTGGATTTGTAATTCGTTAGATGGCTGAACCCAAAGAGTGCTCACCAATGGTTCCTCTTCATCCTGGAAAGAAGTGACTGGTCCTGGGCCCTGTTGTTGTTGTTGTTGTTGTTGTTTATTACCTGCCTCTCCTCAAGGTTCGAGACAGGTTACAACACTGCTAAAACATAATCAAAACACATAATCATTTTTAAAACACTCCATTAAAAATGCGTATTAAAACATATTCCCATAAACAGTTCTGTTCAACATCTTTATTAATGTTCCTGGTGATGCAATGAGTTAAACCCTTGTGCCAGGTTGGAGGTACAAATCCGGAGAGAGCGGGTTGAGCTCCATCTGTCAGCTCCAGCTCCCCCATGCGGGGACATGAGATGAGACTCCCACAAGGATGGTTAAACATCAAAAATCCGGGCATCTCTTGGGCAAGATTCTTGCAGATGGCCAGTTCTTTCACACCAGAAGCGACTTGCAGTTTCTTAAGTTGCTCCTGACACGAAAAAAATATTAATGACTTGAATGAAGGTTTAGAGGACAAGTTTGCCATCAAATCTGGAAGGATACTTAATATTCCAGAAGATAGGATTAGCATTCAAAATGATCTTAACAAACTGGAGAACTTGGCCAAAACGAATGAATTGCAACAAGGAGAAATGTACAATACTACACTTAGGTACGAAAAAAATGAAATGCACAGATACCAGATGTGTGGTGCCTGGCTCTACAACACAGTTGCATGTGAAAGAGATCTTGAAGTTTATGGATCTCATCATGCTTACCGATTTAAGCATCATAGGATGCTTGCCAGCTAGTTGAGGGATGGATGGGCATGCTTCCTCGTCAACATGGGAAGGCTCTCAGCTCTCATGTTGGGTAATACTTCTCCCACCGGAGATTGCTGGTGAAATGGTATGTGGGGGGAGAGGTGGGTGTGATACGGTCATTAGTTGACTAGATGGCCTATGTACTCTCTTCCAACTCTAGGATTCTATGATTCTATGAAAAACCACTAATCAGAACTGCAATGGAAACATTCCATATGGTCACATTTTGATGAAAAGAACATGAAGTTACTTATGCAGAAAATTGTCTCACACAAATGTTCTGGATAAACTGACACTTTTTTGTTTCTTTGCAGCATAGCTGGTTGAAATCAAAGAAAAGAATTTTCCCAAAACCTAGAAAAATGTTCTTGCTTCTGCACCGTGTGGACTTTCCAAACTATGATTTCAATGGCCTTTTAAAACTGAGAGATTATAATATTTTCTGCATTTTTCATTCTTTAATAAAAGCAAATTGCACTGATTGCGTGTTATGCATATATATGGCTTGTAGTTATCTGGGAGCTAATTCACACTATATATTAAGTATCTTGACTACAGGAAGGTAGATGCTTTTGAACTGTGGTTTTGGAGGAAAGTTCTGAGAGTGCCTTGGACCGCAAGAAGATCCAACCAGTCCATACTTCAGGAAATAAAGTCCGACTGCTCATTGGAGGGAAAGATAGTAGAGAGAAAGACGTTGTCCACATAATGAGAAGACAAGAAAGCTTGGAGAAGATGATGATGCTGAAGAAAATGAAAGGAAAAAGGAAAAGGAGCCGACCAAGGGCAAGATGGATGGATGGTATCCTTGAAGTGACTGGTTGACCTTGAAGGAGCTGGGGGTGGTGATGGCCAACAGGGAGCTCTGGCGTGGGATGATCCAGGAGGTCACAAAGAGTTGGAAGCAATTGACTGAATAAGCAACAATAAAAATGAAAAATACAATAAAATGCAGCTCACACTGTATTGTTGTTATTCTTGCGTGTCTTTAGGTTTTGAGTACTTCCCTGTTGCTGTAGGGTTTACATATGCCCAGAAACCTGAATGCTTAGATCAGTGGTTCTCAACCTTCCTAATGCCACGACCTCTTAGTACAGGTCCTCATGTTGTGATGACCCCCAACTATAATGTTATTTTCATTGCTACTTCATAACTGTAATATTGCTACTGTTATGAATTGTAATGTAAATATCAGATATGCAGGATGTATTTTCAGTCACTGGACCAAATTCGGCACAAATACCCGATACGCCCAAAATTTGAATACTGGTGGGGTTGGGGGTGATTGATTTTGTCACTTGGTAATCCTGGAGTTGCTGGGATTTATAGTTCACCTTAAATCAAAGAGCCTTCTGAACTCCATCAATGATGGAACTGAATCAAACATGGCACACAGAATTCCCATGACCAAGAGAAAATACTGGGAAGGTCTGGTGGACATTGACCTTGAGTTTTTGGAGTTATTGTTCACCTATATCCAGACTGTGGACTCAAGCAATGATGGATCCGGATAAAACTTGGCACAAATACTCAATATGCCCAAATGTGAACGCTGGTAGAGTTTGGAGAAAATAGACCTTGCCATTTGGGAGTTGTAGTTGTTGAGATTTATAGTTCACCCACAATGAAATAGCATTCTGAACCCACCAATGATAGAATTGGACCAAACTTTCCACACAGAACCCCCATGACCAGCAGAAAATACTATGTTTTCTGATGGTCTTTGGTGACCCCTCTGACACCCCCTCACGACCCCCACAGGGGTCCCGACCCCCAGGTTGAGAAACACTGGCTTAGATACATAATAATAATAATAATAATAATAATAATAATAATAATAATAATTTATTTTAACTTGCCCTCTCTTGCCAAGGGGACTCAGGGTGGCTTCCAAAAACAAAAGGCAAACATTCAATGCCACGTGCCGTGACAAGATAAAACAAATCAAACAAGCAATTAAAACAAACAGTTAAAAATACACAAAGACAACAACCTTGGCTAAAACAAGCAATCAGACTTCATAAAAACACATTAAGCAGTTAAAATCAGTATAAAAATATAAAAACGTGGCTCTCCAATAAGTTAAGACAAGTTACACTCTGGGTTGTTGTAGGTTTTTTGGCCATGTTCTAGAGGCATTTTCTCCTGACGTTTCGCCTGCATCTATGGCAAGCAGGATGCTTGCCATAGATGCAGGCGAAACGTCAGGAGAAAATGCCTCTAGAACATGGCCATATAGCCCGAAAAAAACCTACAACAACGCAGTGATTCTGGCCATGAAATCCTTCGACAACACAGTTACACTCGGCTAACTCTTGTATGGACCAGCAGAGGGCATCAGTCTCCACTAGATAAACAATCTTGTTTGAAATTTGCAGAAATGGGGAATCAGCTAGCACACTGAGTCCTAACATTCTCTGAATGATAGTAGTCGCTGTTTTGAAAAGGAATGGCTAGCCCATTGAAAGCAACAGAGTGACATTATTTATAGTCCTATTCTGGTCCTTATCAGCAGCTGTTCCATACCATCTAACATTTCACAGATTTCAACCATGGCATGTGTGACCAAACAATATCAGAAAGAGGTGAAGTTGGTAAAAGTTTTGAATGAAGAAGAGCACTCCAGGTAAGAGAAACTGCAGCAGTTTGCTGCTGCCTGAGCCTACTGGAAAGGGAAAGATTTTAACTCCCTTCCTCTGATCTTCCCCTGATGTGTTAATGGAATGCAAGTTATGTTGACTCTTTGAACTTTGTTTGAAGTAAGCTGAGGACACAGTTTGAACATGGGAGGCGTGGAGAAAAATTGAGACATTTTTCCAAAAACTTGTCGTCATCCCCCCTTCCTTCCCTGATCCTTTTCCTCCTCTGTTATAGCTTTTATAGATTGTAAACCACAAGGTTTCGTGTATGAATTATTTTTTGAATCCTCTCATTACAGTATAAGATCTGTTTCACATTACACAATTATAACATTCTGATGTTACTGTTGATGTCAGAAATCTCATGGTTTGCATTTCTGCTTCCAAAAATGACACACAGAGACCAAGGGCAGGATCAGAAGTCAATTTATTGCTTCGTCGCCCAAAACAAAATGTTGGGAGAATTCTTATTGGGAGAATTCTTATTTGATGTTTCTTAAAGTTGGGCCAGGGTTTAGCGCAGCTGATAAATCACCAGCAATGATAAGATCTACCAACCAAATGGTTGCTAGTTTGAAGCCCCGGGTCAACATGAGCTGCCGACCGTCAGCCCAGCTTACTGTTGACCTAAGCAGTTGGAAAACAGAGAAAAATTAGGTACCACTAAAAGAAGCAAGGGACATATTATATGACACAATAAAGAAAAAAAGATCAGAAAATGCCGAGGACCAAAAGGAAAGAGGAAGTTCTGATGGCTCTTCGTCATAGTGGATGGAGTGATATCACACACACACACACACACACACAAACACACACAAACACACAAACACCCCAGTGGCTGAATTTTGAGCACAATCTTCCAAGGTGCCAAAAAAAACTGGACGTTGATGTCGACACAACATACCTCCTTCTGTTCTGTCTGTCTTTGTATTGTCTATCCAAAACAGCATTGAGTGTTTGCTATGTATGTGTACTGTGTCAGGGAGATAGAGCAGACTATAAATACAGTGTTGTAATTGTTATTATTATTATTATTATTAAAGTTGGAGCCTTATTCCATTTTATCATAAATCAGATATGCATGCCATCCATATTTTAGATCAGTCCCTTCAATATTATTATTATTATTATTATTATTATTATTATTATTAAACTTTATTTGTACCCCGCTAGCATCTCCCGAGGGTCTCGATGCGGCTTACAAAGGCCAAGGCCCCAACACACAATATACAATACAAAACCTAAAGCAAATTAAAACAAACAAAGCAATATAAATTGTAAATAGCCTTTCATTTTTAAAAAATATCCATGTCCAAGCTGCTGCATCATAGTATAGTCTCATATTTGGTAATGCAATTCCTCCTCCATCTTTTGCAAATGTATCTTTCTTTCATCCCTACATTTGTTTACAAAATATGTGACTTGTGCCAAGCATAACAAGACAAGCTTCAGAGGTCTTTGCCTTTCAGCCACACTGCCAGGATATTTCCTGGACAGATGAGGCTCAGCAAATTCCCCCGGTATCCCTGACAAAGGTGATAATCAACATTCATTGTGTGTACATAAAGAGCAATAGATTGTATCTATGCATGATCCAATAAAGCCAGCCGATGTTTGTTTAGCCAAGTGTTCCACTTGGGCTGACAGATTGCTGGCCACAGAAACAGAAGCTTGGAATATGTACATTGACAGATTCCTTTGTTCCAACTCTGAGGCTTGATTAAAAGAAATCATCAGCTGTTGTTCCTCGGACCCCTCGCCTTTGTTTTTCCAAGACATTTCCTCATCACCAGGAACTGGACAACTAAGCCACTCGGAAAAGCATTACCATTTTCCAAATATGGACACGGATTTCCGAGAGCTCATTCCTTTCCAAGGGGGACACTTCCCAAAGTTGATTGATCCTTCTGGACCAATTCCCCGTCATCTGGAATGTGTCCAGAGGAGGGCGACTAAAATGATCTAGGGTCTGGAGAACAAGCCCTTGAGGAGCTGCTTAAGGAGCTGGGCATGTTTAGCCTGAAGAAGAGAAGGCTGAGAGGAGATATGATAGCCATGTATAAATATGTGAGGGGAAGCCACAGGGAGGAGGGAGCAAGCTTGTTTTCTGCTTCCCTGGAGACTAGGACGCGGAACAATGGCTTCAAACTACAAGAGAGGAGATTCCATCTGAACATGAGGAAGAACTTCCTGACTGTGAGAGCAGTTCAGCAGTGGAACTCTCTGACCCGGAGTGTGGTGGAGGCTCCTTCTTTGGAAGCTTTGAAACAGAGGCTGGATGGCCATCTGTCAGGGGTGATTTGAATGCAATATTCCTGCTTCTTGGCAGGGGGTTGGACTGGATGGCCCATGAGGTCTCTTCCAACTCTTTGATTCTGTGATCTCCTCCCCGCCAGAGGGAATCCCCGCCTCAATGCAGCAATGCCATTGGAACACTGGACAATCAGGGCGCCAATCCAAACCAGGCATTCTTTTGACCAATCAGGGGAGGGTTTGAATTGCTATCAAATGTATATACCGGTAACCTCATGTCTCTGTATTTACATTATGTTGTGCCTAAACAGATTAGAGAGATGGGCCAAAACTCACAAAATGAAGTTCAACAGTGACAAATGCAAGAAACTCCACTTAGGCAGAAAAAATTGGAATGCAAAGATACAGAATGGGGGACATGTGGTTCGAGAGCAGTATGTGTGAGAAAGATCTTGGGGTTCTCGTGGACAACAAGTTAAACATGAGCCAACAATGTCATGCAACTGCAAAAAAAAAGCCAATGGTATTTTGGCCTGCATCAATAGGAGTATAGTGTCTAGATCCAGGGAAGTCATGCTCCCCATGCTCTATCCTGCCTTGGTTAGACCACACCTGGAATACTGTGTCCAATTCTGCGCACCACAATTGAAGAGAGATATTGACAAGATGGAATGTGTCCAGAGGAAGGCGACTAAAATGATCAAGGGTCTGGAGAACAAGTCCTATGAGGAACGGCTTAAAGAGCCGGGCATGTTTAGCCTGAAGAAGAGAAGGCTGAGAGGAGGCATGGTAGCCATGTATAAATATGTGAGAGGAAGTCATAGGGAGGAGCGAACAAGCTTGTTTTCTGCTTCCCTGGAGACTAGGACGCAATGGAACAATGGTTTCAAACTACAAGAAAGGAGATTCCATCTGACCATTAGGAAGAACTTTCTGACGGTGAGAGCCATTCAGCAGTGAAACTTTCTGCCCCGAAGTGTGGTGGAGGCTCCTTTTTTGGAGGCTTTTAAACAGGGGCTGGATGGTCATCTGTTGGGGGTGCTTTGAATGCAATATTCCTGCTTCTTGGCAGGGGGTTGGACTGGATGGCCCATGAGGTCTCTTCCAACTCTGTGATTCTATGATTCTATGAAAGCTTTTGCTTGTATATGCATCATTTCTGATCAGATCTAATAAATCTCTGTAGGTTGTCTTCAGACCTATTGTACCTATTGATCTTCTCACATTTGCATGTTTTCAAACTACTAGCTTGGCAAAAGCTGCAGCTAACAGCAGGAGCTCACGCTGCTCCCCGGATTCAAACCTGCAACCTTTTGGTTAGAAAGTTCAGCAGCTCCTCTGCACCACTGGTAACATTCACTGTTTCACTGCAACCCATGTTTTGCACTTTCTTCTTTCTCCTTGGTTAGAACGCTCCTCAACTCCTCCTTGCTTTCGGCCATCAAAATGATATCATCTGCATATCTAAGGTTGTTAATGTTTTTTCCAGCAATTTTAACTCCAGCCTTGCATTCGTCAAGCCCCGCACATTGCATGATGTGTTCTGCATACAAGTTGAATAGGTTGGGTGAGAGGATACAACCCTGCCGTATGATATCTCAGTCCACACTGCCATATATTCCAGTTCAAAGCAGATAATGTGAAATTTTATTCAGCTGTGTGGAGGGGGCCCTAGTTTTCACCAAGCATGGATTCACAATATGTCCAAAGTACAATAGCCTCAGTTTAGGCCATTTGACTTCCAGTGACTTCCAATGAGAATTCACACTCGATTTGTTGTCAGACCTTTTATTTATCTTTTTTGGGCAGACTGCGATAAATGTAAAACTGCCTGGCAGCACAGCACCACTTTTCAAATGAGTTGACTCATTTTTGTCCTGTTAGCTTACTTCATTGTCCAGTTTTAACACCCACAGAGAGAGGTGAGAAACACCTCTTTGGTATTCATTGTGTGCATGATGATCTTCATGTTGCCAATGGGCAGCATACATTCTTCTGAAGAACAAGTTGTTCTGCTCCCACAAGATTTCGCCTCCTCCTCCTTCTCGAGTTATTGCCATTCCTCATCTTCTAGCCCCAAAGAGACGGTGGATTTTCTGAGGTTCAGCCATGAAGCTCTTGTTCTGCTTGTTCGTTGTTCTCTGTTTTATGTTGCCAGGTAAGCTATTTGGGGAGGACACCTTTTCTTCAACCTATAAGTAAGAAGGGAACAAAGGGATTCCTCACCATTTTGATCGCCCTCGATATTCCATAAATATATAAATCCCATTTTCCTAGTTTCCAACAGACCTCACAACCTCTGAGGATGCCTGCCATAGATGCAGGCGAAATGTCAGGAGAGAATGCTTCTGGAATATGGCCATACAGCCCAGAAGACTCACAACAACACACTGGCTCTTTATTGGGAGAATAATGAGAAAGTTTTCTGTTTTGGGGTGGGGGAAAAAACACTGTAATTATTCATCTTCCTGTATTGTCGATTGTTTACCACTGTACTTTGAATACAGATGGCTTCATTTCATAGAATCATAGAATCAAAGAGTTGGAAGAGACCCCATGGGCCATCCAGTCCAACCCCCTGCCAAGAAGCAGGAATATTGCATTCAAATCACCCCCAACAGATGGCCATCCAGCCTCCAAAGAAGGAGCCTCCACCACACTCCGGGGCAGAGAGTTCCACTGCTGAACGGCTCTCACAGTCAGGAAGTTCTTCCTCATGTTCAGATGGAATCTCCTCTCCTGTAGTTTGAAGCCATTGTTCCGCGTCCTAGTCTCCAGGGAAGCAGAAAACAAGTTTGCTTCCTCCTCCCTGTGGCTTCCTCTCACATATTTATACATGGCTATCATATCCCCTCTCAGCCTTCTCTTCTTCAGGCTAAACATGCCCAGCTCCTTAAGCCGCTCCTCATAGGGCTTGTTCTCCAGACCTTTTATCATTTTAGTTGCCCTCCTCTGGACACATTCCAGCTTCTCAATATCTCTCTTGAATTGTGGTGCTCAGAATTGGACACAATATTCCAGGTGTGGTCTAACCAGAGCAGAATAGAGGGGTAGCATGACTTCCCTAGATCTAGACACTATGCTCCTATTGATGCAAGGCATTTGAAAAGTTTTTGGGTTTTTTTGGATTATGATTTTTGAAACATCCTGGGCATTCTGGCCACTGGGAATTGTAATCCAAAAAGTTAGATCAGTTGGTTGCTCAGGAACTGTCAACATTATCCAACTTTCCCTTATTGAAATGACTTTCTACTCAGAAAAATCAGCTCTTGTTTAGGATATTTTTATTTGTTCACAGGTTTTCTTTTGCACTCTCAAGGAAAATGCCAAGATGGGGCATGCAGGCGTAGATGGTGCTTCAGGGAGGAACGCCAATGGGGACGTTGCAATTATGATCACAGCAAGCTGTACTGTTGCTTTTGGTAAGCTGGTTCTCTCTGGAGGGATAATAATAATAATAATAATAATAATAATAATAATAATAATAATACTTTATTTATATTCCGCCCTTCTCACCCCGAAGGGGACTCAGGGCGGATCACAGTACGCATACATGGCAAACATTCAATGCCGTTTTTTGGACAGGACAAAGACAGACAGAACAGAAAGGAGGTATATTGTGTTGTGTTGACATTTAGTTGAACATCCAGCTTGTCGGCGCCTTTGGAAATTGCCAGCCACAAGGGGGCGCTGTCGCTCCATCCTCTATGATGAAGAGCCATCAGGACTTCCTCTTTCCTTTTGGTCACCATCATTCTTTGATATTTTTCTCTTTTATGGTGTCGTAAAATACCTCCCCTGCATTAGCGGTACCTATTTTCTCTAATCACAGCCATAAGCTGTTTTTGAACTGCTTAGGTAAACAGTGAGCAGGGCTGATTGTTGGGTGTTCATGCCGACCTGGGGTTTCGAACTTGCAACCTTTTGGCTGGTAGATCTTACGAGCTGGTGATTTACGAGCTGTGCTAAAGCCCCGACCCTGTGACTGAATGGTCAAGTGTTGCCCCATTTTGCTGCCTAAGGCAAAAACAACACACACCCTTTCATTCACCTACAGACCTGGAATGGCATCTGAACCAATCGTCTAAGTGACAACTGGATGCTCTACTGCACATGAGAACACTGTAGGCCAGTTGATGGGGTATAGCATATTAGGTGTGACAACCACAACTTTGTCCTCTGGGACTCCATCTACACTGTGTTATGTAACTGCATTATATGCCAATGTAGATGGGACCAAAGACTGGATAATTGCCACAAATTCAGGATGAAGAACTCAGAACAGAGTGTGGTGGGAAAACAACAGACAGGGATGGTCATCTCCAAGTCACTTTCCCCTCTCCAAGTAATGAACCTCGGTTTCTTCATGGGTTATAGCAAAATCCATAATTATGCCCCCCCCCCAAAGCCTGCCCTTGATTTATACATAAAGTTGATTTATATACGAGTACCTTTGATAACACACACACACCCCATAGATACCAAAATTATATACAGCGGTGTAGTAAAATGGTTATATAAGATAGCAAAATCAAATTTTGCTTTTTCGATTTTTTGCGGGGAGGGTGGAGATATATTCCAGTGATGGGTAATTTAATCCATAGATACACAACCTGTGGATACAGAAAGCTGGTTGTATTTTGAATCCCACTAAAATAAGGAGGTGGCCAAATGCATCTGAATGGACCAATACTCCATCTTAAGGTCAGGAGTAACTAACTGATGCCAAGTGCAGATGATTGCAGGAAGGATCAGGAGAAACATGTGATCTAAAGACCACACTTTATCCATCCCTAATGTGGTGGCATCAGCAACATTCTTGCAGACGGCCAATTCTTTCACACCAGAAGCGACTTGCAGTTTCTTAAGTTGCTCCTGACACGACCAAAACAAAAAGCATTCAGGTTGCATGCAATGTTCTACAGTATTCTCCTGTTTGTATTTTGTTTAGGATGGAACCTATCATTTTCCCACCTCGAAAATAATTCAAGACCATCCATGGACTGTGGAAACCTTGCCTCTTCCATTACCTTCAACTGTTCTTCAGGACTGACATCAAAGGTTTATTCGTCTTGAGTTCAACAAGGCATTCCTACTTTCCAAATGCACTTTCTTCTATAATTAAAAGCAAAATAGTTCAATCCATAAGAAGAGACATTATTGTTTATTTCCAAAATAATCTCTCCTTATCTCACACACTGTCTTTCATAGTTAAAGATGTGTAACCTTCCCATAACTGATCTGTAATCATAGTCATTACATGTACACAATTGTGACACTATCTACATCAGTGTTTCTCAACCTGGGGGTCGGGAACCCCGGAGGGGTCACAAGGGGGTGTCAGAGGGGTCACCAAAGACCACCAGAAAACACAGTATTTTCTGTTGGTCATGGAGGTTCTGTGTGGGAAGTTTGGCCCAATTCAATCCTTGGTAGGGTTCGAACGCTCTTTGATGGTAGGTGAACTATAAATCCTAGCAACTACAACTCCCAAATGTCAAGGTCTATTTCCCCCAAACTCTACTACTGTTTACATTTGGGCATACTGAGAATTCGTGCCAAGTTTGATCCATATCCATCATTGTTTGAGTCTACAGTTCTCTCTGGATATAGGTAAACTACAACTCCCAAAACTCAAGGTCAGTGCCCACCAAACCCTTCCAGTATTTTCTGTTGGTCATGGGAATTCTGTGTGGCAAGTTTGATTCAGTTTCATCGTTGGTGGAGTTCAGAATGCTCTTTGATTGTAGGTGAACTATAAATCCCAGCAACTACAACTCCCACAGGACAAAATCAATACCCTCACCCAATCTGTTACTATTCATAACAGCAGCAAAATGAGTTATGAAATAGCAACGAAACTAATTTTATGGTTGGGGGTCACCATAACATGAGGAAGCATATTAAGGGGTCGTGGCATTAGGAAGGTTGAGAACCACTGATCTACATGATTATAAAAGTCCCTCAGTCCTGGTTTACAGGTTGATCATCCCATTTCTGAAATATTTGGGACCAGAATTGTTTTGGATTTATAGATATGTGTGTGTGTGTGTTTGTTTGTCTGTGTGTGTGTGTGTTTGTTTGTTTGTTTGTGTGTGTGTTGGTGTGTGTGTTTGTGTGTGTTTGTGTGTGTGTGTGTGAATAGTTGCAGATAACTAACAAGATATCTTGAAGATGAGGTCCAATTCAAACATGAAATTCAATTGTGTTTCATATATATATATTTTTTATTTTTTTTATTTAGTACACTTGTATACCGCTAATATCTCAGCCTGTGCGGCGACTCATTGCGGTTTACAACATATTTAAAAATACAATATTCACTTTAAAAATATAAAATAAAATATAAAAATACATACATATACATACATAGTATTGGGCCACCAATACAGACCGGAACATCTCATAGTTAAAGTCGTAATCCAATTCGTTATCCTTGATTGCTAGTCCATGATCAAAACATCATCACATCGGAATTAGTTGAAAACTTGCTCGAACATCCAAGTTTTCAGTTTTTTCCGAAATGCCATTAGCGAGGTGGCTGATCTTATTTCAGTAGGGAGGGCATTCCAAAGCCGGGGGGCCACCACAGAAAAGGCCCTATCTCTCGTTCCCGCAAGCCGCACTTGTGAAGCAGGCGGGATGGAGAGAAGGGCTTCTCCTGAAGATCTTAGGGTCCTGGTGGGCTGATAGGCTGAGATACGTTCGGATAGGTATGTAGGGCCAGAACCGTTTAGGGCTTTAAAGGTCAAAGCCAGCACTTTGAATTGGGCTCGGTAGCTAATCGGTAGCCAGTGGAGCTGGTACAGCAGAGGAGTTGTATGCTCCCTGCGCCCTGCTCCTGTTAATACCATGGCTGCCGCCCGTTGGACTAATTGGAGCTTCCGGGCCGTCTTCAAAGGCAACCCCACGTAGAGAGCGTTGCAGTAGTCAAGGCGGGATGTAACCAGAGCGTGGACTACCGTGGCCAAGTCAGACTTCCCAAGGTACGGTCGCAGTTGGCGCACGAGTCTTAACTGTGCGAATGCTCCCCTGGTCACCGCCGAAACCTGGGGATCCAGGCTCAGCGATGAGTCCAGGATCACACCCAAACTGCGAACCTGTGTCTTCAGGGGGAGTGCGACCCCGTCTAACACAGGCTGTAACCCTATACCCTGTTCGGCCCTGCGACTGACCAGGAGTACCTCTGTCTTGTCTGGATTCAATTTCAATTTGTTCGCCCCCATCCAGACCGTCACAGCGACCAAGCACCGGTTCAGGACCTCGACAGCCTCCTTAGTAGCGGGTGGGAAGGAGTGACAGAGCTGGACATCATCTGCGTACAGATGACACCGCACCCCGAAACTCCGGATGATCTCGCCCAGCGGCTTCATGTAGATGTTAAACAACATGGGGGACAGTATTGAACCCTGAGGAACCCCACAAAACAAAGGTTGTGGGGTAGAACAGGAGTCCCCCAGTGACACCTTCTGAGACCGACCCTCGAGGAATGACCGGAGCCACTGCAGAGCAGTACCTCCGAGACCCATTCCCGCGAGGCGTCCCAGAAGGATACCGTGGTCGACGGTATCGAAGGCCGCTGAGAGGTCGAGTAGCACCAACAGGGACACACTCCCCCTGTCGAGCTCCCGACGGAGATCATCCACTAAGGCGACCAAGGCTGTCTCGGTACCATGTCCCGGCCTAAAGCCAGACTGTGCCGGGTCTAGATAATCCGTGTCTACCAAGAATGCCTGGAGTTGTGAGGCCACCACACGTTCCATGACTTTGCCCAAAAAGGGAAGATTGGAAACAGGCCGATAGTTTACCAATTGAGTGGGGTCCAGTGATGGTTTCTTCAACAGCGGTTTTATCACAGCTTGCTTTAAGCTGGCTGGAAAAATGCCTTCCCGAAGGGAGGCATTAACCACCACCTTAACCCACTCGGCCAATCCCCCTCTGGCCTCCTTTAGAAGCCAGGATGGGCAGGGGTCTAGGATGCATGTGGTAGCTCTCATTCCTCCAAGCACCTTGTCCACATCCTCGGTTTGAACCAATTGAAATGAATCCATCAAAATCGGACAAGCAGATGCTCGTGTTACATCCTCAGAGACTGCCGTTAATATGGTGTCCAGTCCAGAGCGGATCAAAGCGACTTTGTCTGTAAAGAACCGAGCAAAAGCTTCACAGCGAGCTGCCGCGTCATCAGGGCACCCATCCTGAATGGTGGGTTTTAAAAGGCCTCTGACAACTCGGAACAGTTCAGCCGGACGGTTCTTTGCAGACGCAATAGTGGCCGCAAAGAAAGTTTTCTTTGCGGCTCTTATTGCCGCGGCATATGACCTTAAAAAGGACACAAACCGTGTTCGGTTTGGCTCGCTCGGATCCGAACGCCACACGCTCTCTAGTTCCCTCTTCTTTCGCTTCAACACCGCCAGCTCCTCAGTAAACCAAGGAGCTGGTTTAGTTCGGCTACTTGAGAGGGGACGTTCTGGAGCGATCGTGTCTATTGCCCTGTATTTTACCCACATATTCTGAAGATAATATATACAATGTTTCAAATAATATTAATTATTATTATTATTATTATTGTTATAATAATATACTTAGAATCATAGAATCAAAGAGTTGGAAGAGACCTCATGGGCCATCCAGTCCAACCCCATTCTGCCAAGAAGCAGGAATATTGCATTCAAATCACCCCTGACAGATGGCCATCCAGCCTCTGTTTAAAAGCTTCCAAAGAAGGAGCCTCCACCACACTCCGGAGCAGAGAGTTCCACTGCTGAACGGCTCTCACAGTCAGGAAGTTCTTCCTCATGTTCAGATGGAACCTCCTCTCTTGTAGTTTGAAGCCTTTTTTCCTTGTCCTAATCTCCATGGAAGCAGAAAACAAGCTTGCTCCCTCCTCCCTGTGGCTTCCTTTCACATATTTATACATGGCTATCATATCTCCTCTCAGCCTTCTCTTCTTCAGGCTAAACATGCCCAGCTCCTTAAGCCGCTCCTCATAGGGCTTGTTCTCCAGACCCTTGATCATTTTAGTCGCCCTCCTCTGGACACATTCCAGCTTGTCAATATCAATACTAATATTGTACTATGCTATGATGCACTATGACATCTTTTTCTTTTAAAAGTTGGTTGGAAAAAAATGTGGTTACCTGCCAAAGGAAAGACAGCAAAGAAGAGGTCCTACCAGCCTCCTAAGGAAGAGGAAGCCCTCTTCTCTCATCTCCAACCCACTGTGTTTGGTTCATGTTGGCACTGAGCTAAGGACCTTCTCCTGATGATCTCAGGTTTGAGCAAGCTGATATGAGAGGATACATTCTTGTCATACACCTTGCATTGAGGCATTTGTGTCTTACACCTTACACTAGGACCTTCTTGTCCTACATCTTGCACTGAGATATTCTTGTCCTACATAATAGTCAACATGGATTTATCAAAAACAAGTCATGCCAGACTAATCTGATCTCTTTTTTCGATAGAGTTACAAGCTGGGTAGATGCGGGGAATGCAATAGCTTCAAACTACAAGAGAGGAGATTCCATCTGAACATGAGGAAGAACTTCCTGACTGTGAGAGCCGTTCAGCAGTGGAACTCTCTGCCCCGGAGTGTGGTGGAGGCTCCTTCTTTGGAAGCTTTTAAACAGAGGCTGGATGGCCATCTGTCAGGGGTGATTTGAATGCAATATTCCTGCTTCTTGGCAGAATGGGGTTGGACTGAATGGCCCATGAGGTCTCTTCCAACTCTTTGATTCTATGATTCTATGATACACCTTACCTTGGGGGGCATTTGAAAGCATGGAAGTTTTCTTTTCCTGCCTTGGTGTGACTGTCCTTTGACTGTCCTTTCCAGCCCTTGCTTTCAGATATTCTCTTTCAGACCTTTTTCTGACTCTTTCTGAACCTGACCTTGGCTCAGCTTTGGCCACCTTGCTTTTGCAAATTTCTTATCTGCTTCTTTTCTTGCTCACTCCTCTTATGACTGACCTTGACTCCACTTCCTAGACCTAGTTTTTACATATATCTTATCTCGGGGTTTTTTTCTCTCCAAACTTAGGTTTTGGCTGACGTGAGCTTTTCTTCTAAGATCTTGTTTTTGGTGACTCCTTAGAGCAGTGTTTCTCAACCTGGGGGTTGGGACCCTTAAGGGGGTCACGAGGGGTTTCAAAGGGGTTGCCAAAGACCATCATAAACACAGTATTTTCTGTTGGTCATGGAGGTCCTGTGTGGGAAGTTTGGCCCAATTCTATCCTTGGTGAGGTTCAGAATGCTCTTTAATTGTAGGTGAACTATAAATCCTGGCAACTACAACTCCCAAATGTCAAGATCTATTTTCCTCAAACTCCACCAGTGTTCACATTTGGGCATAATTGGTCCAGCTCCATTGTAGTGTGAGTCCACAGTGCTCTCTAGATGTAGGTGAACTACAACTCCAAAACTCAAGGTCAATGCCCACCAAACCCTTCCAGTATTTTATTTTGGTCATGGGAGTTCTGTGTGTCAAGACTGGTTCAATTTCATCATTTGTGGAGTTCAGAATGCTCTATGATTGTAGGTGAACTATAAATCCCAGCAACTACAACTCCCAAATGACAAAATCAATCCCTCCCAGCCCCACCAGTATTCAAATATGGGCGTATCGGGTATTTGTGTCAAACTTGGTCCAGTGAGTGAAAATACATCCTGCATATCAAATATTTACATTACGATTCATAACAAGAGCAAAACGACTGTTCTGAAGTAGCAACGAAAATAATCTTATGGTTGGTGGTTACCACAACATGAAGAATTGGATTCAGGGGTTGAGAACCACTGCCTTAGACGTTAAGTGGATTTCCACAGTATTTCCTGTTGGAGTAAAATAAGCTTTTCCTGGGGCTAAAATGGCCCAGGGAGGATTAAAAATGTGTCAGACTTATCTTCCTGTCTTCTCGGATTTATGGAACAAAAACATCAGGTGGGATGGATGTGATCCTAAACCCCTAACTGCAGCTCCCTAACTTCTGACAGTTACCTACACCTGCCTTACCTGCTTGTTCATGCTGTCTAACTGTCTAATTTGAGAGTTTCGTTTAAAGTATTAAATGTCATTACAGTTTTCAGCTACTTTAAAAACATCCTGCTTTCTCCATTCTCCTCCAACTTCCTCTTTTTGTCCTCAGCTCACTTCAAATGCTATTAAGACTCCAATAAAGGACAGCCTCTTTGGCCCCTAAAAATGGGACTTCCCATATAAAACAAGATAGCTCTCAACCCAAGTTCTATCTGAAAAGTTGTTGTTGTTCATTCGTTCAGTTGTTTCCGACTCTTCGTGACCTCATGGACCAGCCCACACCAAAGCTCCCTGTCGGCCGTCTCCGCCCCCAGCTCCTTCAAGGTCAAGCCAGTCACTTCAAGGATGCCATCCATCCATCTTGCCCTTGGTTGGCCCCTCTTCCTTCTTCCTTCCTTTTCCCCCAGCATCATTGTCTTCGTGTTGTCGAAGGCTTTCATGGCCAGAATCACTGGGTTGTTGTAGGGTTTTTTCAGGCTATATGGCCATGTTCTAGAGGCATTCTCTCCCGACATTTCTCCTGCATCTATGGCAAGCATCCTCACTCCTCTGAGGATGCTTGCCATAGATGCAGGTGAAATGTCAGGAGAAAATGCCTTTAGAACATGGCCATATAGCCCGAAAAAACCTACAACAACCCAATCATTGTCTTCTCTAAGCTTTCCTTTCTTCTCATGATGTGGCCAAAGTACTTCATCTTGGCCTCTAATATCCTTCCCTCCAATGAGCAGTCGGGCTTGATTTCCTGAAGTATGGACTGGTTGGATCTTCTCATGGTCCAAGGCACTCTCAGAACTTTCCTCCAGCACCACAGCTCAAAAGCATCTATCTTCCTTCGCTCAGCCTTCCCTAAGGTCCAGCCCTCACATCCGTAGGTTACTACGCGGAATACCATTGCTTTGACTATGTGGATCTTTGTTGCCAGTGTGATGTCTCTACTCTTCACTATTTTATCGAGATTGGGCATTGCTCTCCTCCCAAGAAGTAAGTGTCTCCTGATTTCCTGGCTGCAGTCTGCATCTGCAGTTATCTTTGCACCTAGAAAGACAAAGTCTGTCACTGCCTCCACGTTTCCTCCCTTTATTTCCCAGTTGTCAATAATTCTTGTGGCCATAATCTTGATTTTTTTTACGGTCCACTAAAACTCAAATATGGTCCCCAGGCTCACTATTACTACACCGTTGCAACGAGAGCAACTGGTCTTGTGAAACCCTCTTATAGTGCCAAGGCTTATTAAATATGGTTTTCTGTCGGTGAGTAAGTAGATAGCGACAACTGGAAGGCATATATTCTGTATCAGAAATTAGTGCTGGTGTGTTCTATCCAATGAAATTTTCTGAATCAGCAGTCCAAATAACCAAACTGAATCTAAAGTTAAGCAAAAACTGATTTGTTACCCTTTTGGTACTAATGTTGGAGAGTGGTCCCCGGTCAAGTGGTCCCTGGTCAAAGTGGTCCCTGGTCAACAAAAGGTTGGAAACCACTGATCTAAACAAAGTATATGTCTGAATAGAGATACCAATTTTCTTAATAAATGCTACATAATATCATTTAATACGGCTGGAGGGGACGAGAGATAGGGCCTTCTCGGTGGTGGCTCCTCGGCTGTGGAACGCCCTTCCTACGGACATTAGACTAGCACCATCTCTAATGGTATTCCGCAGGAAAGTGAAGACCTGGCTGTTTGAGCAGGCGTTCGAATAATTAGTGCAATGATTGGTTAATGAACATTGGAACGGAATAATGGATGACGAATCTGGATCTTGTTTTTTATGATGAGACGATAGTGAATAGTGAATGGTTAGTGTAGTAATTGTTTATTAATTATGTAATATGTTAGGTTGTTAAATGTTTTTACACTGTAGCATTGAATTTTTGCTGTTCTTATTTATACCGCTATGAGTCGCCGAACAGCGGTATATAAGTAAAGTAAAGTAAATAAATAAATAAATAAATAAATAATACCTCCATAACAATGAGAACAAATTGGAAAAGGTCCTATACATTCAGACAGCTATGCAATGTTTACATTACACCAATGTTATGCTAAATACTAATATCAACATTGCGCAAAACAGTCAAATATCTGTCAATGTGCTTTCCTACTTCAATGTGAAATAAGGTCCATAGATTGGCTGTTTCTGAAACCCCAATAAATTAAATATTGCGCTGAAGGCAATGGCAAATAGTTACATAACCTCCAGGTATGCATTCAACTGCATGACTCATATCCTGTTGGTTACTCCCAGGTGTAACAGATTGATTAAATCAACAAATGAATGTAAAGATAACATGTAAGTAAACTGAATTAATTCAATGGATTAATTATAAGAATGGAGAAAATACCTAAAAAAATAATTGAAACAGGAACTGAATCCTGGGGCAATGAGAATCTTCACAGATTGAGATGCTTTCTGCACAAAATTTGCACATAGTTTATATCAGTGTTTCTCAACCTGGGGGTCGGGACCCCGGGGGGGGGGTCACAAGAGGGTATCAGAGGGGTTATCAAAGATTGTCAGAAAATACAGTACTTCCTGTTGGTCATTGGGGTTCTGTGTGGGAAGTTTGGCCCAGTTCTTTCGTTGGTGGAGTTCAGAATGCTTTTTGATTGTATAACTCCCAACTACAACTCCCAAATGTCAAGGTCTATTTTCCCCAAACTCCACCAGTGTTCACATTTCGGCATATTAAGTATTTGTGTCAAGTTTGATCCAGATACATCATTATTTGAGTACACAGTGCTCTCTGGATGTAGGTGAACTACAAAACCTTGAGTTTTGAAGGTCAATGCCCACCAAACCCTTCCAGTATTTCTCTTGGTCATGGGAGTTCTGTGTGGCAAGTTTGGTTCAATTCTATCATTGGTGGAGTTCAGGATGCTCTTTGATAGTAGGTGAACTATAAATCCCAGCAACTACAACTCCCAAAAGAAAAAATCACACACACACACACACACACACACCCCTCAACTCCACCAATATTCAAATTTGGGCATATCAGATATTTGTGCCAAATTTGGTCCAGTGAATGAAAATACATCCTGCATATCTGATGTTTACATTACAATTCATAACAATAGCAAAACTACAGTTATGAAGTAGCAACGAAAATATTTTTATGGTTGGGGGTCACCATAACCTGAGGAACTGTATTAAGGGGTCACGGCATTAGGAAGGTTGAGAACCACTGGTTTATATGCATATAAAACCATTTTTTTCCAGGCAAATAAAAGCATTTCTAAGCAGGAAATGCCATTCCCTACATCAGAAATGCTATTTCGCCACCAAAAAATGCAACTTTCTGCACAAACAACCACATAATGTTTTTCACAGAATTAGTTCCAAATTGTGAAGCAATTCTGAAAATTGTATCCAGTTCAAGACTTTCTCACAGCATAAAGAAAATTCTTAAAATGACCAGGAGGGAGAAATTTAGTGAAGAATGACATCCCTAATGGAGTGACTTTACATA
Source organism: Anolis sagrei (assembly GCF_037176765.1). Classification (NCBI taxonomy): domain Eukaryota; kingdom Metazoa; phylum Chordata; class Lepidosauria; order Squamata; family Anolidae; genus Anolis; species Anolis sagrei. Next base: position 12,102,965 of record NC_090021.1, read on the forward strand.
TAAACATATTTTGGGAGGAATTTGGTTCAGACTTTAATAGATTAACCTCTTCGATTATAGCACCAGATATAGAATAATAGAATCATAGAGTTGGAAAAGACCTCATGGGCCATCCAGTCCAACCCCCTGTCAATAAGCAGGAATATTGCATTCCAAGCACCCCCGACAGATGGCCCTCCAGCCTCTGTTTAAAAGCCACCAAAGATGGAGCCTCCACCACAGTCCAGAGCAGAGAGTTCCACTGCTGAACAGCTCTCACAGTCAGGAAGTTCTTCCTAATGTTCAGATGGAATGTCCTTTCTTGTAGTTTGAAGCCATTGCTCCACGTCCTAGTCTCCAAGGAAGCAGAAAACAATCTTGCTCCCTCTTCCCTATGACTTACTCTAACATGGCCCTCATCATGCCTCCTCTCAACCTTCTCTTCTTCAGGCTAAACATGCCCAGCTCTTTAAGCCGCTCCTCATAGGGCTTGTTCTCCAGATCATTGATCTGGACACATTCCAGCTTGTCAATATCTCTCTTCAGTTGTGGTGACCAGAATTGGACACAGTATTGCAGGTGTGGTCTAACCAAGGCAGAATAGAGGGGAAGAATGACATCCCTGGGTCTAGGTATTAGATTCCTATTGATATCAGCATTGAGAATTCTCTTGAGTAGCTATAATTCAGAAAAATGAGTTAGAATTCTTTAGTAGAGAGTCCTAAGCACCTCACCAGACAACAAATCCCAAAATTGCCTAAAATGACATCATGATAATTAAACTGGTTTCAAAATAGTATAATTGTGTAGTTTAGATACTTTTGGGCAAGAATAGTAAACCCTTGGCTTCCTGGTTATTTTGGACTACAACTCCCAAAACCCATTTCCAGACTGAGTGAGTCTTATAGGAATCATAGGAACCACCAGTGGCGCAATGGGCTAAACCCTTGTGACAACAACACTTCTGACCGATAAGTCAGCCCTTTGAATCTGGGGAGATCAGGTTGAGCTCCCTCTCCCCATGCGGGGACATGAGAAAAGCCTCCCACAAGGACAGTAAAACATCAAACATCCAGGCGTCCTCTGGGCAGCGTCCTTGCAGACAGCCAATTCTCTCACACCAGAAGCGACTTGCAGTTTCTCAAGTCACTCCTGACCTGAAAAAAATAGGAATCATAGACCAAAACATGTGAAAATTCAAAGATTCCACAGCCCTGGTTTAAGCTTTTATGGTTAGAAAGACTTTATTAAAGAACTACAGTTCTAGAGTCTGCGGAAAGAACAAATAGTGGCATTACTACTAATACGCCATTTAATCTGGTGTAAATGGGGATTCTGTGGGCAACATTACGGAATTAGCTGTCTAATCCTTTCACTGTGGAAAATGTCAATGTGACCTGTAAACAAAATCTGAAATAATCAAAAACTTATATAATAAAACTGTATCCAGTGTTTGAACAACAGCGATTTTTTCCCAAATTTTCAACAATGCAATCCACGTAGAATAAATATTGCAAAAGGAACCTGTTTCCTGCCACCTCACTAGGTAAAGCTAGATAGAAACAAGTGGATTCAATCCATGAGAATGCAATCACCCAAGCAATGGGAACTGGTGGTTTCTATGTCAGTGGAGTGAAGAATGAGATGTACTCAAGACCACCAGTAAGTTTCCTTGGCCAAGCAGCGATTCAAACCCTGTTCTCCAGAGTTATCATGTAATGCTAAAACCACTACACCATGCTGACTCTCCATATGATAAGACAGTGATCCATAACAACCTGAAGAACTGTCATACATTTGAACAATAGCGATATGGTAGGTTTGCCTTGAGGCCATGGTTCTCAACCTGTGGGTCCCCAAGTGTTTGGGCTACAGCTCCCACAAATCCCAGCCAGTTTACTAGCCAAAACATCTGGGGACCTACAGGTTGAGAGCCACTGCCTTAGGATTACTATAAGGACACTTCCACACAGCCCATTATCTCAGGAGCATTCGTGTTTTAAAAATGCGGATGTTCCTGGGCCCCTATTCACACACATCCCAGAAAGCGTGTGCATCCGAACAATCTAACCCCCTCACCAAAAGCCCCCCAAAACCCTTAAAAATGAAAGAACATACCCAGCCTCCATTAGAGAGCTGATAGAGCTCTCCTGGCATGGAGAAATGACTCTGATCTCTTTTTTCAATAGAGGAAGATGCAGGGAATCCTGTGGATGTAGCATATCTGGATTTCAGTAAGGCCTTCGACAAAGTCCCCCATGACCTTCTGGCAAGGAAACTAGTCAAATGTGGGCTAGGCAAAACTACGGTAAGGTGAATCTGAAATTGGTTAAGCGGATGAACCCAGAGGGTGCTCACCAATGTTTCCTCTTCATCCTGGGAAGAAGCGACGAGCGGAGTGCCATTAGCAGGGTTCCGTTCTGGGCCCGGTCCTGTCCAACATCTTTATTAATGACTTAGATGAAGGGCTAGAAGGCACGATCATCAAGTTTGCAGATGACACCAAACTTGATGATCATGCCTTCTAGCCCTTCATCTAAGTCATTAATAAAGATGTTGAACAGGACTGGGCCCAGGACGGAACCCTTCGGCACTCCACTCATCACTTCTTTCCAGGATGAAGAGGAAGCATTGGTGAGCACCCTCTGGGTTCGTCCATTTAACCAATTCCAGATCCACCTCACCGTAGTTTTGCCTAGCCCACATTGGACTAGTTTCCTTGCCAGAAGGTCATGGGGGACCTTGTCGAAGGCCTCACTGAAATCCAGGTACGCTACATCCACGGCATTCCCCGCATCTACCCAGCTTGTAACTCTATCGAAAAAAGAGATCAGATTAGTCTGGCATGACTTGTTTTTGATCAATCCATGTTGACTATTAGCGATGACCGCATTAGTTTCTAAGTGTTTGCAGACCACTTCCTTAACAATCTTTTCCAGAATCTTGCCTGGTATCGACATGAGGCTGTCCAGATCATAATTGCTTGGGTCATCCTTTTTTCCTTTCTTGAAGACTGGGATCACATTTGCCCTCCTCCAGTCTGCTGGAACTTCTCCCGTTCTCCAAGAACTCTCAAAGATTATTGATAATGGTTCCGAGATGACTTTTGCTAGTTCTTTCAATACTCTTGGGTGTAGTTGATCTTCCCCTGGGGATTTGAACTCATTAAGAGTGGCCAGGTATTCTTGGATGACTTGTTTCCCAATTTGGGGTTGGATATCCTCTAATCCCTCATCCACTCCATCTTGCTGAAGTTGAAGATGACTTTCTTTTTGTGAGAAGACCGAGGCAAAGAAGGCATTAAGTAGTTCTGCCTTTTCCCTATCCCCTGTCAGCATTGCCCCATCTTCTCCTTGAAGAGGCCCTATCGCCTCCTTGTTTTTCCTTTTTCTACTGACATGAGAAAAGAGGCCTTTTTATTGTTTTTAATGTCCCTGGCAAGCCTGAGCGTTTTCCCTACAGGTGTTGGCTATTGAATTTTTCTTTGGTGATTTCTCCCTTTTTCCACTTCTTGTTCATGTCTCTTTTATGTCTTAGCACAGTTAGAAGTTCTTTGGACATCCATTCTGGCTTCTTTGCACTTGTCCTATTTTTTTCTCTTTGTTGGCACGGTTTGCAATTGCGCCTTGATTATTTCACTCTTGAGAAATTCCCATCCATCCGTAACTCCCTTGTCTTTTAGTATCTGTGTTCACGGAATGCTGCTCAGTGTTTCCTTCATTTTTCGGAAATCAGCTCTCCTAAATTGTTGGCAAATTATGCATCAGGGAAGAATGGTTGAGGTTTTCCTCTCACTCCATCTGCACTCTGGAGGGAAGGAATAACCTAGCTTTGATATCCTTCCTTCCTCAAATAACAAACGTGCCTCAACTCATTCATTGGTCACGTTCAGCAGCTTTGAACAGATGAATATATCCCAGCAGCTGAATGTCATTACATCATTGCATTGGAGGAGATAAAGATCCCAACATCAACCATTCTTCAGGCCACTCCAAAGCCAATCTGTTTCGGCATCATGCGGTTCCTGCCTCTTCTGTTTTCCATCTTCTTGATCCTGGTACTGACTTCTCCAGGTAAGAGACAAATAAAACAGGGAAATAATCTATCTTCGGGCATGTGCTCCAAATTCATGTATGTCCTGATTGATTTATTGCAGTGTTGGCAAATTATGCATCAGGTAGACTGGAATGGAGAAGCCAACTTTACACAGAATTCCCTAAAAGGGGATTTTTATTAAACGCACAGCAGTCAGAACACTGTATATATCATAGTTGCGTTGGGGAACACAAATATTATGTTAGCGCTTCACAAATGGCAATAATGCCATAACAAACTTGCAAACCAGTGGAGATTTGGCACAAAAGTGATGGGGTTTGCTAAGGCTGGATATACACTGCCATTTCTAAACAGCAGTGTAGCCCAGGCATGGGCAAGCTTTGGCCCCCCAGGTGTTTTGGACTCCAACTCCCACAATTCCTAACAGCCTACCGGCTGTATTGTCGAAGGCTTTCATGGCTGGAATCACTCAGTTCTTGTGGGTTTTTTCGGGCTATATGGCCATGTTCTAGAGGCATTTCTCCTGACGTTTCGCCTGCATCTATGGCAAGCATCCTCAGAGGTGAGGTCTGCTGGAACTGGGAAAAAAGGGGGTTTATATATCTGTGGAATGACCAGGGTGAGACAAAGGGCTTTTGTAAGTTGGGCTAGGTGTGAATCTTTCAACTGACCACCTTGACAAGCATACAATGGGCTGACTGTGCCTGGAGCAAACTCTTCTTGAAAGGTGATTAGATGTCCCTGCCTGTTTTTCTCTCTGCTGTTTTTGCTGTTGCAATTTTAGAATTTTTTAATACTGGTAGCCAGATTTTGTTCATTTTCATGGTTTCTTCCTTTCTGTTGAAATTGTAAACAATAAATTAAAAGCATCCCTTTAAAAGTTAACAAATCCAAGACCAACTCCAAATCCACTTCCAAAGTCATAGTCCGAGATCAGTCCGTTGCATTTCCATCTGTTTTGTATCATTTACTTGGTCATTTCTTTCCACAGGAGTTGCCAAGGAAGGGATCAAAACCTATGCAGAATGTGAAGCTGTTGAGGGTGACTGCTATTCCTTCTGCCCCCGTGGCACTAAATTCATTGGGGAATGCAATTCTACAAAGAAATGCTGCAGAGGGTAAGCAGACGCTCTGTATCAATTCTTGTCCAGTCATGATCCTCAGAATAATCAGATGCTGGAGGGTGGGGAAAATGCAAAATATTGAAATAAATGCAAATTCACATATGGTAGCATTCTAGATAGGTCCCAGGCTTTAGCACAGCTGGTAAATAATCAGGAATGATTAGATCTACCAACCAAAAATGCAAAGCCCCGGGTCGGTGTGAGCACCTGACAGTCAGCCCGGCACACTGTTTACCTAAGCAGATCAAAAACAGCTTGAGCTGTAAGTTGAGAAAGTAGGTACCGCTAAAACAAGTGGGGGAGCTATTTTACGACACCATAAAGCAGTGATGGGCAACCTTTTGAGCTTGGTGTGTCAAAATTCGCCCAAAAGCTGAGCATAACTTGGGTAGTGTGTCACGTTGAGAAACACCCCCCACCCCAATAATTTCATGATATTTAAAGTTTAAATAACAAAAACGTATAATTGCAACATACAGTATAACCTTAGGCAATTAGGGGATAACTACCATCGGGCAATGCAGTTCTACAAAGAAATGCTGTAGAGGGTAAGCAGACGCTCTGCGACCGTGTCCAATCACGATCCTCGGAATAATCAGATGCTGGAGGGTGGGGAAAATGCAAAATATTGAAATAAATGCAAATTCACATATGGTAGCATTCTAGATAGGTCCCGGGCTTTAGCACAGCTGGTAAATCATCGGGAATGATAAGATCTACCAACCAAAAAGTTGCCAGTTCAAAGCCCCGGGTCGGCGTGAGCACCTGACAGTCAGCCCAGAGCAGTGTTTACCTAAGCAGATCAAAAACAGCTTGAGCTGTAAGTTGAGAAAGTAGGCACCGCTAAAACAAGTCAGGGAGGTATTTTACAACACCATAAAGAAAAAGATCAGAACATGCCCAGCAACCAAAAGGAAGGAGGAAATCCTGATAGCTCTTTGTCATAGAGGATGGAGCGACAGCACCCCCCCCCCCCAAACGGCTGGATTCAAGCACAACCTCCCAAGATGCCAAAAAACTGGACGTTGACACAACATACCTCCTTTCTGTTCTATCTGTCTCTGTCCCGTCTATCCAAAATGGCATTGAATATTTGCTGTGTATGTGTACTATGATCCCCCCTGAGTCCCCTTGGGGAGCTAGGGCAGAATATAAATAAAGTGTTGTTGCTGTTGTTGGTTCAGAATAATAAAACCATAGCGTTACAGAGTTGGGAGGGAGCAAACCAGACCTCAACTCTCCCTAGAAGCCAAGATCACTAAAATGAGAAAGTTGGACTTGAACATGTCATGATAAGGCTTCACTAGAAAAGAAAATAATGCTTAGTAGTGTAAAAGGAAGATTTTCCTTCCCCTGTTACCAGAGGCCAAAGGAAAATAAGAGGAAAGACTGATCTGAAAAGCCATCTTTCTCTATCCAGGTTTCCTCCATGGTGTACAGGATTGCTTCATCTAATGATGTAACATCATTGGCTCAGGCTTTAAACCACATTACATGACAATATTGACAATGCCACTTATATTGGTTGTCAGCATTAGTCATCTAGGTTGTTGTAGGTTTTTTGGGTTGTATGGCCATGCTCTAGAAGCATTCTCTCCTGTCGTTTTGCCTGCATCTGTGACATTTCGCCTGCAAACCTCACAATCTCTAAGGATGCTTGCAACAGATGCAGGCAAAAAGTCAGGAGAGAATGCTTCTAGAATACGGCCATACAACCCAAAAACCCTACAACAACCCAGTGATTCTGGCCATGAAAGCCTTCGACAATACTTTAGTCATCTAACTTATCTGCAGAAAAAATTCCAATGGCTGAAAAGGGCAATTCAGACTGAGACCCCTAAGACTCACCGCTGCACTGTGACCTCAGATGTTTACAATGTGCCGCAATGTCTGCTTATGTCACTTTGGGTGGAAATGAAAAGTTGTTTCATTGCTTTCTTGCAGATTACCTGGAAAGATATGGTATGATTCTGACGAAAATTGAGAGTCCCAGAAGCTACATCCTTTGAGATCTTGTGGAATGTGGCCAGCAGAACGGCTCGCAAATGCTTCATCCTTTCTTTCACAACCATTGGAATCAGCACTCATCTTGCTTCAAAACATCTTTCGCTACTGATCAGAAATTTGGCAAACTTTCCCTTCCTCTTGACTTTTTCTGAATGCAAATAAACTTGCAGTGAAATTTTTGCGTGCCTTATTTCAGAGGGACTCAGAAAAAAATCTCATTGTCATTCATTCAGAATTGTCAATATTCACACAAACACATACACAACCCAACAGGGTTTTTTGAAAAACTGAATTTCTACTATGTAGTTACCATTATAACCAAACCTTTAAAAGTCTCAAAAGGGGTTGCCATGCTACCGAAGTGTATTCATGCTGTTTAACATGGCATATCATAGGTTGGGAATTCCAAAATCAAAAACAATCCACTTAGGTGGCTAAAATGCTGACACTTTTATTTTCGAATGGATCAACATACACAAACTTTATTACATGAATAAAACTATCAAAACATTATATATAAATGACCTTTAGACTATGTGTATTTAAATTCTTGCCTTCCTTTAGAAAACTGGAACTCCCAAGGACCAAACACTGTAGATAACTCAAAATAGGTTTTATTGTTCACAAAGGGTTATCCCTTTAAGGCAATAAGCTGGAAGTTTCAAAGGGGGTAAAGGAAATATACATTACAGTCTCTGGTTGTCTTGGGTCCAAGGAGATTTCGTAGCTGAGAACCTTTTCCTGTTCCCTCTTTTCTCAATGGCTGTGAAAGTCGGAACAGGCACAACCCCCAGTCCAATGGCCTATGTTGAAGGCACAGAGTCTTTCTTTTGATTCTAAAGGACCGGTTTTAAGGTGCTTGGGTCTCCTCAACGTTGTCCAGGGCAATCTGGACATGAAGTAAGGGTAAAAAGCTTAGAATTGGTGATGAGAGGTAACTTAATTAAGGAATTTAGAGCCAAGTCTCTTTCTCACGTCTATCTGATAGAAAGTTTGATGGTAGAATGGAAAAGGAAAAACCCTGCCCTCTTCCAGGAAGAGGTGGAGCCAAGCAATTGAGCTGAGGAAGCAATATAACTGGTGCAAACAACATTGATTGACAGCTATAAATAACCAATCAATCCAACTATACATTTACAAACTATGCAAGTTTGGGCATGTTATACAGTTTAAACCAGGGGTCCTCAAACTACAGCCCGCGGGCCATATGCAGCCTGCCAAGGGCATTTCTCCGGCCCGCGCGGCCTGGCCTGGCCTTTTGCAAAGCCCCTCACTGCTAGCGTCAGTAGCATTTCTCCCTCTCTTCCCTCCAGAGCTGCTTCAAGCGGGGTCGCGCCGGGTCAGGCTTCTCCCTCCTGTGTGGGGCCTACAAGCCAGGGAAGCCGGCATTCCCTGGCCACACCCACCCGGTGCCACTCCGCCAATCGCGGACACCCTCTGCTCTGGCCGCTCTGCCCATGTGGGAGGGAGAAGCCTCCCAGGTGGGTCCTCTGCAGAGCAGAGCGGCCAGAGCAGAGGGTGTCCACAATTGGCAGAGCGGCACCGGGTGGGCGTGGCCAGGGAACGTCAGTGTTCCCTGGCCACACCCACCCGGCGCCGCTCCGCCAATCGCAGACACTCTCTGCTCCGGCTGCTCTGCTCTCCGCGGCCACGAGGCGTCTCCCACTCCACTCCCAGCCGCGCCAGGAGAACAAGCCCCCGCAGTGCCGCTCTGAAAAGGTTTGGCACATTTGGGCATATTATCAGTGGCAAGTTTGGTCCAGATCCATCATTGTATGAGTTCACAGCAATCTCTGGATTCTATTTCCCCCATACTCCACCAGTGTTCACATTTGGGCATATGGAATATCAGTGCCAAGTTTGGTCCAGATCTATCATTGAGTCCACAGTGATTTATGGAGGCAGGTGAACTACAACTCCAAAACCAAAGGACACTGCCCACCAAACCCTTCCAGTATTTTCTGTTGGTCATGGGAGAACTGTGTGCCAAGTTTGGTTCAATTCCATCGTTGATGGGATTCAGAATGCTCTTTGATTGTAGGTGAACTATAAATCCCAGCAACTACAACTCCGAAATGACAAAATCATTTTTTTTTTTGAGTGAAGGATATACATTGGGTTGTTAGGTGTCCAGTGTTTTTTGAGTTCTGTTAATCCCACAAACGAACATTACATTTTTATATAGATTTATTTCCTATATTTATACCCTGTCCTTCTCCCCCCCCCCCCCACACACACACAAGGGGACTCATGCTTACATATTCCAAAAACCACTTTCAAAAAGACAGAAAATAGAACTTAGGACAGTGGTTCTCAACCTGGGGGTCGGGACCCCTCTGGGGGTTGCCAGAGAGTGTTAGAGGGGTCGCCAAAGACCATCAGACAACACAGTATTTCCTGTTGGTCATGGGGGTTCTGTGTGGGAAGTTTGGTCCAATTCGATTGTTAGTGGAGTTCAGAATGCTCTTTGTAGGTGAACTATAAATCCCAGCAACTACAACTCCCAAATGTCAAGATTCTATTTCCCCCATACTCCACCAGTGTTCACATTTGGGCATATTGAGTATTTGTGCATATTGAGTATTGTTTGAATCCACAATGATCTCTGGATGTAGGTGAACTACAACTCCAAAACCAAAGGACACTGCCCACCAAATCCTTCCAGTATTTTCAGTTGGTCATGAGAGAACTGTGTGCCAAGTTTGATTCAATTCCATCGTTGGTGGGGTTCAGAATGGTCTTTGATTGTAGGTGAACTATAAATCCCAGCAACTACAGCTCCCAAATGTCAATTTTTTGAGTGAAGAACATACATTGGGTTGTTAGGTGTCTTGTGTCAAATATTGGTATCAATTCGTCCAGTGGTTTTTGAGTTCTGTTAATCCCACAAAGGAACATTACATTTTTATTTATATAGAAGTGTGGGTTTTGGGGGTTTTTTGTTTGTTTTTTGCACTGCAAATAATATATGTGCAGTGTTGTTGTTTTTTTTTTCAAATTATAATCCAGCCCTCCAACAGTTTGAGGAACTGTGACCCGGCCCTCTGTTCAAAAACTTTGTGGACCCCTGGTTTAAACCTTTGCACTTTAAAGTTCTACACACAGGTGGCGCCACTCGCGCCTTCACAACAATCTTATCCCATCTCTGACAAAGCATCTTTCAGACATTTAAAGAGGGATATAATGTCTCCTCTCAGTCTTCTCTTCTCCAAATCAATTATTTATTTACTTACTTACTTTATTTGTATACCGCTGTTCTCAGCCCGTAGGCGACTCACAGCAGTTAACAACAAGAACAAGAACAGCAAAACTTCAATGCGGCAATAATATGGTATAAAAACAATTAACAACACATTATACAATTCATAACAACTAACTACAATAACCATCATTAGCGTCTCATCACTAAAAACGTGATCCAGTTTCGTCATCCATTGTTCCATTCCTATGATCATTACACTTATTGCACTAACTATGCGAATGCCTGTTCAAACAGCCAGGTCTTCACTTTTTTGCGGAATACCATTAAAGATGGTGCTAGTCTAATATCCGTGGGAAGGGCGTTCCACAGCCAAGGGGCCACCACCGAGAAGGCCCTCTCTCTCGTCCCTGCCAGCCGTACTTGTGAAGCAGGCGGGATCGAGAGCAGGGTCTCCCCGGAAGATCTCAAAGTCCTGGTGGGTTCATAGGCCGAGATACGGTTGGAAAGGTAGCTTGGGCCGGAACCGTTTAGGGCTTTAAAGGTCAATGCCAGCACTTTGAATTCAGCCCGGTAGCAGATCGGTAGCCAATGGAGCTGGCACAACAGGGGGGTTGTGTGCTCCCTGCGCTCCGCTCCTGTTAGAATCATGGCTGCCGAACGTTGGACTAGTTGAAGCTTCCAAGCCGTCTTCAAAGGCAACCCCACGTAGAGAGCGTTGCAGTAGTCTAGGCAGGATGTAACCAGAGCAGTGTGGCCAAGTCAGACTTCCCAAGGTACGAGCGCAGCTGGCGCACAAGCTTTAATTGTGCAAATGCTCCCCTGGTCACCGCCGAAACCTGGGGTTCCAGGCTCAAAGATGAATCCAGAATCACACCCAAGCTGCGAACCTGCGTCTTCAGGGGGAGTGCGACCCCAAATCAAGCATTATTATTATTGTTTGTGTTTATTGAGTTTTCTTGTGGAGAGAAAAAGTGGGATATAAATAAACATCATCACCATGTTATCAAGTCACAGTAACCTTCCTCCTAAAAAATGATTTATAGCTCACTTAGAGGCCACAAATAAATATATGATTCTTTTTCCTTTTATTAAAAAGACTTTCCCCAGAGGTCGGGAGTTGCACAAGTTTGAAGCAATAGAAGATCGAGAAACCACCCAGCAGCAGCTGTACCCCCTTAAACTCTATCATATCTAACCCTTTAATACATTGCATCTGCTTTGCAATTCTGTGCAACTTGTATATTTCAACTTTATACCTTGGGAAGTCTGATCTGGCCACAGTGGTCCACTCTCTTGTTACATCCAGTTTAGACTACTGCAACGCACTCTATGTGGGGTTGCCCTTGAAGATTGTTCGGAAACTTCAATTGGTCCAGCGAGCGGCAGCCAGACTGCTCACCGGGGCGACATACAGGGAACATACCACCCCCTTGCTGTGTCAGCTCCACTGGCTGCTGGTTCAATTCCGAGCACAATTCAAGGTGCTGGTTTTGACCTACAAAACCCTTTACGGTTCCGGTCCAATGTATCTGTCCGAACGTATCTCCCTCTACGTCCCACCCCAGAATTTGAGATCATCCGGGGAGGCCCTGCTCTCGACTCCACCGCTATCACAAGCAAGGCTGGTGGGGACGAGGAGCAGGGCCTTCTCGGTGGTGGCCCCTCACCTGTGGAACTCACTCCCAGGGAAAATTAGGGCGTCAACATCCCTCCTCACCTTCAGGAGGAAGATAAAGACGTGGTTGTGGGACCAGGCCTTTGGGCAACCTGACAATTAGATATGGAAACCAGATGAATAGGACTAAAAGGACTGACAATTGTGGAATTGGAATTTAAACTATGAGACTGTGAAAAGCTGACCGCCAAGGAGGTTTGTATAGATTTTTATTGCTTTTATTGGTTGTTTTTACCTATTACAATTATTGTCTTTATGGTAATTGCTGTTATTGATAGAATTGTTGTTAAATGATGTTATTGTTTTTTGCTGTATGTGATGTGGGCATCGAATTGTGCCTCGCTTGTGTAAGCCGCCCTGAGTGTCCCCCCCCCCCCCCCCGGGGTGAGAAGGGCGGGGTAGAAGCAACCGAAATAAATAAATAAATAATATATGAAATGTATATAAACTGCTTTTTAGAAATGTATCAAAATGGAAAAGGATGGGGAAATCCTTCTCATTCTTTTCCAAACCAGACAATCAACAGATTCATTGTGTGTATGCAGCAATAGATGAGTACTTCCTTTTTTTCATATAGTCCCCAAATATTGGAACAAGTCACAGAAAACCGAAAATCTGACGGAAATAGAAGGTTATGGTATGTGCATTCATTAGGAGCCCCCAGTGGCGCAGTGGGTTAAACCCCTGTGCCGGCAGGATTGAAGACCGACAGGTCGCAGGTTCGAATTCGGGGAGAGGCAGATGAGCTCCCTCTATCAGCTCCAGCTCCTCATGCAGGGACATGAGAGAAGCCTCCCACAAGGATGATAAAAACATCAAATCATCCAGGCGTCCCCTGGGCAACGTCCTTGCAGACGGCCAATTCTCTCACACCAGGAGTCACTCCTGACACGACAAAAAAACCTCTTTTTTAATTGACAGCCAAGCCCTTGATTACCCAAGAACTGCACATTTGTCCCTTGAGTCCTACACCTTTTTTCCTGAGATAAAAATATATATTATATAAATACTGTTGTAGTTCATTATTTACAGAGGGAGGTTCAATTTTTCGATAGCATTGACGATGAAGCATGTGGTTTAAATGCAAACAAAACCAAGGCACATAAATCACAGCAGTAGAATGTGCTTATGGTGCAGTCCAAACAGGAGACACCTACTTAGACGCTACAGGTCAGCAGGAAAGATGTAGGAGCTGTGTGGAGCATTTCTGAGATGTCTGGTCCAAAAAGTAACTTTTCCATAGATCTAGACTTCACTTAATTGCTGATCAGAGTATCTTATGGGTAATAGAAAACATGCTGCTACATGTCTTCTGCTAACCAGCCCTCAACAATGTCAATGCCTCTGGAATTTTCCACAGATGGAGCTAGGAATCCCAGAAGGAACCTTAGACATAGTTCGTTTCCCTATCTAGCTGAGGGTTCTCTCTGTTACGTTTTCTCAATATAATGCCCGTTGGAGGGGCTGGAGTTCAGATCATAGAATCATAGAATCAAAGAGTTGGAAGAGACCCCATGGGCCATTCAGTCCAACCCCCTGCCAAGAAGCAGGAATATTGCATTCAAATCACCCCTGACAGATGGCCATCCAGCCTCTATTTAAAAGTTTCCAAAGAAGGAGCCTCCACCACACTCCGGGGCAGAGAGTTCCACTGCTGAACGGCTCTCACAGTCAGGAAGTTCTTCCTCATGTTCAGATGGAATCTCCTTTCTTGTAGTTTGAAGCCATTGTTCCTTGTCCTAGTCTCCAGGGAAGCAGAAAACAAGCTTCCTCCCTCCTCCCTGTGGCTTCCTCTCACATATTTATACATGGCTATCATATCCCCTCTCAGCCTTCTCTTCTTCAGGCTAAACATGCCCAGCTCCTTAAGCCGCTCCTCATAGGGCTTGTTCTCCAGACCCTTGATCATTTTAGTCGCTCTCCTCTGGACACATTCCAGCTTGTCAATATCTCTCTTTAATTGTGGTGCCCAGAATTGGACACAATATTCCAGGTGTGGTCTAACCAAAGCGGAATAGAGGAGTAGCATTACTTCCCTAGACCTAGACACTATGCTCCTATTGATGCAGGCCAAAATCCCATTGGCTTTTTTTGCCGCCACATCACATTGTTGGCTCATGTTTAACTTGTTGTCCACAAGGACTCTAAGATCTTTTTCACACATCCTGCGTGTGTATAGCCAATGGAAAGGAAAGCTGGAGACCAAAACTTAATGCTCTGTGGAGCCTCACTTTGTTCTGACAGGAAGCAACTCTCCTGAATTTCAGTTGGAGCTCTTTCTTGGGTCTTCCTAGAATTGCTCAGGACTGAGCATAGTAGTTTACTTACTAGTTTACCATCTTGGCATCCCAACTTTTAGCATGCAGGCAAATCATGTCACGTGCCCAAAGTTATGACCCTTGGTCCAAAAGTACAGAAACCTCTACATCAATCTTGAAAAAGACCCTTAGGTTTAACAAGAGTTTTTTTCTAGCTGTGCATGGATTATGTGCATGCTGTAATTAATTACAGCATGCTGTGCATGCTGTAATTAATCCCTTACCTTGGCTGGCTGACTGAAGTCTAAGGGAGTGGGCCTGACGAAGGGAGACAGGGAGAAGCCATCTTAGTTAGGTTTGCCTTGAGGGGGCCACCACCGAGAAGGCCCTGCTCCTCGTCCCTGCCAACCTCACTTGTGATATAGGCGGGGTCGAGAGCAGGGCCTCCCCAGGAGTCTAAGATCTTCTGGGGAGGCCCTGCTCTCGACGCCGCCTCTATCACAAGTGAGGTTGGCGGGGACGAGGAGCAGGGCCTTCTTGGTGGTGGCCCCCCACCTGTGGAATTCGCTCCCCAGGGAAATTAGATCAGCAACATCACTCCTTTCCTTCAGGAAAAAACTGAAAACATGGATTTGGGACCAGGCATTCGGACAATCGTGCAGATAAAGAAAGGACTTTGAGAATGGCCAGGAAATGACTAATGGAATGGAATTTGGAACTCTGAAAGACGAACGCTGAGCATGAGAATAGTTTTTATATGATGTGATGTATATTGATTGTTATGATTGTTTTAACTGTGATAATTGTTTTAACTATGGTTTTGTACACTATGTATAATTTTTGTATAGGCATCGAATTGTGCCTTTTGTAAGCTGCCCTGAGTCCCCCCTCGGGGGTTGAGAAGGGCGGGGTAAAAGTACCCAAAATAAATAAATAAATAAATAAGTCTTAGAGGGAAAATAAGAAGGCTAGGATTGGCTAGAAAGATGGGGCAGAGCCTAAGTGGTTTAGAGGGGGAAAGTGTCTTTTAAACTGGGGCTTGAAGTCCCAGTTTTGTCAGTTGGAGTTTGGAACTGTTAGAGAGAAGAAGTGTGGGTGTTAGTCAGAGCGAGTTTGGGTTTGAGAAGAAGCTTGGGTCAGTCATTTGTGAAGTATTCAGAGTAGCTATTGAGGAGATTGCTAAAATACTGTTTTGTTGAGCAGTACCTCGTTAGTGATCTGTTCAATTCCTAAGGAAGTCTAGTTCAGGGTTTTTGGCTAGATTCCTAAGGGACATTTTTTGGAAGTTACTCTCAGATATTCATTTCCTGAAGTAATTTTCTGTGGTGGAACTTTGAAGACTTGTAACCCAGAAGTTTTTAAGATCTTTACTCTAATGCAACCACAAGCTTTTTATGCCAATATTTTACTGAAACCATTAAGCATTTGTACCTGAATATTTCAAGCCTGTTCAATAAATGTTCTTGTTATTTTATTCAGCTTATACAAGCCTTAGTGTGAATACCTTTGTGGTCAAAGCACTACTAAAAGACAGCTTCTCGGCAGCCTTTAAGAAACTATAGTGGTACAGCGTGTGTTACTGAACAAACCCTCAATATTACCTCAGCCTGATTAATAGTAAAATGGTGGCAGTAGAAATCTTCTGAAGAATCATTTTAAATCTCTCAGTTCCATATTTAAAAGTTCCTAACTTTTAAATATACAGTTGGTTCAGCATCCATACTCCCTCTACCTTTTGTGAGCTTCATAATTTTGGCTGAGCAGCAAGCGTTAGGGATTATTTTATATATTTCCCATCTATATAAATAAATTAAAATCTTTGGGTTGTTGTAGGTTTTTCCGGGCTATATGGCCATGTTCTGGAGGCAATTTTTCTCCTGACGTTTCGCCTGCATCTATGGCAAGCATCCTCAGAGGTAATGAGGTCTGTTGGAACTAGGAAAAATGGGTTTATATATCTGTGGAATGACCAGGGTGAGACAAAGGACCTTTGTTTGCTGGGGCTAGCTGTGAATGTTTCAGCTGATCACCTTGATTTGCATTCAATGGCTTGGAAGCGCCTGGGGGGAATCTTTTGTTGAGAGTGATTTCATATGCCTGTTTGCTTCCCCTCTGTTGTTTTGCTGCTGTAATTTTTGAGTTTTTTAATACTAGTAGCCAGATTTTGTTCATTTTCATGGTTTCTTCCTTTCTGTTGAAATTGTCCACATGCTTGTGGATTTCAATGGCTTCTCTGTGTAGTCTGACATGGTGGTTGTGAGAGTGGTCCAGCACTTCTGTGTTCTCAAATAATATGCTGTGTCCAGGTTGGTTCATCAGGTGCTCTGCTATGGCTGATTTCTCTGGTTGGAGTAGTTTGCAGTGCCTTTCATGTTCCTTGATGCATGTCTGGGTGCTGCGTTTGGTGGTCCCTATGTAGACTTGTCTGCAGTAGACTCCTGCAGAGGTGAGTGGATCCCTCTTGTCCTTTGCTGAACGTAGCATTTGTTGGATTTTCTTGGTGGGTCTGTAAGTGGTTTGTATGTTGTTTGTATGTTGTGTTTCCTCATCAAAATTAAAATCTTCTCTACTACTCCTCACTGCGTTATTATATTTTGGTGAGCAGCGGTGTATTGTTACACATGCCCTATGCAGTAGAGCTCTGGCACATCTCCATCCAATTGCCCTTGAGATATTGCAGTCCTTCCTCTGTATGCAACCTGTTTACCTACTAGTTTACCATCTCGTAATCTAAACCTTTAGCGTTCAGGGAAATCATGTCACCTATCCAAAGGTATGTCCCTTGGCCCAAAAGTATGGGAACCTCTACATCGATCTTACTCAATGGGTTTAACAAGGGTCTCTTTCAGCCCTATATGGAAATGACAGGGACATCCACCCGACATGTTCCCCCTCTTTTAATGTATTTGAAAAAGCTCTAATAAATATTAAATTTTCAAAAAAGAAGTGACAGGGATTGGATCCAGACCATTGAGCATGCAAGGCATGCCCTATACAGTAGAGCTCTGGCACATATCCAACCATTGCCTTTGAGATAGGGTAGTCCTTCCTCTGGATACAACCTGTTCCAATATTTGATTACTTAATGATAAAACATGTGAAGGAAAATTGATAAAAAATGAAAATACGCCCTGTTTCGATTGGTATGATTCAATCCTTATGGCAGTATAAATGCAAGGGCATGGCCCATTGCAGATATACTCTTGGTTCTGAAAGCAATAGAGACATGAAGATCCTTTACGTTGCCTTTGCTGTTCTTCTTCTTGGGCTCCTGCAAGGGCCAGGTAAGAGTCTTTTTTGTGTGCAGTTGGACACTAAAGTACAATTGGAAAATATGTGCAACAGCAAAAAAAAAAACAGTTGGGAAACTGGTAATAGATATTTGGAAAAATGGCCTAAATATGATTGCTAGTCTCAACTAGATTAGAGATACTGAATCTATTAGAGTTTGCATCCATCCATGTGGATCCAGTATTGAACAGGTGATTCGATGAGTGCATATACACTGCAGAATTAATGCAGCTGCACACCACTTAATGCAGCTTCACACCATATCTCAATGCTATGGAGACATGAAGATGTAGCTTGGTGTGACACTAACCGCTTTGAGTCGTCTGAGGGCTGAGAAAAGCGGTATATAAAGAAAGTAAATAAATAAATAGCATTCTTTGGCAGGAAAGGCTCAGGGCCTTGTTGAAACTACAACTCCCTTGATTCCATGGCATTGAACCATGGCAGTTAAAGTGGTGTCAAACTTCAATAATTTGTCAGTGTAAATGCTCCCAATTTCTCTGCTGTATTATTCCTGTCGTTTAATATTTAATAACTTACACGACTGAAAATCATCGTGGAAAGAGGAAAAACTCAATCTGAAGAGGTACCAATCTTGGTAGTGCAAAAAATTAGAATGTTTTTCTATTGACACACACCATTTTTACAAGCTAAAGACTACTGAAAACAACTACAAACTAAAGTAATATATTTATGTTACTAAACTAAACTAAAACTTAACTACCTTAAGACAAGACAAATGGACAAATGTTCCAGCTAATGGTTGTAGGTCAGTGTTTCTCAACCTTAGAATCATAGAATCAAAGAGTTGGAAGAGACCTCATGGGCCATCCAGTCCAACACCATTCTGCCAAGAAGCAGGAATATTGCATTCAAATCACCCCTGACAGATGGCCATCCAGTCTCTGTTTAAAAGCTCCCAAAGAAGGAGCTTCCACCACATTCCGGGGCAGAGAGTTCCACCGGTGAATGGCTCTCACAGTCAGGAAGTTCTTCCTCATGTTCAGATGGAATCTCCTTTCTTGTAGTTTCAACTGTTTATTTGTTTTAATTTATAATTTGATGTTATAGTTATTGTTATTGTGCGTATGATGTGGCATTGAATTTTTGCCATGATTTGTAAGTTGCTCTGAGTCGCCTTTGGGGTGAGGAGGCTGGGGTGTAAATATAGTAAATAAATAAAACAAAATAATAGTATTGTTTTTCAAAAAAAGTTTAAACAAATTTTAAAAAGTAAAAGAAAGAAATAACCTCAAAAAAAGGAAATTAATGCAGAAAATGTATATATATATATATATATATATATATATATATATATATATATATACATAAATATATACTATATATATCGCTGGGCACTTTGTTTGTTTGTTAATAGATAGCACTGTTTTTCTTTTGTATTAAACTAATAATAATAATTTAAATTTAAAAAGATAAAAATACACTTAATTTAATACTTCAGTTTATCAGTTTGTCAAAATGAATGTTCCTTTTTCTATTTAATCACCCTAAAAATTTCAAAAGTATCCCTCCAAAATACTACTACTCATAATCCGTTTCCTTGACTAAACATATTATATCGCTAGGTTAACAAAGTAGATGTCTCCTTTTATGTTTAGTCATCCTCCAACCATCCCCAAATTTGATACATCAAATCTTAAAATCTCAAAGTCGACTTGACTGCAAGTCAATAAGAACAAGTATTCAGTATACAGCCCGAAAAACCTACAACAACCCCATATTCAGCATTTAAGAGGGGCCAAAAGGGAAAAAAGCCTTATAAATGAATTTTCATTTTGCTTTGTATCATTTACTTGTTCATTTCTTTCCACAGAAATTGCCGAGGCAAAGATCGAAAGCAAACTAGAATGTAAAGCTGTTTTTGGTGACTGCGACTTCATAACGTGCCCTCGTGGCACTTCTGAAATTGGGAGATGCGGTTTTTGGGAGAAATGCTGCATGGGGTAAGCAAAGAACCTCTGGGACCTGTATCAGTCCTTGGCCAATCCTCATGATCCTCGGGATAATCGGATGCGGGAAACACAATGCAAAATGTATTGTCTAGAGAAGAGAATGCCTCTAGACCCATGATGGCGAACCTATGACACGTGTGTCAGCACTGACACGCGTAGCCATTTTTGATGACACACGGTCGCATGCGATTGCATACAGAGAAGATGGGGCCGCATCCCAAGAAGGACATTTCGTCCTCGGCTCCTACACCAGCATTTTTCTATAATGGCAAGATATATGGCATTATAGAAAAAGCAGGTAAGTTAAATAATTAGTTTTTGGTTTATTAAATACAGTTATATATTACAATAATATATTTTTGTTATTAAACTATAAATATCATGAAATTATGGGTTTTTTTCTCAAAGTGACACTCCACCTGATTTATGCTCTCTTTTTTGGCAAGTATTGACACACCAAGCTCAAAAGAGAGATATTGACAAGCTGGAATGTGTCCAGAGGAGGGCGACTAAAATGATCAAGGGTCTGGAGAACAAGCCCTATGAGGAGCGGCTTAGGGAACTGGGCATGTTTAGCCTGAAGAAGAGAAGGCTGAGAGGAGATATGATAGCCATGTATAAATATGTGAGAGGAAGCCACAGGGAGGAGGGAGCAAGCTTGTTTTCTGCTTCCTTGGAGACTAGGACGCGGAACAATGGCTTCAAACTACAAGAGAGGAGATTCCATCTGAACATTAGGAAGAACTTCCTGACTGTGAGAGCCGTTCAGCAGTGGAACTCTCTGCCCCAGAGTGTGGTGGAGGTTCCTTCTTTGGAAGCTTTTAAACAGAGGCTGGATGGCCATCTGTCAGGGGTGATTTGAATGCAATATTCCTGCTTCTTGGCAGGGGATTGGACTGGATGGCCCATGAGGTCTCTTCCAACTCTTTGATTCTATGATTCTATGAAAAGATTGCCCATCATTGCTCTAGACCATGGTCATATAGCCCGAAAAAACCTACAACAACACAATGCAAAATATTGAAACAGATGCAAAATCACATATGGGAGCATTCCAGATTATTTCAAGTTGGTTCCAAATAATAAAACCATAGCATTACGGAGTTGGGATGGAGCAAATCAGGCCTGAACTCTCCCTAGAAGCCAAGATCACTAAACAGAGATCGGATTTCAACATTTCATGATAAGATATGCTTCACTAGAAAAGAAAACAATGCTTGGTAATGTAAAGGGAAGTAAGGAAAGAGGGAAACTGCGCAAGGGATGGTTAGGTTAAATCAGAAAAACTACAGAACAAAGTCTGAAGACCTTGATGTTTAGATGGATTTTTTTTTTCATGCAAAATTGGGATTCTTTCATTGTCGTCCTTTTTTTCTTACTGTGGAAGGGCTTCCCTTCCCCGTTACCCTACCCTCCTGTTTGCCGCCTATAAGGTATTATGGATAATATTGCCCAGAGCCTGTCTAACTTACTGAGTATACCAACTTGTTGGCCAATATTAGAACTATAGCCTTGACAGTTAACTGCTAACAAACAAGAACATAAAACAACTACTTGTAATTAAGAAGTTATTATGTATGTATTGGTGGTGTGGCTTGTTAAGTATTTAGCTTTTCCATGTCCTCCCCCTGGCTTACCTCTGACTGTCTAAATATGACCCGTGGTTTAATGTGTAAAGCCTTGAATTGCCACGGATCTCGTTATTGTTTTTTTGTTGTTTCACTTATTTGTCACATGGTCATTATATCTGGTCGTGTTGGGGCTTATGGTTTTAATCAAACCTATGGTATGTTTTATGGGGGTGGGAAGGGGGGATAGCCTGAAACTTATAGAAATGGTAATCGGCTGTCATTCAGCTTTATTATAAAGCAATTGCAAGCCTGCTCCCAACTCTGTAGGCAGGGAGTATCCTTTTTTTTAATGTATGGATCACCCCAGGCTCGCAACTTTAGAGCTTGTTGTAATATTTGGCAACCTGTGTTTGCGTCCCCATTGGACTTATGTCAAAATGTCAATCAAATATCCTATCTAACCGGATTAAAGAATAATCATGAATATAAGTGGAAAATCTAAAAATTGGCGACCCACAGCTCTAGAACAGGCCTTGGTCTGTAAAAACCAAATGTCGCCAGAAGGCAATGGTGTTGTCGGCTATGAATTTAGATTCTGACCAGTTGATATTACTGTGTCAGAAACTCGATTGACTGTGGTTAAGTAACATAACCGCTTTTATTCTTAGATATTTATATATTTGGGTTGTTGTAGGTTTTTCTGGGCTATATGGCCATGGTCTAGAGGCATTTTCTCTTGACGTTTCGCCTGCATCTATGGCAAGCATCCTCTGTTTTTGTTTTTTTGTGTGGACACAGCAAAGGACCGGCGCACCGACGCCCCCCTTCCCCTAATGGTAGACGAGGGGGGTGGTGGGTGCCAGGTTAGCATTAGGGTTAGGAGGGGAAGCCCTCATCCACTGAGAAAATCGAGGTCTGTAAAGCCCCAGAGGTATCCCAAAGGGCTGTCAGGCAAAGGGAGCCACTCGTCACAGTGGAAACGGCGCAAAAACCAGCACCTGAGCAAAGCGCACGGCGCAGGATTTGTGGGCCACAGGGGCTGAAGGCCAAAGGCCTCTCCGCCCCCACCAGCCCCCTTACACACTTTTAGCATGTGTACGGCCTCTCCGACAGACAATGGGCATAGCTGCCCCCAGAGCCGTTCCGCCCGCCACGAACCCCAGACCACCAGAAGCGGCATCAGGGCGTGGGCCACAGGGGCAGGAGGCCTGGCTTCGCTGCCCCCACAGGACCTCCTTACGACCTGCGCATGCGACCGCTCTCCCCAACGTCGGGAAAAGACTGAGCCTGAGGTAACCTATAATAAATCAGGCTCCGCCCCACAAAGTAGTTCCAGTTGGAACTACTTTGGGTTGGTTTACTTCTTTGGAGGGGAGGAGGCAAAGCTCTCTTCCCTGCACAGCTGCACTGTGGGGGGAAAGATGATTATATTCCTCTCTAGCTCCCCGGAGGGATTCAGGATGGATTCCAAACATAAAAGGCAAACATTCAGTGCCCAAATACAACAAGAATACATCCATACTAACAAAATTTAAACAACCCAATATATAAACATGAATTATGCCTTAACAAACTAAAATTAAATAAAAAGCACAGCCTGTTATAACAGACGTAAGACAGAACATCAAACATTGAATGGGAACAATAATTTCCCAGTTCCTTGGGACAAATCAATTAATCATTGCTCAAGACATCAATTGAGCTGGTGGGGCGAGCATGGATATGGATGGAAACTATTAATCAGAGGTATAATGGTAGTATTACCAACTACTATTCCAACTATTATATGAGGAATGATTTATGTAAAAAAGCATCTTTCTCTGTCCAGTTTCCTTCCAAGATGTACAGAATTGCTTCATCTAATGATGTAACATCATTGACTCAGGCTTTAAACCACATTACATGACTTATATTGGTTGTCAGCATTAGTCATCTAGGTTGTTGTAGGTTTTTCGGGTTGTATGGCCATGTTCTAGAAGCATTCTCTCCTGACATTTCATCTGCATCTGTGACATTTCACCTGCAAACCTCACAACTTCTGAGGATCCCTGCCACAGATGCAGGCGAAACATCAGCAGAGAATGCTTCTAGAACATGGCCATACCACCCAAAAACCCTACAACCCAGTGATTCTGGCCATGAAAGCATTCAACAATACTTTAATCATCTAACTTGATCTGCAGAAAAAATTCCAATGGATGAAAAGGGCAATTCAAACTGAGTCTCTAAGTCTCACCACCACACTGTGACCTCAGATGTTTACGATGTGCCGCACTGTCTGCTTATGTCACTTTGGGTGGAAATGAAAAGTTGTTTCATTGTTTTCTTGCAGATTTGTTGGAAAGTGATGACATGATCCTACCAAAAAGTGAGAGTCCCAGAAGCTACATCCTTTGAGATCTTGTGGAATGTGGCCAGCAAAATGGCTTGCAAATATTTCTTTCACAACCATTGGAATCAGCACTCATCTGGCATCAAAAAATATTTCGGTACTGATCAGAAATTTGGCAAACTTTCCCTTCCTCTTGACTCTTTCTGAATGCAAATAAACTTGCAGTGAAATATTTGCGTGCCTTATTTCAGAGGGACTCAGAAAAGAATCTCATTGTCATTCATTCAGAATTGTTAAGGCTTGGCCAATATTCACAGAAACACATACACAACCCAACAGGGTTTTTAAAAAAAACTGAATTTATACTATGCAGTTTCCATTATAACCAAACCTTTAAAAGTCTCAAAAGGGGTTGCCATGCTACAGATGTGTATTCATGCTGTTTAACTTTGCATATCATTGTTTGGGAATTCCAAAATCAAAAACAATCCACTTAGGTGACTAAGATGGTGACACCTTTAATTTCTGGATAGATCAACATACACAAACTTTATTACATGAATAAAACTATCAAAATGTTATGTATAAATTGCCTTTAGACTGTGTGTATTTAAATTAGAAGATGCTCTAGAGTTTGATATGACAAAACGTTATTAAATTACTTCCAGTCACAACATATCCTCACATTGTGTTGGAAATCCAAGATATTCCGTTAGATGTATTCTCTCCAGAAATGTGCTAGGCCTTCCAATATCATCAATTCAATGGAAAGCGTACCATAGACTCACCTGGAGGAGCTAGAAAATGCTTTATTTATTTTGTGTCAGAAGCACTGCATAAAGTAAAGCAATGTTTTGGGGTTGGAAAGGTTGCTGTTTACAAGAAACCTTGCCCGGGGGACACCCGGCTGTATTTACTCAGTCTTCGAGGATCCTCTTTCCATGTCCTATGCTAAGAGAGACCACTTTCCTCTAGATGTTAGTATATGTTTCAAGAGTCTTACTATATCAGGTAAATTCTATTGGTGACCCTTATATGAATGTCTGTGATGATGAACTCTTGTAGCTGGAACACCAACAGTTGCAAGACACAATGAGCAATAGGTTCTTGTGGGTTTTTTCGGGCTATAGGGCCATGTTCTAGAGGCATTTCTCCTGACGTTTCGCCTGTATCTATGGCAAGCATCCTCAGAGGTAATGAGGTCACTACCTCTGAGGATGCTTGCCATAGATGCAGGCGAAACGTCAGGAGAAATGCCTCTAGAACATGGCTCTATAGCCCGAAAAAAACCCACAAGAACCTAGTGATTCCGGCCATGAAAGCCTTCGACAATACAATGAGCAATATTTACTACCATTAACTTGTACGGTCGCAGTTGGCGCACAAGTCTTAATTGTGCAAAGGCCCTCCCGGTCACCGGCAACGCCTGAGCTTCAAGCATCAGTGATGAGTCCAGGAGGACACCCAAACTGCAGACATGTGACTTCAGGGGGAGTGCAACCCTGTCCAACACAGGTTGCCACCCTATACCCTGATCCAGTTTACGATCGACCAGGAGGACCTCTGTCTTGTCGGGATTGATCTTCAGCTTGTTCGTCCTCATCCAGACAGCCACAGCAACCAGGCACTCGTCCAGCACCCGAGGGGCTTCCTTGGAGTTAGGTGGAAAAGAGTAGTAGAGTTGTGTGTCATCTGCATAGAGATGGTACCCAACTCCAAAACTCCGGATGACCTCTCCCAGTGGTTTCATGTAGATGTTAAAGAGCATGGGAGACAGAATGGAACCTTGCGGGACCCCACAGGTCAAAGGTCAGGGGTCGGAGCAGGTGTCTCCCAGCTTTACCATCTGGGAATGGCCCTCCAGGACGTACCGGAGCCATGCCAGAGCTGTGCCTCCAAGGCCCATCCCGGAGAGTCGTCCCAGAAGGATACCATGATCGATGGTATCAAAAGCCGCTGAGATGTCCAAGAGAACCAACAGGGTCACACTCCCCCTGTCCAGCTCCCTGTGGAGATCATCCACCAAGGCGACCAAAGCCATCTTAGTACCATGACCACAGCCAGGCTGTGACTGATCCAGATAGTTGATGTCATCCAGGAAACCCTGGAGCTGAGAGGCGACCACCCGCTCCAACCCCTTACCCAAGAAAGGAAGGTTGGAGATATAAATAAACATCATCACCATGTTATCAAGTCACAGTAACCTTCCCTCCAAAAAATGATTTATAGCTCACTTAGAGACCACAAATAAATATATGATTCTTTTTCCTTTTATTAAAAAGACTTTTCCCAGGGGTCGGGAGTTGCACAAGTTCGAAGCAATAGAAGATCAGGAAAACACCCAGCAGCAGCTGTAGTCCCCAAATATTGGAACAAGTCACAGAAAGCTGAAAGTCTGACAGTTCCTTTACAGAAATAGAAGGTTATGGTATGTGCATTCATTAACTCTTTTTAAAAAATTGACAGCCAAGCCCTTGATTACCCAAGAACAGCACATTTGTCCCATGAGTCCAACACCTTTTTTTCCTGAGAAATAAATATATATTATATAAATATTGTTATAATTCATTATTTACAGAGGGAGGTTCAATTTTTCGATAACATTGACAATGAAGCATGTGGTTTAAATACAAACAAAACCAAGGCACATAAATCACAGCAACACTGTAGAATGAGCTTATGATACAGTCCAAACAGGGGGCACTTACTTAGATGCTACAGATCAGCAGGAAAGGTGTGTGGAGTCATTCTGAGATATCTGGTCCAAAAAGTAACTTTTCCAAAGATATAGGCTTCACTTAATTGCTGATCAGAGTATCTTATGGGAAAAGAAACTCATGCCCAAGAAGACATATTGCTACAGTGAAGACCTAACTTGCCCCCAACTCTATCAATGAATCTGGTGTTTACCACAGATGGAGCTGGGAATCCCAGAAGGAATATTAGACGTAGTTCTTGGACTTATCTAGCTGAGGATTCTCTCTGTAAAGTTTTCTCAAGATGTGAACTCAACGATGGACAGGGTATAGGGATTTTATCTTTGAAGATCCCCACCGCTATCACCAATTGTACAGATGTGGATGTTATGGAGGGAATTTACCTCAGGCCTCAAGTGTGTAGAAGAGTATATTATGGAGGAGGCCAATTATTATTAGTAAATTAAGGTAACTGCCACCAACGTGAGGTATTTGAGGTACCACCTATGAGATCTGGCTCTACAGACGCAGATTAGTTGAGATGAGACGGTTTTCAACAAAAGATAACAAGTTTATTGTGTACAAAGCTTATAGTTGCAGGCTGTTAAATAACTTATAGAACGTTGAATATCACGTGGTTTATAATACAGTCCACTCTTCCAGATAACACAGCTTGTGGCTAACTTTCACTGAGGTGAAGCTCTCTAGTGAACAATGTTTCACTACTACAAATAGCCTTTCAATTTGATCTTCCCTCGATCAAATCTCTGATCTCTAGTCCTTCCTTAACTAGGGATCTTAACTAGGCTTCCTTTAGTCTTCTTTGACTAAAGAATCTGGCCAGGTTTCTTTCTTCAGCCCTCCTAGACTGATAAAACACCAGCCGCTCACACACACAAGCCTCTCTCTCCCTCTCTAAGCCTCTTTTAAAAACGCACATAACTTTTCCTGCTTGGCTCCACCCACTTCTCCCTCTCATGAGCTAGCCAGCCTCATCTCCTTGGCAACGCTCACTGTGGATTCAAACCAGATGACTCCAGTTTTAGCTACTGTTACTTACAAATACATACTCTAGGGGGGGCGGAGCCACGTCTTGATGAACGGCAGCTAGAATCCCGAGCTCCTGAAGGAGGAAAATATAATGAGCTAAAACTCCAAAATACAACAGGGTCACAGTGAGTAATCAACTTCTTCAGATGGACTAAGAAATGCAGCACAAGTGAGCATTATGAATTGATTAAAAAGTGAGAGTTAAAAAGCTAAAAATAGTTACTTTCACTTTCAAACCGCTCTGCTCAGGACGCTCCCGGCAAGAAAATAACTCATGAATTAATGTCTCACAGGAGAGATAAAGACCGTAAATCTAAACTAATTGGTGCAAAAGGTACAGAATACTTCTTAAGGTCTAAAAAACCTTCAGATAGAAGTTTAGAGAGACTGTCTATGCGAACAGCTTCAGAGGCAGAGAGACAAGAAGGAGAAGGAGGAGAAGCTCTAATGGCGTCAAAGCATGACAAAGGACCACTGGGGGAAAAGCAGGGAGCAACTCCCAAACAACCTCAGGAACTCCATGAACCAACAAACTTAGAACTTTCAGGACAATTTAAGACACAAATTGAAGAATTAAAAAATATGATTTTGGAAAGTACCTTAAAGATCACATCCAGTATTAAGAATTTGGAACTACAAGTTGCAGAGCAGGCTGAAAAAACAACTTCTTTAGAAAGAAAGACTAACTCATTGGGGACAAAGATGGAAATAGTGGAACAGAAGTTGGTAACCAACACCAAAGATTTGCATCAGCTACAAATTGTCTCTCATAGACATGATTTGAACTTTATCTCAATGGCAGACAGAGATAGAAGAGTGAATATTAGGATCAGGAACTTTACAGAAACTCAAACAGAGACTTTCAAAAATTTAAGAGAAACAATAATAAATTGGATCCAGGAAATAACGAAGGAGGATTGGCAGCAGTCACAGTTTGATCGCATTCATCGAGTTGGAGCCAGGAAAACAATATCCAAACCCAGGGATATTATAATAAGATTTTCAAGTTATTATTATAAAGATCAATTCATGCAAGCCATCAGAAAGCAATCCACCACACAAACAATTCAAGAAAGTAAAATCCAAATTTTTCAGGACTTATGCCCAGAGACAGTGAGCTGGAGAAGGACAATGCGCCCTTGTACCACAATACTCCGCAATAAGGGTATATTGTATAAATGGGGGTACCCTATTTACTTGAAATTCAGATACGCGGGGAAAAACTACAATATAACATCGGTGGATCAAGGAATGAGACTATTGGAAGAACTATTTGAATTACCACAAGGCGCTCTGGATGCAAAACCGAGCAACGTGAAAGAAAGAGAAGCAGGAGATGCAGAGGGAAAGAAGAGTGAGAACTAAAAGGACAAAGTAAAGAAATATGAAATTAAGAAGAAAAGAAGAAAGAAGAAATAACAAGACAATAAGAAATAAGTACTGTATGGACAGTGATCCTAATTAATAAATACGAAGAAATTGTAATAATAACAATAAGCATTATAAAGGGATAATTGAATTAATGTGATAAAAAGGAGGGGAATTTGAGATGTAAAAATGATAAGGAAGATAATTGGGAATATGTATAAAAGTAGCTGTGTATGTTTTTGCATATGGGTGTGTATGGTTGTATGTATATATACACATATATATGTATGTGTGTGAATGCATATATGGATGGGGATATGGATATAGTTATGGAGATAGATAATTTTTTTTCACCCTTTATACTGAATAAGGTATATTTTTGAAACAAAAATAAATATATTGGAGAGAAGAATAAAATTTAAATATAGAATCCTTAGGAGGTTATGGTTTGGCTGCTGGTCGGGAGTGGGTGGATCCACCCCTCCCCCCACCGAAAGGCTATGATTAAGCCACACCTTGGACAAAAAGTTCCTAGGCTCGGTGGGAGAGGGGAAGTTTGGGGAAGAAAGGAGGGGGAGGGATATTTGGGATGGAGGGGAGAGAAAGGGCGGGAGGGGAGGGGGTTAGCACATTGGGGTGATTCTCTTAACAAGGACCAACCAAAAAATAGAAAAATGAGAACAAATGCTGGATCGAGTTAAACTGATTTCATGGAACTGTCGCGGGCTTGGATCATGTCAAAAAAGGAGGAGGATTACAAATCAGATTCTTAAAGCTAAGGGGGACATATTTTTCTTGCAAGAAACGCATCAATCACGAGAAGGTTTAAATCAACTGAAATTAAAGGGGACTATAATATATGAAAAAGCTATGGGCACTTCGAAAGCAAAAGGAGTAGCAATTATAATTAAGAATAGTAGCGGATTTAGCATGGTACAAACAAAAAAAGATGAAATGGGAAGATATGTGATGATTCAGGGGTCTATGGGAGGGGAGGATTATACTTTGGTTAATATTTATGCACCAAATACAAAACAGAAGGAATTTTATGAATTGATTTTTAAAGAGTTAGAAGAAATTAAAAAGGGGTATGTAATTTTAGGAGGGGACTTCAATGGAGTTATGGATAGAAAACTGGATAAATCTCACCCCACAAAAAAAGAAAAGGGGGAAAGGAATATAACAGAACTTAATAAAGTAATAACTAGAGAGGGATTGATAGATGTTTGGAGAACGATAAAGGGTAATGAAAAAAGATTTACTTTCCATTCCTCAGTGCATAAAAATTATTCGAGAATAGATTATTTCTTTGTTTCAAAGGATTTAATTTCCAAAACTCAAGATGCTGAAATAGAGATTATAAAAATTTCAGATCATGCACCCATTAGTATCATAATACAAATTAAAAAAAATTATAGGCTAGCTAAAAGATGGAGAATTGATAATAGAGTACTAGAAGATAACAAAATATCAGGAAAAATAGCAAAAGAACTAGAGGAAATTTGGGAGATAAACGACAATAATCAATGTTCTGACGCAATAGTATGGGATACAATGAAGGCAGTGGCCAGAGGACTCTTTATTAAAGAATATAATAGTTTAAAAAAACAACAGGAGGCAGAAGAAAAAAAACTAGAGGCAGAAATCAAGGAATTAGAGAGAAGATATATGACAGAACAAAATAGAATGAGTTATACAAAATTAATAGCAAAGAGGCAAGAACTTGAAAAAAGAGGGATTGAAAAAGCACAGAGAGATTTGATTTATTTAAACAGAGAGTATTTTGAGTATAGTAATAAAAACTCTAAGTTATTAGCTAATGCAGCACAAATTAGGAAACAAAAGAAATTGATAACTGTGATTAAAGATAAAGATGGAAAACAGTGCATGAGAATGGAGGATAAAATACTAATTTTTCAGGAATTCTATCAGGAGTTATATACAGCAAATGAAGCCCCTAGAAAGAAAGTGGAAGAGTATATAGATAAACATTGTAAAATAAAGATCCAAGAAAGAGATAAATTAATTATGGAACAAGCAATATCAGAGAAAGAGATTGAGGAAATTATAGACAATTTAAAACCTGGAAAGACTCCAGGACTGGATGGGTTGGGACCAGAATATTACAAAAAATTCAAAACATTATTGATACCTAAATTAAAAGATCTATATAATAAAATAATAAAAGGAGAAAAAATTCCGCCATCATGGGAACAGTCATTGATCACTTTGATATTAAAACCCAATAAAGACCCTACAGACCCAGGATCGTACAGACCTATCTCATTAATAAACCAAGACGCAAAAATATTAACTGCCATACTGGCTAAAAGGATGAATAAATTTATATATAAATATATCAAAGAAGATCAGTGTGGATTTATAGGAGGAAGGCAAATGTCCAATTTAATGGGTAGGGTATTAAACGTAATTCATAGTATTAAAAAAAGAAATTTAGTGGCAGGAGTATTAGCTCTGGATATTTATAAGGCATTTGATAGTGTATCCTGGCAGACAATGAAATTAATATTAGCTAAATTTGGATTTGGAGAAAAATTTAGAAACCTAATTGATAAATTATATTCCAAAAATTGTGCCCAAGTAATGGTGAATGATGGATTAACAGGGAAAATAGATATAACACGAGGCACGCGACAGGGATGTCCTCTTTCCCCAATTCTATTTGCCATTGTAATGGAACTATTAGCTAATGTAATTAGAGACGATAGTAGTATAAAAGGAATAGGAATAAAACAGAAATATAAAATAAATTTGTTTGCAGATGACACCCTTTTATCAATGGAACATCCAATAAAACAATGGGAGAAAATTGAGGCTCATTTAACAGAATTTGGATTAATGACAGGGTTACAAATTAATTGGAACAAATCAGAAATGATGATATTTAATTATCGAGAAGAAGAGATAAAAAATATAAAACAGGAAGGGAACATTAAAATTAAAATCAAAGAAACAATTAAATATTTAGGAATAAATATAACTAAAGATTTAAAAAATTTAGAAATAAATAATCTAACCAAATTAAGAAAGGAAATTGATAAGAAATTGCTGGAATACAATAAGCTCAAATTATCATGGTTCGGTAGGATAGCATTAATTAAAATGAAGATATTACCCAAACTAAATTTTCTATTTAGAATGCTACCTGTAAAAATTTCAGATCAAGAAATAAAAATCTGGCAAAACATGTTAAATCTGTTCTGTAATGGGAATAAAAAAGCTAGAATAAATAAAAGTTTATGGTATAAGTCACAGAAGGAGGGAGGTCTTGGATTACCAAACCTCAAGTTATATTATCAATCAAATCAAATTAGATATATAGTGGAAAGTTTAGCAAAACAAAAGAGCTTGGAGTGGTTAGAAGAAGATGATAAAAAATTAGAACTGAAATTAGAATACATTTTTTATAGGGGTAATAGAGAAAAGGGTAAAAAGAAATGGTATAACAATTTAAGCAATCCCTTTCTAAAAAATATTTTAGAGATTTGGGGAAGATATAAAAAAACCCTAATGCCAGGTATTTCTCCTATCATGCCAGTTTTAATGACAGAAAACTTCCCAGAAAATTTAAAAAAAGAACTTGAAGTAGAACTTAATGGAAGAGGTTTAATGAAAATAAAAGACTGGGATCTGAAAATGGTAAATATGGAAAGAATAAAAGAGGAATTAGGAGACTTAGATTGGTATAAGTATTTACAATTGGGTAAATGGTCAAGTGATATAAGGAAAAAGTATAATGGAGGTAGGGAATACACAAAAATAGAAAAGATGATAACTCAAAGGGAGACTAAAGAAGAGAATATAACATTAAAAGGCACAGTAAGTCAGATCTATAAACTGTTATTAATGAATGAACAGGAACAAGATTATTTGAAGGAAG
This sequence comes from Anolis sagrei, assembly GCF_037176765.1. Lineage (NCBI taxonomy): Eukaryota > Metazoa > Chordata > Lepidosauria > Squamata > Anolidae > Anolis > Anolis sagrei. The sequence continues at coordinate 12,135,448 of NC_090021.1, forward strand.
TATGGGAAACAGACTTGGGGGGGGAAATGAATAATCAAGAATGGGCAAACATATGGAATATGAGGATACTAAAAAATATGTCTATCAGAATTAAAGAAAATTACTACAAAATGATATGGAGGTGGTATCTAACCCCTATTAGATTAAATCAGATTGATAAAAAATATTCGAATCAGTGTTGGAGAGGTTGTCAGGAAATAGGGACGTATCTACATATGTGGTGGTCATGTTATATTATACAAAAATTTTGGAAAAGCATATTTAAAGAAATAAGAGCAATAATAAAAATAGAGACTGAGATTACACCAAAATTAGCTTTATTACTTATACATGATAATATAATTCCCGTACAAGAAGAAAAGGAATTGGTTTCTAATTTGATAACAGCAGCTAAATTGTTAATAGCAAAAAATTGGAAGGAAAAAAAAGAAATTCAATTAGAAGAATGGTATAGGGAAATTTGGAATATAGCGATTAATGATAAGCTAACTTGCAATATTAAAATCAAAAGGGGTATATGTAAACAAACAGATTTTTGGAAAATATGGGGAAAATTTATTGAGTATGTGTTTAATGAGGGAAAGGGGTATAAGCCAGCAAGAGAAACAATGATATTCTGGAATTGTGAAACAGCATGAGTTGGTTGGTCCTGGTGGAGGGGGCACAAACTAAGGGGAAGGGGAAGAGGGGGAGGGGAAAGTATTAAAGAGAAATAACAGGAGTGGACCATGGTCAATATCCAAAGAGCGCTCATCATTATGTTTCCAAAACAAAATAAGATTGAATGATGGGACATGTCTAGAATGTGCATGTTGCATATATGTTACTATCATATTGTATTTGGAGAGTGAATGAGTGACTTGATTATAAGGATTGGTCAGATTCTAATTATTATTATTTTGTTTTGTAAATTGAGAAAAGTCTGAATTGACTTATAGTTAGTTAAGAATTTGTAGTAGTTATAGAGTATAGGAATAATTTAGTGATAAAGGTATGTTTACTTAATGTTTATGTTAAATTGAATAAATGCAATAAAAAATAATTAAAAAATAAAATAAATAAATATCTCATAAAAGGAAAAAAAAAAAACAAATACATACTCTAACAGTTAAACACAAACATAATAACAATGACTTCTGCACAACTGCCCTTTAGAGGGGTTGCATTTCAGATAAGGATACCCAATGTAAAGGAAAGCTGGAGTCAAAACTGGATGCCCTATGAAGCTTCAAGTTAAAGAAGACTACTTTGATCTGACTGGAAGCAACTCTCTTGCAGTCAGTTGGAGCTCATTCTTTGGCCTTCCTATAATTGCTCAGGGCTGAGCATAGTAGTTTACAGAACTAGGAAATGATTTTTTGAGGACACCAGCTTACTTAGTCACTGCAAATCAGCAGGTTGTGTGGAGTCACTCTGAGATGTCTGGTCCAAAAAGTGACTTTTCCAAAGATCTAGACTTCACTTAATTGCTGATGAGAGTATCTTACGGGAAACAGAAATTCATTCCCGACAAGACATACTGCTACAGTGAAGAGCTAACCTGCCCTCAACTCTGTCGATTTACCACAGATGGAGCTGGGAATCCCAGAAGGAACCTTAGACATAGTTCATTGCCCCATCTAGCTGAGGGTTCTCTATGTCAATATACTGCCCTCTGGGGGGGGGGGTGTGGAGTTCAGCTTAGATGTTGTTGTTGTTCATTCGTTCAGTCGTCTCCGACTCTTTGTGACCTCATGGACCAGCCCACGCCAGAGCTCCCTGTCGGCCGTCACTACCCCCAGCTCCAATGGCATACCGACATATCTCTGGTTGTACTGGTCCATTTAGTTTTCTTGGCAAGGATACTGGGGTGGTTTGCCATTGCCTTCCCCAGGGATCATGCTTGGTCTGACCTCTCTGCCACGACCGTCCCATCTTGGGTGGCCCTTCACGGTTTCGCTCATGACATCATTGAGGTGCTCAAGCTCCAGCACCGCAACAAGGCGGTGATCCTTTGCTGGAGACTTAGCTTAGATAGGTATGGCCAATGGAAAGGAAAGCTGGAGTCAAAACTGGATGCTCTGCAGAGCCTCACATTAAAGAAGACTACTTTGTTCTGAATGGAAGCAAGTGTCCTGAATTTCAGTTGGAGCTCTTTCTTGGGTTTTCCTAGAATTGCTCAGGGCTGAGCATAGTAATTTACCATATAGTTTACCTACTAGTTTACCATCTTGGCATCTAAACCTTTAGCATGCAGGGAAATTATGTCACGTACCCAAAAGTATGTCCCTTGGCCCGAAAGTATGGGAATGTCAACATCGATCTTACTTAATGGGTTTAGCAAGGATCTTTCCCAGTTCTATATGGAAATGACAGGGATTGAACCCAGGGCATTGAGTATGCAAGGCATGCCCTATACAGTAGAGCTCTGGCACATCTCCAACCAATTGCCTTTGAGATTGGGCAGTCCTGTGGGTACAACCTGTTCCAATATTTGATTACTTAATGATAAAACATGTGAAAGAAAATCAATAAAAAAATGAAAATACGCCCTGTTTGGATTGGTATGGCTCAATCCTTACCACAGTATAAATGCAGGGGCATGGCCCATTGCAGATATACTCTTGGTTCTGAAAGCAATAGAGACATGAAGATCCTTTACGTTGTCTTTGCTGTTCTTCTTCTTGGGCTCCTGCAAGGGCCAGGTAAGAGACTTTTTTGTGTGCAGTTGGATACTAATGTAAAATTTGAAAAAAAATGTGCAACAGCAAAAAAAAATCAGTTGGGAAACTGGTAAGAGAGATTTGGAAAAATGGCCTAAATATGATTTTTAGTCTCTGCTAGATTAGAGATACTGACTCCATTAGATTTTGCATCCATGTTGATCCAGAATTGAACAGGTGATTTAATGTAGAATTAATGCAGCTTCACACCACTTTAACTGCCATATCACAATGCTAAAACCTCAATCTGAAGAGGTACCAATCTTGGTAGTGCAAAACATTAGAATGTTTTTCTATTGACACATGCCATTTTTACAAGCTAAAGACTACTGAAAACAACTACAAACTTAAGTAACATAGGGTTGTTGTAGGTTTTTCGGGCTATATGGCCATGTTCTAGAAGCATTCTCTCCTGACGTTTCACCTACATCTATGGCAGGCATCCTCAGAGGCTGTGAGGTCTCAACTTCTGAGGATGCTTGCCATAGATGTAGGTGAAACATCAGGAGAGAATGCTTCTAGAACATGGCCATATAGCCCGAAAAGCCTACAACAACCCAGTGATTCCAGCCATGGAAGCCTTTGATAGTCCATTAAAGTAACATATTTATGTTACTAAAGTAAACTAAAACCTAACTACCTTAAGGACAAGACAAATTGATAAATGTTCCAGCTAATGGTTGTAGGTATTTCCCAAATTTCTTACTTCCTCTAATCTATACTTAACATGAACTTTTTTATATTATTCAAGGATGCTATTCTTCAGATTCTAAGTTATGATAATTTCCCCACATAATGTTTCCAACGTTTACAGATCAGTCATCGATATATGTAACTTGCATATAAAACAAATTGAATTCAGACAAGACAGAGGTACTCCTGGTCAGTCGAAAGGCCAAATAGGGTATAGGATTACAGCCTGTGTTGGATGGTGTTACACTCCTCCTGATGATACAGGTTCTCCTGGAATTATTATTATTATTATTATTATTATTATTATTATTATTTGTTTATATACCGCTCCTCTCAGCCCAAGCGCGACTTGGAGTGGTTAACAATAGGCAACAATTCAGTGCCAGTATAAAGTATAAAAGAAAGTGAAAGAAGAAAGCGCAAAAGCCGGGTTGCAGCTAAACATCAAAAAAACCAAGATTATGGCAACAAGAATGATTGACAACTGGAAAATAGAGGGAGAAATCGTGGAGGCCGTGACAGACTTTGTATTTCTAGGTGCAAAGATGACTGCAGATGCAGACTGTGGCCAGGAAATCAGAAGACGCTTACTTCTTGGGAGGAGAGCAATGTCCAATCTCGATAAAATAGTAAAGAGTAGAGACATCAGACTGGCAACAAAGATCCGCATAGTCAAAGCCATGGTATTCCCTGTAGTAACCTACGGATGTGAGAGCTGGACCTTAGGGAAGGCTGAGCGAAGGAAGATAGATGCTTTTGAACTGTGGTGTTGGAGGAAAGTTCTGACCGCGAGAAGATCCAACCAGTCCATCCTCCAGGAAATAAAGCCCGACTGCTCACTGGAGGGAAGGATACTAGAGACAAAGTTGAAGTACTTTGGCCACATCATGAGGAGACAGCAAAGCCTAGAGAAGACAATTATGCTGGGGAAAGTGGAAGGCAAAAGGAAGAGGGGCCGACCAAGGGCAAGATGGATGGATGGCATCCTTGAAGCGACTGGACTGACCTTGAAGGAGCTGGAGATGGTGACGGCCGACAGGGAGCTCTGGCGTGGACTGGTCCATGAGGTCACGAAGAGTCGGAGACGACTGAACGAATGAACAACAACAACATAAAGTATAAACAATCATTAATACTTTGAAATACTAACAGCACTATAAAAACATAAAAATCATACACAGCATTTAAAAAACATTATCAAAGCATCTCCATCTCAAATCATTGTTCAGTTGCGTTGTCAGTTGTCCATAATATCATATATCTATGCCATATTTGGGAAGGCTTGTTCGAAAAGCCAGGTTTTCACCGTTCTTCGGAAAGAAGGAAGGAAAGGAGGGAGGGGGCCGATCTTATCTCTCTAGGCAGGGCGTTCCACAGCCGAGGGGCAACTGCTGAGAAGGCCCTGTCTCTCGTCCCCGCCATCTGTGAGGAAGGCGGGAGTGTAAGAGAAGGTAGAACAAGGTGCACATTCCAAGAAAAGAGAAGTCACACACAAGTCAGAAGCAGAATCACCAAAGAGTACAATACAATACTAACACATTACAATACTAACACATACAATACTATATACAATACAATACTAACACATTACAATACAATTCTAACACATTACAATACAATATACAATACAATACAATACAATACTAAATATACAATACAATACTAACACATACAATACAATACAATACTAACACATTATACAAATACAATACAATACTAACACATTACAATATACAAATACAATACTAACACATTAAAAAACATATATGTGAAATAACAACAACTATCCTGACAGGGAGCGAGAGCAGGGCCTCCCCAGAAGATCTTAGCCTTCTAGATGGTTAGTAAGGAGTGATACGTTCGGATAGGTAAGTTGGACCGAAACCATTTAGGGCTTTATAGGCTAAAGCCAGCACTTTGAATTGTGCCTGGAAGCAGATTGACAGCCAGTGGAGCTGGCACAACAGAAGAGTTGTATGCTCCCTGAGCACTGCTCCTGTTAGCAACCTGGCTGCTGCCCGTTGGACCATTTGAAGCTTCCAAGCAGTCTTCAAGGGCAACCCCACGTAGAAAGCATTGCAATAATCTATACGGGATGTAACCAGAGCATGGACTACCATGGCCAAGTCAGACTTACCAAGGTACAGGCACAGCTGATGCATGAGTTTTAACTGTGCAAATGCTCAGTTAAATGATACAAAGCATTGATGAGCCTGAAACTACAGGTTTTAGAGGTGGCCAGGGAAGCATTCGTACAATTAAAACCTGTGTGCCAGGTTTTAATTGTGCGAGGCCAGGCTTGGCCACAGTGGTCCATGATCTTGTTACATCTCAAATAGACTACTGTGACGTGCTCTACATGGGGCTGCCTTTGAAGACTGTCCAGAAGCTCCAAGTAGTCCAATGTACTGTCAAAGGCTTTTATGGCCAGAATCACTGGGTTGTTGTAGGTTTCTTCGGACTGTATGGCCATGTTCTAGAGGTTTCTAGAACATGGCCATACAGCTCAAAAAAACCTACAACAACCCAGAAATAAATAACCTCACAAAATGCACTTGATGCAGAGAACGTGTCTACTATATATATATAGCTGGTTTTGTATGTTGGGCATTTTGTTTGTTTGTTTGTTTGTTTTTAATAGATAGCACTGTTTTTCTTTTGTGTTTAAATAATAATAATAATAATAATAATAATTTTAAAAAGACCAAAATACACTTAGTTTAATAGTTCATCAGTTCATCGGTTTGTCAAAATGAATGTTCCTCTTTCTATTTAATCACCCTCAAAATTTCAAAAATATCCCTCCAAAATACCACTATTCATAATCTGTTTCATAGAATCATAGAATCAAAGAGTTGGAAGAGACCTCATGGGCCATCCAGTCCAACCCCCTGCCAAGAAGCAGGAATATTGCATTCAAATCACCCCTGACAGATGGCCATCCAGCCTCTGTTTAAAAGCTTCCAAAGAAGGAGCCTCCACCACACTCTGGGGCAGAGAGTTCCACTGCTGAATGGCTCTCACAGTCTTCCTCGTGTTCAGATGGAATCTCCTCTCTTGTAGCTTGAAGCCATTGTTCCGCGTTCTAGTCTCCAGGGAAGCAGAAAACAAGCTTGCTCCTTCCTCCCTATGCCTTCCTCTCACATATTTATACATGGCTATCATGTCTCCTCTCAGCCTTCTCTTCTTCAGGCTAAACATGCCCAGTTCCCTAAGCCACTCCTCATAGGGCTTGTTCTCCAGACCCTTTATCATTTTAGTCGCTCTCCTCTGGACACATTCCAGCTTCTCAATATCTTTCCTTGACTAAACATATTATATCACTAAGTTAACAAAGTAGATGTCTCCTTTTATCTTAAGTCACCCTCCAACCATCCCCAAATTTTATACATCAAATCTTAAAATCTGAAAGTTGACCAGACTGCAAGCCAATAAGAACAAGTATTCGGTATACAGCCCAAAAAACCTACAACAACCCCATATTCAGCATTTAAGAGGGGCCAAAAGGGATACAAACCTTATAAATGAATTTTTATTGTGCATTTCCATCTGCTTTGTATCATTTACTTGTTCATTTCTTTCCATAGAAATTGCCGAGGCAAAGATCAAAACCAGAGGAGAATGTGGCGGTGCTTTTGGTGGCTGCTACTCCATAACGTGCCCTCGTGGCACTTCTGAAATTGGGAAGTGCAGTTTTTGGAAGAAGTGCTGCACGGGGTAAGCAGAGAAGCCCTGGGACCTGTCTCAGTTCTTGGGCAATCCTCATGATCCTCGGGATAATCGGATGTGGGAAACACAATGCAAAATATTGAAACAGATGCAAAATCACATATGGGAGCATTCTAGATTATTTCAAGTTGGTTCCGAATAATAAAGCCATAGCATTACGGAGTTGGGAGGGAGCAAATTGGGCCTGAACTCTCCTTAGAAGCCAATATCACTAAATGGAGACAGTCATATATGAACATTTCATGATAAGATATGCTTCACTAGAAAATGCTTGAGAATATAAATTTTATTTATTTATTTATTTATTTATTTATTTATTTAAAACCTTTATACCCCGGTCTTCTCCACCTCTACAGAGGGACTCAGGCCAGCTTACAACATGAATCAGTACACAAATACAATTAAAACATCATCACATCCAAAGTTAAATACCACAGAATAATACACAAACCAAGTCGCCAAGATAAAATCACGTTCATCTCAATCTGTCAGTGTGGTCAATAGTTATTAGCTAATTGCTGAACTTCCCAATCATTCTGAGAATGCTATGTCCCAGAGCCAGGATTTCACTAGCTTTCTGAAGGTCAGGAGGGAAGGGGCAGATCTAATCTCCATCGGGAGGGAGTTCCACAACCGAGGGGGTGCCACCGAGAAGGCCCTGTCTCTCGTCCCCACCAGACGCATTTGCGAAAGTGGTGGGACCGAAAGCAGGGTCCCTCCAGAAGATCTTAACAACCTTGATGGGTCATAGGGGAGAATCTGTTCGGGAAGTAGGGAAAGAGGAAAACTGCATGAGAGATGGATAGGTTAAATCAGAGAAACTACAGAGCTAAGTCTGGAGGCCTCCCTGATGTTAATATGCATTTTCTTTCCATTCATGCAAAAAATCCTTCATTGTATTCCTTTTTTTTTCTTGCTGTGGAAGGACTTCCCTTCCCCTGTTACCAGGGGCCAAAGGAAAATATGGTGATGATGATGATGATGATGATGATGATGATGATCATGATCATGATCATGATCATGATCATGATGATAATTTATTTATTGGGTTGTTGTAGGTTTTTTCGGGCTGTATGACCATGTTCTAGAGGCATTTTCTCCTGACGTTTCGCCTGCATCTATGGCAAGCATCCTCAGAAGTAGTGAGGTCTGTTGGAACTAGGAAAAAGGGTTTATATATCTGTAGAATGACCAGGCTACCAGTATTAAAAAACTCTAAAATTAGAACAGCACAACAACAGAGAGGAAACAAACAAGGACATCTAATCACCTCTCAACAAAAGATTGCTCCAGGCACTGCCAGGCAATCAAATGCTAATCAAGGTGGTCAGTTGAAACATTCACACCTTGCTCCAGCAGACAAGAGTCCTTTGCCCCACCTTGGTCACGTTTCGCCTGCAAACCTCACAACCTCTGAGGATACTTGCCACAGATGCAGGCGAAACGTCAGGAGAGAATGCTTCTAGAACATGGCCATACAACCCAAAAACCCTACAAAAAACAAGTGATTCTGGCCATGAAACCTTCGACAATACTTTAGTCATCTAACTTGATCTGCAGAAAAAATTCCAATGGATGAAAAGGGCAATTCAGACTAAGATTCATCCCCGCACTCTGACCTCAGTTGTTTACAATGTGCCGCAATATCTGCTTATATCACTTTGCGTGGAAATGAAAACTTGTTTCATTGTTTTCTTGCAGATTTGTTGGAAAGTGATGGCATGATCTTACCAAAAAGTGAGAATCCCAGGAACTACATCCTTTGAGATGTTGTGCAATGTGGCCAGCAGAATGGCTTGCAACTCCTTCATTGTTCCTTTCACGACCCTTGGAATCAGCATTCATCTGACTTCAAAAAATCTTTCGCTGCTGGGCAGAAATTTGGCAAACTTTCCCTTCCTCTTGACTCTTTCTGAATGCAAATAAACTTGCAGTGAATTTTTTGTGTGCCTTATTTAATAATAATATTATAATAATAACTTTATTCTTATGTCCCGCCACATCTCTCCGAAGGGACTCGGGGCGGCTTACATGAGGACAAAGCCCAACGAAACAGAAATAAAATAGAGCAAAATTTTAAAACATTGCATTATAATAATTTAAACAATAACACATCATAAAAACAACACACATCATAAAAACAACCATAACCATCGACCAGTAGCCAAGTACCATGGCCGTGTTCAGATCTAGGAGGGCGGGGGAAAGGGCTAGTGCAATACATCTATATGGGCAGGGTGGTTAATAAAGTGCTGTAAGGCCAGATAATGAGTACAGCTGGAGGGGGCAGGCTAGTCAATAGAGGAAATGATTAATCAAAGGCACATTGAAATATCCAAGTTTTCAGGTCTTTATGGAAGGTGGACAGGGTGGGCATTAATCTAATTTCCCTAGGGAGAGAGTTCAAGAGCCGAGGGACCACCACCGAAAAGGCCCTCTTCCCTCATCACCACCAATTATGCTTGTGACAGAGGTGGGAGCGAAAGAGGGCCTCCCCAGCAGATCTTAAAGTCCACGCAGGTTCATAAGTGATTATGCAGTTGCTGAGATAAGCAGGACCCGAACTGTTTAGGGCTTTGTAAGTGATAACCTGCACCTTGAATTGGGACCAGAATTATCAGCAGCCAGTGGAGCTCTTTTAATAGGGGGGGTTGTCCACTCCCCTATACTTATCTCCAGTTATCAACCTAATCGGCAACCTTTGTACCAATAGCAATTTCTTGGCTGTCTTCAAATTATTATTATTATTATTATTATTATTATGTTTATTTATACTAGGGTTGTGAGCGGATTTCATTTCTTCAATTTCCTCTGTTTCCTTTGGTACCTTCAGTACTTGCGGGAGCCCGTAACGGTAAGGGCCCTCCCGCTACGAAAACCCGCCCAGCATGAAAGGAATCAGGAGCTGATCTTGGCTCTTCCTCCCCTACTCACAGTTGAACCTTTTTGATTTTATTTTATTTTCCTGATTCTTTTTATTTAGTGGGACTGACTGGGAGTTGGGGACCTGAGGGACGGTGGGTGGGGTTTGCGGGCTTTCACCCTTTTAGCTTCTTTTTCTCCTTCCTTTTCTCTCCTTCAGGAAATTATTATTAATAATAGCAATCCTTTCAAACAAAAAGAGAAGACTACCTCTCCTCTAGAGTAGACAGTAAAAACAGCTTTAAGGAAGCAAAACTCCAAGCAGAAAGGAGATTGCTGTTGCAATCCAGAGCAGGAAACAAGACCATAAGATAACAATCCACCACACTTGACTGTGGGAAAAACAATCCCTTTTTATTGATGAAAAATGGTTACAAAATAGAGGAAAATGCAAAGTCAAAAAGCCACAGTAAAATTCAGCAGTCAGGAATATCCATGAATCAGATCAAAATTCCAAAAGCAACACTGTAAAAACCTGGAACCTGTTAGCAATTCACTAACCGTACTTGGAGCACTAGAAGCCTCTTGGGATGTAGGCCACGGGAAACAGGGAAATCTGCTAAGGTAATGCCTCAGTCTAAAAGATGCCTGATCTAACGAGACAACCCGGTGAGAGGCACTTAAAACTGAAGAAACTGTTTCGTGACACGCCTCCAGGCTTTGAAGCCTGTGCTTCCTTTTCCCTTAATCTGCTTGACCTTCGCAGACTCTGCGATTCCCTCCTGTTTTTCCAAATCTGTCCTTTTCTCTCCTCATTAAGGAAGCCAGGTGTTAGCTCCTCTAGAGAGCTATCACCACTTGGCTCTGCAACATTCTCATCAGAATGTGTAGTTTCACTTTCCAAGCCTCTGACCTCAGAATCATTTTCATTACCATCAGGGAGAAATACATTTTCAGTAGCATCAGGAAATACAATCAGAGAATCAGGTTCAGGTTCACACGCAGGCTGAACCCCAACAATTGCAACCTTCCAGGAAAGTGAGGGGATTTTTAAGGTATGACTCGACTGAGCTCCAGGTCATCACTCTTCCTTCCCTGGGCCTCCTTAAAATGCCTTGGAAAACTACTGGTGCTGGGAAAGAAGAAAGTGTGTGCACGCCTGCCTCTCCTATAGAGTAGAACAGCTTTAAGAAGCAGTAAACCCAGTCTCCTCCTCTACAAACAGAAGAGAAAGGATCCAAATTAAACTTAAGAGTGGTAACTCTGATGTTTGCTTGTTTTTATTATTTATTTATTTATTTATTTACTTTGCTTATATACCGCTGTATCTCAAGCCCGAACGCGAAGCACGGCGGTTCACAAACAGTAAAAACAGTAGAAACAGCAGTGGTTCCATACAACATATAACAATTGACTTAACACATTATCCATAAATTACCAATAAGCAATTACAATGCACAATTATTACAAAAAACAACCGTACCCAATCTTCTCATCATCCAAGCGTAGTCCAGGTTCGTCGTCCATTGTTCCATTCCTATGTTCCATTACCAGATTGCACTAAATTACTCAAACGCCTGCACAAACATCCAGGTCTTCACCTTTTTGCGGAATACCATTAGAGATGGTGCTAGTCTAATGTCCGTAGGAAGGACGTTCCACAGCCGAGGAGCCACCACCGAGAAGGCCCTATCTCTCGTCCCCGCCAGCCGAGCTTGAGAAGCAGGAAGATCTCAAAGTCCTGGTGGGTTCATAGGCAGAGATGCGGTCAGATAGGTAGCTTGGGCCGGAACCGTTTAGGGCTTTAAAGGCCAACGCCAGCACTTTGAATTCAGCCCGGTAGCAGATCGGTAGCCAGTGGAGTTGGCGCAACAGGGGGGTTGTATGCTCCCTGCGCTCCGCTCCTGTTAAAATCATGGCTGCCGAGCGTTGGACTAGTTGGAGCTTCCGAGCTGTCTTCAAAGGCAACCCCACGTAGAGAGCGTTGCAGTAGTCTAAACGGGATGTAACCAGAGCGTGGACTACCATGGCCAAGTCAGACTTCCCAAGGTATGGGCGCAGCTGGCGCACAAGCTTTAGCTGTGCAAATGCTCCCCTGGTCACCGCCGAAACCTGGGGTTCCAGGCTCAGCGATGAGTCCAGGGTCACACCCAAGCTGCGAACCTGCATCTTCAGGGGGAGTGCGGCCCCATCCAACACAGGCTGTAACCCTATGCCCTGTTCGGCCTTGCGACTGACCAGGAGTACCTCTGTCTTGTCTGGATTCAATCCTGGTCTTAATGAAAGATCTGGGATCTTCCACTAAAATACTGTTAAGTTTATGTTTGGTTAAAATTGCTCCTCATTTTAAATATTTTATGTTGGTTTTTTTGTTGTTGTTGTTTTGCACTGTGTGAATTTATTTATTTATTTATTTATTTATTTATTTATTTGGGGTGCTTCTACCCCGCCCTTCTCAACCCCCTAGGGGGGACTCAGGGTGGCTTACAAAAGGCACAATTCGATGCCTAACAATTACAACATACAATGCAATATATAATACACAAATTTACCACATAATATCACAGTTATAACTGGTTAAAACAATCAGACAGTATACTAGCAGCAATAAAACATCTTGTGGTCAGTGTTCACCAAATCCAAGTCCGTAAACCATTTAGCATTGTCATTGTCCTTTCCTACTCTGGTCATTATTGGTTGTCTTTGTCCATCTGCCAGCTTACCCGAAGGCCTGGTCCCACATCCAGGTTTTTAGCTTCTTCCTGAAGGAGAGGAGGGATGTTGATGTCCTAATTTCCCCGGGGAGTGCATTCCACAGGCGAGGGGCCACCACCGAGAAGGCCCTGCCCCTCATCCCCACCAGTCTCGCTTGTGATAAAGGTGGGGCCGAGAGCAGGGCCCCCTCAGCAAATCTTAAACTTCGAGGTGGGGCGTAGAAGGAGAATTAGTTTACACAAACACTCTCCATCCATTTGTCAGTGTCCCGGGCCATACCTGACATATATACATTATATATAATATGACATATAAACATTACTTGGGGCTCCATGATAAACTTTTGCTTCAAAAAGGGCTCCACAGCTGAAAAGGTTTGAGAATCCCTGCTTCTTGACAGAGGTTGGACTGGATGGCCCGCGAGGTCTCTTCCAACTCTATGATTCTATGGAAGGATGCATGGCTACTGTAGAAGACCCAGAAAGGTGAAGCTCAGTGGTCCACTGGGGGATCTCCACTCTTGGGTCACACCTCAGATCCCTCAGGATACATGCCTGGCTTCCTGGGCTCTTGATGGAGGCAGCTCACCTAGCCTTTGGAAGAGATTTTCCTGTTAAAGCAGTTATCAGACTGTATTAATTCCACAGGGTAAATGCACCCTGTGTTAGAATATATATTATAGTCATGCAGCTTTGCTCTACTCCCACATAACATTGCCTGCAACCTATTGACCAGTTTAGGCTGGAATGGGAAGGAGGTTATGTGTAGAAAGCTTTTCTACAAATGAAGACATCAGTTCCTGGCAGTTAAAAATGTTGCCTTTGGTTTAACGTACCTGTTTCGTTAATTTCACGTGCAAAAATGATGCAAATGAAAGATTTCTTCAAACTTGGCATCCATTTCCTTTATTGTTAGTAAGATTAAGGTTACAATATTAAACTTTATTTTTGTTTCCTACCTTTTTCACAAGATTGGGATTTGGGACACATTTGCTATTCAAAATGTACAAAAAGTCAACATCAAAGTCAAATCAAACAATTGTTTTATAGTGGGTTGTTGTAGGTTTTTTCGGGCTATATGGCCATGGTCTAGAGGCATTCTCTCCTGACGTTTCGCCTGCATCTATGGCAAGCATCCTCAGAGGTAGTGAGGTCTGTTGGAACTGGGGAAAGGGGTTTATATATCTGTGGAATGACCAGGGTGGGACAAAGGACTCTTGTCTGCTGGAGCTAGGTGTGAATGTTTCAACTGACCACCTTGATTAGCATATAATGGCCTGGCAGTGCCTGGAGCAATCTTTTGTTGAGAGGTAATTAGATGTCCTTGTTTGTTTCTTCTCTGTTGTTGTGCTGTTCTAATTTTAGAGTTTTTTTAATACTGGTAGCCAGATTTTGTTCATTTTCATGGTTTCCTCCTTTCTATTGAAATTGTCCACATGCTTATGGATTTCAATGGCTTCTCTGTGTAGCCTGACATGGTGGTTGTGAGAGTGGTCCAGCATTTCTGTGTTCTCAAATAATATGCTGTGTCCAGGTTGGTTCATCGTGTGCTCTGCTACGGCTGATTTCTCTGGTTGAAATAGTCTGCAGTGCCTTTCATGTTCCTTGAGGCATTCAACAATACAATTGTTTTATAATTAATTTTTTTTAAAAAAAATCCAAAATAATTAGTATAATTGAAAACACCTACGAGTCCTTTCTTAATAATAATAATAATAATAACAACAACAACAACAACAACAACAACAACAACTTTATTTTTGTATCCGACCACCATCTCCCACTTGGGGTGTATTACATGGAGACAAACATGGTTTAAAGTACAATATAGTAAAACTTATAAAACAACAGCCATAAAACAACATAAAACAACCATTGAACAAACACCCAATAGTGTGATATGGTAAACAAATACTGAGCTCGTGCGGGCAGGCTGGTGGAATTCAGTTGCAGGGAAAGAACTGATAGATAAGTGCAGGAGCCAGGTGATGAATTGGAACTAAGAGGGCAATATGAAACGGAACACTGTATCTATAGGGCAGGGAGCAGTAGTAAAGTACAAGGGCAAGGTATTAAGTTATGGCTGGCGGGGCGGGGGGCAACATTTCTGGTGAACTGCTTAGTCAAAGGCACAGGAGGACATCCAAATTTTTAGGTCATTACAAAAAGTGGACAAAGTTGGCACCAATCTATTCTCCCTGGGGAGAGAATTCCAAAGTTTAGAGGCCACCACTGAGAAGGCCCTCTCTCTTGTCCCCACCAACCGCACTTGTGCCGGAGGTGGGAGAGAAAGGAGGGCCTCTCCAGAAGATCTTAGAGATCACACAAGTTCATTGGGGAAGATACAATTGTGAACATAGGCAGGTCACGAACCGTTTAGGGCTTTGTAGGTAATAATTTAAGAGATGCATTGGTCTGTATTGGTGGCCCAATACTGTGTATTGTATATGTATGTGTTTTATATTTTTAATTTGAATATTGTTGTTTTTAAATGTTGTAAACCGCAATGAGTCGCCGTTTTAGGCTGAGATATTAGCGGTATACAAGTGTACTAAATAAATAAATAAATAACCTGCTCCTTGAATTGAGACCGGAAATTTATTGGCAGCCAGTGGAGCTGCTTGAACAGAGGGGTTGACCGATCCCTGTAATTCACAGTCAACAACCTGGCAGCTGACATTTGCACCAACTGCAGTTTCCAGGCCATCTTCAAAGGCAGCCCCACGTAGAGTGCATTACAGTAGTCCAATCTTGAGGTAACTAAGGTGTGGACCACCATGGTCAAGTTAGACTTCTCAAGGTATGGATACAGCTGGCGCATACGCTTTAATTGTGCAAAGGCCCTCCTGGCCAACACCTGAGCATTAAGCATCAGCTCTAAGTCCAAGAGGACCCCAAAGTGCGGACCTGTGTCCTCAGGGGGAGTGTAATCCCGCTGAGCACAGACTGCCACCCTATACCCTGATCTGACAAACGGCTGACCTGGAGGACCTCTGTCTTGTCAAGATTAAGCTTCAGCTTCCCCACATATTTATATATGGCCATCATGTCTCTTCTCAGCCTTCTCTTCTGAAAAATGCCCAGCTTTTTAAGCTGCTCCTCATAGGGCTTGTTCTTCAGACCCCTGATCTTTTTAGTCACCCTCCTCTGGACACATTCCAGCTTAGAGTCAACATCTCGTTCAATTGCGGTGCCCAGAATTGGACACAGTGTGATTCCAGGTGTGGTCTGACCAAGGTAGAATAGAATAGAGGGGTACCATGACTTCCCTGGATCTGGACACTAAATGCCTATTTATGCAGGCCAAAATCCCATTGGCTTTTTCGTTGCAGCATGACATTGTTGGCTCATGTTTTACTTGTTGTCCAAGAGGACTCCAAGACCTTTTTCACATGTACTGCTATCAAGCCAGGCATCCCCCATTCTGTATCTTTGCATTTCGTAAGTGGAGTATCTTGCATTTCATAAATACCCCCACCTGTTGCTGCAAGACCATTTTTCAAAAATGCAGTTCCATTATTTGCCAAATGCAGAAATGTCCTTTGGATGCCGATTTCAACAGTTCACTAAATGTCCCAATCCCCAGAGCTCTATAAATATGAAGAGTCACCTATCACTTTTCAGACTCTGTGTTCCATTTCCTCAACATCTCCTTGACATCAGAGCCTTCTCAACATGACCAAGCTGCTCCTTCTGTTGGTTGTTTTCTCATTTACCTTCTACATTGCTGCAGGTAAGAACACACACATTTACACGGTTGCACAAATGTCGCTATGTATTAAGGGGGAGAATAAAATAGAAAGCATGATTTTCGGAGTCTTTCCATTCATAAAGTGTGGTCTTAAGACTCTGTTCATTCATGTGATATATATCTGCAACATCTGTAAGGAATTGGGTGCATCTACACTGGCACTTACATGCACTTATCTTCCCCAGGGCATTTGCACAAAGCTTGGAGCATATTCTGCTTGAGACAGTCTTGAAATATAGTAACAAAAGTAGAGGGATACTCTGAAGCTTTCCCAAAACTCCAAAGTATTGGGGAAGTGGTTGCAGTTGGTTACATAGGGAAAGGAATGGCACCTACCTTGGCCACCTGCAGTGCCCACCAGGCATAAAAATTGTGCTTTTTGTCACTTGGTGCCAGAATGCCAAGGCAGTTGGAGAAGGGAGGGATGAAAGGAAGGAGCAATTTGTCTTCTCCCAGTGTCACTCTGGATATTGTCATTGCATTGGGGAGGGGAAAGGAGGCATGCTCGGCGCATGGCAGTATGGTACTCATGTGTGGGCGAGGGAGAACATGCAAGGCTGGAGGGAGGCTTGTGCCAGCAAGTCCCTTCAAGGCAGGGGGATTCTGTGTAGAATGTTTGGCGCAATTCTATCGTTGGTGGCAGGGGTGGCTCGTCCATTACGTGAAGTAAGCGGTCGCAGAACACTTTTTTTTTGCCAGGGGCGCAGAGGCGCCTCTGTAAATGCCTCTCAACCGCCACTTGAGGAGCGCCCCCTCAGCTCACAACAGCCCTAGCAGTCTGGGGGGAGCCTCGACTTTCTTGCCTCGTTGCCGGGTGATCCTCTTCCCAAAGGGGCCGGGAACTTGAGCCTCGCGTAGCCCCTCTCGTTCCTGCTCCACCCGGCCACCGGGTGCTCAAGCAGAGCTGGCGCTCAATCGTTCTCCACGTTCTATCCCTTCCCCAGGACCGGCTCCCTTTCCTGATCCCCCGCGCTCCACCCGCCTCCTCTCCCCAATCCGCAGGTGGGCCAAGGGGTGTAGCCACAGTGCCTAGCCTGCTTCGGGTCCGGAGGCGTGTCTGAAGACCCCAGCGTGCGCACCAAAAGTCATCTCTTCTCCTGACTTTCTCTTCAGCCATTGGGACCAAGAGAGAGAGAGAGAGCCCCTCCAGCTGAAGGTATCTCCCACCTCCGCTCCCCCCTTTATTTTTGCGCCTACCTTAAGAAAGGTTGGCATCTCCACCTCTGCCTCTCTCTCTCTCTTGGTCCCAATGGCTGAGGAGAAAGTCAGGAGAAGAGGCGACTTTTGGTGCACACACCGGGGCCTTCAGGCACACCTCCAGACCCAATGCAGGCCAGGCAAGGGAGCAAGTGCGGCAAGTGTAGTTACTGGGATGCATAGTTCACCTACAATCAAAGAGCATTCTGAACTCCACCAATGATGGAATTGAACCAAATATGGCACACAGAACTCCCACGACGAACAGAAAATATATATCAATGATTGGTTGGGGGGGGGGGGGGAAATACTGTTTGCTTGCTATTGAAAATTACCCAGGACCGCCTCTGGTTGGTGGGGTTCTTTAGTTTTAGGTGAACTATAAATCCCAGTAACTACAACTCCCAAATGTCAAGGCCTATTTTCCTCAAACTCCACCAGTGTTCACATTTGGCATATTGAGTATTTGTGCCAAGTTTGGTCCACATCTATCATTGTTTGAGTCCACAGTACTCTCTGGATGTAGGTGAACTACAACTCCAAAACTCAAGGTCAATGCCCAACAAACCCTTCCAGTTTTTCTGTTGGTCATGAGAGTTCTGTGTGCCAAATCTGGTTCAATTCCATCGTTGGAGTTCAGAATGCCCTTTAATTGTAGGTTAACCATAAATCCCAGCAACTACCTCCCAAATGACAAAATCAATCCCCCCCCCCCCCTTGTATTCAGGGGTCGTGGCACTAGGAAGGTTGAGAAACACTGTATTTGCTCTACTGACTGGTAATAACTCACCAGTGGATCTGGTAGTGATTTTTCAGAATGCCCTTTGATTGTAAATCCCAGCAACTACAACTCCCAAATGATAAAATCAATCCCCCACAACCTCACCAGTATTCAAATTTGGGCATATCGGGTATTTGTGCCTAATTTAGTCCAGTGAATGAAAATACATCCTGCATATCGATATTTACATGACAATTCATAACAATAGCAAAATTACAGTTATGAAGTAGCAATGTTATGTTAAGGTTAGGGGTCACCACAACATGAGGAACTATAGTAAGGAGCTGTGGCATTAAGAAGTTTGAGAAACACTGTTACAGACGATCGGTGAATTTCTTAGTTGGAGCTATGGATGTTCAAACACAAACTGTAAATGTGTTGCTGCAAACCATCTATATCAACAGGTTTCACCTGGACTGATGATCCAACTGTCAGGTGCAGAACTTCAGGAGGATACTGTGATTCTAATACTTGTCGCTGGCCTCTCAAATATGCTGGATTCACTTGCAAAAGTGGTACACCGTGCTGTAAAAGGTAAGGTGGGATTTGATCTGGATTTTGTGTGTGTGTGTTAGGAGTGACTAGAGCCTTCTGCAAAGAAGTTGCCCAGGGGATGCCCGGAAGGTTTGATGTTTTACCATCCTTGTGGGAGGCTTCTCTCGTGTCTCCGCATGGGGAGCTAGAGCTGACAAAGGGAACTCATCCATGCTCTCCCCAGATTCGAACCTCCAACCTGTTGGTCTTAAGTCCTTCCGGCACAAGGGTTTAACCCATTGCGCCACCGGAGGATCTGGATGAACAGCTTGCAAAGCAAATGCCCAATCTGTTGCCCTTTCAGAAGGTTTCATTAAGTGCCAACCAGTTTTTCATAGAGCCTAAATAGCTAAAGCAGCTTTTCTCAATCTGGGGGTCGGGACCCCTGGGGAGGGGGTCACAAGGGGGTGTCAGAGGGGTCGCCAAGGACTATGAACGAACACAGTATTTTCTGTTGGCCATGAGGGTTCTGTGTGGGAAGTTTGTCCCAATAACATCGTTGGTGGGGTTCAGAATGCTCTTTGATTGTAGGTGAACTATAAATCCCAGCAACTACAATTCCCAAGTGTCAAGATTTACTTTCCCCAACCTTCACCAGTGTTCACATTTGGGCATATTGGGTATTCGTGTCAAGTTTGAGCCAGTTCTATCACTGTTTGAGTCCACAGTGCTCTCTGGATGTAGGTGAACTACAACTCCAGAACTCAAGCTCAATGTCCACCAAACCCTTCCAGTATTTTCTGTTGGTCATGATAGTTCTGTGTGCCAAGTTTGGATCAGTTCCATCATTGGTGGAGTTCAGAATTCTCTTTGATTATAGGTTAACTATAAATCCCAACAACGACAACTCCCAAATGACAAAATCAATCCCCTCCCCCCAACCCCACCAGCATTCAAATTTGGTTGTATGTTGTATTTGTGCCAAATTTGGTCCAGTGAATGAAAATACATCCTGCATATCAGATATTTACATGATTATTCATAACAGTGGCAAAATTACAGTTATGAAGTAGCAACGAAATAATGTTATGGTTGGGGGTCGCCATGACATTAGAACTGGATTAAGAGGGTCGCAGCATTAGGAAGCTTGAGTACCACTGATCTAAAGGCAATAGATCTCACGTGGTCTTAGAAGTTAAGTCAGGTCTGTTCTGGTTACTACTTGGTGGTGCATCTACACTGCAGAATCCATGCAGTTTGAAACCACTTCAATTGCCATGGCTCACTGCTACAGAATCATGGAAGCTGTAGTTGTGCAAGGTCTTGCACCTTCTCTGCCCAAAAAGTGCTGCTGTCCCAACAAACTACAATTTCCAGATTGAGCCATGGTGGTTAAAGTGGTATCAAGCTGGATTAATTCCACCAACTCAGTTTGCAGCAATGTGGAGTAAGTTGAAGACAAAGGAGAGATTGGACGAAGGGAGAAAAGTATTATGGAATCAGCTCAGAATGTGGAACAACAAAGGATTAACGGGGACTGTAGTGCCAAATTGGGACGGATGGAGGATATAATTGGCTTTGTGGGAGGATAAGTTAAAATCCACCTGCCTGGTTTCCTTGTTCCTATGGCGTTTTTTTAATGGAATGAGATCAATTTTAATAGAATGGATTGCTGTGAGTTTTCTAGGCTGTATGGCCATGCTCCAGAAGCATTCTCTCATGACGTTTCACCAACATCTATGGCAGGCATCCTCAGAGGTTGTGAGGTTTGTTGGAGACCAGGCAAGTGGGGTTTATATCTCTGTGGAAGAATGTCCAGGGTGGGAGAAAGAACTCTTGTCTGTTGGAGGCAAGAATGGAATGATTGGGTTGTTGTTGGTTTTTCCGGGCTATATGGCCATGTTCTGGAGGCAATTTTTCTCCTGACGTTTCGCCTGCATCTATGGCAAGCATCCTATGGATGCTTGCCATAGATGCAGGCGAAACGTCAGGAGAAAAATTGCCTCCAGAACATGGCCATATAGCC
Organism: Anolis sagrei; assembly: GCF_037176765.1. Classification (NCBI taxonomy): domain Eukaryota; kingdom Metazoa; phylum Chordata; class Lepidosauria; order Squamata; family Anolidae; genus Anolis; species Anolis sagrei. The sequence continues at coordinate 12,156,377 of NC_090021.1, forward strand.
CAGAAAAACCTACAACAACCCAGTGATTCCGGTCATGAATGCCTTCGACAATACAATGGAATGATTGTTCTTTACTTTCCTTAATTTGACACAGCTCAATTGGTTGACCTAACCCAGCCCTTCTCAGGAGACGTGACGAGTGACAAGACCTACCATCATATCCACGCCAAGTCTTGGATGTTATTTCTTTAGTATCCGTCTACTCCAGCCTCATCCCTTTGCTTTCTACCTTGTTTGAAAATATACCTTGCTTGGCAGAAACATTCAGAAAAAAAAGAAATGCTTATCATTCTCAATAAAATTGTTACCTAAGCATCATATTGTCGCCAAATGTGTTCTTGTTGACATTGTTGTTCTTTCAGTCCTGACTAGAATAGACCACTAAATCCATTATTGTCTGGCAAGTCGAGTCATCAGGAAATCCCACTGATACAATGGGCCTATGCTAGTCAAGTCCAAATTAGCACTTAACCCTTAAAACTGAAGAGGACTTGCAGCTACATACACTTGGGACAGTGGTTCTCAACCTGGGGGTCGTGACCCCTCTGGGGGTCGCCAGAGAGTGTTAGAGGGGTCGCCAAAGACCATCAGACAACACAGTATTTTCTGTTGGTCATGGGGGTTCTGTGTGGGAAGTTTGGTCCAATTCGATTGTTGGTAGCGTTCAGCATGCTCTTTGAGTGTAGGTGAACTATAAATCCCAGCAACTACAACTCCCAAATGTCAAGGTCTATTTTCCCCAAACTCCACCAATATTCACATTTGGGCATATTGAGTATTCATGTCAAGTTTGGTCCAGATCCATCATTGTTTGAGTCCACAGTGCTCTCTGGATGTAGGTAAACTACAACTCCAAACTCTAGGTCAATGCCCACCAAACCCTAGCAGTGTTTTCTGTTGGCCATGGTAGTTTTGTGTGCCAAGTTTGGTTCAATTCCATCACTGGTGGAGTTCAGAATGCTCTTTGATTGTAGGTAAACTATAAATCTCAGCAATTACAACTCCCAAATAACAAAATCAATCAATCCCCCCGCAACCCCACCAGTATTCAAATTTGGGCATATCGGGTATTTGTGCCAAATTTGGTCCAGTGAATGGAAATACATCCTGCTTATCAGATAATTGCATTACAATTAATAACAGGAGCAAAATTACAGTTATGACGTAGCAAAATAATGTTATGTTTGGGGGTCACCACATGAGGAAATGTATTAAGGCGTCGCAGCATTAGGAAGGTTGAGAAACACTGACTTAGGAGAAACACTGACCTGTGGGTCCCAAGATAGTTTGGCCTACAACTCCCAGAAATCCCAGCCAGTTTACCAACTGTTAGGATTTCTGGGAGTTAAAGGCCAAAACATCTGAGGTCCCACTGGTTGAGTACCATTGACTTAGAATGTAGCTACATTTTAGTGTTAATGCACTTTGACACCACTTTAAGTGCCATAGTTTGATGCCATTCACTCATCGGAGTTGTCGTTTTGCAAGGTCTATAACCTTCTCTGCCAAAGAGTCCTGCCGCCTCACCAAATTGCAATTCCCACAATCCCTTGATCCATGGTAGTTAAAGCAATGTCAAACTGCAGTAATTCTACAATCTAGCATGCACTCCCCACTCTGAAAGATATCACAGCAGCATTTCTCAACCTGAGGGTTGGGACCAATGGGGAGTTGCAAGCGGGTTTCAGAGGGGTCACTAAAAACCATCAGAAAACATTTATTTCTGATGGTTTTAGGAACTGCTTTGGCAGAGAAGGCTGAAGATCTCTCCTCCTGTCCTTCTCTTCCTTTTTGGAAACAGATGGCGAATCTTCCCACCTCTCAGCCAAGGGAAGGGCTGTTTCTGAGATTCTAAGTGGGGAGGGGAGAGCAGGCATGCTCAGCACATAGCAGCATGATGCACATGTGCGGGCAAGGGAGAGCATGCAAGGCTGGAGAGAGGCTCAAACCAATGAGTCCCTTCAAGGTGTGAGGGCTCTGTGTGGGAAGTTTGGCCCAGTTTTATTATTGGTGGGGTTCAGAATGCTCTTTGGTTGTAGGTGAACTATAAATCCCAGCAACTACAACTCCCAAATGTCAAGTTCTATTTTCCCCAAACTTCACCGGTGTTCACATTTGGGCATATTGAGTATTCATGCCAAGTGTCAAACAATGATGGATCTGGACCAAACTTGGTACGAATATTTCATATGCCAAAAAAATGAACACAGATGGAGTTTGGGGGGAATAGACCTTGACATTTGGAAGTTGTAGTTGCTGGGATTTATTCGGAACCCCAACAACAACAGAATCGGGGCAAACTTCCCACACAGAACCCCCATGACCAACAGGAAATACTTAAGGCCATCCAGTCCAACTCCCTTCACCAGGGCAAGAAAATGTAATCAATAGATAGAGATAGGTAGATATGATTCACACAGAGAGAGATATAGTATCATAGATTTGAAAGGGACCCCTAAAGAAGGACAATGATATGTTGCATGTTCCAGAGTGGGCAAACCAGACAATCTCCACATCAACACTGACAAAGAAACAGCAAGAAATACTGTTTACCCACAAGCAGAAAGACATTACATATAGAAGAAATCAACACCTTCTCATTACTTTATTTTCCAGATCACCAGACTGGGCCACAGCAACGCGTGGCAGGGAATGGCTCATTTAGAATGTAAATGTCAACAACCCAACTTGCTGAAGGAAGGAATAGGCTTTGCTACCTAAATCACACATAGGCCCATTAAATAGACAAAGTCAACAAGAAGAGCAAATAGAAGATTAAGGGAGGTTGCTCAACAAGAAGGGGGAGTCAATTTGAGGTTGGAGTTTGAGCATTCAAACGATGACATTAGAAACGAGAGTTTGAATCCCTGCTCTGATAGGGTCAACTTATAGTCATTTTAAAGTCATGTAAGACATACTTGTTTCGACAGGCTTTTAATGTTTGATATTACTGTTTTTAAATTGTTTTAAATTGCTTTTAAATAATTTTTTTTTAGATTTTAGCCATCCTTGTAAGCCGCTCCGAGCCCCAGGGGAGTGGCGGCATATAAGTTTAAATAATTAATAAATAAATAAATAAAAGTCAGAAATGACTTGAAGGCACACACACTTTGTCTACACTGTAGAATTAATACAGATTCACCCACTTTAATTGTCATGGCTCAGTGCTATGGAATACTGGAATCCGTAGTTTGGTGAAGCACCAACACTCTTTCACAGAGAAGACAAAAGACCTTGAAAAGCTACACCTCCTCAGATTCAAGGTTAGTACATGTGCGCGGCTCAAGGGCAGTACATGTGAAAAAAGATCTTGGAATTCTCTTGGACAAGTTAAACATTAGCCAACAATGTGATGCAGCAGCAAAAAAGGCCAATGGGATTTTGGGCTGCATCAATAGGAGCATAGTGTCTAGATCCAGGGAAGTCATGCTACCCCTCTATTCTGCCTTGGTTGGACCACATCTGGAATCACACTGTGTCCAATTCTGGCTACCACAATTAAGGAAGATGTTGACAAGCTAGAATGTGTCCAGAGGAGGGCGACTAAAAGGATCAAGAGTCTGGAGAACAAGCCCTATGAGGAGCAGCTTAAAGAGCTGGGCATGTTTAGCCTGAAGAAGGCGGAGAGGAGACATGATAGCTATGTATAAATATGTGAGATGAAGTCATAGGGTGGAGGGAGCAAGCTTGTTTTCTGCTGCCCTTGAGACTACGATGCAAAACAATGGCTTCCAACTACAAGAAAGGAGATTCCCCCCGAACATTTGGAAGAACATCCTGACTGTGAGAGCCATTCAGCAGTGGAACTCTTTGCCCTGGAGTGTGGTGAAGGCTCCTTTGGAAGCTTTTAAACAGAGGCTGGATGGCCATTTGTTGAGGGTGCTTTGAATGCAATTTTCTTGCTTCTTGGCAGAATGGGGTTGGACTGGATGGCCCATGAGGTCTCTTCCAACTATGATTCTATGATTCTATGTCTAGTCATCTGTTGGGAGTGCTTTGATTGTGCTTCTCCTGCATGACAAAGGGACCGGATGGCCCTTGGGGGTCTTTTCCAATTCTATTATTATACATTAATTTAACTGCTCTTAGTGGAGACGAAATGGAGCTGGACGATCAAGTCTATCTGTGCCGGAGAGGTTTTTGCTAACTCACATTGAGTTGAACAATTTCCTTCTCTCAAACTGACACCTGAGGAAAGAACGGTTGAGGTTTTCCTCTCACTCCATCTGCACTCTGGAGGGAAGGAACAACCTGGCTTTGAAATCCTTCCTTCCTTCCTCAAATAACAAACGTGCAGCAACTCATTCATTGGTCACGTTCAGCAATCACCAGCTTTAAAGGGATGAGTGTGTCCAGGAACCAAGGAGTGTCCTTGCACCATTGTGTTGGAGGAGACAAAGATCCCAACATCAACCATTCTTCTGGCTGCTTCAAAGCCAATCTGTTTTGGCATCATGCGGTTCCTGCCTCTTCTGCTTTCCACCCTCTTGATCCTGGTTCTGACTTCTCCAGGTAAGAGACAAGTAAAACAGGGAAATGATCTATCTCCAGGCATGCACTCCAAATTCATGTATGTCCTGATTGATTTATTGCAGTGTTGGCAAATTATGCATCAGGTAGACTGGAATGGAGAAGCCAACTTTACACAGAATTCCCTAAAAGGGGATTTTTATTAAACGCACAGCAATCAAAACACTGTATACATCATAGTTGCATTGGGGAAGACAAATATTATGTTAAGGTAAAGGTAAAGGTAGTTCCCTGACATTAAGTCCAGTCATGTCTGACTCTGGGGTGTGGTGCTCATCTACAGTTCTAAGCCGAAGAGCCAGCATTGTCCGTAGACACCTAAAAGGTCATGTGGCCGGCATGACTGCATGGAGCGCCGTTACCTTCCCACCGGAGCGGTACCTATTGATCTACTCACATTTGCATGTTTTTGAACTGCTAGGTTGGCAGAAGCTAGGGCTGACAGCGGAAGCTCACGCCGCTCCCCGGAATCGAACCTGCGACCTTTCGATCAACAAGCTCAGCCATAACATACTTGCAAAACTAGTGGAGATTTGGCACAAAAGTGATGGGGTTTGCTAAGGCTGGATCTACACTGCCATATAATGCATTTCTAAACTGCAGTGTAGCCCAGCCGGTAGGAATTGTGGGAGTTGGAGTCCAAAACACCAGGGGGGACAAAGTTTGCCCATGGGAGTTGGAGTCCAAAACACCTGGAGGTCCAAAGTTTGCCCATGGGAGTTGGAGTCCAAAACACCTGGAGGGCCAAAGTTTGCCCATGGGAGTTGGAGTCCAAAACACCTGGAGGGCCAAAGTTTGCCCATGGGAGTTGGAGTCCAAAACACCTGGAGGGCCAAAGTTTGCCCATGGGAGTTGGAGTCCAAAACACCTGGAGGGCCAAAGTTTGCCCATGGGAGTTGGAGTCCAAAACACCTGGAGGGCCAAAGTTTGCCCATGGGAGTTGGAGTCCAAAACACCTGGAGGGCCAAAGTTTGTCCATGGGAGTTGGAGTCCAAAACACCTGGAGTTGGGAGTTGTTGCAGTTAATAGCAGTGTATATCTGGCCTAAGAGGAGGGAGAGATGAGAGAAAGGGGTTCAAAACATGTTAAGCACCCCATATTCAGAGTTCTGAAATCCAAAATCCAGAATTGTCCACTTGGGCAGCTGAGGCCCCATCTACGCTGACCATTTAATGTAGTTCCAAACTGGTATAGAAGAAAGTGTTTTCCCTTTGCTAATGATTGCATAAGAAACCCTGACCCCCGTTTGAGGCCTGGGTGGTTATTACGCAAACCACAGACCACTAATGCACTTTAAAGGCTTTCTTTTGTGAGCTTCTGTGGGACTTTGTTATCTGACCATTATAGCTTGAAGATAGCTTCAAGGTACATTAAATAGTCAGTGAAAATAAGGCTAGAGACAGTAATTTTTGCTTTCTGCTGGTTCAGTGTAACACAATATTTGTTGGGTTGTTGTGGGTTTTTTCAGGCTATATGGCCATGTTCTAGAGGCATTGTTTGTTCCTGGTTTATAAATGTCATTTCCTAACTGATTCTATCATAAAAACATGGAAAAGGATTATTAAACTGCAAAAACGTTATTGTTGCGGGACATCCTGCAACACATTTTGCTATAGTTTTTCAATGCATATCTGACCATAGAGCAATGATTCTCAACTCTCCTAATGCCAAAACCCTTCAATACAGTTCCTCATGTTGTGGTGACCCGCAACAATAACATTATTTTTGTTGTTACTTCATAACTGTAATTTTGCTACTGTTAGGAATCATCATGTAAATATCTGATATGCAGGATGTGTGTTTCATTCACTGGACCAAATTTGAAACAAATACCCAATACGCCCAAATTTGAATACTGGTGGGGTTGGGGAGGGATTGATTTTGTTATTTGGGAGTTGTAGTTGCTGGGATTTATAGTTCGCCTGTAATCAAAGAGCATTCTGAACTCCACCAATGATGGAATTCAATCAAACTTGGCACACAGAACTCTTGTGACCAACAGAAAATACTGGAAGGGTTTGGTGGGCATTGACCTTGAGTTTTGGAGTTGTAGTTCACCTACGTCCAGAGAGCACTGTGGACTCAAACAATGATGGATCTGGACCAAACTTGGCATGTATACTCAATATGCCCAAATGTGAATACTGGTGGAGTTTGGGGAAAATAGACCTTGACATTTGGGAGTTGCAGTTGCTGGGATTTGTAGATCACCTACAATCAAAGAGCATTCTGAACCCCACCAATGATGGAATTGAACCCGACTTGGCACACACAACTCCCATGCCCAGCAGACAATACTGGAAGGGTTTGGTGGGCATTGACCTTGGGTTTTGTAGTTGTAGTTCACCTACATGCACTGTGGACTGAAGCAATTATGGATCTGAATCAAACTTGGCATGAATAGTCAATATGCCCAAATGTGAACACTGGTGGAGTTTGGGGAAAATAGACCTTGACATTTGAGAGTTGTAGTTGCTGGGATTTATAGTTCACCTACAATCAAAGAGCATTCTGACCCCCCCCCCCCCCCGCCAACGATAGAATAAGGCCAAACTTCCCACACAGAACCCCCATGACCAACAGAAAATACTTTCTGTTTTCTGATGGTTGGTGACCCCTCTGACATCCCCTCACAAGCCCCCCAGGTTGAGAAACGCTGCCATTGAGTCTCAACCAATTCAACATAGTTTGTGGCAGCCACAAAAATGACATTTCTGGAACACAACAATTACTTTCAAAGTAAGCACTATGCAATTAAACAGTAAACAATGTTTGCAAACCAGGAACATATTTTTTCCAATTTTTGCTACACAGTGTAACAGAGCTCTTCATTTTATTTTGAACAGGGTCTGCTAAAAGAACCAACTCCGATCTCGAATGTCAGCAAGAAAAAGGGCTGTGTCTCCTTCAAAGGTGTCGGCGTCCCTGGCGCTCAGCGGGAACATGCAATACCCCGCAGCACCACTGCTGCCAAAGGTGAGATTCTTCGGGATCTTTTTTCATGTGTCAAGACATCCTGTCAAGGAAGCTTTCATGACGTGGTGAGCAAACACAGGGAATGCCATGGATGCAGCGTATCTGGATTTCAGTAAGACCTTCAACAAGGTCCCCCATGACCTTCTGGCAAACAAACCATTCCAATATGGGCTAGGCAAAACTACGGTTAGGTGGATCTGTAATTGGTTAAGTGAATGAACCCAGAGGGTGATTCTCCCCAATGCTTCCTCTTCATCCTGGAAAGAAGTGACAAGTGGAGTGCCAGAAGCAGGGTTCCATCCTGGGCCCAGTCCTGTTCAACATCTCCATTAATGACTTAGAGCAGTGGTTCTCAACCTTTCTAATGCCGTGACCCCTAAATAAAGTTCCTCATGTTGTGGTGACCCCCAACCATATTTTCATTGCTACTTCATAACGGTAATTTTGCTACTCTTATGAAGCATAATGGAAATATCTGATATGCAGTATGTATTTTCATTGTTATAAATTGGACATAGTTAAAGCATAGTGACTGATCACAAAACAGTATGGACAATGGATGATGGGATTTGAAGTACCTTCGATTCACCTCTGAGTTCCACAGACCACTGAGACCCCCACAAATTATAGACCTGGAACAAACTTAGCACAAAGAGCCCCAATGACCAACAGAAAATACTGGAGGGGGCTGGGAGGAATTGATAATGATATTTATTTATTTATTTATTTATTTCACAGTTTTGTATACCGAGCTTCTCAACCTCGTTGAGGGACTCAGCCCGGTTTACAGCCATAAAAACATATACATTCATTAAAATATCATATATCACAAATTACACATCAACTTTAAAATACACTAAATATAAAACTACAGTGGTCAGTCGTCCTATTAAGATGGATCTATATCCACTTCCACCCAGAGTCCTATGGTGTTGTCTCATTCCTCGAAGGCCTGACTCCACAGCCACGTCTTCACCCATTTCCTAAATGTTAGGATGGATGGGGTGGTTCTGGCCTCCAGAGGGAAAGAGTTCCAGAGTCGCGGGGCCACCACCGAGAAGGCCCTGTCCCTCGTCCCCACCAGGCGGGAGATGTAGTTCACCTACATATGGAGAGCACAGTGAACACAAACGACTGTACATCTGGACCCAACTTGGCACAAATACTCAATATGCCCAAATTTGAACACTTCGTGACCCTCCGAAAATGGCCCAATGACCCCCCTGGGGGTCGCGACCCCAAGGTTGAGAACCGCTGACTTAGAGGAAGGGTTAGAACAGTGGTTCTCAACCTGTGGGTCCCCAGATGTTTTGGCCTTCAACTCCCAGAAATCCTAACAGCTGGTAAACAGGCTGGGATTTCTGGGAGTTTTAGGCCAAAACATCTGGGGACCCACAGGTTGAGAATCACTGGGTTAGAAGGCATGATCATCAAGTTTGCAGATGACACCAAATTGGGAGGGAGAGCCAATACTCCAAAAGACAAGAGCAGAATTCAAAACAATCTGAACAGATTAGAGAGATGATTGGCCAAAACTAACAAAATGAAGTTCAACGGGGACAAATGCAAGATACTCCACTTAGGCAGAAAAATGGAAATGCAATGATACAGAATGTGGGACGATGCCTGGCTTGACGGCAGTACACGTGAAAAAGATGTTGGAGTCCTCATGGACAACAAGTCCAACATGAGCCAACAATGCCATGTGGCAGCTTAAAATGCCAATGGGATTTTGGCCTCCATAAATAGGAGTCTAGTGTCTAGATCCAGGGAAGTCATGCTCCCCCTCTATTCTGCCTTGCTCAGATCACACCTGGAATCACACTGTGTCCAACACTGTTGACTCTTAGCTGGAATGTGTCCAGAGAAGGGTGACTCAAATGATCAAGGGTCAGGAGAACAATCCCTGTGAGAATCGGCTTAAAGAGCTGGACATGTTTAGCCTGCAGAAGAGAAGGCTGAGAGGAGACATGATGAGGACCATGGATAAATATGTGAGGGGAAGTCATAGGGAAGAGGGAGCAGGCTTATTTTCTTCTGCCCCGGAGACTAGGATGCAATGAAGCAATAGCTTCAAACTACAGGAAAGGAGATTCCACCTGAACAGGAGGAAGAACTTCCTAACTGTGAGAGCTGTTCAGCAGTGGAACTCTCTCTCTCTGCAGCAGAATGTGGTGGAGACTCCTTCTTTGGAGGCTTTTAAACAGAGGCTGGATGGCCATCTGTCAGGGGTGCTTTGCTTCATGCCAGGGGGTTGGACTGGATAGCCCTTGGGGTCTCTTCCAACTCTATGATTCTATGAGTCTTCATTGCTAACATATCCCATGTGTCAATGTGCATATATCTTCATTAGGAATGTGGGAAACTTTTCTCAGGCTAGATATCATTGTGTATCTCTGATCCACAATTGCATTTTCTTGTCATCCTTGTTTGTATCATTTTTGTACCATTGAGGGTTTCATGTGCATATCTGTACAACTTTTGATAGATCTTTTCCCGGTGTGAAGATTTAATTGTACTTAATGATGCATTTGATCTGCTGAGTGTTGTTTTCATTTTCCCCCTTGGTCTAAAGCAGCACACATTTGTTACCTGTTGCATCTTTAAGAGCTAAAGTGCATCAGTGAAAAGGCACTGAGAGGGAGTCACAGGGAGGAGGGAGCAAGGTTGTTTTCTGCTTCCCTGGAGACTAGGACAAGGAACAATGGCTTCAAACTACAAGAAAGGAGATTCCATCTGAACATGAGGAAGAACTTCCTGACTGTGAGAGCTGTTCAACAGTGGAACTCTCTGCCCTGGAATCTGTTGGGGGTGATTTGAATGCAATTTTCCTGCTTCTTGGCAGAATGGTGTTGGACTGGATGGCCCATGAGGTCTCTTCCAACTCTATGATTCTAACCCAAACATAGCAGAGTCCTTATCAGTTGTCAGCAGAGTTTTCACTGCACAGCCTGACCTGCATTATATAGCAGTGTAGAGCCATCCTAAGGCGTACTGTGAATTGTGTCTTCAAAATCCAAACAGGGTGTCTTCAGTAAACCTTCAATGCTCTCATCTCCATCTTTCTGCAGAGGGAGACATCTGCCTCCTATGATTCCCATCGTCAATCAAGAATACAGGAGCAAATGATGATGAAGCCCAGCTGTCTAGAAATGCAATAATGATTCATTGCATCCAAGACCAAAGGATCCTGATTTGGAGCAAATATGAATTACAGTTCATTGAGCATTTTCCCATCTCAAAACAAAACATTTACCCATCTTTCTTTCCTAATACAAAAAGGAATCGCTTTTCCCTTTCAGTAAAATCGAATGGCATGCTAATTCTAAAACCAAAGTCTCATCATATAAATGGACTTATACTGCTTTCTGAAGGGTGGGAAATCATTGATTGGCTAATTTCATTTGGGACCCAAGAAATGTGTGTTTGTATGTGTGTCAGTGAACCAAATCCATGTTATGGCTCTTTAAATAATAATAAACAATCAATCTATGCAATTAAAAACAGCATCACAAAGTTTTAGAATTATTCCAAGAGATATTGAAATATGAAGACTACAACATGGAAATACAATACTTACAATTATCTCAATCCACAGTTCTTATAAAAGAGATTTAATCTTTGTTATTGTGGTGCGTAATTCTGAACTTGGCTGCTTTCCCTACAAACCTAGGCCCCTTCCACACTGCCCTACAAAATCCAGATTATCTGCTTTGAACTGGATTATATGGCAGTGTTGACTCAAAGCAGATAATCTGGATTATGTGGCAGTGTAGGAGGGGCACCAGATTGATTAACCAAAACCATTTTAAGAAGTTATGCCGTCGTGCCTGGGGGCTATAAAACTCTTAGTGAAAGAGACATCTTTCTCCCAGGGGATTGCTTCTTGCCTTCCTTTAAAGAACTGGAATTCCCAAGGACCAAAACACTGTAGATAACTCAAAATAGGTTTTATTGTTCACAAAGAGTTATCCCTTTGAGGCAATAAGCTGGAAGTTTCAAAGGGTGTAAAGGAAATATACATTACAGTCTCTGGTTGTCTTGGGTCCAAGGAGATTTCACAGCTGAGAAGCCTTTCCTGTTCCCTCTTTTCTCAATGGCTGTGAAGGTCAGAACAAACACAACCCCCCAGTCCAATGGCCTATGTTGAAGGCACAGAGCCTTCCTTTTGATGCCAAAGGGTTTGAAGGCACTTGGGTCTCCTCAACGTTGTCCAGGGCGATCTGAACATGAAGTATGAGTCCCAAGGGTAAAAAAAAAACCTTAGAATTGGTGATGAGAGGTAACTTAATTAAGGGCTTTAGAGCCAAGTCTCTCTCACGTCTATCTGATAGAAAGTTTGATGGTAGAATGCAAAAGGAAAAGCTCTGCCCTCCTCCAGGAAGAGGTGGAGCCAAGCAATTAGGCTGAGGAAGCAATATAACTAGTGCAAACAACATTGACTGACAGCTATAAATAACCAATCAATCTAACTATACATTTACAAACTAGGCACGTTTGGGCATGTTATACAGTTTAAACCTTTGCACTTTAAAGTTCTACGCACAGGTGGCACCACTCGCGCCGTCACAGAAGTATAGAAGAAAACATTCCAAACAATCCAACCAAATATTCTTTTCCACTGTCCCTTATATTTATTCCTGTTTGACTATCGTTTACTCCATAATAATAATAATAATAATAATAATAATAATAATACACTTTATTTATGTTCCGTCGTTCTCCCTTAGGGGATTCAGAGCGGATTACAGTATTATTTATATACCTAGGCAAACATCCAGTGCCTTTTACAATCAAATATAATGGGACGCACAAACACAAACAAAGGTAGAGGCTTACCCTTTCATTTCCGGCTTCTGGAAGTGGTTGCTCATCTCTGGATTTCTCCATTTTCAAGCCGAGGAGCCTGTGTTGTCACCTTCCTGGTTGTGTGGCTGACATGATTGCTTGGAGCATCGCTTTGCCTTTTTTCCCACCTCTCTATCTGCTCACATTCACATATTTTTGAATTGCTAGGTTGGCAAGAGAGCTGGAGGTGACACCTGAGAGCTCACCCCATCTCATGGATTTGAACTTCTGACCTTTAGGTCAGCAGTTCAGCAACACAAGGATTTAACCCACTGCACCACCATGGCCCATTCTACACTGCCATAATCTGCACCTATTTGCCAGATACTAACACCCACTGAATTAATGCCTTTGGAACAAATCTTTCACAGAAACCCCATAAGTTCACTTTAGGGTCACCAAAACTTAGAAGGAACTTGAAGGCACATTATGGAGTTCACTCCAAACAATGATCATCTCTGGAGAAGAAGGACGCTGCCACCTGCTGGGTCTCATCAGAACTGCAAGAGGAAGAGAAGATTTAGGGAAAGTCTATTGCTACGTTTCTCAACCTGGGGGTCGGGACCCCTGGGGGAGGGGTCACGAGTGGGTGTCAAAGGGTTTGCCAAGGACCATCACAGAACACACTATTTTCTGTTGATTGTGTGGGTCCGGTATAGGAAATTTGGCCCAATTCTATCATTGGTGGGGCTCAGAATGCTCTTTGATTGTAGGTGAACTATAAATCCCAGCAATCACAACTCCCAAATGTCAAGGTCTATTTTCCCTCAAACTCCACCAGTGTTCACATTTGGGCATATTGAGTATCCGGCAGGTTCAGAGAAGAAGCAATACGTTCTATGGCTCATAGCAATTTCAAAATAGATTGCATATTCATCTCTCCATCTCTTGCTGCATCTAGACTGCCATTTAATCCAGTCTAGCAATTGTATCAGCCTAGTACTTGTGGTGTTTCGGCAACGGGAGATGCACAATTCGAGATTTTCCGCCATGCGGAAAATATAATCAAAAGACTCAATAGATGTAGTCTGGACTTTAAAACCTCCAGAGAAGTAGATTCCCATGCAGTAGCATATTCTGCTGTCAAACAGCTACAATCAGGAAATTCTTAGTATAACGGGTTTAAAATAATTTTAAATGGCTCAATAAATGATTTTTTACACCAATGCTAAGAAATTACCATGGAGTATGAAGTTAATATCATCCCTTCTCTTTCTACAGAACTAGCTTAGCAGAAGACTAACAAAAACTAACAAAATGAAGTTCAACAGGGACAAATGCAAGATACTCCACTTAGGCAGAAAAAACGAAATGCAAAGATATAGAATGGGGGATGCCTGGCTTGAGAGCAGTACGTGTGAAAAACATCTTGGAGTCCTTGTGGACAACAAGTTAAACATGAGCCAACAATGTGATGTGGTGGCAAAAAAAGCAAATGGGATTTTGGCCTGCATCAATAGGAGCATAGTGTCTAGATCTAGGGAAGTCATGCTACCCCTCTATTCTGCTCTGGTTAGACCACATCTGGAATATTGTGTCCAATTCTGGGCACCACAATTCAAGAGAGATGTTGACAAGCTGGAATGTGTCCAGAGGAGGGCGACTCAAATGATCAAGGGTCTGGAGAACAAGCCTTATGAGGAACGGCTTAAGGAGCTGGGCACGTTTAGCCTGAAGAAGAGAAGGCTGAGAGGAGATATGATAGCCATGTATAAATGTGTGAGGGAGGAGGGAGCAAGCTTGTTTTCTGCTTCCTTAGAGACTAGGACGCGGAACAATGGCTTCAAACTACAAGAGAGGAGATTCCACCTGCACATTACGAAGAACTTCCTGACTGTGAGAGCCGTTCAGCAGTGGAACTCTCTGCCCTGGAGTGTGGTGGAGGCTCCTTCTTTGGAAGCTTTTAAACAGAGGCTGGATGGCCATCTGTCAGGGGTGCTTTGAATGCAATATTCCTGCTTCTTGGCAGAAAGGGGTTGGACTGGATGGCCCATGAGGTCTCTTCCAACTCTTTGATTCTATGATTCTAAGAGATACTGATAGTTGGTCCTGTATGGGGTGTAATGTGTCACTACACTGCCACCTGCTGGCCATGCCTTAAATTGACATTTACTTTGTTTTAGCATAGTTCTTCAAACTATTGGAATAAAAAAATGGGAAAAGACTTATTCATTTCAGCATGCACTTTCATGAGTGTAGATCCACAAGAGTGTTGTTGCTGTTGTTGTTGTTGTTATTAGAAACACAACAAGGTGAGTCCACAGCAGACTCTCTACAGGCTGTTGTATTGGATCAGACGTCAGACACTTCCCAAGTGTCTAGGACTTATTGTTATTATTGTTATTATTATTATTATTATTATTATTATTATTATTATTATTATTTGATACAGAACAAGAATCGTACACAGCAAACAAGATCAATATGCTGGCTTTTATTTATTATTTATTTACAGTATTTATATCCCACCCTTCTCACACTGCAGGGAGTTCAGGGTGGATCACAATGCACAAATACATGGCAAACTTCCAATGCCATAGACACACAATACAATCTTTAAAAGGTACAATTTCCCCATATTTGCCCAAACTTTGCAAATATTCCCTTGTTGAAGGAAGGAGATTGTAGAATCATCTGCAAATCTTTTGGATGCTATTTATTTATTTATGGCACGTTGCTGACATCTACTGGTTGTTTCTGGGAAAAACACAAAAGTGGTCAAAACAAAGTTAAAAGTTATCAGCAGAAGTAAGTAATTAAACTTTAAGACTACAACTTAGGTTGATGAAAGTTTTGGTACCTTGAAATCAGGTTAATCCATGCAATGGCATTTCCATTTTTTATATACAGTTATATACACTACCATAAAAACTCCAGATTATCTGCCTTGATAATCTGCATTATTATTTATTTATTATTTATTTATATTTATTTAGAGCTTTTATAACCTGGTCTTCTTGACCTCTGAAGAGGGACTCAGGCCGGCTAACAGCAGAAAATTCATGCACAAACAAAGTAAGCATAATAGCATCATAATACATTGATACAAAAATACATTAAAATACAGATCATACAATATCATACAATTACAAAAGCCAGGTTGTCAGAGTAAAATCACAAATTCATCACCATCCGCCAGTGTGGGCAGCAGTTATTGGCTTGATCATCATTCTGCAAATGCTATATTCCAAAGCCAGGATTTCACCAGCTTTCTAAAGGTCAGGAGGGAAGGGCCAGATCTAATCTCCAACGGGAGTGAGTTCCAGAGCCGAGGGGCCATCACCGAGAAGGCCCTGTCCCTCGTCCCCACCAAACGCAATTGCGAAGGTGGTGGGACCGAGAGCAGGGCCCCTCCAGAAGATCTTAACAACCTTGATGGTTCATAGGGGAGAATCCGTTCGGACAGGTAAACTGGGCCAGAATCGTTTAGGGATTTATAGGTCAGCACCAGCACTTTGAATTGTGCTCAGAAGCTAATTGGCAGCCAGTGGAGCTGACGCAGCAGAGGAGTAGTATGCTCCCTGTACCCTGCTCCTGTTAGTAGTCTGGCTGCTGTTCTGGGCAGTCTTCAGAGGCAACCCCACGTATTAAATAAATAAATAATAAAATCTGCATTATATGGCAGTGTAGAAAAGGCCCCAGCCTGAGTGACTCTTAGGCTAGATCTACACTGTCCAATATCTCAGGATCTGGTCCCAGATTATATTTTAGTCCAGATTATCTGGCAGTGTAGACTCATAATCAAGTACAAAGCAGATAATCTGGGATCAGATCCTAGACTGTAATATAATCCAGATTATCAAAGCAGATAAGACATATTATCTGCTTTGAAGTGGATTATATGAGTTTACATTGCCATATAATCCAGTTCAAAGCTGATAATCTGGATTGTATATGACAGTGTAGAAGGGACCTTAAATACAGGGCAGTGTAGATCTAGAGCTGGGGTCCTCAAACTTTTTAAACAGAAGGCCTCAACCTGTTGGAGGGCCAGATTATAATTTGGAAAAAAACAAAAACAATACAATAATTAAAATGAAGAACAATTTAAATAAATATAAACATATTAGTGTTTCAATGGGAAGTGTGACCCTGCTTTTGGCTGATGAGATAGGGTTGTTGTTGTTGTTGTTGTGTGCTTTCAAGTCATTTCAGACTTAGGTTGACCCTGAGCGAAGGCCAGGTAAATTACCTTGGAGGGCCGTATTCGGGCCCCGGGCCTTAGTTTCAGGATCCCTGATGTAGACCAACAGTATCTCTATGATGTCACTCTAGCACACTTTCATTTATTACTTCTCCCTCTGATTTAGCCTTACTATCTATATACTATGTTATGTTTTGGGGCCTTGTCCCCAAAAAGAGGGCAATTTTTCATTTGAAACCCTATGAATATTTTAAGAGGGATCATGGAGGATATGTGTGCCAAATTTGTTCTAGATCAATCAATCTACATAGGAGCCTTTGTGGTACAAACCAACAAGTATACAGACACACATCCAAGTCTTGGCTACAGAATCTGTGGATACAAAGGGTGGGCTATACTTCTTGAGGAAGGCCTGATCTAGATCTCATTAGGAATGCTTGAGGATTTTCTATTGATACTATTTCAAATTGAATTGATCCAAGGCATGTTTAATAATGTGCAATCAATGTGACAGCTCGAGTGGCACCACCTATGTGTAGAACTGTTAGTTGCAAGATTTAAACTGTTGTATCATGCTTAAGCCTGCATTTTTACCCTGTTTATGTATAGCTGGATTGGTTATTTATAGCTGTCAATCAGTACTGTTTGACTCCACCTCTTCCTGCAGGAGGGGAGTGCTTCCTTTCTTTCATTCTGCCATCAGAGTTTCTATCAGATGGACGTGAGTAAGGGACTTGACTCTAAAAGACCCTGACTTAAGTTACCTCTCAGCACCAGTTCTGGGGTTTTTTACCCTTGAGACTTGTGCTTCATGTTCAGACCAACCTGAATGACGTTGGAAGTCTCAAGCGCCTTCAAACCGGTTCTTTTGGCACCAGAGGAAGATCCTGAGTCTTCAAACATAGGCCATTTGAACTAACTTTTTTGATGAGAAGAAATACTGGAAAATCGCTAAAGAGAACAGACTGGACCTTTTTCTATGACTACGAAAAGAAACTTAAAGATAAAAGTTTTAGAGGACAAGAATAGATAAGTAAGTTGGAGAAGTAGAGTGAGAAGATCCTGAGGTTGGAGTGGAGGTCATTTTAGATTAGTTTAGGTGTTTTTTGTTGTTGTGTTTTTGTGCTACCCTTCCTTCTTTTCTATCCTCTTGTTATTGTTCCCCCTCTTTCCCTGTGTTGATTTATAAAATGTTTAATAAAAATTATTTGAAAAAAAAAAAAAACATAGGCCATTTGAACTGGGGTTGTGGTTTGCTCCGGCATTCACAGCCATTGAGGAAAGAGGAAACTTGGAAAAGCTTCTCAGTTTCAAACTCCTTGGACCCAGGACTAACTGAGACTGTAACGTATATTTTCCTTCACCCCTCTGAAGTTTCCAGTTCATTGCTTTAAAGAAATAACTTTGTGATCAATAAAACTTATTTTGAGTTATTTGCAGTGTTTTGGGTCTTTGGGAGTTCCAGTTTCCTATAGGAGGGCAAGAAGCAATCCCCTGGGGAAAGATGCCACGTCCATGCCTCCTTCATTAAGAATTATAGCCCTCAGGCGTGACGGCACAATCAGAATTTCCCTTTGAATTTCACACTTCTCAAACTTTTGCTGTTTTGGTTCAGTACACATACCAATCTGGATATTGAAATGCATCTTTGGGAATAAAATGCATTTAAAGAGGCACACCCAGGGATAAAAGGTGTGTGAAATTTTGTGATAGAGCATGTCCAAAATCTTTAGAAAATACAGAACTTGGGTAGGATAGACAATCATCCGAAAAGGCATGTGCGAAACTGACAGGCACCAGAAATGTGCTGATCAATCTCTCACTCAATGCCAAGCTAGGATTAACAGACTTGAGCCGCAGATTGTTACACGTAGGATTGAGTTACATATGCGCAGCTGCATTGCAAGGATTTAGCACATTAGTCAACCCAAGAAATGGCTACGATCCAACAAGTTATGACGCAGAAGGTATAATTAGAACAGGAGAAAAGGTAGCCCCTGGCTGTTTTCAAGGCCTCCGGGATCTCCTAGCACACGCCAAAAACTATTCTGTGCAAAATAGTCCATGCAAATTTTTTGTGAAGAATAAGTATTTAATTGCAAATAGTCTTCAGAAACTACATGGCTTTCTCAAACTTTCTGGCAATGGGAAAGAAAATTGGAAATGACATCTTGATCCATTGTCTGATTTTTAAAGTTATTTCTCACCATCTTCAAGAAGAAATGGAGAGTTATGCCTCTAAAGCAGAGCTTTCTGAACTTTTCACGTTAGTGATGCGCTTTTCACAACAGGGTAATTCAGTTTTACAGGCAAACCAGAGGTTCAACCAACCCCTTATAAGAGTTTCATACAATATCTATCTTATTAAATAATGTATAATATATGTTTACTGCAGCGGTTCTCAACCTGGGGGTTGTGACCCAAAAGGGGGTCGTTCGGCCATTTTCGGGGGGTCGCGAAGCTGCCTTTACTGGCCCCGCCCCCTCCAAAATGGCTGCTGACCCCCCTCAATGCCTGGCCATCCATGGAGACTTCCCCAAGCCTCTGTTTTCTGTTGATTATGGGAGTTCTCTGTGCCAAGTTTGAGTCAATTCCACGGTTGCATGAGTTCAGACTGCTCTTTGATGGTAGAGAAACTATATATCCCAGCAGCTCCAAAATGCCAAGGTCTATATTCCCCAAGCCTCTCCAGTATTTTCTATTGGTCATGGGAGTTCTGTTTGCCAAGTTTGGTCCAGGCCTGTAATTCGTGGGGGATCTCAGTGGTCTGTCAGAGCTGAATTGGTTGAAGGTACTGCAAATCCCATAATCTTTGTCCATAATCCCCCAAACATATTTTTTGTGATTAATTACTATGCTTTAATTATGTTCAATTTGTAACAATGAAAATACATATTAGATATTTGCATTAGAATTCATAAGAGTAGCAAAATTATTTATGAAGTAGCAACGAAAATAAAGTTGGGGGTCACCAAAACATGAGGAACTTTATTTAGGGGTCACGGCATTAGAAAGCTTGAGAACCACTGGTTTACTGTATAAATGAGGTTTTGATTTTTTTTTTCCTTTTACACTTATATACTAGGGTTGTGCATGGAACTGTTTTCCTTCGTCTCATCCGTTCTTTCATTACTTTTGTTACCTTTGGGAGCATGTAATGGGAAGGTCCCTACCGGTACGAAAATCAGCTCAACACAAAAGCAAGTGGGAACCAATCCTAGCTCCTGGTCTGCTTTTCGTGAACACGTGATACTCCATGCCTCCTTGCCTTGGAAAGAGTGTGTGTGTGGTGTGCAGGCCCAGAAAGCATACATGCCCAACTGCAGCCAAGTACCTCCTCTAGAGTAAAAAAGTCAGAACTAGCCTCCTTGCCTTGGAAAGAGAGTGTGTGTGGCATGCAAGTCCAGAAAGCACACACTCCTGTCAGTAGTCAAGCACCTCCTCTAGAGTAAGAAACAGAGAACTTGGCTACTTGCCTTGGAAAGTGCATGTGGCATGTGGGCAGGACCAGAAAGCCCACGCGCCTGCCTGCAACCAAACACCTCCTCTAGAGTAAGAAACAGAGAACTTGCCTGCTTGCCTTGGAAAGTGCATGTGGCGTGCGTACAGGCCCAGAAAGCCCACGTGCCTGCCTGCAACCAAAGAAACAGAGAACTTGCCTGCTTGCCTTGGAAAGTGAATGTGACGTGCATGCAGGTCAAGAAAGCACACGTGCCTACCTGCAACTAAACACCTCCTCTAGAGTAAGAAACAGAAAACTTGCCTACTTGCCTTGGAAAGTGCATGTGGTGTGCATGCAGGCCAAGAAACCCCATGTGCCTGCCTGCAACCAAACAACTCCTCTAGAGTAAGAAACAGAGAACTTGGCTACTTGCCTTGGAAAGTGCATGTGGCATGTGGGCAGGACCAGAAAGCCCACGCGCCTGCCTGCAACCAAACACCTCCTCTACAGTAAGAAACAGAGAACCTGCCTACTTGCCTTGGAAAGTGCATGTGGTGTGCATGCAGGCCAAGAAACCCCATGTGCCTGCCTGCAACCAAATAACTCCTCTAGAGTAAGAAACAGAGAACTTGGCTACTTGCCTTGGAAAGTGCATGTGGCATGTGGGCAGGACCAGAAAGCCCACGCGCCTGCCTGCAACCAAACACCTCCTCTACAGTAAGAAACAGAGAACTTGCCTACTTGCCTTGGAAAGTGCATGTGGTGTGCATGCAGGCCAAGAAAGCACACGTGCCTGCCTGCAATCAAACACCTCCTCTAGAGTAAGAAACAGAGCACTTGCCTGCTTGCCTTGGAAAGTGCATGTGGCGTGCATGCAGGCCCAGAAAGCACACACACCTGCCTGCAACCAAACACCTCCTCTAGAGTAAGAAACAGTGAACTTGCCTGCTTGCCTTGGAAAGTGCATGTGGCATGCGTGCAGGCCCAGAAAGCACACACACCTGCCTGCAACCAAACACCTCCTCTAGAGTAAGAAACAGAGAAATTGCCTGCTTGCCTTGGAAAGTGCATGTGGCATGCATGCAGGCCCAGAAAGCACATGCACCTGCCTGCAACCAAACACCTCCTCTAGAGTAAGAAACAGAGAACTTGCCTGCTTGCCTTGGAAAGTGCATGTGGCATGCATGCAGGCCCAGAAAGCACATGCACCTGCCTGCAACCAAACACCTCCTCTAGAGTAAGAAACAGAGAACTTGCCTGCTTGCCTTGGAAAGTGCATGTGGCGTGCGTGCAGTCCCAGAAAGCTACAAAGGAAGGTGTGAGCATGCCGGGGGAGCGTTTACCAGGACTGACAGCTCCATGTTTGGACTTGTTGTCAGGTCCTACAATTTTTTGCCCCACTTCTTTGACCCAGATTATGACACTGTCTGGAAACACCCTTTGATTGCTATGTGAGAGCAGGAAAATGCTTTGTTGTTCTTTTACTTATAACGGACTGTGTATAGTGATGGCATCATATAAATAAGTGATAATGATAGCATTTAACAGACCTGAGAGTAAATGAGCCGACCACATTGTTGGACACGGTTACCTAGATTGCTGCCAAAATATTCCTGCTATTTTGTGAACAGTTCTGTTGATGGTATATTTAATGCTGTGGTCAGAATGTACCTTCAAGTTGATCCCAACATATGATTGATTCAGAGAAGGTTTATCATAGAATCATAGAGTTGGAAGCGACCTCATGGGCCATCCAGTCCTACCCCCTGCCAACAAGCAGGAAAATTGCATTCAAAGCATCCCCGACAGACGGCCATCCAGCCTCTGTTTAAAAACTTCCAAAGAAGGAGCCTCTACCACACTCCGGGGCAGAGAGTTCCACTGCTGATCAGCTCTCACAGTCAGGAAGTTCTTCCTCATGTTCAGATGGAATCTCCTTTCTTGTAGTTTGAAGCCATTGTTCCACGTCCTACTCTCCAGGGCAGCAGAAAACAAGTCTGCTCCCTCCTCCCTATGACTTCCTCTCACATATTTATATATGGCCATAATGTCTCCTCTCAGCCCTCTCTTCCTCAGGCTAAACATGCCCAGCTCTTTAAGCTGCTCCTCATAGGGCTTGATCTCCAGACCCTTGATCATTTTAGTCACCCTCCTCTCAATACTTTCCAGCTTGTCAACATCTCCCTTCAATTGTGGTACCCAGAACTGGACACAGTGGGATTCCAGATGTGGTCTGACCAAGGCAGAATAGAGGGGTAGCGTGACTTCCCTGCATCTAGACACTAGACTTCTATTGATGCAGGACAAAATCCCATTGGCTTTTTTTTTTTGCTGCTGCACCACATTGTTGGCTCATGTTTAACTTGTCCAAGGACTCCAAGATCTTTTTCACACGTCCTGCTGTCGAGCAAGGCATTGTCCCCTATTGATGCAGGCCAAAATCCCATTGGCTTTCTTTGCCGCCACATCACATTGTTGGCTCATGTTTAATTTGTTGTCCAAAAGGATCCCAAGATCTTTTTCACACGTACTGCTCTCGAGCTAGGCATTGTCCCCCATTCTGTATCTTTGCATTTCATTTTTTCTGCCTAAGTGGAGTATCTTGCATTTGTCCCTGTTGAACTTCATTTTGTTAGTCTCTCTAATCTGTTAAGCTTGTTTTGAATTCTGCTCCTGTCTCATAGAATCATAGAATCAAAGAGTTGGAAGAGACCTCATGGGCCATCCAGTCCAACCCCCTGCCAAGAAGCAGGAATATTGCATTCAAATCACCCCTGACAGATGGCCATCCAGCCTCTGTTTAAAAGCTTCCAAAGAAGGAGCCTCCACCACACTCCGGGGCAGAGAGTTCCACTGCTGATTGGCTCTCACAGTCAGGAAGTTTTTCCTTATGTTCAGATGGAATCTCCTCTCTTGTAGTTTGAAGCCATTGTTCCGCATCCTAGTCTCTAAGGAAGCAGAAAACAAGCTTGCTCCCTCTTCCCTGTGGCTTCCTCTCACATATTTATACATGGCTATCATATCTCCTCTCAGCCTTCTCTTCTTCAGGCGAAACATGCCCAGCTCCTTAAGCCGCTCCTCATAGGGCTTGTTCTCCAGACCCTTGATCATTTTAGTCGCCCTCCTCTGGACACATTCCAGCTTGTCAATATCTCCCTTGAATTGTGGTGCCTAGAACTGGACACAGTGGAATTCCAGATGTGGTCTGACCAAGGCGGAATAGAGGAGTAGCGTGACTTCCCTGGATCTAGACACTAGACTCCTATTGATGCAGGCCAAAAGCCCATTGCCTTTTTTTGCTGCTGCCTCACATTGTTGGCTCATGTTTAACTTGTCCAAGGACTCCAAGATCTTTTTCACATGTCCTGCTGTTGAGCAAGGCATCATCCCCCTATTGATGCAGGCCAAAATCCCATTGGGTTTTTTTGCCGCCGCATCACATTGTTGGCTCATGTTTAATTTGTTCTCCACGAGGACCCCAAGATCTTTTTCACGTGTACTGCTCTCGAGCCAGGCATTGTCCCCCATTCTGTATCTTTGCATTTCATTTTTTCTGCCTAAGTGGAGTATCTTGCATTTGTCACTGTTGAACTTCATTTTGTTAGTTTTGGCCAATCATCTCTCTAATCTGTTAAGCTTGTTTTGAATTCTGCTCCTGTCTTCTGGAATATTGGCTATCTCTCCCAATTTGGTGTCGTCTGTCATTGTCTTTCTCAAAGGGTTGGAGTGTGACTTGTGCAAGATCATCCAATGGACTCTAGGCCTGTCCAAGGATCCCAACCAACATTCAAACCATTTGGCCATACTGGTTCTCTAACTGGTGGTATCTGATTGTTCCACAATTGTTGGTTCATGGCTGTCCAAACTCTCCTCCTCAATTGCTCGGCACACCCACAGACTACTTCCAGCCACCTGGCTTCAAGAAAAGGTTCCTTGATCAAAGGGTGAGTGTTGGTACCTCTCTTTATTGGAGTTAGCCACTGCCTCCCACTCTGACTTGCAAATCAGAACTGAACATCAGAATGCCTGCCACATCAAAGGAAAGCTGCATAATGAAACATTGTGCCCTTTGGAAAAAAAATCCAGGTTGGCTTACAAACTGAATTTCCAGTCCAGTGATTCTAAGACAGATCGTTACAACTAGTGACAGAGTAACTTAACCCACAAGCTGGGCACAATGATCTCTCAGGAGGCCAGTATCAGGTATCATAGGATCCTACAGTGGAAGAGATCATCCAGTTCAACTCCCTGCCATGCAGAAATGTACAACCAAAGCACTCCCAACAGATGGTTATCCAGCTTCTCTTTAAAGTCTCCAAAGAAGGAGATTCTGCCATATGAATTGTCGGAGGCTTTCATAGCCGGAATCACTGGGTTGTTGTGAGTTTTTCGGGCTATATGGCCATGTTCCAGAAACATTCTCTCCTGACATTTTGCCTGCATCTATGGCAGGCATCCGCAGAGGTTGTGAGGTCTGCTGGAATCTAAATAAAGAACAACAGTCAAACACAGGTGAACTCCAGACAAGAAAGCATCGGGGACAGCTAATCACCTCTCAACAAAGGATCCCCCCAGGCAGTAACAAGTCACACCTAAAATCTGTCAGGCCATTCAATGCTAATCAAAGTGGCCAACAGCAACATTCACACCTGCCTCAAACAGACAAGAGTTCTTTCTTCCATCCAGGACATTCCACAGATATATAAATCCCACTTGCCTAGTTTCCAACAGACCTCACAAAATCACCAAATAAAGCAATGAGATTAGGAACATTTCATCTAACCCACTTACTTCAGGCCAGAAGAGCAGAGCAGAGGGTGAGCCCTGGCATCACAACTGGGAAGAATAGAGGCTGATAACTCAGTAAGTACATAGATATCCTTGGAGAGTTTTTAGAAGTTTCCACAACAAATAATCCTTTCACATTTTAGCAAACTTCTGATCTATTAACTAAAATGGAAATTTGCACATAATCCTTTTCTTTAGCCTGGAGGCGAATCATCCCAAAACTTGAGTATTTGCAGCCTTGTCTGATGCCTTGAGATGATCCACAAAAATTCAGGGATGGACCCTGAGGTCCTACTTTTGGCTAAAAGAAACCATGCCATGCAGATCTAGAGAAAAAGAGGGGATGCAATTGTAGGAACTAAATTTGGTCCTTCTTAAAGCATGGCCAATAGTATACTTGGGAACCCCCAGCGGCGCAGTGAGTTAAACCACTGAGCTGCTAAACTTGTTGACCGAAAAGTCACAGGTTCATATCCGGGGAGCGGCTTGAGCTTCCGCTGTCAGCCCCAGCTTCTGCCAGCCTAGCAGTTTGAAAATATGCAAATGTGAGTAGATCAATGGGTACCGCTCAAGAGGGAAGATAACGGTGCTCCATGCAGTCATGCTGGCCACATGACTTTGGAAGTGTCTACGGACAATGCTGGCTCTTTGGCCTAGATATGGAGATGAGCATCAACCCCCAGAGTCGGACACAACTGGACTTAATGTCAGGGGAAAACCTTTACCTTTACCTAATAGTGAACTTGAAGAATGACTCAAAATGGCAATATTGCCAGGAGTGTAGCTGATTCAAATTGTACACACAATGACTCACAGTTGGCGCAGACTGAGAAAAGGAGACAACGAGGAAAGTTGCAGGCGGCAAAGTATGCAATCAGTAAATTGCACTCCGTTTCTCACAAACCTTCACATCAGGGCGTTTCGTGCGCTGATGTCTAGACTACATTTCAGAGTATATATGTGGTGAGTATGTGTATTTGAAGCCTTCAAGATGATTCTGACAATGATGACTCACACCCTATGCACCACCTGCAACAAGACTATTACAACTGTAAGAATGTATATGTTCAGCTCTCTGGAGATTCCGTTTTCTGTTTTGCAGCATGGGTAAAATCATGCCAATGCAAAGGTTTTTTTACATCAAATGCCAACTTCAAATATAGATAGACAGACTGACTGACAGACAGATAGATGATAAATAGGCAGAAAGATATTTTTGGACCACTAAGGAGAAAACATCATCTTGATCTTTTGTCTGAACACTCTGAACCTACCAGGTAGTGAACACTCTGAACCTATCTGGAGGATGCATTTCAACACTTTGGATACACTCTTTTAGCATTTGGACTGAAACCCAGAGTGTGATGAGTGTGTTTAGTGTCCCACCAACTGGATGGCCCCCCACGAGGGTCTTCCTCCAGGGGCAAACCAAGAATGGGCAACTTGGAAGTCCTTGAACAGACTCAGAAGCAGAGTAAGCAGATCAAAAGACAACCTAGCAAAATGGCACTACCTAAAAGAATCCCACACCTTGAGTGACTGTGGAGCAGAACAGACAACTCCGCATCTGTTTGCTTGTCCTCTATGCCCTGCCTCATGTACAGAGGAAGAATTGTTGGAGGCTACAGACAATGCCATTGCTGTTGCCTGTTTTTGGTCAAAATATATTTAGCCGCCTGCGCACCTTCTATTTTTGTCAGTTTTATACTAATTTATGCAATGCTTTTGATACAAAATAAATAAAAATATGGAAATGTATAGCTGCTGCTATGTTTCTCACAGAATCCTTCAGAAGGTGCTTATCAGCTCCAAAACAAGATTCACCTTAATCTAAAATTGATATATCTTGTTTAGTACTGCTGCGAAATCTCCCTATTTCAGCACCACAATGAATACAGCTTCCCAATGGCTTGAGGAGCAAAGCCTCCCCAGCCCCATGAGTTCCCACTTAGAATCACAGAATCATCAAGTTGGAAGAGACCACATGGCCCATCCAGTCCAACCCCCTGCCAAGAAGCAGGAAAATCACATTCAAAGCACCCCTGACAGATGGTCATCCGGCCTCTGTTTAAAAGTGTCCAAAGAAGGAGCCTCCACCACACTCCGGGGCAGAGAGTTCCACCGCTGAACAGCACTCCCAGTTAAGAAGTTCTTCATAATGTTCAGGTGGAATCTCCTTTCCTGTACTTTTAAGCCATTTTCCATTGCATCCTAGTCTCCAGGGCAGCAGAAAACAAGCTTGCTCCCTCCTCCCTATGACTTCCCCTCACATCTTGATCCATGGCCCTCATCATGTCTCCTCTCCTTGGCCCTATGTAAGCCGCTCCGAGTCCCCATCGGGGAGATGGTGGCAGGGTAGAAATAAAGATGATGATGATGATGATCAATATGATGATGATTATTATTATTATTATTATGTCTCCTCTCAGCCTTCTCTTCTGTAGGCTAAACATGCCCAGCTCTTTAAGCTGCTCCTCATAGGGCTTGTTTTCCAGACCCTTGATCATTTTAGTTGCCCTCCTCTGGACAAATTCCAGCTTGTCAACATCTCCCTTCAATTGCAGTGCCCAGAATTGGACACAGTATTCCAAGTGTGGTCTGACCAAGACAGAATAGAAGGGTAGCATGACTTCCCTGGATCTAGAAGACACTATACTTCTATTTACGCAGACCAAAATCCCACTGGCTTTTTTGCCGCTGGTGCTTGGCTTATGGAACTCAGTAGGTGGGGGCCTATGTCAGATCACCAATACCTGTTACCGAACTCTTTTTTCCTTGAGTGATAGTCATTAATAACAAGTATAAATATAGTTTTCAAAAGCAGAGTATGGTAAGAGTCTCAGGCAACCAAAATTTTCCATCTGCATTGCCTTTAAGCCACTCCTCATAGGGCTTGTTCTCCAGACCCTTATCATTTTAGTCACCCTCCTCTGGACACATTCCAGCTTGTCAACATCTCCCTTAAATTGGTGCCCAGAATTGTGGTCTGGTGTGCCTTAAGTCCTCATATTGGGGAAAGGTGGTTTATAAATGGCTTGGTGATGGTGAAGGTAAAGGTGAAGGTGGTGGTGATGGTGGTGATGGTGATGATGGTTGGCATCTGCTTGGGACCTATGTCTGAGTAAATAACCTTGGTTATGCTCAAAATATACAGTTTGGGTTCAGTCATATTACAAGTACAGGCATCTGTTGAACAATT
Organism: Anolis sagrei; assembly: GCF_037176765.1. Lineage (NCBI taxonomy): Eukaryota > Metazoa > Chordata > Lepidosauria > Squamata > Anolidae > Anolis > Anolis sagrei. Next base: position 12,184,304 of record NC_090021.1, read on the forward strand.
GGAAGTGATTGAGCTCAACAGGAAAAACCAATGTACGTTCCCAAGGCACAATGGTGTAACCTTTCCAGTTCCCAGTTGCACATCTTCACAATCCACTAATATACCTTTTTCACGTTTGTGCAACACAGCTATGGACTGATGCCATAGCCATAAATCCTGCAAAATGCCCAAAATATAAACTGTGATTTAGCATCTCAGCCAACAATAACAATACTTTCAGAAGAGTTCCCAAAATTGGGGAGAAGTTGAGAGATAAAAGATTTGGTGGTGACGATTATTATCATCGTCATCATCATCCGCTTTCATTTCTTGCAAGGGCTCTCTAGTCTGTGAACCGCCTTCTGCAAAACGTTGAATGCCACCGTGTTAAGTCTCCACACAGTGACTTACATCTCAAGTATTTACAAGAACTTAATAGGGGGCTTTAAGTGGCTTCTTTCAAATTATGTGTTATGACAGCTGATTCGGGAATACAACCCAAGAGCTCTCCTTGGAGATCTCAGAAGTAAATTTAGTTACAGAGAGTAACAGTTGCTGCCAGCAGATTTCAAGAGTGTGGAGGAGGTAAAAGATATTGTCAGTTGGCAAGTAACCTGTTATCTATCTACTACACTCGAGTCCATGATAGATATTCGTGGCTGTGGGAAGGAAAGGAATCCGGATTAATGCAATTAATGGGGCTTATGCGAGAATCCAGGGCTGATCAGACTTTTTCCACTTGCAACCACTTTCTGCTCAAGAAATATTTACATGACCCCAGGCATATAGGTATATAAAATAGGTATACAAATCAAACATTGGCTGATCATAAATCATAATATGCATGGGTTGTTAAACAGGCTGATTTTCTGGAGAGTCCACTGTAAACACTGCTAACAGATATTTGAAAATGGGTGCTGTTCAGAAAACTTTTAGTGTTGCCAAATTTTCTGTGACCCCCAACATTGAGCTTGTTCTGTTGTGTGCTGGGCTTGAAACGAATTGCTTTTAAAACAGGACATGCAACTTTAGCCCAGCAGGAAGCCAGGGGGCCCGAAGAGAAATTCGTAAGGATTTTCAGCATAAACAGTCTCTAGAGGGCTTGTAATATGTAACAAAGTCTTTTATTGGTGAACAATCAACAGAAACTTCTTTTGTCTTCAAAAGGTTAAACAAATACTTCCAGGCTTTTGGTGGCTTCTAACTGTTACTTTACTCTAAAGAAAAACCCTTTTCCAAACTTCTCCCAGGCTAACTGTGAACCTAAACCTACCTGGTGTGGATCCACTACCGGGCTGAACTGCGTCTCAAAACTGAGTGGACCTACCAGTAGGCCTGTAGTCACTTAGCTGGAGTTCTTAGATGTTTAAAGCTGTTATTCCCTCCAAAATTCCTCGGGGCTGTAAGGCTGTTTCCCTGGGAACCTTTGGGAATCTTTAGATGCTCTTAAGACGGTTCTCCCCCGGGAGGTCTTAAGGGTTGAAGCCTTTGTACAGGAGAAAGTCTGTAAATGTCCTGTACATTGACTTCCTTTGCTGAGACTGACTGAAAATGGCTCCCTTCCCTTCACAACTGTCCTGAACAGGGGGCAGAACCAAACTTAACGATGATGCCCTATAACTGCAAACGTTAACAGGAAGCCACCTTTCTGCAGAATCCCAAGCCTTGGGCTGCAAGCAAACACTTAATACAGGGCAAATAAAGTGGGAGCTTCTGGTACAGCTGTACCAGCACAGAGCTAATGCTGGGTTTCTCAACCTGGGGGTTGGGACCTCTGTGGCGGTTGTGAGGGGGTGTCAGAGGGGTCACCAAAGACCATCAGAAAACTGTATTTTCTGTTGGTCATGGGGTTTCTGTGTGGGAAGTTTGGCCCAATTCTGTCATTGGTGGGGTTCAGAATGCTCTTTGATTGTAGGTGAACTATAAATCCCAGCAACTACAATTCCCAAATGTCAGGTCTATTTTTCCCAAAATCCACCAGTGTTCACATTTGGGCATATTGAGTATTCAGGCCAAACTTGGTCCAGATGCATCATTGTGTCTCAGCATTCCTAATGCCGCAACCCCTTGTTGTGGTGATCTCTAACCATAAAATTATTTTCATTGCTACTTCATAAGTGTAATGTTGCTACTCTTACGAATTGCAATGTAAATATCTGATATGCAGGATGCATTTTCATTCACTGGACCAAATCTGGCACAAATACCCAATACACCCAAATTTGGATATTGGTGGGGTTGGGGTGGATTGATTTTGTCATTTGGGAATTGTAATTGCTGAGATTTATAGATAACCTATAATCAAAGGACATTCTGAACTCCACCAACGATGGAATTGAACCAAACTTGGCACAAACTTGACCAAGAGAAAATACTGGGAGGGTTTGGTGGGCATTGACCTTGAGTTTTGGAGTTGTAGTTTGCCTACGTCCAGAGAGCACCGTGGACTCAAAAAAATGATAGATCTGGACCAGACTTGGCACGAATACTCAATATGCCCAAATGTGAAGTTTGGGAAAAATAAATCTTGACATTTAGGAGTTGTAGTTGCTGGGATTTATAGTTCACCTACAATCAAAGAGCATCCAGAGAGCACTGTGGACTCAAACAATGATGGATTTGGATCAAACTTGGCACGAATACTCAATATGCCCAAATATGAACACTGTTGGAGTTTGGAGAAAATAGACCTTGACATTTGGGAGTTGTAGTAGCTGGGATTTATAGTTCACCTACAACCAAAGAGCATTCTGAACCCCACCAATGATAGAATTGGGCCAAACTTCCCACTTAGAACTCCCATAACCAACAGAAAATATTGTGTTTTCTGATGGTCTTTGGTAGCCCCTCTGACACCCCCTTGTGACACCCCCTTGTGACACCTCCAGGGGTCCCAACTCCCAGGTTGAGAAACCCAGGCCTAGCTTGTGTGTTCTTCCATAGTAGTAACTTTTGCCATCCTGACCACACTTTGATTTGCTTAACACACGTCCCAGTCTTCATCAGTGAAACATTGGAGAGTAAGGGCTCAGCCACTCCCTGCCCTACAGGAGCATCCGGGTCAACCTTGTTTGCTACTCAAAGCAAGCAGAGGACCTGCTCTTGCTGGCTACAGGCTGCCTTAACCAACTGCAGAAAGTTATCTCCAGTAACATAAATCCCATCTCCTCTCTTGAGGATTGCAAGGCAGCATTACACTTCCACAGCCTCTGCAATCCAAAGACATCTATCATCCTTGAGAAATCTTCAGGAGGTTTGCTTCTTAAGCCCTCAGGGAGCATGTTGAAGGTCATGCCCAAGAGTGATGAAATCTGATCTGAGCCCTCATTTGTCAACTTTGCTGAGCAAGGTGTCCAGCTAAGCTGGGTGCTTCATAGCAGCAGCAGTTTTGAGTTTCATCCTTAAATCTTCGTACCGTGTAATCTCCAGATGGCATATCTCCATGACCCAAGAGCAAAGCCCACCTCCCATGCAGTATGAGTGTTTCCTCACAAATGAGTGACAGATGCATTTGCAACTGCAAATGTAAATGCTGAACTAGGGTTGAGTGACATCAAATCCAACCCTCACTGCAGTAGTCGCCATTAAAATCCGTGGTCCAAGCCTTAAATTTAAAACTTTACTCTCAGAAAAAGAACAAAATGACAAAATCAAGGTTTGTTGAAGGCTTTCATGTTTGGAATCACTGGGTTGCTATGAGTTTTTTCGGGCTGTGTGGCCATGTTCCAGTACCATTCTCTCCTAATGTTTTGCCTGCATCTGTGGCTGGCATCTTCATAGGTTCTGTTAGCAGTGAGACAAGTAGAGCGTATTCTGTGAACAACATCACACCGACACCGAAATACATCGACACCGAAATACAACACCGCCTGAGCTCTGCGAGGGCAGCATTTTTCCGAATGAAGCAGAGAGTGTTTGAGGACCGAGACATCCGTAGGGATACCAAGGTGCTTGTTTATAGAGCCATTGTCCTCCCAATCCTGCTATATGCCTGCAAAACGTGGACTGTCTACAAATGTCACATGCAACTCCTGGAACGATTCCATCAGTGCTGCCTCTGGAAAATCCTGCAAATCTCTTAGGAAGACAAGCGGACAAATATCAGCGTGCTGGAAGAAGCAAAGACCACCAGCATTGAAGCGATAGTCCTCCGCCATCAACTCCGCTGGACCGGCCACGTTGTCCGGATGCCCGACCACCGTCTCCCAAAGCAATTGCTCTACTCCGAACTCAAGAACGGAAAACGGAATGTTGGAGGACAGGAAAAGAGATTTAAAGATGGGCTCAAAGCCAACCTTAAAAACTCTGGTATAGACACTGAGAACTGGGAAGCCCTGGCCCTTGAGCGCTCCAGCTGGAGGTCAGCTGTGACCAGCAGTGCTGCAGAATTTGAGGAGGCACGAATGGAGGGCGAAAGGGAGACGCGTGCCAAGAGGAAGGCGCATCAAGCCAACCCCGACCGAGACCGCCTTCCACATGGAAACCAATGCCCTCACTGCGGAAGAAGATGCAGAGCAAGAATAGGGCTCCACAGCCACATATGGAATATGTGGCCACCCACAAGAATATTGGAAGACAATTATCCCCGGAAAACGAGGGATCGCCTAGGTAAGTAAGCAATTCTGTGAGGATTTGTAAAGAGACACCATGATGTGGTGAGTTGACTTAAAAAACATATGCCGGCAGCTGATTGGCTGAGCATGCCAGGAGTCTGAGTTCTGATTGGCTGCTGTCTCTGGCTTGCTGCTGAGACAAACGGTTGTAACTGCCACTTTTACCTCGGAAAGTGAAGAGAGCACTGACTGGAAACAACCAGGAAGGAAATGGCTGCCAACTCTCTGAAACCTGATCATTTCTAAGGCATGAAGCCTATTTTAAAGACTGTTTAAAAGGACTGTTTATTCCCCCCGTTCTCTGTAACAATTTAGAAAGACCGCTGTATATATTGTTGCCCTGTTTGATCTTTTGAAAAGAAGTAAAGATACTGTTACTTGTTACACAAGCCCAAGTGACACTTTATTGTACTGCAGGTTCAGAAACTGTGATAAAGCTTCTGTTTATTTACATTTACAACCCACATCCTATTCCACAGGTATATATACACTCATTCCTCAAATATATATATATACATACATACACACACACACATACATAGAATCATAGAATCATAGAATCAAAGAGTTGGAAGAGACCTCATGGGCCATCCAGTCCAACCCCCTGCCAAGAAGCAGGAATATTGCATTCAAATCACCCCTGACAGATGGCCATCCAGCCTCTGCTTAAAAGCTTAAAAGCTTAAAAGTTCTTCCTAATGTTCAGATGGAATCTCCTCTCTTGTAGTTTGAAGCCATTGTTCCGCATCCTAGTCTCCAAGGAAGCAGAAAACAAGCTTGCTCCCTCCTCCCTGTGGCTTCCTCTCACATATCCATACATTGCTATCATATCTCCTCTCAGCCTTCTCTTCTTCAGGCTAAACATGCCCAGTTCCCTAAGCCGCTCCTCATAGGGCTTGTTCTCCAGACCCTTGATCATTTTAGTCGCCCTCCTCTGGACACATTCCAGCTTGTCAATATCTCTCTTGAATTGTGGTGCCCAGAATTGGACACAATATTCCAGATGTGGTCTAACCAAAGCGGAATAGAGGGGTAGCATTACTTCCTTAGATCTAGACACTATGTTCCTATTGATGCAGGCCAAAATCCCATTGGCTTTTTTTGCTGCCACATCACATTGTTGGCTCATGTTTAACTTGTTGTCCACGAGGACTCCAAGATCTTTTTCACACGTACTGCTCTCGAGCCAGGCGTCCCCCATTCTGTATCTTTGCATTTCATTTTTTCTGCCAAAGTGGCATACTTTACTTAGGCGATCCCTCATTGGACGAGTAAGATGGTCTTCCCTGATGACTATTTTTGTGGGTTTGTAGGTGGCTGTGGATCCCTATTCTTGACCCGCATCTTCTCCCACAATGAGGGCATTGGTTTCCAGGTGGAAGGCAGTCCCGGTCGGGGTTGGCTTGGCGCGCCTTCCTCCTGGCACGTTTCTCTCTTTCACCCTCCACTCGTGCCTCCTCGAATTCTGCAGCATTGCTGGTCACAGCTGACCTCCAGCTGGAGCGGTCAAGGGCCAGGGCTTCCCAGTTCTCAGTGCCTATGCCAGAGTTTTTAAGGTTGGCTTTGAGGCCATCTTTAAATCTCTTTTCCTGTCCACCAACATTCCGTTTTCCATTCTTGAGTTCAGAGTAGAGCAACTGCTTTGGGAGACGGTGGTTGGGCATCCGGACAACGTGGCCGGGCCAGCAGAGTTGATGGCAGAGGACCATCGCTTCAATGCTGGTGGTCTTTGCTTCTTCCAGCACGCTGACGTTTGTCCGCTTGTCTTCCCAAGATATTTGCAGGATTTTCCAGAGGCAGCGCTGATGGAATCGTTCCAGGAGTTGCATGTGACGTCTGTAGACAGTCCACGTCTCACAGGCATAGAGCAGGGTTGGGAGGACAATAGCTTTATAGACAAGCACCTTGGTATCCCTACGGATGTCCCGGTCCTCAAACACTCTCTGCTTCATTCGGGAAAATGCTGCACTCGCAGAGCTCAGGCGGTGTTGTATTTCGGTGTCGATGTTGACTTTGGTGGAGAGGTGGCTGCCAAGGTAGCAGAAATGGTCAACATTTTCTAATGTTACACCATTAAGTTGTATCTCTGGCATTGGGGAGGGGATGTCTGGTGACTGCTGGAACAGCACTTTGGTTTTTTCGATGTTCAGTGACAGGCCAAGTGACACAAACATACACTCACACACACACACTCCACTTGCCTCACTGCCAACAGAACCTCTGAAGATGCCAGCCACAGATGTAGGCAAAACATTAGGAGAGAATGCTACTGGAACATGGCCATACAGCCCGAAAAACTCACACCAACCCTAAATCAAGGTTTGTTTTTAGAGTTTTTCAAGCCATGGATGCTGGAGTCAGAAGGAACAAAGAAGCCATTCTAAAGCATTTGAACTAAACAAAACACTCTCATTTTCTCATTCCCTGCTCAGCATCTTTGTTGCAAATGTCCATGTGATCGGTTTTATATCTATCTTGAGTTCAGATGAGCGTAAATGATTGTCTCCATGTGAGTCAGAGCTGTTTGTTTACAGCAATGCTCGGCTTCCCAGCAAGGCCGAAAAGTCAGCTGCCCCTTCACCCAGATCCTTTCTTAGCGAATATATTCATTTCATTGAGTGACAATTTTTTTTCCAATGGCAGGAACTTACTGGCAAGAAAGGTAACTCCTGTCAACAACCAAAATAAAATAAAACAAATCCACCGGAGTCTGCAGAGACAACTCAGAAGTTAGCAAAATGCTTTCAGCAATAAATGAATGAATCAGATAACTTTGATATTATGTTGGGAAAGTCTTCTGCGATTTTCCTGCTTCTTGGCAGGGGGTTGGCCCGCAAGGTCTCTTCCAACTCTATGATTCTGTGATTCTATAGCTCTATGATTCTGTTCCATTTTTCTTTACATTCAACTGATGGGATGCACAATTCAACAGCGATTTAAACAATCAGACGGCTGGGTTGTTGCAGGCGAAACATCAGGAGAGAATGCTTCTAGAACATGGCTATATAGCCCGAAAAACCTACAACAACCCAGTGATTCCAGCCATGAAAGCCTTTGACAATAAATCAGATGGCTATCGAAAGACAATTAGTCCATCGAAGTATGCTGTAGCCTAGGAGAGACAGAATGGTTTATTGATCTGAGTATTCGACTGGCCGATGCATCTTCACTGTAAAACTAACGCAGTTTGACTCCACTTTAATCACTAAGGCTCAATGCAGTTGAATCGTGGGAGTTGCAATAATAATAATAATAATAATAATAATAGGATTTAAAGATAGAACTGCAAAAACCCTGGCACAAGCCAGTAAAATTGGTCCTAATTGTGATCAGCACACTGGGTGCAGTGCCTAAAGACCTTGGCCTGCACTTAAAAACAATCAGCGCTGACAAAATTACAATCTGTCAGCTGCAAAAGGCCACCTTATTGGATCGAAACGTATTTGCTGATACATCACACAGTCCTAGACACTTGGGAAGTGTTCGACGTGTGATCAAACACAAAAGCCAGCATTATGATCTTGTTTTCTGTGTACTAATCTTGTTATGTATCAAATAATAATAATAATAATAATAATAATAATAATAAATGTTTTATTTATCACCTTCGATAACTGCCCTTTTGCTGGGTTTATAGATATGGCTTACAGTTATATCTCTTCATTGTTTTGCAAGGAGATTAGTTGTGCAAATGGAAGCTGTTCACTTCCTCTACATTTGGTTCTTTTCTATGCTCCCTGCCCTCCTTTTCCCCCTGTAAATTTCCACTCATTGGTGTTTGCAGCATTATCTGCAAGCAGCACCTGCTATGACCCTTCATGGGCAGGGCAAGAGTCTGCCAGTCATGGTTTACGTATTCGCTTGCATTCCACCATCCCCTCCACATTCCACAGAGGCAGGGAGTTAAAGCTGCAAACATGCAGAAAGAGGGAAAGAAAGAGAGAAAGACAGAGAGAAAGAGAAAGCCATCAGCAACACACAACGTTTGCTCCACCCTGCTGACATTTCATGCCCTCTGATATGGCCTACAGCCATTCCTTTCAACCAATTAATAATAATTAATAATAATAACAACAACAACAACAACGTTGCGGTTTTCTGGCATGGTATATTTCTGCCACTTCAGTAATTATTCATTTGTATTTTGATTCTGTAGCCCATTTGTTGATGGATGTCCAGAATCAGCATTATCCACCACCGTACTTTTTATCCTGGGTGTCGACCAAGCCAGTATAGACTTCATTTTGGTGTGTTTCTCCATAGTGCTAAAGCAGTGTTTCTCAACCTGGGAGTCGCCAGGGGGTTGTCAGAGGGTGTTCTGTCGCACGCTGGGCCTGTAATAGCTGTACTTTTCTATAGGACGTATACTTTAAGCCCAGCGGGAAGCCAGGGGCGCCTCAAAGAGAGGTTCTCGGAGATTTTTCTGAAATGATGGTCTTTAGAGACTTTAATGATACAACAAAGTCTTTATTATGGAACAAACAACAAATCTTCAATGGTTCAAACAACACTTCAAGGCTTTCTTAGTCTAGTCTTCAATGGACTGGTACCTGACTTTAATCAACTGAACCTTCTCTGTAGGAAAACCCCTTTTTAACCTCTCCCAGGCTGCTTTCTATCTATGCCTCATCGGTGTGGGTGCTACTACCAAATCCAAGTGCGTCTGGGTATCGAGTAGACCTACCAGCCGAGGCTTGAAGATATTTCAGCTGGAGTTCTGTGGATCTGTAATGCTGTCCTCCCTCCGAGAATTCTTTGAGAACTTCAGGGCTGTTTCCCTCTGATGCTATAAGGCTGAGAAGCTGTGAGCTCTCAGCCAGAGCTTTTGGGACCTTTCCCCTGGAATTTCTGTTTCTGTTTCCCCGGATGTTCCTTTTCCCTGGATGCCCTTTTTCCCTGGATGCTCTTTTTCCCTGGAGGTTCTTTTTCCCTGGATGTTCTTAAGAAAGAAAGCTTTTCTACGGGACAAGCTGGTCTACGTCCTATAGCTTAGCTACCTTGTGTGAGACTGCCCAAAATGGCTCCTTTCCCTCCCAGAGCCTGAACAAGGGACGGAACCAAAGCTTAACTATGATGGACAGTTAGCCTGCCCTATGATTGCAAACTTTAACAAAAAGAAAATAAAGTTGGAGCTCCTGGTACAGCCGTACCAGCACAGAGGGGTCGCCAAAGACTATCAGAAAACACAGTATTTTCTGTTGGTCATGGGGTTCTGTGTGGGAGGTTTGGCCCAATTCTATCATGGGTGGGGTTCAGAATGCCCTTTAATTGTAGGTGGACTATACGTCCCAGCGACTACAACTCACAAATGTCAGGATCGATTTTCCCCAACCTCCACTAGTGTCCACATTTGAGCATATTGAGTATTCGTGTCCAGTTTGATCCAAATCCATCATTGTTTGAGTCTACAGTGCTCTCTGGATGTAGGTGAACTACAACTCCAAAACTCAAGGTCATACCCACCAAACCCTTCCAGTATTTTCTGTTGGTCATGGGAGTTCTGTGTGCCAAGTTTGGTTCAATTCCATCTTTGGTGGAGTTCAGATATTTACATTACAATTCATAACAGTGGCAAAATTACAGTTATGAAGTAGCAACATAAAAAAAATTATGGTTGGGGGTCACCACAACCTGAGAAACCATATTAAGGGATCACAGCATTAGGAAGGTTGAGAAACACTGCTTCAAACTGTCCCTTTTTATGACTCTACAGATCCAGGGGCCTTTCCACACAGCCATATACGGTATTCCCTCGCGGTTTTGCGGTTTGCTTTCCACGGATTCGCTATTTCGCGGTTAGGGTTTAGAATTAATATTCTAAACCCTAACTGTGAAACAGTGAGTCCATGGGTTCCATGGCTGCTGGTGCGAGGTAGGAAAGCTGGCCCTGGTCAATCCAAGGGCGGTGCCTGCCGCTGGTTGGATCGGCCAGGGCCAGCTTCCCCACCTCGTCCAAGCAGCCATGGATCCCTGAGTAGGCCCTGGGCAGCCCTGCAAAGGCTGCTGGGGCAAGGTGGGGAAGCCGGCCCTGGCCAATCCGCTAGTGTGTGTGTGTGTGTGTGTGTATAGATAGATAGATAGATAGATAGATAGATAGACACTCCTTCTTTGGAAGCTTTTAAACAGAGGCTAGATGGTCATCTGTCAGGGGTGCTTTGAATGCAGTATTCCTTCTACTTGTCAGGGGGTTGGACTGGATGGCCCATGAGGCCTCTTCCAACTCTATGATTCTATGATATATATATACACACACACACACGTTCCAGGACCACCCACGACAAGTGAAAAATCGTTATGTAGGGACGATATATATCTATATAAACAAAAATGTAATGTTCGTTTGTGGTATTAACCTAACTCAAAAACCACTAGATGAACTGACACCAAATTTGGACACAATATACGTATCGGGCCAACGAGTGACCATCACTCATAAAAACACTGAAAAACACAGCAGAAGAGACTTAGAAAGGCAAAAAAATAAAAAATTAATTACAATGCATGTGCAAAACCACATATATACATATATACACACACAAAACATATATACACAGAGTGGGCCACAGCAATGTGTGGCAGGGAATGGCTAGTGTATATATGTAAAGTGTGTGTGTGTGTGTGTGTGTGTATGAAAAATTGCTATGCTATATATTTATACACACACACACACACACACACACATATATATATATACAGTGCATAGCAATTTTTCATTTATCATGGGTGGTCGTGAAACATAACCCCTGCAATAAGTGAGGGAACACTGTAAACCAGAATATCAACACGGATAATCCACAATATCTGTTTTAAATTAGGTTATCTGAGTCCACACTGCAATATAACCCAGTTCAACGCAAAAAAAGTGGGATTTTACACAGTGTGTGGAAGGGGCTAAGGAGTCATTTGAAATGTACTCCAAGTGGGACCTTTCAAAGTGAATCTTCAAAAAGCAGTATCTTCTCTCCTATTTCCTTCTCAGCTTTCTGACACCACTCTTCATAGAAAAATGGTCATGTGCGACGTGATTCTGGCAAGGAACTTGTACAAATTTTCAGGAGACTCCAAGATGCCTCCAGCTTTCCCACCTGTCTTGGTTTCTCTCTGAACGAAAATCTCCAGCCTCCTTAATGAAGACAGAACTGTAATTGACAACGCAGAGATTATATAGAAATGCCTTTTGCCAACGGTTTCATTATCATCAGTATACTTGCAGGATCGGGAGGCACAGCAACGATGCTGTATTTGTGGAGGAACAAAAGGCCCGGGAATCAACATCACTTCGGAGCCATAATTGCTTCTATGGTAACCAGATGGCTTGTAAATAATTGGGCCAGGGTGAATGAAAAACGGCCCTTGTGTGGTGTGATTAACATGTATTAAGTGATTTTGTGTGATTAAAAAAACCAGAATCAGGTGCCAAAGATAAAAGAGGGAGAAAGAGCATTTGTTTAGGGGTGTTTTGTTTTTTGTCCTGTCCAAAAATATCAAAGAAAAAGTCAACCGCTGCTGCATTGCCTGCCTGGCATCTGCCCAGAAGCTAAAATCGAAAATGACACTAGATCAAGAGAGAATTCAACATCATGACATGTGATCAAAGGCATTTGCTCATAATTGTTTGTTTGCTCCGACGCTTGAAACTGCCTTATCTTTTGGGCCACAGCGTCCACAATCCCACGGACACCAGGGGCTCTGCATCTACTTTATTTCAGTATTTGTACATTAAGTCTAGTTTTGCGCAGGAAATAAATAAATAAATAAATATCCAAGATGCTGACATTCATTGCAGCATTAACTTGTTTAAATGGAGGAAATTTCTTTTTTTAATTATTTTTTATTGATTTTCACCACAAGTTTACATTAAAAAACAACATCTAACTATAACAAACAGCAATAAACAATAATAAAACATACATGCCCCTCACCACCGACCTACACCCTGCTGTGACCTCCATTCTTCTTACTTTATCCATTATTCACTTTACGTTACTTTCCCTCGCTTTGCGTTTCTCAAATCATAATTAAACTTCATGTTAAGAGAGAGAGTATCAATTATTCTCTATCCACGTCTCTTATTTCACTTAACTTAGCCAATTCTTACTTTCTATATATTCATATAAAACCGTCCAATCTGTTGGGTTTACGACTCTTCCATTATGTAGCCTTAACCAATACGTTAATTCGTCCATATCTTTAATGTCTATTATTTTTTCAATCCAGTCCAGTTTTGACGGAAGTTCCTCCTGTTTCCATACTTTGGCATACACCATTCTCGCAGCTGTCGCCAAGTAAATAAATAGTTTTTCCTTATTTTTATCATTGAAAATTGCTGTATCAAACATTCCCAATAGATATAGCTCTGGTTTCAATGGAATCTCTAATTTTAACATTTTTTTACATTCTGAGTGGACCATTTTCCAATATCTCTTGACCTTCTCACATGACAACCACATGTGGTAAAAGGACCCTTCTTGCTCCTTGCATTTCCAACAATTCTTATTTATTTATTTATTTATTTGCTATACTTGTATACCGCCGTTTCTCAGCCTAGCCGGCGACTCAACGCGGTTTACAACAACTTATAACAAACAACAGTATACAGTTTAAAAGCATAAAAACACGATTCACAATACATATATCAATAAACAATCCAATTCATCTCTTGACTAAAATCGCGATCCAGTTTCGTCGTCCAAATTGCCAGTCCTTCAATCATTACACTTATTGCACTGAGTTAACCGAACGCCTGCTCGAACATCCAGGTTTTTAGTCTTTTCCGGAAAACCATCAATGAGGGGGCTGATCTTACCTCCATGGGGAGGGCGTTCCATAGCCGCGGGGCCACCACAGAAAAGGCCCTGTCTCTCGTCCCCGCCAGCCGCACCTGTGAAGCAGGCGGGATAGAGAGCAGGGCCCCCCCAGAAGATCTTAGGGTCCTGGTGGGCTGATAGGCTGAGATATGTTCGGATAGGTAAGTTGGGCCAGAACCGTTTAAGGCTTTAAAGGCCAGCGCCAGCACCTTGAATTGAGCCCGGTAGCAGATCGGCAGCCAGTGGAGCTGGTGCAGCAGAGGAGTTGTATGCTCCCTGCGCTCCACTCCAGTTAGTATCATGGCTGCCGAGCGTTGGACTAATTGGAGCTTCCGGGCCGTCTTCAGAGGCAACCCCACGTAGAGAGCGTTGCAGTAGTCTAAACGGGATGTAACCAGAGCGTGGACTACCGTGGCCAAGTCAGACTTCCCAAGGTACGGGAATTAACTTGTTTATACATTCTACCTAACTTTTTTGGTGTCATATACCACCTATGCATCATTTTTAACCAATTCTCCTGCAGGTCTGATGCATATGTGTATTTCAACCTTTTTCTCCATATTTCTTCCCACTCTGTTAGCATAATTGTTCTTCCGATATTTTTAGCCCATTGAATCATTGTGTCTTTGATCACATCTCTTTCTGTTGCCCAATCTACCTAAATGGAGGAAATTTCAAGAGCATCCCCTCACACTCAGAGTAGGTGACCAAATACTGTAAGCAGAGGTGGCCCTAGGTAATTTTCAACGGTAAGCAAACAGTATTTTGGCACCCCCCCCCCCTCCCCAACCAATCATTGATATATATATTCTGTTTGTTGTGGGAGTTCTGTGTGCCATATTTGGTTCAATTCCATCATTGGTGGAGTTCAGAGTGCTCTTTGATTGTAGGTGAACTATACATCCCAGTAACTACACTTGCCGCATTTGCTCCCTTGCCTGGCCCGCTTTGGGTCCAGAGACGTGCCTGAAGACCCTGGCGTGTGCACCAAAAGTCACCTCTTCTCCTGACTTTCTCCTCAGCCATTGGGACCGAGAGAGAGAGAGAGAGAGAGAGAGAGAGAGGTGGAGATGCCCACCTTTCCTGAAGGTAGGTGCAAAAACAAAGGAGGGAACGGAGGTGGGAGATACCTCCAGCCGGAGGGGCTCTCTCTCTCTCTCTCTTGGTCCCAATGGCTGAAGAGAAAGTCAGGAGAAGAGGCAACTTTTGGTGCGCACGCTGGGGTCTTCAGACATGCCTCCGGACCCAAAGCGGGCCAGGCGCGACGGCTCTGCCCCTTGGCCCACCCGCGGATTGGGGAGAGGAGAGGAGGCTGGTGGAGCACCGGAGGATCGGGAAAGGGAGCCGGTCATGGGGAAGGGATCGAATGCGGAGAACGATTGAGGTGGAGCAGGAACGAGAGGGGCTAGGCGAGGCTCAAGGGCCCAGCCCCTTTGGGAAAAGGATCGCCCGGCAGTGAAGCAAGAAAGCCGAGGCTCCCCCCAGACTGCTAGGGCTATTGTGAGCTGAGGGGGCGCTCCTCTTTGTTGCCAGTCTGATGTCTCTACTCTTTACTATTTTATCGAGATTGGACATTGTTCTCCTCCCAAGAAGTAAGCGTCTCCTGATTTCCTGGCCACAGTCTGCATCTGCAGTAATCTTTGCACCTAGAAATACAAAGTCTGTCACGGCCTCCATAATTTTATTTATTTATTTATTTATTTTATTTACTTTACTTGTATACCGCAGTTTCTCAGCCTAACAGGCGACTCAACGCGGTTTACAACAAAGGTACAACAGTCAACAATATACAATTTAAAACCATAAAAGCATAATACACGATATTGACACAACAATAACAACCCAATGCATCTCATGACTAAAATCGTGATCCAGTTTCGTCGTCCATATTACCATTCCTGTAATCATCACATTCATTGCACCGATTAACCAAATGCCTGTTCGAACATCCAGGTTTTTAGTCTTCTTCGGAACACCATCAGCGAGGGGGCTGATCTTACCTCCATGGGAAGGGCGTTCCATAGCCGAGGGGCCACCACAGAAAAGGCCCTGTCTCTCGTCCCCGCCAGCCGCACCTGTGAAGCAGGCGGGATAGAGAGCAGGGCCTCCCCAGAAGATCTTAGGGTCCTGGTGGGGTGATAGGCCGAGATACGTTCGGATAGGTAGGTTGGGCCAGAACCGTTTAGGGCTTTAAAGGCCAACGCCAGCACTTTGAATTGAGCCCGGTAGCAAATCGGCAGCCAGTGGAGCTGGTGCAGCAGAGGAGTTGTACGCTCCCTGCGTTCCGCTCCTGTTAGTATCATGGCTGCCGAACGTTGGACTAATTGGAGCTTCCCCACGTAATTTTTCCCTCTATTTTCCAGTTGTCAATCATTCTTGTTGCAAATACCCCAAAAATCAAGCATATTTCTGATCCCATGCATTTCAGAAAATTGATTCTCAACCTGTAAATGTGTCTTTAGTTTTTTCCTTGTCTGCAAATGTATTTTTTTGTTTTTGCACTGCTCCAGTTTATCATGTATACACCAGTTACAAAAAAATACATTCTAATCTAGTATGACCTTATATTGGTGAGCCTGCACGGAATCTTGCTTTCCCAAACTACATTTCCCATGAATCCCTGGAGAGAGAGATGACCGGTTAAACCTGTTTAATCCAGTAATGTAAACAAGAACCTCACTGAATGGCTTGGCTGCTTTTGAGCCAAGGTGCTATTCCACAATGGGCCAATAGGTGGCGCAAACTCTTTATCTCAGTTGCAGGTCTCATTCATCTTAAGCAGCCTGCCCTTCAGATATTAACTACACACTTTGCTAGACTTTCCTTCTCAGTTTACCTTAATGAAGGTGGCTCTAAAAATATTCAAATTGGAGTCTAATAGCCACTTTGCTGATATTGGTTTCTTCACTCTGGATTCATCCTCCTCTGCTTAAAGGAAACCCTCTAACTTTAAGCTGAAATGCAAAAAAAGGTTTTTAAATATAATCTTTATTGAAAGTTTTCTTAAAAACAAAGCAATAAATGATTCTGGCCATGAAAGCCTTTGACAGTACAAATATATGGCGGCAAAAAATGATGTGGAGGCAAAAAAAAGCCAATGGGATTTTGGCCTGCATCAATAGGAGTCTAGTGTCTAGATCTAGGGAAGTAATGCTATCGCTCTATTCCGCTTTGGTTAGACCACACCTGGAATAATGTGTCCAGTTCTGGGCACCACAATTCAAGAGAGACATTGACAAGCTGGAATGTGTCCAGAGGAGGGCGACTAAAATGATCAAGGCTCTGGAGAACAAGCCCTATGAGGAGCGGCTTAAGGAGCTGGGCATGTTTAGCCTGCAGAAGAGAAGGCTGAGAGGAGATATGATAGCCATGTATAAATATGTGAGAGGAAGCCACAGGGAGGAGAGAGCAAGCTTGTTTTCTGCTTCCCTGGAGACTAGGATGCAATGGAACAATGGCTTCAAACTACAAGAGAAGAGATTCCATCTGAACATGAGGAAGAACTTCCTGACTATGAGAGCCGTTCAGCAGTGGAACTCTCTGCCCCGGAGTGTGGTGGAGGCTCCTTCTTTGGAAGCTTTTAAACAGAGGCTGGATGGCCATCTGTCAGGGGTGATTTGAATGCAATATTCCTGCTTCTTGGCAGAATGGGGTTGGACTGGATGGCCCATGAGGTCTCTTCCAACTCTTTGATTCTATGATTCTATATGTGTATACATTAAAAGAAGAAAAAAGAAAAAAAAACTCTGAATAACGAGAGAAGAAGAAAAGGGGTATGAGAACAGAAAAAAGAAAGAAAATGCAAAAAACTTTTTAAACATCAAATTTGCAAATCTGAACATGTAGAGCGAACAATATCTCATGCAAATCTTCAGAGCTTCACTCCCTTGGTCATTTTGTTTGCTGTCTTTCTCTACTACTATGATAATGTAGAGAAGAGAGATTGTTGTTTGGTGTTCATTCGTTCAGTCATCTCCGACTCTTCGTGACCTCATGGACCAGCCCACGCCAGAGCTCCCTGTCGGCCGTCACCACCCCCAGCTCCTTCAAGGTCAATCCAGTCCCTTCAAGGATGCTATCCATCCACCTTGCCTTTGGTCGGCCCCTCTTCCTTTTACCTTCCACTTTCCCCAGAATAATTGTCTTCTCTAGGCTTTGCTGTCTCCTCATGATGTGGCCAAAGTACTTCAGCTTTGTCTCTAGTATCCTTCCCTCCAAGAAGAGAGATTAATATAAGTATATACAAGAATATTATACAATAATAGGTAAGGTAAAGGTTTTCTCCTGATATTAAGTCCAGTTGTGTCCAACTTTGGGTGGTGGTGCTCATCTCCATTTCTACGCTGAAGAGCCGGCATTGCCCATAGACACCTCTAAGGTCATGTGGCTGGCATGAATGCACGGAGTGGCGTTACCTTACCGCCAAAGCAGTACCTATTAAGTTACTCATATTTGCAAGTTTTCGAACTGCTAGGTTGGCAGAAGTTGGGGCTAACAGCAGAAGCTTACACTACTCCCAAGATTCGAACCGGCGACCTTTCGGTCAGCAAGTTCAGCAGCAGAGCGGTTTAACCCACTGTGCCACCAAGGGCTCCTTATACAATAATACTTATTTATTTACAGTATTTATATTCCTCCCTTCTCACCCTGCAGAGGACTCGACGGATTACAATACACATATAAATGGCAAGTATTCAATGCCATAGACATACAACATATATAGACAGACACAGAAGCAATTTAACATTCCAGCTTTCTGGCTTCATGAGAGTATGCGCAATTCTGGCCACAGGGGGAGCTGTCGCTTCACCATCCACTTGTGACACAGAGTCTTTTTTAAAAAAAAATTGAAATAAAACTGTTTATTTTGTTTATGGTACATAACAGAAAAGCAAATCGCAGCAGATATAATCAGGTAACAATATTTTTGATGTGTACATGCCTATCTACCTTAGTCAATCAACCAATTAATTTTGACATTGAGTACAAATTATTATCAGTTACTTAATACATATAGACTTGCTATTTCTGCCTGTTTTCCACTACTTTCAGTCAAAGCTTTCTATTCATTTTTTCCCATAACATTCAGAAAATCAGCACATAGCATTTTACACACAGCAGAACATACACTCATCCCAAAACCGCTATCCCAAACAAAATAAATCCTCTTCCCCACACCCGTGCACCCTTCACCATGACTTCCAACACCGAAACACTATGAAGCCTTTAAGCCTATTTATCTATCCTTATTCATGGTAAACCTAAATTCCTAATGGAATTCCTCTATATTACTGACTCTCTATTCAGATATGCCATGGCCAACTTCCATTTTTCTAAAAAAAAGTCCTCATTGCTTTTATTGTGACACAGAGTCCTTGATGGAGTACTTCCTCATTCTTACACACGCTGCTGGAAGGTTTTATGGTGTCATAAATTAGTTAAATTAGCCTCCCCACATAAAGTGATGCCTACATTTTCTACTCCGGCCCTGTTTACCTCTCCGAACGTATTCTCCCCTATGAACCATCAAGATTACTAAGATCATCTGGAGAGGCCCTGCTCTCGGTCCCACCAGCCTCGCAAGTGCGGCTGGTGGGGACGAGGGACAGGGCCTTCTCGGTGGTGGCCCCATGACTGGAACTCTCTCCCTCTGGAGGCCAGAACCGCCCCATCCATCCTAACATTTAGGAAACGGGTGAAGACATGGCTGTGGAGTCAGGCCTTCGAGGAATGAGACAACACCATAGGACTCTGGATGGAAGTGGATATAGATCCATCTTATTAGGACGACTGACCACTGTAGTTTTATATTTAGTGTTTTTAAAGTTGTGTTGTAATTTGTGATATATGATATTGTAATGAATGTATATGTTTTTATGGCTGTAAACTGGGCTGAGTCCCTCGACGAGGTTGAGAAGCTCGGTATACAAAACTGTGAAATAATAAATAAATAAATAAATACTGTCTTTCAGACTGCATAGGTCAACAGCAAGCTAGACTATTTCTCCCTCTATTTGCCAGTTATCAATCGGTCCGGTTGCCATAATCTTGGGGTTTTTTTTATGTTTAACAGCAACCCAGCTTTTGCACTTTCTTCTTTCACCTTGATTAGAAGGCTCCTCAGTTCCTCCTCACTTTCAGCCATCAAAGTGGTATCATCTGCATATCTAAGGTTGTTAATGTTTCTTCCAGGAATTTTAACTGCAGCCTTGGATTGGTCAATCCCCGCACTTCGCATGATATGTTCTACATACAAGGTTGGGTGAGAGTAGACAGCCCTGTCATACGCCTTTCCCAATCTTGAACCAGTCTGTTGTTCTGCGGTCAGTTCTTACTGTTGCTACTTGGTCGTTATACAGATTCCTCAGGAGCCAGATAAGGTGACTTGGTATCCCCATTCCAACAAAAACTTGCCACAGTTTATTATGATCCACACAGTCAAAGGCTTTAGAATAGTTGGTAAAACAGAAATAGATGTTTTTTTTTCTGAAACTCCCTGCCTTACTCCATTATCCAGCGGATATTGGCAATTTGGTCTCTCGTGCCTCTGCCTTTTCTGAACCCAACTTGTACATCTATATGCGACCACTTGCTCAGCTGGTTCGAGGTTTTGGGCTTGAGAGTTACCAGTACTCTGATGACACTCAGCTGGTGCTGAAGATGGAAGGCCGACCGGACTCTGTACCTGATAGTTTCCATCAGTGCCTCAAGGCCGTTACTGGATGGCTGCGTGCCAGCAGGTTGAGGGTGAATCCAGCAAAGACGGAGATCCTATGGCTGGGTCAACCGGGCAGTGGGGACATCCAGCTGCCTACCCTGGATGGTGAGGCGTTATGCCCGTCACCGTTGGTAAAGAGTCTGGGAGTCCTTTTGGACTCTCTGCTGACGATGGAGGCTCAGGTCTCCGCCACTAGCAGAACCGCCTTTTTTCACCTGCGGCAGGCTAGACAGCTGGCCCCCTCCCTGTCCAGGGACGACCTAGCTACGGTGATCCAGGCTACGGTCATCTCAAGACTGGACTACTGTAACACCCTCTACATTGGCCTTCCTCTGTCGGTGATCCGGAAGCTCAAGCTGGTACAAAACGCAGCTGCTTGGCTTCTTGCGGGAACTCCGATGAGATGCCACATAACACCAATCTTACTACAGCTGCATTGAGCACCGGATCACTTTCAAAGTGATGGTACTCACCTTTAAGGCCTTGCATGGTCTGGGGCCGATGTACCTGAGGGACCGCCTCACCCCCTACCAACCCCAGAGATCCCTCCGTTCTGAGGACCAAGATCTATTGGAAATTCCCAGTGTCAAGACCTTGCGTCTAACAGCAACCAGACGCAGAGCCTTCACAGCAGTGGCACCATCACTCTGGAATACTCTGTCACCTGAAGTCCGTGCCTTGCAGGATTTATCAGCTTTCCGCAGGGCATATAAGACATATCTATTTCCAACGGACCTTTAAATTGTTTTTAAATTGTTTTAAATTGTGTTCGATTTTAGCCTGTTCTTGTAAGCTGCTCTGAGCCCCAGGGGAGTGGCGGCATATAAGTTCAAATAATAAATAAATAAATAAATAAATAAATAAATAAATAAATCTGGCAACTCTCGCTCCATGTATTGCTGGAGTTTGATTCTGCTAGTTTGATTTAATTGGGTAAACAGTTCCATCAATAACACTGTGGCTATGTTTGCTAAATTCATGAAGGCCACAGGTCTGTCAAGATGCTGAATTATAAAACCTGTCGCTGGTGAAAACCACAACTCAGCTTTCAAAGATGCATCTGAAGGCAGAAAGAGTGGGAGTTGTGCCGCCTTGAGTCCCCTGCGAGGTTGAGAAGGGTGGGGTATAAATACAGTAAATAAATAAATCAGAGTGGGGACCAGTCATAAATCCAAAATTCATGAGTATGGGAAATGACTCAGAAACATGCCTGAGACGCAGGCCTCTGCATGTGTGCATGTGTGAGTATGTGAGCATGAATGGGTGTGCTCAGAAGGACCTCCCATGCTGATCTTCATAACCAAACAGGTTCATACCAAAAAAGGCAATCTATCACATAGGCAGGCTCTATGCTTCTAAACTGTAGGGTAAAACCCACACTTTGCATTTATTGCATTGCGTCCTTTTGCATTGCCACATGCATTTGTTGCATTGCTGCATGTGACAAAGGCAGATGTTGCTCCTCTTTTAGATGGTGCCAACCCACCTTGATCTATCGGTCTTTTTACCATATCAGCCTAGTTCCTCTTACAATGGTATTTCAGTTCAACTCTCCTAAATGGTTATCTGCCAGCACCGCGCTTCGTGGAATCAAACCATACAGGCAGAAAATGGAAATCTTTCAAAATATGTCGAAGGGTGTGCGATTTCGCCTCTGGTCCAATGGCTTTAAATGAGAAGCCAAACAAGTAAGGTGTGGAGACGGCCGGGTGGGGGAGAGAGTTACATTTCCTACAATGCGCTTACAAATCACAACACCCGCTAAGAATGCCTCGGGAACTGAAGATAAGAAATTCACAGGCAAGGCTTGGTAGGGCTCAGATCACACCGAGGCCAGCTAAGGTTTTTGCAAGCTCCAGGCAACAGACTTTCAATCCGCCTTGTTTGCTATCACCCACACATCATCTACAGGGATCACTGGGAAGGAGTTGCTAGTGCAGTGGAAGAGCCAAGGAAGAAGGGCAGGACCTCAGGGGCCAAGAAATGGTCAAGAGAAATGTGTTCGCAGGTAGCATCGGAAAAGCAAAAACACACAAGCAAGAGGGAGACAATGTGCAGCCCTCCCAATATTGTTAAGACTGCATCTCCCAACATTCCTTAACATTGGTCATGATGGCTAGATCTAACTGGAGCCATAGTCCAACAAAACCTGGACAGCCACAGAAAGATGAGCTACCTGAAAATGGTAAATATACTAATAATATAATATATATACATATAATATTTATAATATTATAATGTAATACAATATAATACTACTAATAATAATAATAATATGATATTATAATTATATATTTTATATTACATGTAATATTACTAATAGGGGAAGAACTTCCTGACTGTGAGAGCCGTTCAGCAGTGGAACTCTCTGCCCCTGAGATTGGTGGAGGTTCCTTATTTGGAAGCTTTTAAACAGAGGCTGGATGGCCATCTGTCAGGGGTGATTTGAATGCAATATTCCTGCTTCTTGGCAGGGGGTTGGACTGGATGGCCCATGAGGTCTCTTCCAACTCTTTGATTCTATGATTCTAATAACATTACCATATTTTTGGTATAGTACAATATAGTAATATATAATACTGATATTGTACAATGCTAATAATATCATATATTGAATGTGTATGTATATATATATATGTATATATATATATATATATAGATATATAATCTTGTAAGCCGCTCTGAGTCCCCTTTAGGGTGAGAAGGGCGGCATATAAATGGCATAAATAAATCTATATAAATAAAAATGTAATGTTTGTTTGTGGGATTAACATAACTCAAAAACCACTGAGCGAATTGACACCAAATTTGGACACAATACACCTACCAGGCCAACGAGTGACCACTACACAGAAAAAACACACCGGAAGGGACTTTAAAAGCCAAAAAATAAAAAATACATTACAACGCATGCACAAAACATACATATACACAAACACACATATATATACAAATATATACACACACATATACGCACACAAAACACATATACACAAACTGGGCCACACATTATAATGCATGTGCAAAACCACATATATACACATAAACACAAATATATACACACACATATACTAACACATACACAAAACACATATACACAGACTGGGCCACAGCAACGTGTGACAGGCACAAAACCACACACATATACACATATACACAAATATATATACACACACACAGAAAACACATATACACAGACTGGGCCACAGCAACGTGTGGCATGCGCAAAACCCACACACACACACACACACACACACACACATATATATACGCAAACACACATATACACAAATATATATACACACACATATATACACACAAAACCCATATACACAGACTGGGCCACAGCAACGTGTGGCAAGTGATGGCTAGTAAACAAATAAATCAAGAGCTGCTGCTAAGGTGCTGCAAAGGAGTCTGGACAGAACACACAGATTACATGACATAACAACATTTGAAATGTTTTCTGTTTCTGGTTAGGTAAAGGTAGGTAAAGGTAGTCCCCTGACATTAAGTCCAGTCATGTCTGACTCTGGGGTGTGGTGCTCATCTCCATTTCTAAGCCGAAGAGCCAGCGTTGTCCATAGACACCTCCAAGGTCATGACTGCATAGAGCGCCGTTACCTTCCCGCCGGAGCGGTACCTATTGATCTACTCACATTTGCATGTTTTCGAACTGCTAGGTTGGCAGAAGCTAGGGCTGACAGCGGAAGCTCACTCCGCTCCCCGGAATCGAACCTGCGACCTTTTGATCAACAAGCTCAGCAGCTCAGTGCTTTAACCCACTGAGCCACCGGGGTTCCTGGTTAGAAAGTGTTATTTCCTGTTTAATTTTGCTGTACTTTCTTTGAAAGTAGTTGTTATACTCCAGAAACTTTGTTTTTGTGGCTGCCACAAACTATGTTGAATTGGTTGACATATTTTCTTTGTCAATTCCCAATATGATCGGAGACTTATACCAGTTCCCCCAGTTGGTTTATTTCAATCCAGGAAGACATCAGAAGAAACAGGAACAAAATCTGATACTTTCCGATCATCTCTTGGCCTTTGTGAACAGTGGCTGCAAAACGATCCCTTTCAAAGGTTAAAATGTAAGCAACGACAATACTTTGCACCGATTTTCTCACTGAGTCCCAGGGGTTGGTTCACACAGTCACCCTTTGGGTGTGGCTGACACATTGTTTTAAGCATATTTAAATTGTGCCAAGACTGAAACTTTCAAAATATGGAACTAATGAGTCAGTCACAATGAGTAGCACCAAAGCACTAAGGAGAGCAACAGGTTCTAGTTGAGGACCTAAGCAGATGATGATGGAAAGCAAAACCCAGGTACCCATCCTTAGGAAAAACCAAATTCTGATAAAATAATCCAATATTTATATGACGGATGGTGAAAGTATGACCCATGGGCTGTGTATTTTATTTATTTATTTATTTACAATATTTATATTCAGCCCTTCTCACCCCGAAGGGGACTCGGGGCTAATCACAATACACATATACATGGCAAACATTCAATGCCATAGACACACAACATATATAGACAAACACACACAGGTTATTTAACTTTCCAGCTTTATGAGGGTATGCTTTGAATTCCAGCCACCGGGGAGCTGTCGCTTCACCACCCACTTGTGATATGAGTACTTCCTCATTCTTTTGCACGCTGCTGGAGAGTTTTATGGCATAGTAAATTAGTTAAATTAGCATAAGCGGTACCTAAATTTCCTACTTGACAGATGCAACTGTCTTTCGGGCTGCAAAGGTCAACAGCAAGCTAGACATATGGTCAGGAGCTTTCTCCAATCTGGGCTGGTTTCCAACTCATGACCTTTCAGTCAGTAGTGATTTTTAATGCAGCTGACTTCCAACCAGCTGTGCCACAACTCAGTCCATGTATTCTCTAGCTGTACCAATAATAATAATAACAATAATAATAATAATAATAATAATAATAATAACACTTTATTTATATTCCGCCCTTCTCACCCCGAAGGGGACTCGGGGCGGATCACAGTACACATACACGGCAAGCATTCAATGCCGCTTTGTATAGACAATACACAGACAGATAGAAGCGAAGGAGGTGCCATGGAAGGTTTGGCTCGGGTCCAGGCGGTGCTGTTGTTCTATCCTCTATGACGAAGAGCCGTCAGGACTTCCTCTTTCCTTTTGGTCACCCAGCATTTTCTGATCTTCTTTCTTTATGGTGTTGTAAAACACCTCCCCCGCTTTTAGCGGTATCTAATTTCTCTAATCACACCTAAAACTGTTTTCGAATTGTTAGGTAAATAATGAGCGAGGTTGACAGTTGGCAGCTCACACCAACCCGGGGCTTCAAACTTGCAACCTTTTGGTTGATAGCTTTTATAATTGCTGGTAATTTACAAGGTGTGCTAAACCTCCGGCCCCCAATAACCCAGTCCAACAAATATATATATATATATATATATATATATATATATATATATATGACTTGGTTTTTAGACCAGTTCTTGCGGTTATTTGGGGCAGAACATTACATTGGATCAGTGGTTCCCAACCTGTGCTCTATGGACCACCAGTGGTCTGCAAGAACTAAAATATGGTCTGTAGCCTCACCATTACTACACTGTTGCAACAAGAGCAAGTGGTATCGCGAAACCCTCTTATAGTGCCAAGGCTTATTAAATATAGCTTTCTGAGGCTGAGCAGATGGCAAATAGTGGATGGCAAATGTTCTGTATCAGAAACTAGAGCTGTTGTGGTCTATCCAATGCAGTTTTAAGAATCAGCACCCCAAATTACCAAACCAAATCTAAAGTTGACCCAAAACTGATTCATAACCCTTTGGTACTAATTTTGGAAAGTGGTCCCTGATCAAGTGGTCCCTGGTCAGGAAAAGATTGGGAACCACTGCATTGGATAGACTGCTGTCTCTCCAATGTTGTACCATAAACAGTTCTTTCCCAAATCTGGTATTTTTACCAACTGAGTTATTACTCCGTTTTGATTAAGTGTGAATGATGACATTCCAATGCATGTGAACTGACTTTTGTGTTTATTTTATTTGTCGTGTCAGGGCAAGCAGTCACTTATATTACATTTCTAACAGAGCAAAGCAAACAAACAGACAAAATACAAAATTTGTGAGTTTGGTAGTTGGTTAAATGTCCTTTGACCAGTCTCTGGCCACTTGGAATGCTTCTGGTGTTGCTGCAAGAAGGTCCTTTTGTGTTTTATATCAGGAAACTAAAGTGTTTTGAAAGTCTTTCAGAAGACTTTACCCTCTTCGTTTACTGTTCACTCCCCAAAATAAATGCTACTCAGTCACATATTAGTAAATAAAAAAACAGTCAAAGCAAGTTGTGATAATAGACTGTACTCCGTCACTTTTGGAATGAGCATGGCAAATTTATATGAAACCTGCATACATTTTAAAGAAAAAAACAATTCTGTGTGATTTTACAGTTTTGGATAATTTAACTGTGAAGGTTGCTGCCACAAGTTGTGATAACAACCATGGGCTTAGGTGGCTTTGAAGTTCACGTAAGGCTATCAAGGACTAGTGGTCATGGTGGCTATATCTGTTTCCGATTTTTGATGACTCTAAGGCAGGCATGGGCAAACTTCAGCCCTCCAAGTGTTTTGGACGTCAACTCCCACAATTTCTAACAGTGGGAAGGCTGTTATGAATTGTGAAAGTTGAAGTCCAAATCTCTTTAAGGGTTGAAGTTTGCCCATGCTTGCCCCAAGGAGATAGCCAGTTGCATTAAATCACTACTGACCAAGAGGTCATGAGTTCGAAGCCAGCCCAGGTCGGAGTAAGCTTCTGGCCATTAGTCTAGCTTGCTGTTGACCTTTGCAACCCGAAAGACAAGTAGGAAATTTAGGTACCACTTTATGCGGGGAGGCTAATTTAACTAAATTACAACACCATAAAACCTTCCAGCAACATGCAGAAGAATGAGGAAGTACTCCATCAAACGACTCGTGTCACAAATGGACAGTGAAGCAGTAGCACCTCCTGTGCTGTCACGTGCTGGGCCTATAGCAGTTGGCTTTTGAACAGGACGTGCTCTTTGTGCCCAGCGGGAAGCCGGGGTGCCTCGAGTGAGAGGCCCTAAGGATTTTCCTATACAGAGTCTTTAGAAGCTTGAAAGGTTTAACAAAGTCCTTTATTATTGCTTAAGTCTTCAACAAACAATCAAATACTTCTTAGATCTTCAAAAAATTAAACAAATGCTTCAAGGCTTTGAATCAACTGGTGGCTTTCTTAATCTTGTCCACAAGGCACAGGCAACTGGCTTCGTGAACTGTTTCTTTTCTTTAAGAGGAAAACCCTTTTTAACCCCTCCTTGGGCAATCTACTTTCTAAACTTAGCTGGTGTGGGCTCTACTCTCGGCTCCAAACTGCTTCTTGGGTCCCGAGTAGACCTACTAGTCAAGGCTTTGTAGATTCTCCAGCTGGAGTCCTTTGGAACTGTTTTCCCCTGGAATTTCCCCCGGATGCTGTGAGAAACGAAGCTTCTCTACAGGTGGAGCTAATCCACGTCCTGTAGCTAAGCTTTCCAATGCAAGACTGATCTAAAATGGCTCCTTCTCCTCCCAGAGCCCTGGGGAAAGGGGCATAACCAAAACTTAACAATGATTGATGGGTCATTGGCCCTATAATTGCAAACTAAGGGAAGCCACCTTATTGCAAAATACATGGAACTTTGGAATATATGCAAACACTCGAAGAAAGAAAAGGAAGTTGGAGCTTTTGGTACAGCCGTACCAGCACACCCTCTGTGGCCGGAACTGAGCATACCCTCATGAAGCCGAAAAGCTGGAATGTTAAATGGCCTCTGTGTCTGTCTATATATGTTGTCTAATTGGCACTGAATGTTTGCCATGTATATGTGCATTGTAATCTGCCTTGAGTCCCCTGCAAGGTGAGAAGGGTGGAATATAAATACTATAAATAAATTAATTAATAAACCTATTATAGGGTTTTCTTGGCAGGATTAGTTCAGATCAGATTTCCCTTTGCCTTCCTTTGAAGCTGGATTGCCCAAAGCCTCCCAGTTTGTTTCCATGGCCAAGCAAGAATTTGAACCATGTCCTCCTGAAGTGTTAGTACAATGCACAAGCCACTACACCTTGCCGGAAAAGGCAATCCCCCTCATATCTTGCTTATGGGGTTCCCAAAAGTACTGTGCCACTGTGACAAAAAGGATGCTGAAGTAGATTGGCATTTGAGATTATCTGGGAGGATTCATCTCAACCTGACATTTGTAGTTGCCCGCTTCGCTTTTCTCGCAGGTAGACCATTTACTCCCCCAGTGATCCTTAGTAGGAGATGTGGCCTGGTGCCTAGCAACAGCTAGCAAGAAGAGACAACTCTTCATGAAGGGATGAGCAAATTCTTTGTCTCAGAAACAGTCCACAAGAGCTGCTGCCTAGGAAATTGGCCACTTACAGATGATGAAAACAACAGATGAGGACATTTTTATGGGGTTCCCAAAACATACTCATTTGACCCCATGTGTTAAATTTGGGGACACTGTAAAACACAACACAGTCAGCGCTCTGCATCCACAGATCCAACATTGCAAGTATTCCTCCACCATCCCATCCAAAAAAATTATATTTTGCCATTTCATATAAGGGAAACCATTTTATTGCAACACGACATACAATGGGATTTGAGCATCCAAGGATTTTTTGTCCTGGAACCAAACCTAAGGGATGACTGTATTCTTATCATCTCCAAATACTGTTTTAAAATATTCTGACACACAATCATCATCATCATCATCATCATCATCATGAATATTATATATAATAGAACTGGTGGGATCACAAGCTGGAAAAGGTTACAGAAAATGAACACGTCAAGCTACTCTGGGACTTCCGGATTCAAACAGACAGAGTTTTGGAGCACAATACTCCTGACCTCACAATCATGTTAAAAAACAAAGTATGGATTGTCCATGTTGCAACCCGGGTGACAGCAGGATCAAAGAGAAACAACGGGAAAAGCTGACACGATACGAGGATTTAAAAATCGAACTGCAAAGACTGGCACAAACCAGTGGTGATCAGCACAATGGGTGCAGTGCCTAAAGACTTTGGCCTGCACTTAAAGACAATTGGCGCTGACAAGATCTGCCAGCTGCAAAAGGCCACCTTACTGAGATCTGCACACATTATTCGCCGATACATCACACAGTCCTAGACATTTGGGAAGTGTCCGACGTGTGATCCAATTCAACAGCCAGCAGAGTGTCTGCTGTGGACTCATCTTGTGGTGTTTCAAATAATAATAATAATCTTTATTTATACCCCGCCACCATCTCCCCAAAGGGGACTCACTGATAATGCAGTGCAAGGACGGCTTCAAACTCGAGCGCCATACATTCAGATTTTGGCCACTCCAGAGTGCTTCAGCATACCATTGCAACTATTCTGGGAAATTGGAAGTGATAGCATATCATTCCTGAATGCCACTTGGGGCCTTGAGATTGTTGGTTTGCTGGTGTTGTGCTGTTCCTGAGTTGGGGGGTGTAACACTTACAGGCAGCCCCCAAGTAACAAGCAAGATAAGTTATGTAGGTTTGTTCATAAGTTGAATTTGTATATTAAGTCATAACGGGTACATTTGCAAGTGTAACTCCAACCATTTATATAAAATAAAATAAAATTATGCATGCTTATGTGTATATATGGGGCTTCTGGTGGCACAGTGTATTAAAGCACTGAGCTGCTGAGATTGTTGACTGAAAGGTCACAGGTTCGATTCCGGGGAGCGGCATGAGCTTCCACTGTCAGACCCAGCTTCTGCCAACCTAGCAGTTTGAAAACATGCAAATGTGAGTATATCAATAGTTACCACTCTGGTGGGAAGGTAACGGCATTCCATGGAGTCATGCCGGCCACATGACCTTGGAGATGTCTACAGACAATGCTGGCTCTTCAACTTAGAAATGGAGATGAGCACCACACCCCAGAGTTGGACACGACTGGACTTAGTGTCAGGGGACAACCTTTATCTTTACCTATGTGTATGGATGGATGAATTGCTAAATTTCATTACTATGGATGTATTGTTGTTGTATTCGGGCACTGAATGTTTGCCTTTTGTTTGGAATCTGCCCTGAGTCCCTCCAGGAAGATAGGATGGAATATAAATATATTATTATTATTATTATTATTATTATTATTATTATTATTATGTGTATATTTATTATTATGTATATATGTGTGTGTATTATTATTATTATTATTATTATTATTATTATTATTATTATTATATAGCTTTGGACAACATAGAGAAGGGTTAACACCCCTGTGGTGTTTGTTTTGCCATCCGTGCCCCTGTTTAGAAGATTTCACCACATTTTCGGTCCCTGTAAAAATTTGATTTTTTTAAAATCAGGCTTGTTGTGGAAACAAGGATTGGTAATAAAGCTTCAGTGGAGAAACCTTTTCCCCATGAAACCACTTTGTGGGGGGTTGTAAATGTAAATGAACAGAAGCTTTACCACAGTTTCCAAACCAAGATATACCTTGCATTATAATAAAGTGTCACTCGGGCTTGTGTAACAAGTAACAGTATCTTTACTTCAGTTCAAAAGATCAAATAGGGCAACAATATATACAGCAGTCCCTCTGAATTCACACAGAGGGAATAAACAGTCCTTTCAAAACAGTTTTAAATATGCTTCATGCCTTAGAATTGGCATGCCATTTCCTTCCTGGCTGTTTTCAGTCAGCACTCTTTCTCTCCAAGTTGAAAGTGACAGTTAAAACCGTTTGTCTCAGCAGCAAGCCAGAGACATCAGCCAATCAGAACTCCGACTCCTAGCATGCTCAGCCAATCAGCTGCCAACACATGACTTTCCAATCCCCACAGTCTTCCAAAAAGTAGATTTCTCTCACTTCCTGTTGTCTCATTCCTGTTCTTAAATAGAAGTCCTTTGCAAATTGGATGTTTGTAACTCAGAGACTGTCTATCTATACAGTAGAGTTTCGCTTATCCAACCTTCGCTCATCCAACGTTATGTATTATTCAACGCAGTCTGGATCCACAGCTGTTTCAATACATTGCAATGTTTTGGTGCTAAATTCGTAAATACCATAATTGTTACATAATGTTATCATGTATTGAACTGCTTTTTCTGTCAATTTCTTGCAAAACATGATGTTTTGGTGCTTAATTTGTAAAATCATAACGTAATTTGCTGTATGCAGTAAAACAGTCAAAACAGTACATAGAGCCCAAGAAAGATGCCAGGGATGCAATGCAACAAATAGGTGAAGTAGTTTAAGACTGAAATTCTGTGGTCAAAACTAGACATTTGTGTTGGGGGGCCAAAGGAAGGCTTTGAGGGGTGACATCTCATGGCTTGAATGATTCTGACAGAGGAATGTGAGGGTGAGATGTGACAAGGGAAAACCAGGGAAGGGATTTACAGCAGTCAAAAGTACACTTAGTAAATGACTGGACAAATGAGACACAGTGTTCACTTCCCTGTACTTCAAAAATGCCAACACTAAAAATGTTTGCCACATACAGAACAGAGATGCATGCTTCATTGACGATAATGGTACAATGTGCATGCATTTGTGGTTCAGAATCCTTCCATTTCTCAATTTCCCTGAGAATAAAAGGGCGGTGTTTCATATCTGGAGACTTTTGGATACTTCCAAAAGTCAGCAGAACTATTGCAATTACTATATAGGGATGGGGTCATAGGATTATCACTTTCTATTCCACGCTCTTGTTACATCTAGGATAGACTACTGCAACGCACTCTATGTGGGGCTGCCTTTGAAGACTGCTCGGAAGCTTCAAATAGTCCAATGAGAGGCAGTCAGGTTAACAACTGGGGCGGCATACAGGGAGCACACAACTCCCATGTTACGCCAGCTCCACTGGCTGCCAGTTTGCTACCGGGCACAATTCAAAGTGCTGGCTTTGGCCTATAAAGCCCTAAACGGCCCTGGCCCAATTTACCTGTCCGAATGCATCTCCCCCTATGAACCATCACGGAGATTAAGATTCTCCATGTAGGCCCTGCTTTCCGTCCTGCCATTGTCACAGACACAATTGGTGGGGACGAGAGACAGGGCCTTCTCGGTGATTGCTCCCCAGCTATGGAACTCCCTTCCTGGTGAGATCAGGCCGGCCCCCTCCCTCCTGTCTTTCAAAGGATGGTAAAAACTTGGCTGCGGGGCCAAGCTTTCGGGACAGGACAATAAAGTGGTGATAGGAAAAATGACCAGGCCAATTAGATTTTACACGGATGACTAGGACGGTTTTAAATGGTGTATTTTAATATTTTGATAAATGTTTTTTAATGTTTATGTATTGTATGCGAATTTGTGTCCCGTCATTGAATGTTTGCCATATATAATCTGTGCTCCACTCTGAGTCCCCTTCGGGGTGAGGAGGGCGGAATATAAATGTTTTAAATAAATAAATATACACCCCAGCGCTCTGCCTTTTAATGATTGATAACATAACTTTTCTGTTTCAGACATTGCTACCAGAATTGATAAAAGGTCAGAGGACCCAATTCAGTCTGTTTCATATGGCCACGTTGTCCAAATGCCCGATCACTGTCTCCCAAAGCAGTTACTATATTTCCAACTCAAGAATGGAAAACGTAACATTGATGGACAGGAAAAGAGATTTAAAGATGAGCTTAAAGTCAAATGTAAAAACTGTGGCATAAACACCAAGTGCTGGGAATCCCTGGCTCTTGAGTGCTCTAACTGGAGGTCAGCTGTGACACTGATGAAGTACTTTTCGCATTCCCCACATGCTTTTTCTGGAGATTTTTTATGGCCTCGTAAATTTGTTAAATTAGCCTCCCCACACATAGGTGGTACCTCAATTTCCTACTTGGCAGATGCAACTGTCTTTCGGGTTGCAAAGGTCAACAACAAGCTACACAATTGGCCGGAAGCTCACTCCGACCCAGGCTGGCTTCGAACTCATGACCTTTTGTTCAGTAGTGATCTTAATACAGCTGACACCCAGCCAGCTGTGCCACAGTCCCGGTGCTGTGCTTTACAGAGTGTAAATTCTTTGTTCTTTACTGACCATCGGCGTGGCATATTTTCTTTCTCTGGCAAGACAATGTGTGGACTGGTAAAAAGCGTGACTACGTGTGATTTTCATTCTGCCGCAAATAATTCTAACAAATAAAATCGATATAGCTCCCTCCATTTTTGAGGTTTCAAAAAATCAAAGGTTGTACATTCTCCAGAGTTAGCAGGCATCATAATCGGCATAAAAGTTCTAATTTATCAAATATTCCTTAGGAAGGATTTCTGGAGGAAATGTTATGCTCAGAATGTTAGTCTTCCAAGGAAATTTTCTCCATTACAAAGAGACAGTTTTTATTGCAGACATTGGGCGGAAATGCATAATTTGCCCCAAGCTCTGTTTTGTTACCACAACATATGCTAATATTAAGTTGCGATCACAAAAATGCCAGACAAAAATGCTAGGTATTTCTGTAAAAAAAAATATATTGAGGAACCAAATCCTTACTTGTTTAGGTGACTTTTGAAGCTGAAAAGTCTCATTAAATGATTAAATTGATCCAATACATGGGTTAGCAATCTATTAAATTGGTTCCTTGTAAATCTATTAGACTAGCAACCAATAAATTTATCAAGATCGTGTGGGTTCATACACAGAAATGAGGTCATGCAGGTAGGCGGGTCCCAAACCGTTCAGGGCTTTGTATGTCAGAATCTGCACCTTGAATTGGAATCGGAAAATGAACGGCAGCCAATGGAACTCCTTAAACAGGCAAACATTCAATGCCATTTAGACATACAACATATATAGACAGACACAGAGGAAATTTAACATTCCAGCTTCATGAGGGTATTGTTGCATCCCAGATCAGGAAACAAGACCATAAGATTAAATCCACCACACTGGACTGTAGGAAAAACAATCCTTTTTTATTGAGGAAAAATTGGTTACAAAAGAAAGGCAAATGCAAAGTCAAAGAGCCACCATAGAAACACAGCAGTCAGGAAAATCTCTGAGCTTGAGCAAAATCTCAAAAACCAGAATATAAAAACCGGGAACCTGTTAGCATCTCACTAACTATGTACTTGAAAACTAGAAGCCTCTGGGATTACCGGCCATGGAACACAGGAATTCTGCCAAGGCACAGCCTCAGTCCCAAACGTTGCTTGATCTAACGAGACACCCGGAAGGAGGCCCCTTAAGCCAAAGAAACTATTCCTTGAAACGCCCCTTGACTTTGAAGCCTGGGCCTGTCTCTTCTGTAATCTATTTGACCTTCGTAGAAACTGTGAATCACTCCTGTTTCTAGCTATCTGTTCCCTTCGGTCCTCATTAAAAAAAACCCAGGTGTGATTTCCCCTGGAGAGCTTTCACGGCTGGATTCCAAAACATTTTCATCAGGCTGTTCAGTTTCACTTTCCTCGCCACTGACCTCAGCATCAACAACAGTTTCAACACTATCAGGGAGAGATACATGTTCAGTGGCTTGCTCAGTTGGAAATACAATCAGAGAATCAGGTTCACACAGAGATTGGGGCTCAGGTTCACATAGAGCAGGCTGAACCTCAACAGGTATGCTCGATTCCGGCCACAGGGAGAGCTGCTGCTTCACCGTCCACTTAAATCAACGACTTAAATCAAGACATAGTTTTCTTAGATCTACAGAGACACTTGCTGGAACACCTCAGCAAGCGAGAGTTCAAAACTGGCAGGCTCAAACCCAGCACCTCAATCCGTGGGTGATACCAAATAAGAGACTCCCCACTGGGCACACAGAAGACTGGGCGACTTGGAAGGGGCTGAACAGACTGAGCTCTGGCACCACGAGATGCAGAGCCAATCTTAAGAAATGGGGCTACATGCGAGTGTGGAGAAGAGCAAACCACTGACCACCTGCTGCAATGCACCCTGAGCCCTGCTACATGCACAATGGAGGACCTTCTTGTGGCAACACCAGAGGCACTCCAAGTGGCCAGATACTGTTCAAAGGACATTTAATCAGCTACCAAGTTTGCAAAATTTGTGTTTTGTTTTTTTATCTGTTTGTTTGTTTTGTTCTGTTAGAAATGTAATACAATGTTCTGGTTGCGGATGACATGATAAATAAATAAAACCGTCCACTTGTGACACCGAATCCTTGTACTTCTTCATTCTTGCGTACACTGCTGGAAGGTTTTATGGTGTCATAAATTAGTTAAATTAGCATCCCCGCATAAAGCAATACCTACATTTCCTACCGAATCCTTGTACTTCTTCATTCTTGCGTACACTGCTGGAAGGTTTTATGGTGTCATAAATTAGTTAAATTAGCATCCCCGCATAAAGCAATACCTACATTTCCTACAACTGTCATTCAGGCTGCATAGGTCGACAGCAAGCTAGACTATCAATGGTTGGGAGCTCACTCTGATCCAGGCTGGCTTCGAACACATGACTTCTCAGTCAGTAGTGATTTAATGCAGCTGGCTACTAATTAGCTGCGCCACAACCCAGTCTAGATAATAATACAATATACATAAAATATATTATATTATTAGCATATCATAATATTATATATTATATATTACTATATTGTACTTTTAATATGAAATATAAAATTATTCTATTGTATTATTATTAGTATTATATTATATTATATTACATTATATTTTCAATATTATATGTGTTTACACTATATTATTAGCACAGAAGAATATTAGTATTAATATGATTATGCCAATGCACAAAAATTATAGATCTATTTTATAATCTATATTTATATATAATTTAATATAATAATATATATTATTAGATAATAATATTTATATTTATATATAACTTAATATAATAATATATATATTATTATATATTATATTATTATATAATAATATACGCAATAATAATAAAATAAAAATAATTTATAATTCATAAGTTCCTTCCTTTTCCTTCCTTTTTCTTTCCTTCCCCTCTTTTTTCCTGCCAATGACGTCATTGAAAGTTGCCAGCCAATCAGAGCACAGGCACGAGGACCGCCACTTCGCCCGCGAGATTATGCTATTTGAGGCAAGCGCTACAGAAGGGGCGGGACTACATGGAAGACAGACAGCGGGGGCGAGCCAATCAAGCGGGGCCCTTCCAACTCCCTCGCTTTGCCACCCCCTCCCTTGTCTTTCTCTTAGAAATAAAGGGGAGGAGCCAACAATCCCCGCGCGCTGGGTAGAGAGGGGGGAAAAAAGCAAAACGGACAGGCCGTTCAGCCAATGATAGATCTGTATTAGAAAGGGGCGGGTTTTACAATCCTGGCGCGCTCAGTGGAGAAGGGAGTGACAGCATACAGTTAATGAAGAGGCGGGAAAAAGAGTAAGACGGGCAGGTCAGCCAGCCAATGATAAACCGGTATTAAAAATGGGCGGGGTTTACAACCTCGGCGCGCTCGGCGGAGAGGAGGGTTTAATAGAGAGGCGGGAAAAGACGGGCAGGCCAGTCAGCCAATAATAGACCTGTAGAAAAAAGAGGGGCGGGGTTTACAATCTTCGCGATCAATGGAGAGGGGTGTGAAAGCAACCAAGACGGGCAGGCCGATCAACCAATAGAAAAAAAGAGGGGCGGGGTTAACAATTTGAGCGCGCTCGGTGGAGAAGGGCGTCAAAGCATACAATTAATAGGGAGGCGGGTCAAAGAGCAAGATGGACCGGCCAGCCAGCCAATGATAGACAGCTAGAAAAAAGGGGCGGGGTTTACAATCTAGGCGCGCTCGGTGGAGAAGGGCGCGAAAGCATAGAATGAATAGAGAGGCGGGTAAAAAAGGAAGACGGGCAGGGCGGCCAGCCAATGATAGACCGCTAGAAAAAAAGGGGCGTGGTTAATAATTAGCGCGCTCGTTGGAGAGGCGGGTAAAAGAGCAAGACGGGCAGGCCGGCCAGCCAATGATAGAACGCTAGAAAAAAGAGAGGCGGGGTTAACAATGTTAGGGATTAATAGAGAGGGGAGGGAATGCATCCAAGACGGACAGGCAAGCCAGCCAATGATAGACCGCTAGAGAAAGAGAGGCGGGGTTAACAATGTTAGGGATTAATACAGAGGGGAGTGAAAGCATCCCAGACAGGCAAACCCGCTAGAGAAAGAGAGGCAGGGTAAACAATGTTAGATAGTAATAGAGAGGGGAGTGAAAGATAGAACAAGCCCTATGAGGAGCGGCTTAAGGAGCTGGGCATCTTTAGCCTGAAGAAGAGAAGGCTGAGAGGAGATATGATAGCCATGTATGAATATGTGAGAGGAAGCCACAGGGAGGAAGGAGCAAGCTTGTTTTCTGCTTCCTTGGAGACTAGGACGCAATGGAACAATGCCTTCAAACTACAAGAAAGGAGATTCCATCTGAGCATGAGGAAGAACTCTCTGACTGTGAGAACTGTTCAGCAGTGGAACTCTCTGCCCCGGAGTGTGGTGGAGGCTCCTTCTTTGGAAGCTCTTAAACAGAGGCTGGATGGCCATCTGTCGGGGGTTTATTTTTTATTTCTCGTGTCAGGGCAGCCAGTCAATTATATTACATTTCTAACAGAACAAAGCAAACAAACAGAGAAAATACAAAATGTGTGAGTTTGGTAGTTGATTAAATGTCCTTTGACCAGTATCTGGCCACTTGGAGTGCCTCTGGTGTTGCTGCAAGAAGGTCCTCCATTGAGCATGTGGCTGGGCTCAGGTTGCACTGCAGCAGGTGGTCAGTGGTTTGCTCCTCTCCACACTCGCATGTCGTGGACTCCACTTTGTGGCCCCATTTCTGAAGGTTGGCTCTGCATCTCGTGGTGCCAGAGCGCAGTCTGTTCAGCACCTTCCAAGTCGCCCGGTCCTCTGTGTGCCCAGGGAGGAGTTTCTCATTTGGTATCAGCCATTGGTTGAGATTCTGGGTTTGAGCCTGCCACTTTTGGACTCTCGCTTGCTGAGGTGTTCCAGCGAGTGTCTCTGTAGATCTTAGAAAACTATGTCTGGATTTAAGCCGTTGGCGTGCTGGCTGATACCCAAACAGGGGATGAGCTGGAGATGTCTCGGGGTTAACAATGTTAGGGATTAATAGAGAGGGGAGTGACAGATCCAAGACGGGCAGGCCGGCCAGCCAATGATAGACCGCTAGAGAAAGAGAGGCGGGGTTAACAATGTTAGATATTACTAGAGAGGGGAGGGAAAGCATCCAAGACGGGCAGGCCAGCCAGCCAATGAGAGACTGCTAAAGAAAGAGAGGCGGGGTTAACAATGTTAGGGATTAATAGAGAGGGGAGTGAAAGATCTAAGACGGGCAGGCCAGCCAGCCAATGATAGAACACTAGAAAGAGAGAGGCGGGGTTAACAATGTTAGGGATTAATAGAGAGGGAAAGCATCCAAGACGAGCAGGGGCGGGGTTAACAATGTTAGGGATTAATAGAGAGGGGAGTGACAGATCCAAGACGGGCAGGCAGGCCAACCAATGATAGAACGTTAGAAAGAGAGAGGCGGGGTTTACAATGTTGGGGATTAATACAGAGGGGAGGGAAAGTATCCAAGACGGGCGTGAAAGGGATAAGACAGGCAAGCCAGCCAGCCAATGATAGAACACTAGAAAGAGAGAGGCGGGGTTAACAATGTTAAGGATGAATACAGAGGGGAGGGAAAGCATCCAAGACAGGCAAGCCAGCCAGCCAATGATAGAACACTAGGAAGAGAGAGGCGGGGTTAACAATGTTAAGGATGAATACAGAGGGGAGGGAAAGCATCAAAGACAGGCAAGCCAGCCAGCCAATGATAGAACGTTAGAAAGAGAGAGGCGGGGTTAACTATGTTAGGGATTAATACAGAGGGGAGTGAAAGATATAAGACGGGCAGACCAGCCAGCCAATGCTAGAACGTTAGAAAGAGAGAGGCGGGGTTAACTATGGTGGGGATTAATATAGAGGGGAGGGAAAGCATCAAAGACGAGCAGGGAGAGGGGAGTGACAGATCTAAGACGGGCAGGCCGGCCAGCCAATGATAGAACACTAGAAAGAGAGAGGCGGGGCTAACAATGTTGGGGAGTAATAGAGAGGGGAGTGAAAGATCCAAGACGGGCAGGCCAGCCACCCAATGCTAGAACGTTAGAAAGAGAGAGGCGGGGTTAACAATGTTAGGCATTAGTAGAGAGGGGAGGGAAACCATCCAAGACGGGCAGGCCAGCCAGCCAATGATAGAACGCTAGAAAGAGAGAGGCGGGGTTAACAATGTTAGGGATTAATATAGAGGGGAGAGGGGAGAGAGGAGGGAAAGCATCCAAGACGAGCAGGGAGAGGGGAGTGACAGATCTAAGACGGGCAGGCCTTCCAGCCAATAATAGAACGTTAGAAAGAGAGAGGCGGGGTTAACTATGTTGGGGATTAGTAGAGAGGGGAGGGAAAGATCCAAGACGGGCAGACCAGCCAGCCAATGATAGAACGTTAGAAAGAGAGAGGCGGGGTTAACAATGCTGGGGATTAATATAGAGGGGAAGGAACGCATCCAAGACGGGCAGACCAGCCAGCCAATGAGAAGACGCTATCGGAGGCGGGCGGGAGGGAGTGAGGGAAGGAAGACGGGCGTGCGGGCCGTCCAATGGCGAGCGGCGTCTGTGCCTGGCCCTCCCCTTGTCCCGTCATCGGCGCGGGCAGCCAATGGGGCGGCGGGGCGGTTTCCGGGGGGGCGGGGCCGGCCTGCCTCGCTCGCTCCGCCGAGGCGCCATGGGCTGAAAACTAAACCGAGATGGAATCTCCCAGTCTGAACCGGTTTGAGCCGGTTCCGAGTCTGTGGCAGTAGAAGAGGAGGAGGGGGAGGGCTGAGGGGAAAAGAGCGGAAGGCGAAGCACGAAGCCACGGGGGAAGAAGAAGGAGAAGGAGGAAAAGAGAAGGAGGGAGAGAGTGGATGAGAGGAGGGAGTGAGTGAGGAGAAGAAGGAGGCGTGTGTGTGTGTGAGAGAGAGAAGCAAGATTGGCAGGAGGAGGAAGAGGGAGAGGAGAAGGGGGGTTCACCACAACAACAAGGCCAGGTGTGTGTGTTGTGTGTTGTTTACCACAACAACAACAAGGCCAGGTGTGTGTTGTGTTTGTATCTATCTCCCTGTGAGGGGAACAGCAGGCGCCATGGAGGAGGACTGAGGGGAGGAAGGTGTGTATGTGTGTCTGTGTGTGAGAGAGAGGGGTGTGTTGGTGGAAAGAGTTTGTGCTGGTTGGGGGTGGGATTCCTATTTTACACTCTTGTTCTTCCTCCTCTTCTTCTCCCCTCTGAAAGGGGGAAAATACACACACACACTCACACACAAAAAGAGGAAAAAATTGAGGTGAGCAGATCTCTTTCTGGGAGTTGTGTGTTGTTTCTTTTTCTGGGGCGGGTTTTTCTCCCTCTTTTCCTCACAAACCTCAACCTCCTCCTCCTCGTTGAGGGGAGTACTGGGGTGTGTTTGCACAGGCCTCTCTGAGGAAGAGGTTGGGCTTCAGGGGTCAGCGTGGCTTCTGCTTTCTGGAG
This sequence comes from Anolis sagrei, assembly GCF_037176765.1. Lineage (NCBI taxonomy): Eukaryota > Metazoa > Chordata > Lepidosauria > Squamata > Anolidae > Anolis > Anolis sagrei. Next base: position 12,224,918 of record NC_090021.1, read on the forward strand.
GGAAACAGATATCTATTGGAAAGAAAGAGAGAGGCAGAAAAGTCAGCTTTCTGGAGAAATATCTATCCTTCAGTGTGTTTTTGCAAAGAGCTTTTTGAAAATATAGATATCAGAGAGGCAGAAAAGTCAGCTTTCTAGAGAAATATCTATACTTCAGTGTGTTTTTGCAAAAGGTTTTCTGAAAATATAAGTATATTAGAGAGAGAAGCAGAAAAGTCAGCTTTCTGGAGAAATATATATCATTCAGTGTGTTTTTGCAAAGAGCTTTCTGAAAATATAAGCATCTATTAGAGAGAGAAGCAGAAAAGTCAGCTTTCTGGAGAAATATATATTCTTCAGTGTGTTTTTGCAAAAGACTTTCTGAAAATATGAGTATCTATTAGAGAGAAGGAGAAAAGTCAGCTTTCTGGAGAACTATCTATCCTTCAGTGTGTTTTTGCAAAGAGTTTTCTGAAAATATAAGTATCTTATTAGAGAGAGAAGGAGAAAAGTCAGCTTTCTGAAGAAATATATATCTAAATATCTATCTATAGATATCCTTCAGTGTGTTTTTGCAAAAAGCTTTCTGAAAATAGAAGTATCTATTAGAGAGAGAAGCAGAAAAGTCAGCTTTCTGAAGAAATATATATATATATATATATATATATATATATCCTTCAGTGTGTTTTTGCAAAGAGTTTTCTGAAAATATAAGTATCTGTTAGGCAGAAAAGTCAGCTTTCTGGAGAAATACATACCCTTCTGTGTGTTTTTGCAAAAGTCTTTCTGAAAATATAACTATAAGAGTAGCAGAAAAATCAGCTTTCTGAAAATATATCTATATATCCTTCAGTGTGTTTTTTGCAGAGCTTTCTAAAGATATATATATATATATATATATCATATAGATAGATCCTTCAGTGTGTATGTGTTTGCTATAGGCCCCAAGCCTTTCCCCAAGCATTTCAACCATAGAGTTGTTGGCAAGGAAGTCAGCTCTCTGAAGAAATATAGATCTATATATCCTTCAGTGTGTTTTTGCTAAAGACCCATTTTCCCCCCAAAGCTGACTTTCAACTTTCAGCATTGCTTTGAGATACTAGTAAGGTTGTTGGCAGATTTCTGAAGAATATAGCTATCTATAGATCTATCCTTCAGTGTGTTTTTGCAAAGAGTTTTCTGAAGAAATAGATATTAGAGAGGCAGGGAAGTCAGCTTTCTGAAGTAATACCTATATATCTATGTGTATGTATGTATATGTAGATTGATATCCTTCAGTGTGTATGTTTGCTAAAGGCCCCAGACCTTTCCCCAAGGTTGGCTTTCAACTTCCAGTATTTTAACCATAGAGTTGTTGGCAGGGAAGTCAGCTTCCTGAAGAAATATCTATCTATATATCCTCCAGTGTGCATTTTTGCTGTAGGCCCCAAACCTTTCCCCAAGGTTGGCTTTCAACTTCATTGCTTTGGAAAGAAAGGCTAGTAGGGTTGTTGGCAGGGAAGTCAGCTTTCTGAAGAAATATATATCTGTATAGCTCTATATATCTGTATTCTTCAGTGTGTGTGTTTGCAAAAGGCCCCAAACATTTCCCCAGGGTTGGCTTTCAACTTCCAGCATTGCTTTGGAAAGAGAGGCTAAGATATTGTGGATTGATTTTTTAAAATATAGTTATATATACACATAGATTGGGGTGTGTGAGAGAGAAGGAAAAAAGAGGTGTAGCAGGAACATCCTTTCTGCACTTTTTTTCATAAAGAGCGGGAGAGTGAAAACGGGTGGAGACTTTGCTTTTTCCTCCCTTTGAGATCTAACTCTACATAGGCCTCAAACACACCCCAATTTTTCTGCCTGTGTTTTATTTGGGGAAAATAAGGGTGTTACATCTGTTTGAATGAATGGCAAAGGCCTGGCCCAAGTTGTAGGTGTGTTTGCAACTTTGCTAGGAAAGTGACTTGACTTCCATGTGCATTTTTTCTCTCCAGTTTGTGTGAGTCGCCCTATTATTATTTTACTCCATCTTTTTTCTCTTCTTTTTTTTTTTGGTAGGTTTGGCTCGTTGTTTGTTTGAGAGAAACAGAGAAGTGTGTATGTGACAATTTAATTATTTTTTGAATGAAAAAAAGGAACCAGACTTCTGGGCCTCACGTGAAATCAGAAGGAGACACCTCTCTTTTGTGTCGGGTGTGAGGTTGTGTGTTGGGAAGCTGAGGCTTTGGGAAGGAAAGCTGGGCAGGCCTTTCTTTTTAAGACACACACAGAGAGAAAGAGAGACACTCCTCGTGCTTTGCTTGGATTCCCACCCACCTATCTACCCATCTTTCTCTTTTGTTTTGTTTTTTGTATTGTGACTCCTCTGCTCCCTCTCTAGAAGAAGTAGCTGTGATACTCAATTAGGTAAGTCAAGACTTTTTTTTTGTTTCACCTATTGGGAAGGAAACATGTGCAAAAGGGATGGGGAAGGAAAAGTTGGGGAGTGGGTGACCAAAAAGGGAGAAAGAAACCCACTGAAAGGTTTTGGAGATAGTTGGAACCCTGCTGGGAAGTTATAGTTTGGTATAATAAATAAATATGGTAAATAGAGAAGTATAGGATGGGATGGGATGGGGAAGGAAAAGTAGGAGAGTGGGTGACCAAAAAGGGAGAAGGAAACCCACTGAAAGGTTTTGGAGACGGTAGGAAGCCTCCAGGGAAGTTATAGTATGGTAAATAAATATGGTATGTATGTATATATAGAGTGTGTGTGTGTGTGTATGAGATGGGGAAGGAAAAGTTGGGGAGTGGGTGACCAAAAAGGGAGAAAGAAACCCACAGAAAGGTTTTGGAGACAGTGGGAGGCCTGCAGGGAAGTTATAGTATGGTAAATAAATATGGTATGTATATATATATATAGAGAGAGAGAGTATGGGATGGGGAAGGAAAGGTTGTGGAGTGGGTAACCAAAAAGGGAGAAAGAAATCCACTGAAAGGTTTTGGAGACAGTGGGAGGCCTCCTGGGAAGTTATAGTACAGTATGGTAAATAAATATGGCATGTATATATATGTATAGAGAAAGTGTAAGGTATGAGGAAGGAAAAGTTGGAGAGTGGGTAACCAAAAAGGGAGAAAGAAACCCACAGAAAGGTTTTGGAGACAGTGGGAGGCCTGCAGGGAAGTTATAGTATGGTATGGTAAATAAATACTTACAGTATGGATTGGGGAAGGAAAAGTTGGGGAGTGGGTGACTGAAAAGTGGGGGGGGGGGACCCACTGGAAGGTTTTAAAGACAGTGGGAAGCCTTCTGGGATGTTATAGTATGGTATAGTAAATAAATATGGGAAATAAATAAAGATGAGATGGGGAAGGACGACAGGTTGAGGAGTGGATGACCAAAAAGGGAGAAAGAAACCCATTTAAAGGTTTTGGAGACTGAGAAGCTTGCTGGGAAGTTAAAATATGGTATAGTAAATAAATATGATAAATAAAAATGTTATAGAGAGAGAGAGAATGGGATGGGATGGGGAAGGAAAAGTTGAGGAGTAGGTGATCAAAAAGGGAGAAAGAAACCCACTCAAAGGTTTTGGAGACAGTGGGAAGCCTGCTGGGAAGTTATAGTACGGTATAGTAAATAAATATGGGAAATAAAAATGTTATATGTAGAGAGAGATAGAGAATGGGATGGGCAAGGAAAAGTTGAGGAGTGGGTGATCAAAAATGGAGAAAGAAACCCACTGAAAGGTTTTGGAGACCATGGGAAGCCTGCTGGGAAGTTATAGTATGGTATAGTAAATAAATATGCTAAATAAATATAGTATAGTATGGAAAATGTATTGAGTGGAGCAATGGATTTAAATGTGCAGGAAAAGATGTTCCACCTAAATATAGGGATTGTTAAGAGTTTAGAGAATGGGATGGGCAAGGAAAAGTTGAGGAGTGGGTGATCAGAAATGGAGAAAGAAACCCACAGAAAGGTTTTGGAGACCATGGGAAGCCTGCTGGGAAGTTATAGTATGGTATAGTAAACAAATATGGGAAATAAATAAAGTATACTATGGAAAATGTATTGAATGGAGCAATGGATTCAAATTTGCAGGAAAAGATGTTCCACCTAAATATAGGGGTGGTTAAGAGTTTTCCATAGTGCCTGAAAGTGTGGTGGAGGTCTTTTAAGCAGAGGCTAGGTGGCCCTCTGTCTGGGTGGCTTTGGTTGTATTGGCCTGGCTCTATGGTGCGTGGGGATGCCGAGGCCTACATGTTGCAATGGGATGTGTAGAGAGAGAGGTACTCTTCATTGTTTCCCAGTTTTAAGTCAAAGTGGGGCGTGTGGGTAGAGGACAAAGTCCGAGGCCTTTCCTGAATGCATGTGGCCCTGGCTGAACACGGGTGGGTTCAGGCTTGGAGCCTCGTGGAGACGGGTTGGGAGGGAGAGGAGAGCGGGGGAAATGGGTGTGTGTGTATATGCCTGCTGCATGTCTTGGGAAGAAGGGAGGAGGGCCTTTATTATGAGGCCTTGCTTTGGCGCCTGCCTGAGTTTGAAAAAAAGCCATTGCATGCCTCCTCCTCCTCCTCCTGCTGGGAGGAACCATAGACACTAGAGGCCTTTCCAGGGAGGGGGAAAGGAAAGGAAAGCCCTTTGGGTGGAAGGAGGGAGCCCAAAGCAACAAGCGTGGGGTATCAGGGCATTAAAACGCGGGTGTGTTTTGGAGGGGGGGGGTGTTGGCGGGAGATTACAAGAAGGGTTTTTCATTTACAGGTTGTGTGTGGGGGGGGGGGGGGGGAGAGACAAGGAAGGAGCTTGAAAACCTCGTGGAAGAAAAGAATCGGAATAAAGGGAGAATTATTAGGAGTGGAAGTTTCCAGAAATACTTGTGTGTGTGTGTGTGTTTCTGTGTGAGTGTGCAGCAGTATTGAAACGTCCGCCTGGATCACGTGGGGGCCCTGTATAGAAAGCAAGGCTAGAGCAAGGGAGGGGTTGCAGTGGCTCCTCTTGGCTGCTGGCAAGGAGGAAAGGCCACCAAATCGCCTTTAATGCACCCTCCCTGTGGCTTGCACTACACATAATTCGGTGTGTTCGGATTGTGGTTGTGTGTCCCTGGATGTTGCACGTTCTGCAGTGTGTCTGCTGTTTGGCGAAGGGCGGCAGCCTAGGCCTTTCCACTGGGTGGGTGTGTATAGCCTTTCCATGCACCCCATGTGCGTCTACCTCACATATGCGCCACTGTTCCTTGGTAGGAAGTGAATCATAGAATCAAAGAGTTGGAAGAGATGGTCGAAGGCTTTCATGGCCGGAATCCATGGGTTGTTGTAGGTTTTTCTGGGCTATATGGCCATGTTCTGGAGGCAATTTTTCTCCTGACGTTTCGCCTGCATCTATGGCAAGCATCCCATTATCTCTGAAGATGCTTGCCATAGATGCAGGCGAAACGTCAGGAGAAAAATTGCCTCCAGAACATGGCCATATAGCCCGGAAAAACCTACAACAACCCAGTTGGAAGAGACCTCATGGACCATCCAGTCCAACCCCCTGCCAAGAAGCAGGAATATTGCATTCAATGCCTTGTTTTAATAAGGTGCAGTCCTAAACCACCACCCCACATATCCTGAAAGTTGCTGGGTTGTGTGTTTTATGTGTGTAGCTTTCCTGGAAAGCTGCTCTTACCTGCTGCCTGATGTGAGTGAAACAGAAGTGAAACTTTGGCAGAGTTTGCTGTTCCAATGAATGAAGGTGGTGGAGAAATGAAAGTGGAAGTATTGAAAGCTTAATGGTTGGAATCATTGTATTGCTGTGAGATTTCCAGGCTGTATGGCAGGGGTCCTCAAACTGTTGGAGGGCCAGATTATAATTTGGGGAAAAAAAACATGAATTCCTATGCACACTGCACATATCTTATTTGTAGTGCAAAAAATTAAAAAGCAATACAATAATTAAAATGAAGATCAAATATAAATTTATTAGTATTTCAGTGGGAAGTGTGGGCCTGCTTTTGGCTGATGAGATAGGGTGGTTGTTGTGTGCTTTTGAGTCATTATAGACCTTAGGTTGACCCTGAATGACGGCCGGGTAAATGACCTTGGACCCCTGCTGTATGGCCATGTTCCAGAAGCATTACCTCCTGACGTTTCGCCTGCATCTATGGCAGGCATCCTCAGAGGTACACTTTTGGTCGAACCTATCATCCAGGCCACATCTCTTTCTACAAACCGGTGCAGGCATTAAGATCAGCTAGGGAGGCCCTTCTTTCAGTCCCACCACCATCTCAAGCACGGTTGGTGGGGATGAGAGAGAGGGCCTTCTTGGTGGTGGCTCCCCAGCTCTGGAATATCCTCCCCAAGGAAATTACATTAGCTCCTCTCTTCAGGCCTTCCTGGTCAGCAGGGGTCCTCAAACGTTTTAAACAGAGGGCCAGGTCACAGTCCCTCAAACTGTTGGAGGGCCAGATTATAATTTGAAAAAATAACATGAATGAATTCCTATGCACACTGCACATATCTTAGTTGTAGTGCAAAAAATTAAAAACAATACAATATTTAAAATGAAGATCAAATATAAATTCATGGGTATTTCAGTGGGAAGTGTGGGCCTGCTTTTGGCTGATGAGATAGGGTTGTTGTTGTGTGCTTTTGAGTCATTATAGACCTTAGGTTGACCCTGAATGAGGGCCGGGTAAATGACCTTGGACCCCTGCTGTATGGCCATGTTCCAGAAGCATTACCTCCTGACGTTTCGCCTGCATCTATGGCAGGCATCCTCAGAGGTATGCTTCGGGTCAAACCTATCTTCCAGGCCGGATCTCCTTCTACAAACTGGTGCGGGCATTAAGATCTGCTGGGGAGGCCCTTCTTTCAGTCCCACCACCATTTCAAGCACGGTTGGTGGGGATGAGAGAGAGGGCCTTCTTGGTGGTGGCTCCCCAGCTCTGGAATATCCTCCCCAAGGAAATTACATTAGCTCCTCTCTTCAGGCCTTCCTGGTCAGCAGGGGTCCTCAAACGTTTTAAACAGAGGGCCAGGTCACAGTCCCTCAAACTGTTGGAGGGCCAGATTGTAATTTGAAAAAAAACATGAATTCCTATGCACACTGCACATATCTTATTTATAGTGCAAAAAAAAAAACCCCACTTAAAAACAATACAATAATTAAAATGAAGAACAATTTTAACAATCTAAACTTGTTAGTATTTCAGTGGAAAGTGTGGACCTGCTTTTGGGTGATGAGATAGGATTGTTGTTGTGTACTTTCAAGTCATTTCAGACTAAGGTTGATCCCGAGCAAGGGCCAGGTAAATGACTTTGGAGGGCCGTATCCAGCCCCCCGGCCTTAGTTTGGGGACCCCTGGTCTAAAGACACAGCTCTTCAGACAGGCCTTTGATCCAGAGTATTCCATGGCCAATGTGATGAATCATTGATAGTACTGGCCCGCACTTTGATTGATTGTTATGACACATAGCCGACCGACAGGTCCCACTGCGTTTCAGGAATTTTATAATTTTCAAATTTCTGTAATTTTATTAATGAGATTTTTATGCATTGTTGATTATTCTTAAGTCATTCTATTTATACTTATGTGGTGTTATCTGCATGTGGCACTTGGAGTGCTTCTGTGAACTGCCCCGAGTCCCTTTGGGGAGATGGTGGCAGGGTACAAATAAAGATTATTATTATTATTATTATTATTAATGTGAAGTATATTGGAAACTACCTACTTAGGCGATCCCTCGTTGGACGAGTAAGATGGTCTTCCATTATGCGTTTCTTTATGGGTTCATAGGTGGCTGTGGAGCCCTATTCTTGACCTGCATCTTCTCTCACAGTGAGGGCATTGGTTTCCAGGTAGAAGGCGGTCTCGGTCGGGGTTGGCTTGATGCGCCTTCCTCTTGGCACGTTTCTCTCTTTCACCCTCCATTCGTGCCTCTTCAAATTCTGCAGCACTGCTGGTCACAGCTGACCTCCAGCTGGAGCACTCAAGGGCCAGGGCTTCCCAGTTCTCTGTGTCTATGCCAAAGTTTTTAAGGTTGGCTTTGAAAGGTTGGAAACTAGGCAAGTGGGGCATATATATCTGTAATAATATCTGTAATAATGTCGAGGATGGAAGAAAGAACTCTTGTCTGTTTGAGGCAAGTGTGAATGTTGCAGTTGACCACCTTGATTAGCATTGAATAGTCTTGCAGATTCAAGGTCTGGCTGCTTCCTGCCTAGAGGAAACAGCAAGGCCATTAAATGCTAATCAAGGTGGCCAATTGCAACATTTACATCTGCCTCAAACAGACAAGAGTTCTTTCTCCTGCCCTGGACATCATTCCACAAATATCTAAGACCCACTTTCCTAGTTTTCAACAGACCTCACAACCTCTGAGGATGCCCGCCATAGATGCAGGTTGTGAGGTTTATTGGAAACTAGCCAAATGGAGTTTAATGTCCAGGGTGGGAGAAAGAATTCTTGTCTGTTGGAGGCAAGTGTGAATGTTGCAATTGATCACCTTGATTAGCATTGAATAGCCTTGCAGTTTCAAAGCCTGGCTGCTTCCTGCCTAGGGTAATATTTAAGAAAAGGGGGTGAGACAAGAATGCATCTGGAACATGGCTATACAGCCTGGAAAACGCACAGCAGCCCAGAAAGTGGAAGTGTCTCCTGATGCCATTTGTTGTAATCATCCTGATCACATGTGGAGATCAGTGAGGAATGCTTCCTGTTCAGATGGTTAGACATAGTTTATATGTAATCACTTCCACTCAGGTTGCTTAAGGTTACTTAAAAATGGCCACCCCTGTTCTTTCAAGCTTGTATTTTTCTATGCTCACCTTCCCAAATCTGATAAACTTTGTAATATGTATAACTGGCACTATCCCTGACAATTTAGTGAGTTTTCATGGTCCATAAGCATTCTCTCCTGACATTTCACCCACATCTATGGCAGGCATCCTCAGAGGTTGTGAGGTTTATTGGAAACTAGCCAAGTGGAGTTTATATATCTGTGGAATGTCCAGGGTGGGAGAAAGAACTCTTGTCTGTTGGAGGCAAATGTGAATGTTGCAATTGATCACCTTGATTAGCATTGGATAGCTTTGCAGTTTCAAAGCCTGGCTGCTTCCTGCCTAGGGGAATCCTTTGTTGGAAGGTGATGAGCTGGCCCTGATTGTTTCTTGTCTGGAATCCCCCTGTTTTTGAGTGTTGTGCTTTCTTTACTGTCTTCAATTTAGATTTTTTAAAATACTGGTAGGCAGATTTTGTTCATTTTCATGGTTTCCTCTTTTCTGGCTGGAATTGATGGGAATAGTAATCCAACACATATGGAGTATGCCATGTTGGGTAAGGCTGATCTGTGAAGTATTGAGGCTGGAATGTTTCACTTTTCAAAGGGAGAGTCATGTGGTCTCTCAGCATGAAATGAAAGATGGGGATGAAGGAATCCAGCACCACCTTTGAGGTTCAATCTGGAGAAGTGGATTGAAAGCCATGCAAGTTCATGATGTAACATACCAGCCTCCAAATTCTGCTATATTTACATCATTTCTCTCATTTTCTGCTGAAATGACTACTATAAGCAGTCACCGAGTTACAAACATCCGACTTACAAACTACTCATATTTAAGAAAAGGGGGTGAGACAAGAGGAAGTGGGAGAAATCTACTCCTTGGAAGGAAAATTCACTCCTGAAAGAGTTATTATCATAGGGAATAGGTGTCTCAACTGAAGCTTTATCACCAATCCTTGTTTCCACAACAAGCCAATTTTTTCAAAATCCAACTGTCACAGGGAAAGAAAGTGAGATGAAATCTTTTGAACAGAGGCACAGGCAGCCAAACAAACACCACAGAGGTGTTAACTCTTTCCAATGCCATCCAAAGCATATATATGTATGTATTATACATGCATATGAATGTATGTGTATGTATATGTGTGTGTGTGTGTGTATGTATGAATATATATATATGGCCGGAGGTACACTTAAAAATGTACCTGGTCGGTATAAAAACAAACTTACAGGAGCTGTCTTGTTTGTAACTTGGAGACTGCCTGTATATGGGATAAAATGTATTGACACATAAACTTAAGCTGTAGTAATGTTCCATACTAAGCTTCATGAGTACTTGTCTTTTTTTTTTTTTTTTTGTTGCACAATAGATACTTTGGCGAGACCATGAATGTTGGTATTTTTTCTTTATTGGTGAAGCTTGCAAAATAGATATATTATATATAGTGTCTGATAGTGTTGTAAATAGAAGTTTATGTTGAAAGTTGTATGAAAATGCTACTTCAAAGCTTGTGTGTTTAACTGTTCTGTCCAGAGCACTAAACGAAGTGTGTGGCCAAACATAGAAAGCAGTGTTGTCATTTGATACTTTAAGCTAGTCGATTATAAAAAGAGGAGAGCGTATAACTAAATGATGACAACCCTTACAGTTCTTTTCAGAATATCATTATGTAAATTGACAAGTGAGAGAGGATTCACAGTAACATGGGGATGAAATTGTTCCTGTTGTTCCAGGACTTGCTAAATGAACTTCACTTTTTATACTGGGCGGGCATGGGCCTCTTGAATTAAACATAAGAATGCTTCTTTAACTTTCCACTTTAGTCAGTTCTATGGCCATCATCAGTACTATAAAAATAGTTCTGGTCAGTTATCTTGTTTAGCAATAATTTTAATAATGGTACAGTATCGTAAATGAAAACTTTCTGCATAATTATTCCAATGAGAAACGTAATACTTTGAGGCAGATCTATATTGCAACAGGACATGCATTTAGCCTGGGAATAACTCCATTGAATGTATTGTTAAGGTGTTTGGGGGATACATAGTGATTCCTGTGGATCCCATACTTCCAGCATTCCCCTAGACTTGCTGCCTTCTGGCAGAAAGGGGCACTAGCTCTCCTGGAAGCCCATAGAAATGGCCCTTAACCGTTTGAATAGATTACAGTGCCCTCCTTCATGGTTTAACATTCAAAACCGAATATTTCAAAACCAGAAATGCATTTCTTGTTTGCTAGTTTTGGTTTTTTTTTTTTTTTTTCTGGACCTCACAGGCCTGGAGAGTCCCAGGAAGAAAAGTGGTCCCACTGAAGTTATTCATCTCTGTTCCCATTTTCATAACATAGCACAGTTGAATAGTTTAAAGCAGTGGTTCTTAAAGTGTGCTCCATGGAGCCCTTGTGGCTCCATGAAGCTTTCCCCCTCCCACTCCCATTGCCTCCCTTAACACCAAAGCCTTTCCCCCTTCCTCCATTGGCCCCAAAAGACTTTTTTTCTCACCTCCTTCACCACCAAAAGCCTTTTTTCCTTGCCTTCCTTGCTTCCAAAACCCTATTTCCCTCCCACTTCTCAGGGGGTGTTTTATTGTGCTTTTCCTGCATGGTAAAAGGAGTTTGGACTGGATGCCCCCTGATGTTGCTCCTATTATTATTATTATTATTATTATTATTATTATTATTACAAAGACTGGGTGGGCATCTGTTGTGGGTGCTTTTGCTTCATGTCAAAAGGGGGTTGGCCTCTGGAGTCTTCCACTAAATTAAGTGAATTGTGTGTGTGTGTGTGTGTGTGTGTGTACACACATACACACACACACACACACACACACACAGAGAGAGAGAGAGATTATATATAATATAATATATAAACATTTATTGGGGCTCCACAAGAAACTTGCTTCAAAGGGGGCTCTGCAGCTGAAAAAGTTTGAAAACTCCTAGTTTGGAGCATCATAAGATTATTGATCTTTCTGAATGGAAAAGTGTATAAAAGTGTGCGATTAATTTCACAGTTTAAGTGTCTTGTCAGAGCTTTGTAAGTGTCTTCTTACTTTGGGTGGGGTTTATCCTTTAGTCGAGAAAAGTTCAAAAACCATGCGGGGGGACAGTGTAATCTATTTAAAAGCAAGGAATTATGGGGAAAATGCAACAGTGTCAAAAAGTAGCTATTGGCTGTTCATCTTGGCACAATTTGTATGGGGTTGGAGAGCTCTGCGGCTCTAACATGCTAAATTTAACATGCTATCACACATGTTGAGCTTATAAGAGTGTTTTGCTTGCTATACATGATTAATGTATTGTCGAAGGCTTTCATATCTGGAATCACTGGGTTGTTGTAGTTTTTTTCAGGCTACATGGCCATGTTCTAGAGGCATTCTCTCCTGATGTTTCGCCTGCATCTATGGCAAGCATCCTCAGAGACCTCACCACCTCTGTGGATGCTTGCCATAGATGCAGGCGAAATGTCAGGAGAGAATGCCTCTAGAACATGGCCATATAGCCCGAAAAAAACTACGACAACCTAACTATACATAATTATTTCATGAGTTTTATCATTTTAATATTTCTAAGGCTTGTAATATTCAAACAGTAAATCTTACAAAAGATAAATGGTGAGATTTGTTAAAGGAAGAATAAGGGGGGAAATTATAAATTTGGGGTCATATACTATTCATGTAATAACCTAGGAATTTTTATGGAACAGATGTTAAAGAAACAATACATTTGCAGAGAGATTTGTTATAATAGGAGAGGACACTAATTGCATAATGGGTAAGAAATTAGACAGTTCAGGTAGACAACAGAGAAGGGATAATGAGAGATGTAAAATATTATGTTTTTACATAATATAATTTAGTAGATTAATGGAGAATTTTGCATCCTAAAGAAAAAAGCAATATAGACAGTAAAATAAACCAGCTATTTCAGAATATTCCATTTATTAGTATCAGAATATATTATGACATAATTCAAAGATACATTTTTTTGCCCAAGCTTTATTTTCTGGCCATTATTCTTCTAGTTAATGATGTTGCTAGCTCGTAGAAACAGAGTCAGACACTATTCTTTACAGGTATTAAAGATAGAATCATAGAAGATAAGAGTTGGAAGAGACCACATGGCCCATCTAGTCCAACCCCTTGCCATGCAAGGAAAGCACAATCTTGGTACCCCTGGCAGATGGCCATTTGGTCTCTGTTTAAAAGCCTCCAAGGAAGGAGTTTTCACCATACTCCAAGGCAGAGAGCTTTACTGCTGAACAGCTCTTACCGTCACTAAGTAATTCCCAATGTTCAGGTGCAATGTCCTTTCCTGTAATTTGAACACATTGCTCCAAGTCGTAGTTTCCAGGGCAGTAGAAAACAAGCCTGCTTCCTCTTCCTTATGACATCCTTTCACATATTTATGTATGGCTCTCATGTCTCCTCTCAACCATCTCCTCTGCAAGCATCCCCAGCTCTTTAAGATACTCCACATAGGGCATAGTCTCCAGACCTTTGATCATTTTAGTTGCCCTTCTTTGGATGCCTTCCAGTTTGTCAATATCTCTTTTAAGCTGTGGTGTCCAGATTTGGACATGGTATTCCAGGTGAGGCCTAACCAAAGCTGAATACAAAGGCACCATGACTTCCCTCGATCCAGACCAGTGGTTCTCAACCTGTGGGTCCCGGGTGTTTTGGTCTACAACTCTCAGAAATCCCAGCCAATTTACCAGCTGTTTGAATTTCTAGGAATTGAAGGCCAAAACATCTGGGGACCCACAGGTTGAGAAACACTGATCTAGACACTATGCTTCTTTTGATGAAGCCCAAAATCCCATTGACTTTTTTTAGCTGCTGCATCACACTCTTGGCTCATGTTCAACTTGTTGTCCACAAAGACTCCCAAGATCTTTTTCACATGTACTGTTGTCGAGCGGCATGTAGCTGTCTTTGTCAAATTCTTGGTTAGACATTGTTTCCTGACTTGAACAATATCAATCTTTTACAAAGAGACTGGACTCTAATGAAGCATAAGTTTATTCATTTATAGTATTTAAGAATTTGCTATGACAAACATTATTTGTAAAAGCATTGAAACGATCCTGAAGTCATTTGGAAGGGATTTTGAATTTTTGAATTTTGTATTTAATTGAATTTCAAACTTCTGTTCTCTCTTTAACGTCATTTCTCTCCTTAACATTTCAGTAATCTATGCCAGCAATTATGACAATGTTAGCAGACCATGCAGCACGGCAGCTGCTGGATTTCAACCAGAAATTGGATATAAATCTGCTGGATAATGTGGTGAACTGCCTGTATCATGGAGAAGGAGCCCAGGTAGAGTATTTGGAAATCAGAAACATGTGATGTGACTGTGCCAGAGGTTTAGCAATGAAGAATTAATCGTATCTTCTCTTAATGACTCTATACACTGGTGAAGCTGCAATGAAGCATTACTTGAACAGACATACACAAGTTACTCTGAAAAATACTTCATTGATTTCTGGCCTGATTTACATACCAATAATAGAGAGATAAAAGCTCTGCTCTGATACACATACCAGTAGCAGAAAAGTAAAAGATAAGTTAATTTGACTAAACTTTGTTTTACACTTGTCCTTCAGTCAGAACACTTAATTATAGTGGCCTTTTGCTGTCCCTGCACCTTCCTTCAGAACTGATTTCATGATGATACATGTAACTGAAGGGCAAATGGAGACTTTTCAAAACTGCCACAGTCCAATCATTAATTCTCTCTATATGCATGTTGTCTCTCTCCTTTGACCCCTTGTCTTCATACTTTTTTTTTCTTTTTCCATGTGTAAACCATTGTCTTTCCTCCATTGCCCTCATTTGCAGTCTAGTTTGATACATCATAGGGTATCAAACTAGACTATTTGCTTTCATTCTATTTTACACATTCACTATATGCTGGGTTGTGATTAAAATAGTTCAGAAGTCTTCACATAGATTTTGACGTTGTATACTGAGATTGGAATGAGCTGGGGGAGTCACCTATTCCATTTCTCTCTTAAGATGGTTCCAAACTACAGGTTTTCAAGGCTAATGATGTACCATTTCCCCACTTTGCACATTTTGGTTCCATATCTCATGTATTTTCAGACAGCAGTATGCTTTAGTGGGGTTCTTGCCTAGCTGCATCATGACTTGGAAGTTGGTCAGATTTCTTGAATACACCAGCTTTCTTTCAATCCAACTTTTCTTATTGAATCTTTTAAAAATATAGTGATACAAGTGCAGTCTGAATATACTAAAGTATGTATTTGCCAGATTTATTGAAATTTATCAGATTTCAGAAGAGCTAGACCAGTGGTTCTCAACCTGGGGTCCCTAGATGTTTTTGGCCTACAACTCCCAGAAATCCCAGCCAGTTTACCAGCTGTTAGGGTTTCTGGGAGTTGAAGGCCAAAAACATCTGGGGACCCCAGGTTGAGAACTACTGAGCTAGACTTTCATTTGTATGGCGTTCTTAAGTAATATCGTTGTATATTTATTGCATATAAATATATAAAACATCGCATTTTTGTATAAATGTTTTCGAAAATTATGCAATTTCATACATGGTCTTTCTAACTGTCTATGTGATTTTATCTTGGCGTTTTGGCTTTATGTATTTATTTTGTTTGTATTTTAACTTACTATGATGTGATTATGTTTTTAGTTGTATTTGTGTATTGATTTTCTGCTGTTCGCTGGCCTGAGTCCCTCTGCGGAAGTTGAGAAGACCGGGGTATAAAAGTTTTAAATAAATAAATAAATACGTTAAATACACACTTGTAAAATATATCTGTGCTTTTCTTATCTTAAAAACAAGTAGCTTAGAGCATGATTAAGTATAAATCCCAGCAATTATAACTCCCAAATGGCAAAATCAGTCATCCTCCCCAACCCCACCAGTATTCAAATATGAACATATAGGGTATTTGTGCCAAATTTTGTTCAGTGAATGAAAATATATTTTACATGTCAGATATTTACATTACAATTCATGAAAATAGCAAATTTACAGTTATGAGGTAGTAACAAAAATAATTTTATGGTTGGGGGTCACCACAATATGAGGAACTGTTTTAAGGGGCTGGGGTATTAAGAAGGTTGAGAAACACTGCTCTACTGAGTCTTTTTATTTATTTATTTAAAACTTTTATATCCCGATCTTCTCACCTCCGTAGAGGGACTCAGACCAGCTTACAGCAAGGATTCAATGCTACTAATACAAGTTAAAACATCATACAACTCATGATAAAGACACAAACTCCCTAAATTTTATCCATCATCAAAAGTGCACTTGTTTACTATACCAGTATTTCTCAAACTATGTGGCAGGGTGCAGTAGTGGACCACAAAAGAATAGTTGTTGCACTGTAAGAGAGAAACATTTAATAATTAAAGACTCTTGCGTGCCCAAAATGCCATCTGCCGCACTGGCTGCCCACTGTGTCCCTGTGTGATTCATTGCTCTGGCCTTCACTCTTTGTGTTGGGCACATTTTGCTGCAAGTTGTTACCAAGTGTGGCTGAGGTTATTCAGCTGCCTCTGATGCAAATAAGCCGCTAAATTAATCACTTTTAGAAGAAGTTTGATGTGATTTCTGCTTAAATCACTCCATAGGAAGCACACCTATATGGGTAACTGACAGTGAAACTTGTGTTCTCTTGGAAAGGTATTCCTTTAAGCTCAGCAAATAAACTTTTTGGGCAGAAAGGATTGGGGGAAAGTATGCATGTATATATATTTTTTTTCTTTCCAGTGAATGGGCCTTTGCTATCTTAAATAGGAAAAAGTTAATGTAAG
Organism: Anolis sagrei; assembly: GCF_037176765.1. NCBI lineage: Eukaryota > Metazoa > Chordata > Lepidosauria > Squamata > Anolidae > Anolis > Anolis sagrei. The sequence goes on from NC_090021.1 coordinate 12,241,424, forward strand.
CTTCTTCGTAAAAGCTATTTTGATAGCTGTTAATTATTTATTTCCCCTAATGTAGCAAAGGATGGCACAGGAGGTTTTGACTCACTTAAAGGAACACCCTGATGCATGGACAAGAGTTGATACTATTCTGGAGTTCTCTCAGAACATGAACACCAAAGTGAGTACATGATGTTTAACTGAATTCTGTTTTTCTTCCACTCAGGCTTTGAGGAAGGTATCTCCAATTTTAGAGTTAGCATTTGTTTTAACGTTTTGTTTATTTTCAGATTCCTTTAGTCTGACCCTATACTATCACACAGTATTTCCATGAGATTTTCATTTTTTTTTCTTTTTTGGGGGTAAAATTGTGGGTCACTTGGGATTTGTTAAAAATTCTGGTTGTAATATGAACAGATTTGAGTATTATGAAATTTTGTAGCAATATCATGTCTTTAGATAAAGTGTATGGCTTTCATTTAGGTTAATGAGAGCCAGTACACATAACTGAGGACCAAATAAGTTCCTCAATGTTTTTGAAAGACTGGTATTATTCTGTACAGTTTGAATCAGGCTAGGCACCCCAAACACTTTCTTCATTTGGATACAGTCTGTACTTGGTGTGCAGCACAGTTAATAAAGTCATATAATTAGGGTAGGTATTAGATAAAGCAGAGCTTGTTCGGCCTTCTGCAGTTATGTTTCTGCTGTGCAACTTCTGAAGGGTTAATTGCAAGTTGTAGAACATGTGAAAGTGGTTATCATACCATTGAAATTTGTGCATGGCCACATTCTTTGAACATACACTTTGGCATACCTTGTAACTAGTAGCATATAGCCATGCTCCACTGAGGTTCTGCAGAATTTGGATGGCCGTTATGGAAGTCTTTTAATATATTTTTTTTAAAAGAAGGCTTTGTAAATTTAGAACAAAGTTAAGAACTTCCTCAAAGTACTAAATTTAAGTAACCATGTTTGCCTGTTTGCTTGCCTGGTAAACTTTGCTTTTTATACTCACAGACATTACTAATGTTTAAGTTGATTTATCAACAGTATTTTTTAAAACTCAAATTTGTCTTGTGAAAAATGAGATGATTAGAGGAACAGAAAGAAAGCAACAGGTAAAGAATTCTTCACTTTACATAAATTGCAAATGATTTGGTGCTAAATTTATGCACTATGACATTTGGCTTTTATGCAGTCATTTTTTTTCTTAAAGCTGTTAACACTACCTGATATTAATCATAATGTTCCATTATGTTGATTGCTTGTAATAGGAAGAAAAGGGGTGTCTTCCTGTGCAACTGACACAGCTAGGCTTTGACGGCAGGCCTCCACAAGGTCTACCCTTTTGATTCCCTTTAACTGAATTCTGTTCATCAATTGCTTTTTTCCTTGTTTTGGTTTCTTGGGTGGCGGGAGGGGACGGGTTTGGTACATAGAATAAATGTCCCATAATAATTTCTGCCACAGGGATCATTGTATACACTTTTTCATTAATTGGCCATTTCTGTCCCATCTTTTGTAGTATGAATTGCATCATATGTATAATTTTTGAGACCTGAAAAAAAAATCTAAATAGAGATAAGCACACATCTATTGTGGAAGGCAATGCTCTATAAAGTCTTTGATAATTTATGTACACAAAGCTTTGGAGATACGTCCTGACGTCTCTTCACAAGACTAGTAGATTTGAATCTTTGCTGTATACTCATATTAATTTTAGATAATAATGAAAGAAAGATCTCTTTACATGTTAGCAAGCAGGAAAAATGGTCACAGTGTCACTTGATTATTTTCCTTCCTTTATATGTTAGGTGTGTTGTGTATGTTATATGTGTGTATTTTGCTCATAGAAGAGAAAAGCAAATTATTCTTCCTAATGCTGCACAGAGAGGAAGAAGATGGAAGGGGTCAGTGCATGTATCACTGAATCCTAATTTAAGTGTAGAGTGTTTATGTGATTAATGGTAGGCTGTGAAGAAAGGAACTATAGGTCAGTGTGCGTGTCTTTACCAGCAGAAAGCAGGGTTCAGTGAGCTATTCCATGAATCTCCCTCAGACAGAATGGTATGTGTTAGTGCAACAGGTTGAAGGCTAACACCCTGTCCACTTCAGTGCATCCTCGATGCTGATTGGGAACTCATGAATGAGATTTTGGGTTTGCGGAAAGAGACAGTTCAGGTGGGAAGATAAATAGTGGTGTCCTAGTGTGCAAGGAAGTCTACTTGTATTGGATTCCACACATTTTGGTATCTGCAGTTGAAATGATCCTGAATAAGCATGCTTTGAAATTAACTACATATTGGAATCCTTATGGACCCCTGGCAGTCATGGTAGATAATACTGTACTTGGGAGACTTGGAACTGAATTGGTTACAAGCCTTTATACTTTACTTAATATCTTGCTTTATTAATGAAGAACAAGAAGGTGGTACACAAACAACATGAGACAAAGAAAACGCACCAATGAAACAGTATCAGCACAAGTTTACAAGAAACCTAAAGCACACACGTCCATCTCTTATCTTTCTATGACTTTCTATAATAGTTGGAAAGAAGGAATATAAACCTGCCTTGCTGTTTAGTTTTTTCAACACCTAGCTGCAGATTCAGAATAAGCTAGTTGTAGTTCCACACTCTTTTCTTCCCTTTGAGCCCAGGTATGTTTCTGAAAATGCGTGGTTCCCAAAATTACTAGATTTCTTCTTAGATGTACTGATGGATGTCCTCTCCAGTGATGTAAAGCAAGAGTAGACTCACGTGGAACTAATGTTAGGACAAGGAGGACTCTTGCCGTGACTTGTGTATCACACCATAGTGTTGATTAGTGGAGGTTCTGGATGTGAAATGTTGTCATGAGCATACTGTTGTGCAGATGTGGTATGCACACTGGTCTGATTGCTGCTGAACAACTTGGGAACCTATTCAGAGCAGCTTCATGAATGCCACCAGTGTTCAGTAGAAATGTTTGTTCACTTGAGATTTAGGCCACACAACAAAGAAGTTATGTGCATTTGGGGGTTGGGGAAGAGAGAAGAAAACTACACATTGCCAGGGTTTTGCTTGCTGTTTCTTTGGCACTGGTTCCTATTGCTGAGGAGGAAGCCTGCTGTTCAGTTTTAAACATAGCTCTTTACTTTAGCAGTGAGAGACCTGCTGAACAAACAATAAGTAAAAACAGCTACAAATGACAGTCTCTCCCACCTTTCACCTATAACTTGTTGAGGTTGCAACTTCTAGCTGAAAACTTTTATCTTAGGGACATAGTAGACTAGCCAGAGATGCCTTCCTGAATGTGCACAATTCTGTAGAGTTTTAGAATTCAACAGAAACTGAACGTTCAAAGAAAAGTAGCAGGAAAATGTAACATAAACTAAAACGAGTCTCAAAAAGGGCGTACAATGTAGTTTGGGACAGTCTACATTGTGCTGCTTATTCAAAATGAGGCTTACATGATCCCTTTGGCTGAAATTTTAGTTACTCTACTCTGTATAGACACTAACAGTCTTGAAGGAGGATTTTTATTTTCAAACAAACATTTGGCCAATCATCTTATCACTCAAACACAGTTTTGCCTTTCAGGTATTGCCTCCTCTTGTCTTTCCACCATTTTCTGTCTAAAGGGAATGCTATACCTCTTTTACCCATTTTGCTCCTTTATTGTGTTCTTGCTTTTAATTATGTCCTTAATTTTGTACACATTATTATGGACGTCATGTTGGACATCTTGTAAGTTGAGGAGAGAAAAGGAATAAAATGGGTTGAAGAGTGTTTCAGATTTCCTACAAAATACATTGTTTTGAACCATGTCTTGGCTGGCTTACCAGAAAGGTAAAACAAGTTCATGGTATATATGGGATTGGTGAACTTTTGACTTGAACACAAACGTTAATCTTGAAAGGCTAGATATATCTGCTTTACGGGACAGACTATTGTACCTTAAAATAAACCCACGTTGTCTTCCTGTTCTTTAAGTTGAACATATTAGACAAGTATAGACTGTACATTTTCCAGAAAGTTTTAGAGGTTGTTATGTTAAGTCCCCAGCCTAAACTATTCAAGCCAGAAAGCCATATACATCCAAGTAGCTAAACTCATTTGTATATCTGAACTTATGAGCAGTCATGTAGGTTGTGCATTTTTGGTGACTGCTATTTTTCCCCTTACAGATAAATTCATTCAGCTCTCCAAAGCATTTTTCTTTCCCCTTCTGATGTGATCATGATCAAACAGCAGAAGTTTTAGAATAGCAAAAGATAAAATGAGAAAAAATGCATGGGAGAAAATCAGTGAATGGGTGAATAGTTTTGTGTTTAACCAACTTAATCTTAGATAAGTGTCAATGATGTCAGCTCGAATGACAATCCTGAATGCTGCTGTTAGTCATCCAGCATATTCACATATTTCATTTCTCCAATTTTCAGTATTATGGCCTGCAGATCTTGGAAAATGTGATAAAAACAAGATGGAAAATTCTTCCAAGAAACCAGTGTGAAGGTAGAGATTTTTTTTTCATGTTGCCTTTCTAATAAAACTGTTTGTGTTCGTTGATGGTACTATGTTGTGTCTTTTGATGTCTCCTGGTACAGTTGTAATTGCTGAAGACATGTGTTACCTGTATTCTAGATGTTACTTCACGCAGAACATGTCACAGTGGTTCTCAACCTGGGGTCCCCAGATGTTTTTGGCCTACAACTCCCAGAAACTCCAGCCAGTTTGCCAGCTGTTAGGATTTCTGGGAGTTGAAGGCCAAAAACATCTGGGGACCCCAGGTTGAGAACCACTGTGCTATAAGATTCAAATATTTGATCTGATTTCTAATTATTAACAAAGATTGGGTTTTATTACAGTCTAATAAAAATTAATTTAACAATCCCCTCACTTCACCTTTTTCATTTGTTGCTACTTGTACTGATGATGTGAATGGAGAAGATGTAGCTCCGTGTTCAAAGAAGTGTTTTTGCCACTGAATTGTAATTCTGTGCTTTCTATTGTTTTTCTTGATGATGTGAGAAAGCAGTGTTGTATTTACCACAGCATATTATATTTATGTAGCTGTTCACCAACCACAAAGAAGTATACAGTGTTGTAACTAAGATTTGATGCTTTGAGAACTGGATTGATGTATAAAAACAAACCTCAGTAAAATTGAATTGTATGTTTTGTTGACACTGGAGCTGAGGGCCAACTTTGATCCATACACAACTCTTGAATTGGAGTGAACTGAATAATCCTGTTTAGAAATGAAGAGTTTTGCTTTAAGAATGCTGATAGAGTTGGTGGTTGCACATTTCTAAACTATTCTTAAATAAGAGAGACTGCCGAGAAGAAGAATGAAGTATAAGAGAGGGTGCTAAAATTTAAGGTTGTCATCAGTTCCATCCAGAGAGATGCTTTTCCTCTACTGAGCGTGGTTCATTGTCCAGAGTATAAACTTTCGGCACTTAATTTAATGCTTACCTAATTGAAGCTTCAAGTAGAAAATCTTTGGCTGACTGAAGTGCTAGACACAGACTGTGATGTTAACTCTGGCTAGCTGGTGCAAGAACTGACTCTGGACATTATTTAACTGCTGTCAGTATACATAAAAGTTACGTGTTGGCTGGCAAGCTAAAAAGAACAGAAAATTCAGCAGAGCATAAAAGGACAGTTGCTGCAGATTTGAATATACTACTTGAAACTTCATGTTGTCATTGCTGTCATCTTTTTGCCCTCCATTTAAAACAAGTAGGTAGGATATATGCCCTAAGTATATTTTCATGGGTGAATAAATATACTGACACCTCTCTCGTGAGATAGGAGTGAAACTGGCCACATAAAATTTTAAGGGGGTGCATTTTTATCAAAAGCAGCTTTTCTCAACCTGGGGGTCGGGACCCCTGGGGGGGGTCGCGAGGGGTTTGAGAGGGGTTGCCAAAGAAGATGTATTTCCAATGTTCTTGGGAACCCCTTCGGCAGAGAAGGCTGAAGATCTCTCTCCCTGCCCGTCTCTTCTTTTTTGGAAACACTGAATCCTCCCGCTAAAAGCCCTCCTCCTTCTGTGATTGGCCAGCCTCTCAGCTGCCCTCTCAGCCAAGGGGAAGGCTGTTTCTGAGACTCCAAGCAGGAAGAGGAAAGCAGGCGTGCTCTCCACTAAAATCACTGTCAATTCCTCCCAAATCCCTCCTGTATTTTCTGTTGGTCATGGGGATTCTGTGTGGAAAATTGGGCCCGATTCTATTGTTTGTGGGGTTCAGAATGCTCTTTGATTGTAGATGAACTATAAACCCCAGCAACTTCAACTCACAAATGTCAAGGTCTATCCCTCCCAAACTTCACCAGTGTTCACATTTGGCTATATTGAATATTCATGCCAAGTTTGGTCCAGATCCCTCATTGTTTGAGTTCACAGTGCTCTCTGGATGTGGTGAAATACAACTCTAAAACTCAAGGCCAATGCCCACCAAACTCTTCCAGTATTTTCTGTTGGTTGTAGGAGTTCTGTGTGCCAAGTTTTCTCCAGTCCTATCGTAGATGGACAAGGGCGGCTCAACCCATTACGCAAAGTAAACATTCGCAGTATAGTTGATTTTCTTGAGGCGCTCTTGGGGGAAAATAGACCTTGACATATGCGAGTTGTAGTTACTGGGATGTATAGTTCACCTACAATCAAAGAGCATTCTGAACTCCACCAATGATGGAATTGAACCAAATATGGCACACAGAACTCCCACGACGAACAGAAAATATATATCAGTGATTGGTTTTGGGGGGGAGGGGGAATACTGTTTGCTTACCATTGAAAATTACCTAGGGCCACCTCTGTTGTTGGAGTTCAGAATGCTCTTTGATTGTAGGTGAACTATAAATCCTAGCATCTACAACTCTCAAGTCACACACCCACTCCCAGCCCCACCATTATTCAAATTTGGACATATCAGGTATTTGTGCCAAATTTGGTCCAGTGAATGAAAATACATCCTGCATATCAGATATTTACATTATGATTCATAACTGTAGCAAAATGACAGTAGCAACAAAAATAATTGTATGGTTGGGGGGTCACCAAAACATGAGGAGCTGTATTAAGGGGTCACGGCATTAGGAAGGTTGGGGACCACTAGTCGAAAGTATTACGTTTAATAAACAATTTGAGCAGAGAGATATCCAGCTTTCGTTTTATTGAGCTTTTGGGGGGGGGGGGAGACCTAATTCCTAAAGTGGTGAAGTAGAAGACTAGAGAACAGCATCATTAAAAAGAGGAGGAAGCAACTGGTTAGTGTTATTTCTAGGCTATCATATTTACTCTGCTGGCAGCCTTTCTCATTCTTTTGTTGAAAAGATTAGAGCCAATGCACTTAGCGTACTACAGATAAATGATTAATAAACAATGTGATGTTGTTTACTAGGCATGGGCAATCCATGGTTCTAAAGTACTTACAAAACTAGATGGTGCAGGTGCTTTGCTACTATAGTGTTGCTAAAGTTCTGGTGATGGAAATTTCACAATGCTAACAAAAGTTTCAAAATTTCGTTATAAATGGCAGTTCCTAATTGGTTCTGTCATAAAAATTGCAAATCACAAAATAATAATTAAATTTTGAAAGTTTTGTTAGAGTTCTGCAATTTTTACCCCCGAACTTTAGCAACACTATAGCAAGAAAGCACCAGCGCCCTCTAGTTTTGCAAGTACTTTGGAACCATGGATTTTGCCCATGGCTCTTACATACAGCCTATCCTTTCTTGTCTCTAGTTAGAGGTCCTACACGTAGATCATTGCCACTTTGTGTTGAAGTGAAAAGTATAAATAAGTTTATTAGGTTGCCTTAATTCAATGGGAATTACAGTAAACCAACCAAACAGTTGTATTGCTTTTTTTTTAACCCTACCATTGAAACATGGGTTATTCCCCCTGTGGTTCTACTTGCATTGCCTTGTTCTAAATCAGATATAGGTACTGTTTTCCTGGTGGTCTGTGTTTGTTGCTTTTCTCAATAAAAAAAATTACTGATGCAGATTTCCAAATGGTTCACCAGTCCTATGGAAAACCAGGTTGTGATTTTCCCAGCCAGGGAAAATTCATTTTTTGAGTAGTCTTACTGCAATAATCATATCATGTACTGTCTTGAAATGCATGGATTTTGTTTATTCGTTTTGAAGTCCCAGTAAAAATAATACTGAATCTTACTGTAATCTGATTTTTAAATACCTCTTGTAACAAAATTTGTATCTATCTCCAATATTCTTTTCATGATAGAGAAAGTACTTTGGTATGTTTCACAATAATAATTTAAAATAGCTGAAAATTGCACTAAACAGTTAAAAACTAAGACAAATTTAAAATAGCATACTACAGCTTGAGATAATATTAGTAGACCATAAGAATTCTGATAGAAGAGATGTTTTCATTTGGTTGTGGAGTGAAGCCAGCATCATTATCAGTTAGAGCAGGGGTCCTCAAACTTTTTAAACAGAGGGCCAGGTCACAGTCCCTCAAACTTTTGGAGGGCCGGATTAGAATTTGGGGAGAAAAATGAATGAATTCTTTTTTTTAAAAAAAAAAAATCTTTATTGAGGTTTTTACATACAAATATGCTTATAGGTAAAAAGGTAAAAAGAAGAGAAAGAAAGAAGAATATATATATATATATATATATATATATATATATAGGGGGGAAAGGTGGGGTTAAGTGTAGAGGTGGGGAAGAAATAGAAAAGATGGGTAAAGGGAGGGGGGGGCAAAAAAAAAAGATTTTAAAAAAAAGCCCAAAAGTAGGAGTATCTCGACCTCCTGGTGTCTTCCGAAAATCTTCTGTTCATTTTGTTTAATCTTATCCTAAAGTAGAAGATAAAAATAATAATAATAAAAAAGAATAGTTCTTTATTTTTCTTCTCTTTTAAATTTCTTTCCCCTCTTCTTTGGTTTTCATCCTTGATTTCTCCTTTCTCCTCTATATCATTGTCTCTTTCTTCTTTCCTCTTAAGTATTCGATGACGTCTTTCCAGTCTGTTTCTTTTCTTCCAGTTTCCTTGTTTTTCAGTAGTAGAAAAGTAAGTCTGTCTAAATTACTAATGTCCAACATTTTTATTCTCCAGTCATCTTCTTCTGGTATTTCTGAATGAATTCTTATACACACCGCACATATCTTATTTGTAGTGCAAAAACACTTTAAAACAATACAATAATTAAAATGAAGAACAATTTAAACACTTGATGTACTTATTTGTATTTCAGTGGAAAGTGTGGGCCTGCTTTTTGGCTGATGAGATATGATTGTTGTTGTTGTTGTTGTGTGCTTTCAAGTAGTTTCAGACTTAGGTTGACCCTGAGCAAGGGCCAGGTAAATTACCTTGGAGGACCGTATCCGGCCCCCGGACCTTAGTTTGAGGACCCTTGAGTTAGAGCCTTGGGGAAGGCATTCCAAAACCAGTATATGACAGCAAAGTTCGCTTCACCATGTGCTTGCAAAATGAATACCTCATATTGGTGGACATGGAAGAAGGTCCCCCCTTCCTTCAGGGAAATCTCAGACCATTTCAAGCTTGGAGATCCCAGACTATTTACAGCACCACATGTCATCATTGGTGCTTTCCAATTCAGTTTAGAATTGCTTTTGCAGGCAATCATTTAAAGCTGGGTGTCATATTTCTCTAAGATGTTCTGATCAGTAGTTTAACTGCTATGTTTTGCATTAACTAGAACTTCCATATCATCTTCAAGGGTAATCCTTCATGCAGTATATTGCAGTAGTCTAATTGGGAAGTTACAAGTGCATGAACTACTACGTCTCCCAATTATTCCAGGCGATAACTGGCAGGCCAGATAAAACTAGTCCCTGCACACTGAGTTACAGAGTTTAGCTCTGGTTCCAGCAGTGTAGATGGATCCAAGAATACTCCTGAGCTACATATTTGATTCTGCAGGAGGAGCACGGCCTCATTCAACATGGATCAGCATCCATCTTACCAGGATTTAGTTTCAGTTCATTGGCCCTCATCCACTCCATTACAGGTCACTGGCACTGGTCCACCACTTGTGTGCCCCTAGCTGATTGACAGCAAGGAGAAATACTGCTGAGTGTTGGCAGAATGCTGATAGCACCCGTAATGACTTCCCCTGGCATCATAGGGTTGGGAATTAGTGACACAATATGCCTTTTTTAAAAGTTATATTCTGTCTGTGGTTGGACATTCAAAGTTCTCCAAGTTCTACTTAAAGTTAACCTTGTAAAATAACTGATTATTTAGTTGTATTCATAGAATAATTTTAGCGGTACGAAAATTAAGACCTTGAAATCTAACTCAGTCTAGGGTGCAGGCTTACTTAATCTTTACAGCACACCTCTCGTCCAAATGGCATATTTAACCTGTAGTTTTTAAGTTGGCATTCACTTCATTGAAATGGTTGCAGAAATTTTGTTTAAGTAATAAAATGAGGGCCAGGCAGTGCTACTATAAACTGACAAAACCCAGAGTGTATTTGGGAGATAAGTGACTGGTGGGTTGTCACAGGGTACTGTCCTGGACGTGGTGCTGTTAAAACTTTGTTATTAATCACGTGAATGATACAATAGAGTCCATGTGTATCAAATTTGCGAATGACACCCAATTAGGAGGGGTGGCTAATACTCCAGTGAACAAAATCAGAATTTAAACAAACAATTAGAGAGCTGGGCCAAAACATTTCAGCAGAGATAAATTCAAATTACTACACTTAGGCAGAAAAAAAAATGACATGCACAGTTATAAGCTGGGTGATACCTGGCTTGAAAATAGTATGTGTAAAAGGAAGTAAGAAATCTTCGTAGACCACAAGCTGAGCATGAGTCAACAATGTAATGCAGTAGCTAAAAAAGCCAATGTGATTATTTTTATTTATTTACTAGCCGTCCCCTGCTACGCGTTGCTGTGGCCCACATGGGGGTTCTGTGTGGGAGGTTTGGCCCAGTTCTAGAGTTGATGGGGTTCAGAATGCTCTGTGATTGTAGGTGAACTATAAATCCCAGCAACTACAACTCCCAAATGTCAAGATTCTATTTTCCCCAAACTCCACCAATGTTCACATTTGGGCATATTGAGTATTTGTGTAGAGTTTGGTCCAGATCCATCATTGTTTGAGTCCACAGTGATCTCTGGATGTAGGTGAACTACAACTCCAAAAACCAAAGGACACTACCCACCAAACCATTCCAGTATTTTCAGTTGGTCATGGGAGAACTGTGTGCCAAGTTTGGTTCAATTCCATCGTTGGTGGGGTTCAGAATGCTCTTTGATTGTAGGTGAACTATGAATCCCAGCAACTACAACTCCCAAATGACAAAATCATTTTTTGAGTGAAGGACATACATTGGGTTGTTACATGTCTTGTGTCCAAATTTGGTGTCAATTCGTCCAGTGGTTTTTGAGTTCTGTTAATCCCACAAACGAACATTACATTCTTATTTATATAGATTTACTATATTTGTATCCCGCCTTTCTCACCCTGGAGGGGACTCAAGGTGGCCTAACAACAGGCAGCAATTAGATGCCATAGATGTATGTGTCAAATAAACAATTACAATTAAAACCAAACAAAACATAAATGGTTAAAACATCAATTAAAATCACGCCATCCAAAACATAATCTAGGATGAATCAATTAAAGTGTTTATATTAAGGTAAATCATAATCCCACTCTATTCTGTTCGATCAGACCTCACCTCAGTTCTGGACACCAGAAATCAAGAAGGATCTTGACAAAAGCTGAAGCTTATCCATAAAAGGGCAACCAAAATGATCACACGTTTGGAAGCCAAACTCTATCAGAACCAGCTTAGGGAGCTGGGAATGTTTAGCCTGGCAAAGAGGAACTTTGCAGGTGACTTAATAGCCATGTTGAAATATTATTATATTGAAGAGGGAGGGGTTTCTGCTGCTTCACACACCAGATAATGAAACAGTGGATTTAAACTCCAGGAAAAGGGATTCCACATAAAATTGGGAAGAACTTCCTGGTGGTGAGAGGTTTCCCACAGTGGAATACACCGCCTTGGAGTTTGGTAGATTGTCCTTTGAAGTTTCTAAACAGACTGTCAGGGGTACTATGTATTCCTGCATGGCTAAATAGTGTTAGAGTTGATAGCCCCTGTGGTCCTTTCCAAATCTATATTCTACAATAAGAAAAAGAGTTGTTAATTTGGCAGGATTTGTTTTTAAACCCAGGCTAACTCTTACTATTTACTACCTTGTCATCAAGAAATTTGGAAACAAATGTCTGCATAATCGGATCATATTCATTTCCTGGTATTGAGGTTAGATTGATTGGTCTGCAGTTTTTTGGATCACCTTTTTTGAAAAGAGGAACTATGTTTTCTCTTCTCCAGTCCTCTAACACTCACCTGTTTTCTGAGATTTCTTTAGAATGATGGCAGGTGGTTCTGCAGGTATGTCAGCAATTTCCTTCAATCATAATCTGTGATGTAGTTCATCTGGTCTTGCAGATTTGAACCCATTGTGCAAATATGAAGAAAAAAAGAGGGAAATAGATACGGTATTTCCATTTTCATTTGTGAATCAAATGAAGGTGGGTTTTTAGCAAGTGTGTCCAACCATCCTTTGCTTCAGAGTAGAATCTGGAGTTGAGACTCTTACGTGCAAATAAATTTTTATTTTGTTTTCAAAAAACGAGGAAAATTAACCCAAATAAACAATTAAAGAAGGGGAAAAAGATGGAAAACATCACAGGATCAAGTATGTAAGTCATGGGGCCATGTTAAATAGTACTACACACGAGTCCGTTTTATCATCAAAGACATAGAGAGGAAGGAAGTATTATTATACATTTTCTTTAGTATAGGGAGAAAATGAAGTAAAAGGGGAAAAAGTTCAAAGTACAACACTTTCTCTAACAAGAATAACAGATTATCCTTCAGGATCTGCGTTGATTTATTTTCTTATATTGTTCCTCCTCTTCTCTTCCAATTCTACATCGCATTCCTTCCCTGTATTTTATCTAATTAACTAATTGAAACTTACCTTTTCTACTCTTGATGGCAGTCAACTATATACATATCTTAAAGTTAATTTTGTTAGTAGATTAGTAATATACATGTAAATGTTTTTATAATTATTCATGTAGGATCTAATAAATCTTATATAAATATATAATTATAATAATTTATTTATACCCTAATGATAGAGTATCAACCTTCAAGTTAATACGCTTGTCTACTTTAATTTCTAAAACATTTTTTTTCTAGTTTATGGATAATTTTTGCCTGGGCATTAGCAAGGGAAGTGTATCTCAGTAGGTTCTTGTAGGTTTTTCAGGTTGTATGGTTGTGTTCTAGAAGTGTGTCTCAGTGTTTTTGGACCTCTCAGGTGCATTCAATACTATTGACTATGGCAGTGGTTCTCAACCTGTGGGTTCCCAGGTGTTTTGGCCTAAAACTCCCAGAAATCCCAGCCAGTTTACCAGCTGTAGGATTTCTGGGAGTTGAAGGCCAAAACATCTGGGGACCCACAGGTTGAGGACCACTGGATTATGGTGTCTTTCCAGATCAGTGGTTCTCAACCTGTGGGTTCCCAGATGTTTTGGCCTTCAACTCCCAGAAATCCTTGCAGCTGGTAAACTGGCTGGGATTTCTGGGTATTGTAGGCCAAAACACCTGAGGACCCACAGGTTTAGAACCACTGTTCTAGATCACCTGAGGGCTTTGGTAGTGGGGGGAACTGTTCTTCAGTGCTTTCGGTTCTATGTTTTAAGTAGGTTCTAATGGATTGCACCCAGGGATAGCCATATGGCATACCACAAAGTACCATTCTATCCCCAGTGCTCAGGAGAGATCATCTGGAGGCTTGGGACAGGGTGCTCTCAGTACATTTCTCCATGCCTTCGTTGGCCAACAAACATTGCATTGCAGAAGTCCAGCCTTGAGGTTATATGTTGGGGGAGCGGGGGAGCACAAACCCAATCCAGAAAAGTGGGAGGAACTTACTATTAAGGCTCCTGATCTTGGCTTGGAAGTTTGTCATCCAGTCGTGGATGGGATTACACTCCTCCTGAGAGACTAGTTCATAGCTTGGAGTTTCTTCTGGAACCATTGCTTCAAGTGACTGCCCATAGGAATACTAACTACTAGCTTCAGCTGCTATGCCAGCTTCATCCCTTCTTGGAGCTGGAGGGCTTAGAGATGATAGTGCATTCATTTGTAACCACAAAGCTGGACTTCTGCAATTCATATATGTTGGACTGAACTACTTGTGTGCCAAGTTCAAAAACTTGAATAATGACAGAACATGGCAGCTAGATACGTTACTGGTGAGTCTAGGAATGGTCATGTTGCACCTATCTATATTAAAATTATTCAGCTGACTGCCAATTAGTTTCTGGACAAAGTTCAAAGTATTGGTTCTCACATTTAAAGCCTTGCGTGGTTTGGATCCGGGTTGTCTACCGGATTGCTTTCTCCCATGTAATATGCCCAGTACACTCAAATCATCTGGAAGACATTTACTACAGTCAGGCTGGGAACTGTTAACCATGTGATTATTTCATCAACTGCCCCCAAATTCTGGAATAAACTGGCAAAAGAAATATGACAATTGGATACCCAGTCTGCATTTAAAACCACTTTAAAGACCAAACTCTCCTGGCAGTCCTATCCAGACGGTTTTTACATTATGAATTTAATACATGTGTATGCTTATTAAACTAATGTTATGCTCTTTTAATTGATTACATACTTTCATTAGTGCTTGTTTTTTTTGTTATGTGTCTTTTGCTTTATTTTAATCTGTTCTCCACCTCCATAGGTAGAGGGGATAAGAAATAAATGTTGGTTCCATTTCCTTTTTTAAAAAAATGTTTTAAAAAAGGTAAAAAGAAAGTGCGGTAACTGGGTGGTCTAGGATCAGGTGTTTGGGTGCCTGCTTCAAGATTTGACAGCATCCGTGTCCGTGCAGCTTCCTTGTGCTTCTGTGTCTTTTTCCTTAGGAGATGACTGCAAAATGGATACTGCATAAGTATTTAAAATACAAATACCTTTCAAGATGTCATCCAGACCTGGCAACTATTCTTCAGTTTTTAAATATGGTCTTGATGTCTAGTCGTTATTGTTTTTCTCACTTCCTTTGACTGCCTGTTTTGAAAACATTGATTCTGACTTACATATCTGCCCTACATTTTCATTCAAGAGACATCAAAAGAAAGTTTGCTGATATGGACTTGACTCACTTAGTAGTCCCTTAACTTCATTGTCATCCATCAAGCTGCACTTTTCTTGGACAGTTTCTTTCTTTAGATTTGTTTTGCTGAATTATTTGTTGGTTTTGAAACAATAGTGCATTCTGCAACATCTATTTTTTCATTCCTCTTTTCAGTTTGCATTTTTTTACCTCATGGGATGAGACTCCCATCATCTAAAGCAGTGGTTCCCAACCTTTTTTTGACCAGGGACCGTTCTCCAACATTAGTACCAAAAGGGTTGCAAATCAGTTTTTTGTCAACTTTAGATTCGGTTTAGTTATTTGGGGGTGCTGATTCAGAAAATTGCATTGGATTGACCACATCAGCTCTAGTTTCTAATACAGAGCATATGCCACCAAGTAGTCGCCATCTGCTCGCCCACAAAAAAACCATATTTAATAAGCCTTGGCACTATAAGAGCGTTTCACAAGACCAGTCACTCTTGTTGCAACCGTTTAGTAGCAGTGAGACTGTGGACCATATTTTAGTTCTAGGGGAACCACTGGTGGTCCATGGACCACAAGTTGGGAACCACTGAGCTAAAGAAAGCCATTTTTCGTTTAATGGCTTTCTTAACACAGCATACAAGCTGTGCTGGCAACCTCTTGGTAGTTCCTGTCCTGCAGTTGCATCCTACTTGAATTTCTTTTGTGGTTGAATGGAACGACTGACATTGTATTTCAAGTTCCCTTTTAATAATTATTTCAGCCTTAAAGTTTACTCTTTTGAGATAAAATATGACTGACGTGGCACTTTCCCATTTATGTAATTGTTTTATTAGCACTGTTTCTGGTCAGTTGAAAAATTGTAATGTTTCAAAATAGTTCTTAGCAATACTTGTGATTAATTCTGGACCAGCTGTTCTGTAGAATAGTCACTTAGGTTTAGACATTTCAAAGCTGTACCTCTCTTTTTTCATGCATATTTTTCCTCTGTGAGGATAACCAAATCTGTCCATTGCTACACCAATTCCTCTCTTGTATACCTCCTGAGTTCCCATCTCGCTCTGGAGATCAGGTTATTAAGTGATGCAAAGGGATAAAGAGAAGAGGGATCTGCTTTGTCAGCATAGCCAACGGTGTGGGATTATATATATATATATATATATATATATATACACACACACACACACACACACACACACACACAGAGAGAGAGAGAGAGAGAGAGAGAGAGAGAGAGAGAGAGATTTCTGACTAACTTAGGAAAAAAATTACCATGCATGGAAAAATGCTGGTTTTTATAGTAAACCTATTTTTAAAGTGTAGGACAAATCCAAAACCATCATGAATGGGATGCAATGTTGAATGGAATAAATATTGTTGCTGTAGTCTAATGATGGAGAGAAGTTAGCAGACTGAAAAGATTTGTGAATGCGAAAGTGGGGAAATAGGAAGGCCAGGAATGGAGAGAAGGCTTGGATTGTTGCTATCCAGCAAATGAGTGTTTTGAATTGAAAGTTGCCATCTTATAGTTTGATAAGAAATTGATGGGAAAGCCAATGGAGAATTAAAGAAGAGTTAACAGGATTTTTTTTAATTGCACAAGGATGGGCTGAAAAGGGACTGTGATAAAAACAGAGCAGACTATGAAACGGTTGGGACCATGTTAGTATCTGGATTTGTGTGACAGATGCAGTCTTGCTACTCAGCTATCTGAACCCACACAAAATGCAAGGGCAAGGGAACACAGTGGTTTTTCTACATATGTAAGCATCCGGAATTTTCTCACAATAAGGGCTAGTAAATGACGCAGATCAAAATATTTTTCCTCGAAATGGGGGGAACATCCTGATTCATGCTTAGTAAATTATTATAATGATTCATAACTTTAGGAGCGCATGTGTTTGGAAAGCATAAAATATCATCTAAGCAGACTCAGTGGTGGGTATGAAGTAGCATTTCTCCAAGCCAAGGACCCGTTGTGACATGCCAGTCTAATGATGATACAGTGCAGGATCTGTTGTGCTGAACTTATACCTCAAAAGGTAACAGATTCATGTAGCAGAATCTACTACCTTATATCTCGCAGGCCCTGTTGTGCAAGAGGAAAATGAGCCAGAGCTTGTGCTTAACTGTCTTATCCAGCCATTAAGATTGTTGGTTGGAATGTAACTAATCACCCTAAAGAATATTTATTTTGGATTTCCTTATTTATTCAGATTAGATCCCACCATTCTCCTTGTGCAAGATCTAAAGCACCTTTCTTGGATTTAGTACCACACTTCTCTTAACCCAGGAAATACTTCTGTGAGCTACTCAAGGCTACTTAAATTCACTTACTTAATTATTTACATTAAGGAGCTAGTCTTCTTGTTTTAGGGAGTTCCATTAAGTTTCACTCATATAAATTATATAATGAAATATCTAATCTGAATGTTGCAACAGTTGCTGTCTTTAATTGCCAGTTTATAGTTTTTATAGGTAATCATTCTTTGATGTTTTCTAGGTATCAAAAAATATGTTGTTGGCTTAATTATCAAGACTTCATCTGATCCAACATGTGTTGAAGTGAGTTTTTTTGGAGCGGGAGAATTTTAAAGTTGTGTGTGTGTGTGATCAACTAAAAACAAGCCTTAATTCTCCCTCTCTTTTTCCCTTCAGAAAGAGAAGGTATACATTGGGAAGTTAAATATGATTCTTGTCCAGGTAAGTTAAATTCCTGGTCTTTCAAAATACTGCAGGAATTTAGTGTTACAAAAGCTAATACTGTGCTACCTGCGGTTTTCATGTTTTACAGATACTAAAGCAAGAATGGCCAAAACATTGGCCAACATTCATCAGTGACATCGTTGGGGCCAGCAGGACAAGTGAGAGCCTTTGCCAAAATAACATGGTAATCCTTAAGCTGCTAAGTGAAGAAGTTTTTGACTTTTCCAGTGGGCAGATAACGCAAGTGAAAGCCAAACACTTGAAAGACAGGTAAGTGATATTTGTTGGGCGAGTAGGTGTATTAACAAAAGGCCCTCATAAATGCACAGTGTGACCCACTACTAGTAGCCCAAAGTGATAAAAAGAATAAAAACACACAGGCCAGTGTTATCTCTTCCATAGGAGGTTTTTTTTATAGCCAAGTAATATGATTGCACTATTGAAAAGAACAAGATTTCCATAACACAAACAAAGTTCTTTACATTTCCTTCTTTACTTCCACATTGGGCTTCTTTCTGATGCAGATAAACTGCTTCGCTCTCATAGAACCTCTTCTTACGCAGAAGTTACACAGGACCTTCACACAGTAGCTTTTTACACACAGTAACCTTCACACACGTTGGCCTTCAACCTGGCGCTTCCGTCACCGAAGCTTCTCACACACCAGCTACTGAGGCCGTTCTCACACTGAGGGCTCTCCCAGACTTACTCCTCTCGCATACTAAGGCAAACTAACACAGAAGTCTACTCATACTGAGGCCCTTCTGCAACAGAGACCTCTCACAAACTGATCACAACTAAGCTACAGGCACACCTGCTTATATTGAACTGCAGCTTTTGTTGAGTCATTGCATCTATTTAACCCTTTCTGTGCTTGACTCACATTTTTGTAATTAAAAATACCTAGACAATATTCTCATAAACTACATAAACATGAACTGTTCTGCTTCTAAGTGCTGATCATTGACACTATGTTGCTTACATTTACCTAGTTTCAGTGCCTACTCTTTGGTGACTTGTAGATTAGTGTTACACATTACACTACCTTGAAAAACAATTTAGGAAATGCATAAATTGGATTGATCTCAGGGACCTGAATATCTGAGGTATCTTACTCCCATAGAAAAGGGATGCTACAAATGGAATAACAAAAAAATAACATATTTGGATATTATTTGTCAGACACTTTGTTTCAACTAGAGCTTGCATGCATACATATTGGCTATGTTATAGGGGAGGAAGCATTTATAAAGTTGTACTTAGAAATCAAAATTTCAGTTAAGGTATACATGGTAAACATCCCTACTTTTGTGTGAATTAGTACTTTGTCATTAGTTGAACTACTCTAAAAAGCCATAAAAGTACATGTCTTATTTGGCAGCAGAACTGTGCTGCCAGGGACACAGTCCTGCCTTTAAAATATGGTGTTAGCTTCCAGAAATCTTTCTTCTATCTATATAAATAAAAATGTAATGTCCGTTTGTAGGATTAACATAAGTCAAAAACCACTGAACGAATTGAGACCAAATTTGGACACAATACACTTATCAAGCTAACGAGTTACCATTATGCATAAAAATACTGAAAAATACAGTGGAAAAGGCTTTAAAAGCCAAAAAATAAAAAATACATCGCAACACATGCGCAAAACCACATATATAGATGCCTCTGAAGACTGCAAGTACAACGTGCGGCAGCAAGATTACTAACAGGTGCTGGGTACAGGGAGCACACCACTCCGCTGTTACACCAGCTCCACTGGCTGCCAATTAGCTTCCGAGCACAATTCAAAGTGCTGGTGTTAACCTATAAAGCCCTAAATGACTCCAGTCCGGTTTACCTCTCCGAACGTATTCTCCCCTACGAACCATCAAGATTACTAAGATCGTCTGGAGGGGCCCTGCTTTCGGTCCCACCGGCCTCACAAGCGTGGCTGGTGGGGACGAGGGACAGGGCCTCGGTGGTGGCCCCGCGACTCTGGAACTCCCTCCCGCCAGAGGTTAGAACCGCCCCAACAATCCTGACATTCAGGAAACAGGTGAAGTCGTGATTATGGAGACAGGCTTTCGAAGAATGAGACAATGATCTGGATGGAAGACGGTGTATATTCGATTTTAGTATGACGACTGACCACTGTAGTTTTAAATATATGTGCTTTTTTAATGTTTTATTGTAATGTGTATTTTGATATTTTTACCGATTGTATATGTTTTTATATTTGGAAACTGGGCTGAGTCCCTCTTATGAGGTGAAAAGCTCGGTATATAAAACTCTGAAATAAATAAATAAATAAACACACATATGCATATATACATACACTAAATACATATACACAGACTGGGCCACAGCAACACATGGCAGGGGACGGCTAGTCTTAAATGAAAATGTGCTGGTATTGAGCTCTGCAGCAGGGACAACTGCAACATGTTGGCCATGAGTTGTCCAAGCTTGCTTTAGAGCAGTGGTTCTCAGCTTGTGGGACACCAGATGTTTTGGCCTTCAACTCCCAAAAATCCTAACAGCTGGTAAACTGGCTTGGATTTCTGGGAGTTGTAGGCCAAAACTCCTGGGGACCCACAGGATGAAAACCACTGCTTTGGAGCAATATACAGTAGTCTTAGCAATGGCATGATATACAGTAATTATGATAGAGGCTGAATTTCATTTTCTCTCTCTCTTTCCCTCCCTTCCTTTTTTTTTTCCCTTCTAGCATGTGCAATGAGTTCTCACAGATATTTCAATTGTGTCAGTTTGTGATGGTGAGTCTTGTCATGATATCTTCTTCTTTACAAAGTTTTCAAAGTTAATTATAATTGCCAAAGTGCTTACATGCATTTTGATTTACAGGAAAATTCACAGAATGCTCCACTGGTCCATGCTACATTGGAAACCTTGCTTCGATTCCTCAACTGGATTCCACTGGGCTATATTTTTGAGACCAAGCTAATCAGCACACTAATATACAAAGTGAGTCTTTGCCCTAAACTAAGAAAGAAAAGACTGAGAATTAAAATGAGATTTTGGCTGCAGCAAAGTGTGAGGCTTTTCTAGTGTAACTCACTGATTTTCTCCCTCCACAGTTTTTAAATGTCCCTATGTTCCGAAACGTCTCCTTGAAGTGCCTCACAGAAATCGCTGGTGTCAGTGTAAGTCAGTATGAGGAACAGTTCGTCACACTCTTTACCTTGACCATGATGCAGCTGAAACAGGTAACTTTGATTCTTTTGGTGAGTCTTCTGGTTTGCAAATGGGTATCTATTTTCAGTTCCCTCTCTAGTTCTTCTGCCCTCGCTGAATAAGGTTCTGATGTCTTTTTTGAAGCAGTTTTTCACAGGTCTGTTTTATTCACCTTCCAGGCTAGATAAGAGTAGGTAGGCAATGAATGTGACTTATATGAATGTGACTTTTAATATGAACTGGTTGGTTCATCTCAGATGTGCCAGGCAGCAGGAACACTTTGTTCTCCAAGTTCTGGAGTCTGACAGAAAATCCTTGTAACAGCTGTGCTAGGGCTATGGACAGACTGGTCATAAAATTCTCTTTAACCAAGACAGACCTAACTTTGGCCAGAATTTCAGTGTAAATTTTGAGAATGGACTTCTGCCCCTCAGTTGCTTCAGAAAAGTTTATTATAGAATTTCATTGCATTCCAGGTTTTCAAGTGCAAGCAAGAAAACCATACCTTATTTTGCTTGCTTCTTAGAGTATCAACTTTATGATGTTCTAGTATTTTCACATTAAATTTAACTTTACTGCGTTTCAGATGTTTAGTCATGTATCTGTGGCTAGTGTTCCAAGTTCCACAGAAATTGATAGGACTTGTATGTGGCCTGAAATCCTATTGATCTCAGTGAAACTATTAATGGGTATTATCCAGAGAAAAGGAAGCCAAAGTATGTAGTTGAGCCTTTGTACTAAGGAGCCACAGTGGCACAATGGGTCAAACCCTTGTGCCACTGAACTACTGACCTGAAGATCGGCGGTTTGAAACCGTGCGATGGGGTAAGCTCCTGTTTGTCAGCTCCAGCTTCCCATGTGGGGACATGAGAGAAGCCTCCTACAGGATGGTAAAACATCCAGGCATCCCCTGGGCAACGTCTCTGCAGACACCCAATTGTCTCACACCAGAAGTGACTTGCAGTTTCTCAAGTCACTTCTGACACTATTAAAAAAAATCTTTGTACTAGAATAACTGCTTAAAAGTAGTTGGGATTTTAATTTTTTTGCTATTATATTCATGGGCCCCGTTGAAAGTTATTGCTTTGTAGCTCTAGTATTTGTGATATTAGTGTTTTCCATGCTGGGGATACCTTATTTGAACTGTTACTTGCTGCCAGGTTGCACCCCAAGTGTAAAGCTGAGCTCCAGCTTTTTGTGTAGCTTATTTCAATGAAAATGTAAGAAAGGTAAGAGTAGCAAAGTCTTTTACCAACTCTTTTAAATGATAAATTAATATCATTGTTTATTTTTGGCAAATGTGCAATACCAGGAAAATAGATAGTTGATGTTACTGAGGCTTCCTATTCAAGAAGATAATGTCATTCCCATTTGTTTTTAGATGCTTCCTTTGAACACCAATATTCGACTTGCGTACTCCAATGGAAAAGATGATGAGCAGAACTTTATTCAGAATCTCAGCTTGTTTCTATGTACCTTTCTAAAAGAGCATGGCCAACTTATAGAGAAACGCTTAAATCTCAGAGAGACATTAATGGAAGTAAGTTCATATTGGATAGATTTGGTTTCAGCAGCTGAATTTTTCAGACACACCTGAAAAATCCAGTGCCACAGTTATTGTAGCAGTACTATTGAATTGGTATTGAATGTGTGAGGCAATCCCATCTTCCTTATTTGCATGCAATTTTAGATCACTGTTCCCTAACTCATCGGTATTACAGAAGAATAAGTTGAGAACTCTTGAGTCAGCCGTGAGAGTCAACTAACTAACTGGTTCATAATCCAGATAAATCTGTGTCGCAAATTATAGTTCTTTTGTCAGCTGGATGCTTGTCCCAGATTTGATCATTGTTCCTTTTCTGCAGCGCAAATAAGACATTACATAGACAACGCTGCAAAAACAAAAAAATATGTCAAGACACATTCTAGACCTGTGGCTCTCTACTCCGTAGAATAATAAATTGCCCCAACTGGTTAGTCATACCTGCCCTGTCTGTCCATGTGCTTCTCTTTTTGTTAGCAACTGTCATTCTTGACACAATGACAGTGCCATAATGTGTTTTTTTTCCATGCTCAGTTCTAGAGATGTTCTCGTCCTGAGAAAGTCACCAAATCATTGATAGGCTCCACCAGAAGCTGATCAGATTTTATAAATTTTTGCATGTGCTTTAGCACATCACTAAGTTATTTTTTTGCCACTTTCACATGTCGTTTCAATTATTAAGCTGCTGTATACATTTGTTTTAGGCTCTTCATTACATGCTGTTGGTGTCTGAAGTTGAAGAAACTGAAATCTTTAAGATTTGTCTGGAGTATTGGAATCATCTTGCTGCTGAACTATACAGAGAGAGTCCATTTTCGACATCTGCATCTCCATTACTTTCAGGAACTCAGCATTTTGATGTTCCACCCAGGAGACAACTATATCTGCCTGTACTATCTAAGGTAAAGGAAGACCTTTGTTTGTTTCTGATTCTGCCCATATTTTGTGATTATTATTATTATTATTATTATTTAAAAGATGTCTCTTGGATTGCTGTATTCAGCAGGAGAATACACTTAGGGATTTATCCAATCACTACCATTGTAAAAGATGGTTTATACATGCAGTCCACAGGTTATGAACAAGATAATAGCAATAATAATACACTTTTTAAATATTCCACTTTATCTTTGGACTTGGCCAATTACAGTTTTACATATATAAGGCAAATATTCAGTGCTGCTCTGAGTCCCCCTGCGGAGGTGAGAAGAGCGGGGTAGAAATGATATAAATAAATTCAATTTGCTTAGTGTAGTCTCCTCTTACCGAAAGTGAAATAAGGAGACTGCCTGAAAATACTTTGAAAATGCTGAAAATGCTTGAGTTTGTGTGTTTTCTCAAATACAGGTGCGCTTGTTGATGGTGAGCCGCATGGCAAAGCCGGAAGAAGTGCTTGTGGTGGAAAACGACCAGGGGGAAGTTGTCCGAGAATTCATGAAAGATACAGATTCTATCAATTTGTACAAGAACATGAGGGAAACGCTAGGTAAGTAACTTTATATTTACGTAACAGCCATGCTCCATTTTCTGGAGAAAGAAGCAGTCTAAGGCAGATTTGCTGTCCTGTGCTTTTGGAGAAGGGGTTTCAGTTGCTGGAAGTGATTACAGTCTTCAGTAAAGACCTTGGCTTGAAAAAGTGGAGTGTAAATATCTATAAAATGATAGCAGACCAAACGGGACCTACACAACTTTGACAGAACTCTGATTGTTAGTTTGCATTTAGAAAGGTGTTCCTCAACATGGGATGATTCTAGAAATGAGTGGGGTATTCTTTCTAGATGCTCAAACTCCTACAGTAGATTGAGTTAGTCATGGGGTTCTGTGTGCCAAGTTTGGTCCAGGTTCATCATCGATAGAGGTCACAGTTTCTCTGGTTCTGGGTGGACTACAACTTCCAGAAAGGAAGGGCAGTTCCCCCCAAATCCCTCCAGTAATCAAATTTCCATATATCAGATCATAGAGAATCATAGAGTTGGAAGAGACCTCATGGGCCATCCAGTCCAACCCCCTGCCTAAAAGCAGGAATATTGCATTCAAAGCACCCCTGACAGATGGCCATCCAGCCTCTGTTTAAAAGCTTCCAAAGAAGGAGCCTCCACCATACTCCGGGGCAGAGAGTTCCACTGCTGAATGGCTCTCACAGTCAGGAAGTTCTTCCTAATGTTCAGATGGAAGATATGTGTGCCAAGTTTGGTCCAGATCCATCGGCGTTTGGGTTCATAGTGCTCTCTGGATGTAGGTGAACTACTCCTTCTAATCAAGGTGAATTTCCCCCAAAGACCTCCAGTATATATATTTTTGCTGGTTACAGTGGCTCTGTGTGCTAAGTTTGTTCCAATTCCATCTTCGGTTGAGTACAGAGGGGTTATTGATTGCAGGTGAACTATGAATCCCAGTACCCACAACTCCAAAATGTCCAGGTCAATTCCCCTCAAAACCTACCAGTATTCAAATTTGGGAATATTGGGTATGCATGCCAGGTTTGGTCCAGATCCATCATTGTTTGGGTTCATAATGCGTTCTGGATGTAGATGAACTACAACTCCTATAGATCCCTCCAAATACCTCCAGTATTTTTTGCTAGCCATGGAGCTTTTGTGTGCAAAGTTAGTTCCAGGTCCATCATTGGTGGAGTTCAGAGTGCTCTTAGATTAGAGGGGAACAATGCATCTCAGTACCTACAACTCCTATAAATCATGGCGAATTCTCCCCAAACCTCTAGTATGTTCAGTTGCTGATCAGTTCCTCTGCTTGCTGTGTTCCACAGAAAATAATAGGAAAGAGTTAAAGGAGAGTCAGTGGGCGGGGTGATGCAAATTCCACACAAATAGAGAGAGTAAAAAACACTAGGATGTCTGTGGTGGGGGAAACACATAGGATGAAATTGTCCTCATATGAAAGCCTTTACTTGGGTGGTGGGCAGTATGGTGTTGGTGGAAGACGCTGGCAGGGCTCTTGTACATGTTCATGCCGCTCACTATAACCTGCAGTGTCATTGGAGTGTGGGGGGGGGGGTGCTTTGATGGCTTCTCATGGGTGGGGATCATAGCTGTTTCTGGAAGTGGGAGCCTGTCTGTGAAAGTGGGCATTCCAACCACATAAACCCTTATATATTTTAACTTTGATTATTTGTATAGATATTGTGTGTGCGTGTGTGTATGCAGACTAAACTAATTGAATCAAATGTCTCTTTTCTTTCTATTTGTGATATTGAACTACATGTTCTGCTGTATATTTTAATTACAGCTCATCTAGTTTGTTGTAGCACTTTCCTTTTCAAGTATTATTGTGTGGTTTATGTAGCAGAGATGGCTTTTGAATCCACTGACCAATTTGCTCTTAATTATTGTTGTCTCTAGTTTACCTTACCCACCTGGATTATGCAGATACGGAACGAATCATGACAGAAAAGCTTCACAATCAAGTAAATGGTACTGAATGGTCCTGGAAAAACCTAAACACTCTTTGTTGGGCTATAGGCTCCATCAGCGGAGCAATGCACGAAGAAGACGAGAAGAGGTTTCTTGTTACAGTCATAAAGGTTTGTCACAATAAATTTTACAAGCTTTTTGGGAAGTACCAAGCAGATCTTTTCTACAGCTGAGCATTACCAGGGGATAACAATCTGTGGTCAGATTCTAGGAAAGGATTGGGATTTTATGAAGTTCTTACACAATTAATATCTTTCTCATTGCTGTACCCCATGTGACTTTAAAATATTTTGCAGTCAGACAAAACACAACACCCATATAACCCATAGATGGTGCCAGACAGTACTTTTTCCCACATCTGTAGGCCCAGAGTAGATGGAAATTGGTGTTTTGTTAGAGAGAGAAGTAAATCTTGTCTTACTTCAGCTGAGGGAAAAGGCAAACTGTTCTTCTTACCATGCTTTTCCAACAAAGAAGGGGCTATAAGTTGCCAGCAGCCATTTGGCCGCTGGGAAATGGATAGGATTTCATGTATTTTCCTTCATTTTGAGAAATGGGTGCAGCCTCAAAGGTAATAACTATGCGTTGCAAAGGAAAATAACAAGTTTGATAAAAGTAGTGTAAAATTTTGTCAATGTCAAGAAAAAAATTAGTAATCAGTCTTTCAAACACACATGCGGTCGTTAGGGTAGGCTCCAAATACAGCTTTTTTTAAAGGAAGGATTTCCTTTTTTGCCACTGGAGCGGTAGTTCTGAAAAATCCAATAAAGGCAGAAGCAGCAGGAAGTATGACTTCATTCTGTGTGCAATTGGAAAATGTGTTACTACAAAGTAAAGCCCACTAACTTACATGCCTTTGAATGAAAGAGGGTTTGCACCCTGTGTACCTTTAATTAAATAAATCGGCATTTCTGAAAATAATAAGAAAATGTATTTATACCTCGCCCCCACTCCCCGAAGGGACTCGGGGTGGCTTACAACTATCCATAGATACAAAAAATACTATAAACAAAAAACAACAGTAAACAATCACTCCAAGTGGTCAGATACTGGTCAAAGGACATTTAATCAGCTCCCAAGTTTGCAAAATTTGTGTTGTTGTTTTTTTTATCTGTTTGTTTTGTTCTGTTAGAAATGTAATACAATGTTCTGGTTGCGGATGACACGATAAATAAATAAATAAATCACTACATAAAATTAAAATTACGTATTAATACAAACATTAATAAGTAACAGTTTAAAAGCTATTAATAGAATAGACACGTGCTCCTTTAATAGCATAGGCACTTGCTACTTTAGCTTTCAGAACTGCTATGAAGGACTACTAACTCTTAATTGTCATTTTTTTGTATTTGATAAACACTTTTATTTATGTTTATTTAGATCTTAATGTATATATGATTTTATAGATTACTGTTATTATGTATGCTGGATCTGTATTGTTTTTTTAAAACATTGTGAGCCACTTTGGGTCCCATTTAGGGAGAAAATCAGGATATAAATAAAGATTTTTTTTTCTCTTTTGTAGGACCTCCTAGGACTCTGCGAACAAAAACGAGGAAAAGATAATAAAGCTATTATTGCATCCAATATAATGTATATTGTAGGCCAATACCCAAGGTTTTTAAGAGCCCACTGGAAATTTCTGAAGACTGTTGTCAACAAGCTGTTTGAGTTTATGCATGGTAACTTCTCTAGCATTTCCTTTGGTCTTTAGTGAATAAGTATTATTTATGATCTACATTTCCAAATAGTTTGATAGTTAAATCTTTTAGCATGAAGAACTTTGAGAAACTGTATTCTCAGAGTTTGGTAAGAACCTATTAATGTATCATTTAAAAATAGAGACTGTTTTTATTGTACACGAAGTTACGAAACTTAGTATTCTCCAGACTGAGAACTTGAGTGCTGAATATACACTATAAGGTTGTTTTAGCTAAAATTTTGTTTCTGCTCTATCTTTAGAAACCCATGATGGTGTCCAGGATATGGCTTGTGATACTTTTATAAAAATAGCTCAGAAATGCCGCAGGCATTTTGTTCAAGTCCAGGTGGGAGAGGTCATGCCATTCATTGACGAGATCCTGAACAATATTAATACGATAATTTGTGATCTTCAGCCACAACAGGTACCTCATTCCTAACTATATAGATTCCTTTCATTCACAGTCAGCTACAGAATGGCTAATTTGCTGCATTGTAATGTGGATGGTCTTTCTCCGAAAGTGCTCCAAAGGAAGAATTTACTACCTTGGGAGGTTGGTGCATATCCATTTATTTGTGATTGTGCAGACATCATGGCTTCATATCCAAAAGCTCTGTAGTGATAAGGATTTTGAAGATGAAGATCCACCCAGAGGAAAAGTGTTCTTGCCATACATCAAGGGAACCACTGACCACATTGGGAAACTGATGAGGAAACACAGCATACAAACCACTTACAGACCCACCAAGAAAATCCAACAAATGCTACGTCCAGCAAAGGACAAGAGGGATCCTCTCACCTCTGCAGGAGTCTACAGTGTACCATGCAGCTGTGGGCAAGTCTACATAGGGACCACCAAACGCAGCGCCCAGACACGCATCAAGGAACATGAAAGGCACTGCAGACTACTTCAACCAGAGAAATCAGCCATAGCAGAGCACCTGATGAACCAGCCTGGACACAGCATATTATTTGAGAACACAGAAGTGCTGGACCACTCTCACAATCACCATGTCAGACTACACAGAGAAGCCATTGAAATCCACAAGCATGTGGACAATTTCAACAGAAAGGAGGAAACCATGAAAATGAACAAAATCTGGCTACCAGTATTAAAAAACTCAAAAATTACAACAGCAAAACAACAGAGGGGAAACAAACAGGCACATAAAATCACTCTCAACAAGAGATTCCCCCCAGGCCCTTCCAAGCCATTGAATGATAATCAAGGTGATCAGCTGAAACATTCACAGCTAGCCCCAGCAGACAAAAGTCCTTTGTCTCACCCTGGTCATTCCACAGATATATAAACCCATTTTTCCTACTTCCAACAGACCTCACTACCTCTGAGGATGCTTGCCATAGATGCAGGCGAAACGTCAGGAGAAAAATTGCCTCCAGAACATGGCCATATAGCCCGGAAAAACCTACAACAACCCAGATTTTGAATTTGTTACTGTATGGTGAACAAGACCACCCTTGCATTTACGTCACTTAAGCCTTTTAAGAGAATGTCAATGAATTAATCATAATCTGAAAGACGAGCATTTATTTGAGAGAACAGAAGGGATTCTGAGATGCATTTATATCTAAGCACATTAGTATACTTGCCCTTTTCAGACTTTCCAGCTACTTACTTTTCTATGTTTTTTCTCCAATTGTAGGTGCACACTTTCTATGAAGCAGTTGGATACATGATTGGTGCACAGACTGATCAGACAGTACAAGAACATTTGATAGAGAAATATATGTTATTACCTAATCAAGTATGGGACAGCATAATTCAGCAGGCCACAAAAGTAAGGAAACAGTCCATGGTGCTGCAAAACATGGCAGTAGTTTAAGGGAAAAATAGATTTTTGGTTTAAGATAGGTCATTCTAGGAAGATATTGACCAGCAGTGAATATTTCTTTGTATTTATGGGTTTTTTTTCTTTGCAGTTTTGATTTGACATGCTCTTTCCACAGAGTAGATATATCTAGGTAACTCGGATATTAAAAGGCAATTAGTCTTTCATTTCAGGAATTAGTCTTTCATTTCATTTCAACTTTCTACTTGTTTTGTTTCTACCTGACAGAACAAACTTCCTTAGAAAGGCTTGAATCTCAATTTTATTTTCCCCGTTTGAGGCTTAGCTCATTAACTGTACTTAGTTAGCTGATTATTTAGACACCAAGGGAAAATATTTTCCCTCAGTATGTACAACAATATTATATTGCTGTGAGTTTTCTGCTGTGTGGCCATGTTCTAGAAGCAATCTTTTTAGGAGAGAATGCTTCTGGAACATGGCCACACAGCCTGGAAAACTCACAGTAACCCAGTAATTCTGTCAATGAAAGCCTTCAACAACACAATACTGTAGTTTTATTTACATTAATTGAAGAAGCGCTCATTATGTTAATGTTCATGTAGTATTTCTTGAAAGTTTGCCTTTCTTGCCTAGAACTATGTAAACATGGCTCACTTTCATTCGACAGAACGTTGATATTCTAAAGGACTCTGAAACAGTTAAGCAACTGGGTAGCATCCTAAAAACGAACGTGAGAGCATGTAAAGCTGTTGGGCATCCCTTTGTAATTCAGCTGGGGAGAATCTACCTGGATATGCTGAATGTCTACAAGTGCCTAAGTGAAAATATTTCTGCAGCCATTCAAGCAAATGGTAAGGATTACTGTCTTGATTGATAACTTTGTTTGTCATTAACCACCATGACTCATGGTTTGAGGACTGATGACCTCGGCTTAAGGATAGATTAACAGTGAGTGGTGACAAAACCTTTCCCAAGTTGGGAGGGGAGATTCGTATCAGAGGAGATACATAATCCTGAAACACTGTCCTTCAGTGCAGTAACAGGATTAAGGTTGAGAGGTGTGTTGTAATTCCCAAAACAGATTTTGCACTTAAATTGTTCAATAATCTGTATAGTTAAGTTTCGGCTTTCCAGAATTATAAATAGGATTTCCTGGTTACAAAGATTATTAGTCCTGGCTATTTTGTGCTCGATGAATAAGTAAAGCATATTTGGTTGGGATCAAGATAGAGGCTTTGGAACTCTTTGACCAAGGAGGTCAATTTGATGGCTTTCGATCCTAATGCAAGTCAGCTGTTCTGACCTCTGTGATAATTCAATTTTGGAGACAAGTTGTTTTTTGAAAAATAATGTGGATGGTTGGAGCAGGGGTTTCCAAAGTGTGCTCCACGGAGCCCTTGGAGTCCGTGAGTGTGAGAGACTCCGCATCAGTTGGCACCATGCTGCTTCCCTTCTCCTCTTAACTCTTACCGGGGTGGGCATGTGGCAGCAGCGCTGTGCTGCTTCCCTCCACTTTTCCCATCTCTGTGAGGCAAGCTTTTGGGCATGCAGTGCATCAAATGGGTGACCACTCTTGGGCTGTCCATTGGAGCAGATCGGTTAGCAAGAGCAAGTTGTTGCACGAAAACAGAAAAGCTGAGTGCTCTGAGCTCAGGAACTGCCAGCAGAGATCACAGGATCAGAGCTGGGACAAGGACACAGCGAGCCAAGCAACTCAGGCAGTGGATGTGTTTGAAAGGCAGAAGACAGAAAAAGGAGAGAGAAGAGAATTGGAAAAAATCTGAGCTGGACCTTTGTTAGTGAGGGTGCTCCAGGCATTCAAAGAAGACATGGGGAGGAGGGAGATTTCAGGGAATCTGCATTAAACTCTGCCACAAGAAGCAGGCAAACTGTTAACTTCGGGTGTACATTTAACATTGTAACATTTTTCAAATATGTTAACTTGTTGTTAAATCATTTTGTAAATTTAAATAACGACTAATATTTTCTCCAGTTGTTCATTACTATTGTTTCCTTTATTAATATATAGATATTTTATATATAAAAATATATATATATGATATTTATATCCTGTCCTTCTCACCCCGAAGGGGACTCAGGGCGACTTATATAATTGGCATTATTCCATGCCCAAACAACAACACCAATCAAAAGCAATTGAACAACCATTTAAAACAATATATACAAACATTAGATGACAGTTGTGCATAGATCCAAAGCTATATAATTAAATAATTGTTCATCTATCTAGGGTCAATTCCAGTTGTATTGCACAGATAGTTATGCTGGGGCAAATGCTTGCTCCCAAAGCCAATCTAATTTCACTGGGGAGGGTATTCCAAAGCCAAAGCACCACCACTGAGAAGGCCCTGTCCCTCGTCTCTACCAGTAACACCTGCAAAGGTGGTGGAACTGAGAGCAGGCCTGCCTTGGAAGATCTTAACCTCTGTGATGGTTCATAGAGGGAGAGGGATTCGAAAAACTAAGTTGGGCTGGGGCCATTCAGGGCTTTATAGGCCAAACCCAGCACTTTGAATTGTGCTTGGTAGCAAACCGGCAGCCAGTGGAGCTGGTGCAATAGGGGGATTGTGTGCTCCCTATACACTGCTCCCGTTACCAATCTGGCTACCGCACGTTGGACTAGTGTTGAAGCTTCCAAACAGTCTTCAAATGCAACCCCTCGTAGAGTGTGTTGCAGTAGTCTATATGAGATGCAACCCGCGCATGGACCACCATGGCCACTTTTGACTTCCCAAGGTATGGGCGCAACTGATGCATATACCTTATTATATACCTTAGTATTCATACGTCCATATATGTATTGTATGTGATATGCCTCATAGAACATAGATAGAACTAAACCAAACATCTCTTGGTGCTCCTCGAAAAACTTTTGCTTCAAAATGTTTGGGAACCCTTGGCTTAGAGGGTTACGATATTTTTAACAAATACCATTTTACAAAGTAT
This sequence comes from Anolis sagrei, assembly GCF_037176765.1. NCBI lineage: Eukaryota > Metazoa > Chordata > Lepidosauria > Squamata > Anolidae > Anolis > Anolis sagrei. Next base: position 12,273,893 of record NC_090021.1, read on the forward strand.
ATTCCTGGATTATAATTGGCACACCTCCCTTTTCCAGGTGAAATGGTTACAAAGCAACCTCTGATTAGAAGTATGAGAACAGTGAAAAGGGAAACGTTAAAACTAATTTCCGGCTGGGTGAGCAGATCCAATGACCCTCAAATGGTAAGTGAATTCTTATTGTACAGCAGCCTCAATGAATTAAAGGTACACATACAAAACTTTTTTAATGCATACTTTGTATTAAAACATGGCTGTGTTTCTTTTTCCAGGTAGCTGAAAACTTTGTTCCCCCTTTGCTGGACGCAGTTCTTATTGATTACCAGAGGAATGTTCCAGCTGCCAGGGAGCCTGAAGTACTTAGTACAATGGCCATAATAGTAAACAAGTTGGGGGGACACATTACTGCTGAAATACCTCAGATATTTGATGCTGTCTTTGAATGCACATTGAATATGATCAACAAGGTAATCTAATACTCTCATCTATACAGGCAGAGTCCCTGAGTACTAAACACTCGGCTTACAAATGACTCACAGGGGGTGAGACAACAGGAAGTGATAGAAATCTACCCCTTGGAAGGGAAATTCGTTCATGATAGAGTTATCATGGGGAAAAGGTGTCTCCACTAAAGTTTGTTCACCAATCCTTGTTTCCACAAGAAACCATTTTTTTTCAAAATCCAATTGTCACAAGGACAGAAAGTGAGGTGAAGTCTGTGAGTTGGATTATTAACAAAAGTCCCTCCTCATAAATGCACAGCAGAGTAACTTACTAGCAACAGTGTGACCTAGCACCAGTAGCCAAAGTGATAAAAAGAACAGATACACACAGATCAATGTTATCTCTTCCATAGGAGGCTTTTCTTTATAGCAAAATAATATGGTCGTACTACTTACAAGGACAAGGTTTCCATAACACAAATAAAGTTCTTTACACTTCCACACTGGACTTCTTTCTCATGAAGATAAACAGCTTCACTCTCACAGAGCCTCTTCTCACAACAAACTTACACTGAAGTTTTACACAGTAGCTTTTTACACACAGCAGCCTTCACACTGGAGCTTCACACACAATGGCTTTCAACCTAGAGCTTCTCTCAAACAAAGTTTCTCACACCACACTTCTCAAACTGAGGCCTTTCTGCCACTGAGGCCTTCTCACACTAAGGCTCTCTCAGACTAAGGCCTTTTTCACACTGAGGTGAACTAACACTGAGGCCTTCTCATACTGAGGCCTACTAACACAGTGAGGCCCTTCTCCGACAAAGACCTTGCACAGACTGAAGCTACTAAGCTACAGGCACACCTGCTTATATTGAACTGCAGCTTTTGCTGAGTCATTGCATACATTTTACCCATTCAGTGCTTGATTCATATTTTTGTAATTAAAAAATCCTAGTTAATTTTTAGTATTTCTGGAAAAAAAATCTTACGAACAGGGGCACAGACAGCAAAACAAAGACCACATGGGAACTCTTGCCTATGCTATCCAGATAAATATATATGTATATTTTTGGTTGGAGTTACAATTAAAATGTACCTGTTCTGCCTTACAAACAAATTCAACTTAAGAACAAGTCTTTCTCGTATAGAATAGAATCAAAGAGTTGGAAGAGACCTCATGGGCCATCCAGTCCAACCCCATTCTGCCAAGAAGCAGGAATATTGCATTCAAATCACTCCTGACAGATGGCCATCCAGCCTCTGTTTAAAACCTTCCAAAGAAGGAGCCTTCACCATGCTCCGGGGCAGAGAGTTCGTAATTTGGGGGCTGCTTGTATTCTTGCATAGATCCACATCATTGGAACACAGCAATGCCTTGGGGTTTCTTGAGAGTGAACCATATTCTGTCATTTCTCTTTCGAACTATAATACGACTCTTACAAGTATGTTTCGGGCTTTTTTATCAGTCTACTGCAAATAAAAATACTTAGCAGGGGTGACTACTGATTCTTTTTCCACTTTCTGAGGAGAAGAACTCTATTGAAGGAGATCTGTAAAGGCAGACCTCTCGCTGTGCTATAAAATGTAGTCAGTGCCACATTTTCCAGGACAGAATATAGCCCCCAAACCTCATTTTTCCTTCTTCAGTCTCTTCCTTCCCCTCCAATGTTTGTAGCAGTGTGGCTTACTATCTACTCTAAAATTATGTTCACCTTTCATCATCTGACCTTGTGACTCCAATATCTAAATCCTTCCCTGGCTTCCTGTCCATTCCTCGATCTTGCATAAACTTCCTGTGCCCTTTCCTTTGCCCTTCAGTTGTCTAGGATTATAGTCTGCTCGTGTATTGTACGCTCTAAACCAGATCATGATTTGCATTTTGTTGGTGCTATTTTTAAAATGGACTCAAGACTTTTAAGCATAAGTGTATGCCTATTGTAGTACGACTGTGATGTTGAAGATTTTATTCTTCTGTTTAGATTTTCAAAAAGGTTCTTTTGTTATGCTTTATTTTTACCATTTGTGCACAAAAAAGGAGTAATTTGTTTCACTTTCTTGCTGTTAGGACTTTGAAGAGTACCCTGAACACAGAACAAACTTTTTCTTGCTACTTCAAGCTGTAAACTCTCATTGCTTCCCAGCATTCCTGGCCATCCCACCTGCACAGTTCAAATTAGTACTGGACTCTATCATTTGGGCTTTCAAGCACACAATGAGAAACGTTGCGGATACAGGTGAATACACGTCGTCCAGATTTTCTGATCCTCCGTGTTTCAATACATAATGTAGTTTGGCATAAGTAACCCCTCTCTGACCAAAACAAATTTACATGGCAGAACGAAGGTTGGGTTGCTGTAAGTTTTTCAGGTTGTATGGCAATGTTCCAGAAGCATCCTCTCCTGACATTTCATCTGTATCTATGGCAGACACCCTCAGAGATTGTGAGGTCTGTTGGAAACTAGGAAAATGGGGTTTATATATCTGGGAGCCCCCGGTGGCGCAGTGGGTTAAAGCACTGAGCTGCTGAGCTTGTTGATCGAAAGGTCGCAGGTTCGATTCCGGGGAGCGGCGTGAGCTTCCGCTGTCAGCCCTAGCTTCTGCCAACCTAGCAGTTCGAAAACATGCAAATGTGAGTAGATCAATAGGTACCGCTCCGGCGGGAAGGTAACGGTGCTCCATGCAGTCATGCCGGCCACATGACCTTGGAGGTGTCTACGGACAACGCTGGCTCTTTGGCTTAGAAATGGAGATGAGCACCACACCCCAGAGTCAGACATGACTGGACTTAATGTCAGGGGACTACCTTTACCTTTACCTTTACCTATATCTGTGAAATGTCCAGGGTGGGAGAAAGAAGTCTTTTCTATTCGAGGTAGATGTGAATGTTTCAATTGGCCGCGTTGATTAGCATTTAATGGCCTAGCAGTTTCAAGGTTTGGCTTACTGCCTGGGGGAATCCTTTCTTGAGAGGTGATTAGTTGTCCCTGATTGTTTCTTTTCTGGAATTCCCCTGTTTTGGACTGTTGTTCTTTATTTACTGTTACAATTTTAGAGATTTTAATACTGGTAGCCAGATTTTGTTCATTTTCATGGTTACTTCATTTCTGTTGAAATTGTCCACATACTTGTGGATTTCAATGGCTTCTCTGTGTAGCCTGACATGGTCGTTGTTAGAGTGGTCCAGCATTTGTGTTCTCAAATAATATGCTGTGTCCAGGTTGGTTCATCAAGTGCTCTGCTATGGCTGACTTCTCAAATTGAAGTAGTCTGCAGTGCCTTTCATGTTCCTTAATTCGTGTGTGGGCAAAGCTGCGTTTGGGGATCCCTAAGTAGACTTCTCTGGAGAGAATGCTCTGGAACATGGCCATACAGCCCAAAAAACCTATTTATTCCGGTCATGAAAGCCTTCAGCAATACATAGAACGGAGGTTGTTTTCTATATACCTAGCCAAACAACCTGATGTTTTGATGTTTTGTTTCATGTTTGATATAATAGGTTGCATTTTTCATTTAATTTTAGTTTTTCAGTTATAATTTGCTTTTATATGATGGGTTGTCAATTTTCGTCATTATGGGTGTATTGCTATTATGTTCAGGCATTGAATGTTTGCCTTTTATGTTTGGAGTCCACCCTGAGTCCCTCCGGGAAGATAGGATAGAATATAAATAAAGATTATGATGATGATGATTTTTGTTCTGTTTTTGTTTTGTTTTTTGGTATGTGCTGTATATATAATGATTACTAGTAGTAGGTAAAACCTTTACTTAGCTTTGTACTTTTTTCCCCCAGGCCTTCAGATTCTTTACACACTTTTACAAAACGTTGCACAAGAAGAAGCTGCTGCCCAGAGTTTTTATCAGACTTACTTCTGTGACATTCTTCAGCACATTTTCTCTGTTGTAACGGACACGTCTCACACTGCAGGTAACAATTGCAGAACATGGTGGGGAAGCTAAGGGGCCTTTGCCTATAGCAAGGTAGGAGGAGAAGAACTTGTTCATAGAATCAGAGTTGGAAGAAACCCCAAGGTGTTGGAGATAGTAACCTTCTCGAGCCTTAATGTATTGTCTGTTTATAGTGTGTTGTTTATTTCCTGAAGCGTGTGTCTTCTTTGGTTTGCAGTTTTCTTAGCTCTGTGTCAGTGTTTCTCAACCCGGGGTTGGGACCCCTGGGGAGTGTCAGAGGGGTGACCAAAGACCATCTGAAAATACAATATTTTCTGTTGGCCTATCTTCTTTTTTGGAAACAAATGGCACATCCTCCCACCAAAAGCCCTCCTCCTGCTGTGATTGGCCAGCCTCTCAGCGAAAGGGAGAGCTATTTCTGAGACTCCAAGCGGGGAGGGGAGAGCAGCTATGCTCTCCTAAATTACTGTCAATTCCTTCCAAATTCCTCCAGTATTTTCTGTTGGTCATGCGGGTTCTGTGTGAGAAATTTGGCCCATTTCTATCAATGGGGTTCAGAATGCGCTTTGATTGTAGATGAATTATAAATCCCAGTGACTACAACTCCTAAACCTCAAGGTCTATTTCCCCAAACTCCACCAGTGTTGACATCTGGGCATTTGTGCCAAGTTTGGTCCAGATCCATCATTGTTGTGAGTCCACAGTGCTCTCTGGATGTAGGTGACCTACAACTCCAAAACTCAAGGTTAATGCCCACCAAACCCTTCCAAAATTTTCTGTCATGGGAGATTTGTGTGCCAAGATTGGTTCAATTCCATCATTGGTGGAGTTCAGAATGCTCCTTGAGTGTAGGTGAACTATAAATCCCAGCAACTACAACTCCCAAATGACAAAATCCATCCCACCTCAACCCCACCAGTATTCAAATGTCTGCTTATTGGGTATTTGTGCTAAATTGGTCCAGTGAATGAAAATACATCCTTTATATCAGATATTTATTATTCATAACAGTAGCAAAATTACAGTTACAAAGTAGCAACAAAAATAATTTTATGGTTGGAGGTCGCCACAACATGAGGAACTGTATAAAGGGATCGCAGCATTAGGAAGGTTGAGAAAAACTGCTCTGTGTTCTTGAGGCAGTGGGAGGGGCTGCAGACCATGTAACTGGTTCAATAACTGTTTAGAATTCAGTTTAAAAGGATGACAATTGAGGCTTGGAGCCCCGGGTGGCACAGTGGGTTAAACCCCTGTGTTGGCAGGACTGATGACCGACAGGTCGCAGGTTTGAATCCGGGGAGAGCGCGGATGAGCTCCCTCTATCAGCTCCAGCTCCTCATGTGGGGACCTGAGAGAAGCCTCCCACAAGGATGGTAAAACATTAAAAAAAAAAACATCCAGGCGTCCTCTGGGCAACGTCCTTGCAGACGGCCAATTCTCTCACACCAGAAGCGACTTGCAGTTTCTCAAGTTACTCCTGACACGACCAAAAAAAAAATTGAGGCTTGAGTTGTTTGAGTACAGAAGTCAGTGTGGGAAGTTTGAAAACGGTTGTGGCTTGTGTTCCCTTGAAAGTAGACTGTTATGAAAGAGAACTGTACAAAGCAATATAGTTTTGATGAGACTGATAAAGTCTATAAGTTAAAGATACAAACTGAAACATCTTAAAGTTTAACCTGACAAGAAATTTGCCTGTATATTTAAATACATAGAGTTGCAAGTAAAACAAACATGCTATTTTAAAGAAGTCAGCTCAAATCTTCGTCTGCTGAGAACATAGAATAGAAATAAGTTATTTACGTGCTCAGAAATCACCTATTACCTAGTAAACTAAAGGAACACTTCCGAAACTCTGCTACCCAAAAGGTTCTGATCCTAACAGGTCATAATCCCCAATAGGTTATGATCCTAACAGCTCATCGTTCATATCCCAATACAAGGGCCATCCATCCCACTCTGTCAGGCAGAAAGACATAATCTGACACTCCCCACAGATGGCCATCCATCCTCTGTTCAAAAATCTCCAGAGGAGACTCCACATTCTTAGGCTCTTACTGTCAGTAGGTTATTCCTGGTATAATGTTTTTAGGTGGAATCTTTTCCCCTATACTTTGAATCCAATGCTCCATTATGTCTCCAGAGCAGCAGAAAACAAACTTTCCCCTCCTCAACATGACATCCTTTCATGTATTAGATACAGCTCTTACGTTTCCTCTTTGGCTTCTCCTCCAAACTACACATACCCAGCTTCCTAAGCCACTCCCCATGGAGCTCTAAATATATTATTCTCTTTGTTTACTTCATCCAGGTTTGACGATGCATGCATCAATTCTTGCATACATGTTCAACTTAGTAGAAGAAGGAAAAATAAGTACTCCGCTAAATCCTGGAAATCCAGTGAACAACCAAATGTTTATTCAGGAGTATGTTGCTAATCTCCTTAAGTCTGCATTTCCTCATCTGCAAGAGTAAGTATGGTTGATTCTCACAGTTTAAGGATAATTTTTGTGTAAATTCTGTTGAGTATTAACTGGCTCTTTTCGGCGTGTTTTTTTTTCTTCTTTCCCCGTCATAGTGCACAGGTTAAACTGTTTGTAACAGGACTCTTCAGTTTAAATCAGGATATTCCTGCTTTCAAGGAACACCTTAGGGACTTCCTAGTGCAGATAAAGGTATGTGGGATTTCCTCTTTGAACAGATATTTCACTAGATTGGGACTCTCAGCTTTCTTCTGGCACAATTGTTATTTCTATAGCACATGCTTTTGCTTAAAGTTTGTGCAAGGAGGTATCTTCAGAGTTGTCATGCTGCCTGGGATGCTCAGTAGGTGTGGTCCTTAACCACTGGATGCACAACTGGATTGACTGCCTTGCAACTGGTTACGCAAGGGCTCGATCTGGCCATTCCAGTCTGGGTATGCTGGTGAAATGTTGTGCTACACAAACAGTGAAAGGCATTTTAGCCATAGCTTTGTGTCAGAAGACCTATTGTTTAGTCTCTCATGAATAGTCTCTCATTGTGCTGCACGTTCAGTTGGTAGGCGTGTAGTTGTCAACAGCAAAACTGTTCACTCATGAATGTATTTTAGTTATTATAGCCAATATCTGAACTGCTGAGCTGGTTTTAGTTCTGGTTCCATCCTGGAAGGAGACTTCCAAATGAGGAAGGCACATGCAATGTATGTTCAGATATACTTGGCATAATATAGTCCTTTAAAAATGGAATGGCACCCTTTTCTTGAAAGCTTGGATTGATTCCAATGGCAATATAAGTAACTTGGGCTTTAGTACATTAGAAACCACAGGGCTAAGTGTAACCGGTCACAACAAAAGATATGACAGTAGGGGAAACAGCCATAAATATATGAAAATTGCATCTGAGTAAAATAATTGAGAGGTTGATGTGTTGGGTTACATAATGCTTTCCCTATGAGTCCCATTAGAGAGAAAAAGGAAATACAAAAGGGGGCTTTTGTTGTTTGAGTCAGAAAATGTGGATAAAAGATTAGGAAAAGGCTGGACAAAACAAAAAGAAAGAGCTCTGCACACTAGTTCTGTTATGAGCAAAGGAAATTGAAAAAAGTGAACAAACCCAACGGGTACTCACCAATCCCCCTTCTTACTCCTGGAAAGAAATGACAAGTGGAGTACCATAAGCAGGGTTCCGTCCTGGGCCCGGTTCTGTTCAACATCTTGATTAATGACTTAGATGAAGGGTTAGAAGGCATGATTATCAAGTTTGCAGATGGGACCAAATTGAGAGGGATAGCCAATACTCCAAAAGTGAGGAGCAGAATTCGAAACGATCTTCACAGATTAGAGGGATAAATGGCTAAAACTAACAATATGAAGTTCAACAGTGACATGCAAGATACTCCACTTAAGCAGAAAAAATGAAATGCAAAGATACAGAATGAGGGACAATACCTGTCTCGACAGCAGTATGTGTGAAAAAGATCTTGGAGTTCTCGTGGACAGGAAGTTAAACATGAGGCAACAATGTGATGCGGCGGCAAAAAAAGCCAATGGGATTTTGGCCTGCATCAATAGGAGCCTAGTGTCTAGATCTAGGGAAGTCATGCTACCCATGCTCTATTCTGCCTTGGTTAGACCACACTTGGAATTTGTGTCCAGTTCTGGGCACCGCAGTTGAAGGGAGACGTTGACAAGCTGAAATGTGTCCAGAGGCAGCGACTGAAATGATAATGGGTCTGGAGAACAAGCCCTATGAGGAGCGGCTTAAAGAGCTGGGCATGTTTAGCCTGCAGAAGAGAAGGCTGAGAGGAGACATGATAGCCATGTATAAATACGTGAGAGGAAGTCATAGGGAGGAGGGAGCAAGCTTGTTTTCTGCTGCCCTGACTAGGACATGGAGCAATGGTTTCAAACTACAGGAAGGAGATTCCATGTGAACATTAGGAAGAACTTCCTGACTGTGAGAACTGTTCAGCAGTGGAACTCTCTGCCCCAGAGTGTGATGGAAGCTCCTTCTTTGGAGGCTTTTAAACAAAGGCTGGACGACCATCTGTTGGGGGTACTTTGAATGTGATTTTCCTGCTTCTTGGCAGAATGGGGTTGGACTGGATGGCCCACAAGGTCGCTTCCAACTCTATGATTTGGCTCTTTTAACTGTGATGATAATGTTTTAACATGTATAGTGCTGATATTTTAACCGTGTAATGAAGTGGCATTGTGTTGTTATTGTATATTTTTTGTATATTAACACATGTTGTGAACCGGTCCGAATCCCTCTTTGAAGGTGAGAAGGTCGGTATATAAAACCTCGAAATAAATAAATAAATAAATGATTCTATGAAGGAGACAACTTCTCAACAGAGTGTTTAGGTCATGGGATTCCCAGCCTTGCCCCAACCAGAGAAAGGAAATCTCTGGTAACTGTATTCAAAATTCAAAGGCAGTAAAGAAGAACACTACTAATTCTGATCTACTTCTTATAATGCATATACTAAATTGTTGTAATCCAGTTCAAGAACTTGACAAGTGAGATGGATCTCTAGGCTCTGGAATGTTTTGTGTTTTAGGATGCAGTAACAGCTTTTTAATTTTGAACTCCCTTTTTGTAGGAATTTGCAGGTGAAGACACATCTGACTTATTCCTGGAGGAAAGAGAGACGGCTCTTCGACAGGCCCAGGAGGAGAAACACAAACTACAGATGTCTGTCCCTGGCATCCTTAATCCACATGAAATTCCTGAGGAAATGTGTGATTAAAAAATAACCAGTTGCGCTGTTTTCTTCCTCTGCAGCTGCTTAGTTGTAGAAGAAAACAGGACTTGGGTATTTCTTGACCAAAATGATGCCAATTTGTAAATTTCAGATGTCACCTAGTGGCCCTTTTTTTCTTATGTGTTTTTGTATAAGAAATTTTCTGTGAAATATCCTTCCATTGTTTAAGCTTTTTGTTTTGGTCATCTTTATTTAGATTTGCATGAGGTTGAAAAATTAAGGCATTTTAAACAAAAAGAAAACACTTCATGCCCATTTTGTGGCTAAGGATTTAAAAAAAAGAAGAAGAGGCAAAACATATAACTTGTAAAGTCTATTGCAGAATTATACATTTTTCCAGTTAGAGCAGAGATTTTTTAAAAAATTAGGGATCACTTTCTGTCTAGCCTGCTCTGCAGTCTAGGAGATAAGGATAATATGTAAATCCATCAGATAATTGTTAGGGGGAGGAGGAGGAGGAGGAGCATTGCTGCGCCATCAAATATGAATGAGCAGCTTTGGGGCTAATGGCTAGGCTAGGCAACCAGTATTTGCAAGTCATATGACAAGTTTGCAGCAAGATCATGTGCATATCATCCCATTGTAAAGCAACTTGGAGAAAAAAAAGTATGGGAACACAGTACAGTTAGTTATTTTTACACAGTTCTTTTGTTTTTGTGTGTGTGCTGTCGCTTTGTCGACAACAGCTTTTTGTTTTCCTCAATGAGGAGTGTTGCTCATTTGTGAGCCTTCATTAACTCGAAGTGAAATGGTTAAAAATATTTATCCTGTTAGAATAGGCTGCATCTTTTTAACAAGCTCATTAAAGAAGAACTCTGGCTTTTGAGATGACTTCTACTAATTTACATTGTTTACCATGCTGTAGTGCTTTAAAGAACACTACTTAAAAAGCAAAATAAACTTGGTTTACATTTATTTTCCTTTCCTTGGCTTTATTATTGTTTTGTTGGGATGCTCTCGTCGCCTTAAATTTGGAGGATATGAACTGTAGAGAAGTGCTGGGAGGACAACCAAGACTTGTATCTGGCTGGTATTTCCAGAGCGACTGAAACTTCTTAAAAGCAACATACACATTGTGTTATCGAAGGCTTTCATGGCCGAAATCACTGGTTTGTTGTGAGTTTCCTGGGCTTTATGGCCATATTCGAGAAGCATTCTCTCCTGACGTTTTGCCTGCGTCTGTGGCAGGCATCCTCAGAGTTTGTGAGGACCTCACAATCTCTGAGGATGCCGGCAAAACGTCAGGAGAGAATGCTTCTGGAACATGGCCACACAGCCCAGAAAACTCACAACAACCCAACATACACATTGCAATATTTACATCTCGGATCTGTTCTTGAAACCTACGTTTGCTCCCATGTGTAGCTTTTCCAACATTACCATTTTTAAAACTGATTTTTAGTGGCTCTTCTCAAGCAGTTGATGGTATGATGAAAGACTAACAAATGAAATAACATTCGACAGTGTCAGTGTTAAATAATGTTCACTCAACACTTCTCCCAGCATTTTCTCTTCTGTACATCAAACTCCCTACTTGGTTTATCTTGGGGCCGTTGGCATCCGTGTTGCCTTCGGTCCTTAGGCTGTCACACTGGGTTTTCTTAATGCGTCATTGATGTGCCGTTGTTTAAAGAAAATGAGAATAGATGCTTAATGTTCATCTTTTTATATAAAATTTGAATATCATAATTAAATAGTTGTATTGTGCCTTTGTTATAGATCCAGGATTTTAGGTGGAAATCCTTTATGCAGTACCTGTCTAAGAAGAATAACATACTGAATTTGAGTACTATTAATACTTACAAGATATAACTTACTAATTCTAGATATAAGATCTCAAAGTTGTGGCAGCTGTCATTTCCAGTGAAAGCTTTTTGTGCAACCTACAGAAATAGGTGTCTGAAGCAGTTGGAGGATATAAAAGGCATGCCAGGGATCAGATTTACTAATTTAATTACTAATTTTATACCATAGGAAAGGTAAAGGCTTCCCCTCACGTTTAAGTGTACTCATGTCTGATTCAGAGGTGGTGCTTATCTCCTTTTCTAAGCCGGAGAGCTGGCATTGCCCATAGACACTTCCTAGGTCATGTGACCAGCATGACTACATAGAGCAGTGTTTCTCACCCTGGCGGTCGGGACCCCTGGAGGGGTCACGAGGGAGTGTCAGAGGGGTCACTAAAGACCAACAGGAAAACACACTCATTTCTGTTGGTCATGGGGGTTCTATGTAGGAGGTTTGGCCCAATTCTGTCATTGGTGGGGTTCAGATTGTAGGTGAACTACAAATCCCAGCAACTACAACTCCCAAAATGTCAAGGAGTATTTTCCCCAAACTCCACCAGTGTTCACATTTGGCCATATTGAGTATTCGTGCCAAGTTTCGTCCAGATCCATCATTGTTTGAGTCCACAGTGCTCTCTGGATGTAGGCGAACTACAACTCCAAAACTCAAGGTCAATGCCCACCAAACCCTTCCAGTATTTTCTGTTGGTCATGGGAGTTCTGTGTGCCAAGTTTGGTTCAATTCTATCGTTGGTGGAGTTCAGAATGCTCTTTGATTGCAGGTGAACTACAAATCCCACCAGTATTCAAATGTGGGCATTTGTGCCAAATTTGGTCCAGTGAATGAAAATACATTCTGCATATCAGATATTTACATTATGATTGGTAACAGTAGCAAAATGACAGTTATGAAGTAGGAAGGAAAATAATGTTATGGTTGGGGGTCACCACAACATGAGGAATTGTATTAAGGGGTCGCAGCATGAGGAAGGTTGAGAACCCCTGACATAGAGCGATGTAATCTTCCTGCTGGAGTGATACCTATTGATCTATTCACATTTGCATATTTTCAAACTCCTTGGTTGGCAGAAACTGGGGCTAACAGCGGGAGCTCACCCTGCTCCCTGGGTTCAAACCACTGTCCTTTTGGTCAGCAAGCTCAGCAGTTTAACTCGCTGCGCTCACCATAGTGAGAAATAAAGAATTCCTATTACAGTATGCGTTAGACGATTGAGAATGTCCATAAACGTGCTGCGCCTTGGGCACATTCACCCGCATTCTGGAAAATAATAATAATAATAATAATAATAATAATAATAATAATAATACTTTATTTGTACCCTGCTATCATCTCCCCAAGGGACTCGGTGCGGCTTATATGATGCCAAGCCTGCAGTACATCAATAAACGAAGGCAATAACAAATAATCAATACAAAACAGTTGAAATAAATCTCATAAACAAAAAATACACAGTAGACAATAAACAATAATAACATACAAGCATTTAAAACCTATGGCCAGGCCAAATGTAATAATTAAAATTTAAAAATAATGCTGGGCATGAACAAGGAAGGGTATAACTAGGATAGGGTTTTCAAAGAAAGATGAGGGCGTGCAGACAATCCTAAATCAATATTAAAGTGCATTTGAGGACATATTGCTAAGAGTTTTCCTTATTCTGGGAAGGCACACTGGAACAACCACATTTTCAGGCTCCTCCTAAAGACTGCCAGAGTTGGGGCATGTCTGATGTCCTTGGAAAGTGAATTCTAGAGTCGGGGGGCCACCACCAAGAAGGCCCTCTCCCTCGTCCCCACCAATCGCGCCTGCGAAGGAGGTGGAAGCGCAAGCAGGGCTTCTCCAGATGATCGAAGAGATTGTGTGGGTTCATATACAGAAATGTTTGGAAGGCTACACTTTGCTCACCATATTTTACTATCTGGCAGACCTTATCTTCTAGCATTTTATAAGATTGTTATGGCTACTGTGTGAAATTCCAGTCAAGACAAAGACTACAGCTGTCTTTACCTTCCACATCATAGCTGGAGCAGGCTTGCGTCCCATATTGGGCAAAAGGCAGGATATAAATTAGAGATACACAAAACAACTAAAACGTGTTGTCTTGAAAATGATTGTGATCCACCATAAAAATCATGCCCTGTGGAAAAAGCATGCTCAGGGGTTTTTTTCCTCCAAAACAGATGTCCTGTTTCAGTAACATATCATAAAGATCTACACATGATTAGGAATACTCCATACCAAAGCTGAAACAAAAGTCGCATATAGATGATACCTAGTCACATGTTCCCAAATGCCTCTAGAAAACTTCCAAATGTGAGATCCACCTGTAAGGTACTGTCAAAAGATGGCTTGCAGCAAAGTGGTAAATCTTGCCTTCCAGGAGACCAAATCACAACGAAAAACACCTCTACAAAGGCCCTTTATAATCATCCCAATTGTAGGTGTTGGTCTGGCTGGCTGTAGAGCTCATTGTCAAGACAAGGTCATAAAAGGTGTGGCCAGTGGTCCAGCCTACACTCTTTGGTTCTGCCAGATGGTTGCACCTAGCTACCAGGCATCTGATACCCAGTAGGGTCTCTTCCAAGATGTCCATTTCCTGGGATGAAAGGACAAATGGCTGGGTTCAGGGTCTGCAGCTACAAAATGGTGAGATTTGAGCATTGAAAGTTTGGTAGTGAATTCTGAACACTGCAATGCCCAAAACATTGAAGGACAATGGTATATGCTGAACCCATACCATCATAATTTCAACAGGATGCCAGTCATTATTTCTCTTTTGTCATCTGTCCTGCCAATACTCTGGGAAAAGGGCACACGCATACACACCCTGCACATTAATATATCTTTCAGATTGTAGTTGGAAAGAAATGGTGTGGAGCCAACCCAGAAAACTGATCTAGATCTCTCTAAAGCGGTGGTTCCTCACCTTTTTTTTTGACCAGGGACCACTTTAACCAGGGACCATTTGGAGTGCTGATTCAGAAATTGCTTTGGATAAACCACATCAGCTCTAGTTTCCGATACAGACCTATGCCATCCAGTAGCCGCCATCTGCTCGCCCACAGAAAACTATGGGTGCATTCTCTGTCCCTTTAGACCAGTGGTTCCCAACCTGTGGTACATGGACCACCGGTGGTCCCCATGAACAAAAATATGGTCCACGGCCTCTCCATTGCACCGTTGCCTAGACACCACGTGGGAAGAGTGACTGGTCTTGCAAACCCCTCTTATAGTGCTGCGGCAATGAGGATGTCGGAAGAGGAGAAGCTGACTACACACAAAAGATTACCACCACATCAGCTCCAGATAAAATATGGTTCTCAAAAGACAAAGCAATGTAAATAACTTGACAAGGTTCTCAAATGCAGCCATTTCCTGGCCAGAGAAGGAAAGAATTCAACTACTTTCCTCTATCTTGAGAAGCCGACTTTTCAGCCATCGTCATTATAAAGACAGTGTTGTCTATCTAGTAGGCTTGCTTGATCCAAAGAAAAAATGGTTCAAAACTCGTTTCGAATGTAGGGGGTGCTGGTGGTTCAATTCTAAAGTCAATTCCAATTTTCACAGAAAAAATATTCAAAACTTTTTGAGACTTCCAAATCCCTCCTTAATAGTTTGAAAGTGTTATTTCCTGTTTCATTGGGTGGTCTTTACTTTGAAAGTAGTTGTTTTACTCCAGAAGTGGGGGGGGGGGGAACAAAGGGAGGAAATTCATCCACTCTGGTTTAAAACGGCTTCCCAGGCTCCAGACAGAAGCGGGTGGAGAGGAAAGGGAGGAAATTCATCCACTCTGGTTTAAAACGGCTTCCCAGGCTGGAGCTGAGGCCAGGGACCAGAAGCGGGGAAACGCTGAATCATTTCCAACTCACTTAGTGCTTTGTAACAGAAATGGTGAAAAAAAGCTTCAGAAGGGCAAGGGGACTTCCGGTTTCCTTAAAATTTTTGAAATTGCTTCAAAAAGCATTTTTTTCTGAATTTATTCCGAATTACGAAGATTCTGACCGAACCTAACCATGCCTGTTGTCTAGTTTAAAACATGCCACTAGCATATTGTGGTCACAGTGCAGTCAAGAACATCACAAAACTGTTCCACTCCAGCAGACAATGAAAGGAATTGTGCAGCCACAGATAGCACATGTGTGAGTTCACAGATGACCACTCAAAGAACGACATTTGGTAGGCAACCTGTTCATCTCAGCCAATAAATATTTGGACTATAGCACCCCATATCCTCTATTCTGTCTTGGTCGGACCACACCTGGAATACTGTGTCCAATTCTTTGGGAGCCATTGCTGTCCTAGACCCTTGCCATCATGTCATCGTGGAGGAACTCTGGGATATTCACTAACCTATATTATTTACTTATGTATTTATTTACAGTATTTATATTCCACCCTTCTCACCCCACAGGGGGTGAATCCCACTGGAGCATTGCAGCGCACCCAAATACCTGGGAGTCACTCTGGGCCATGCTCTGACCTACAAGAAGCACTGCCTGAACATCAAGCAAAAAGTGGGCACTAGAAACAATATCATACAAAAGCTGACTGGCACAACCTGGGGATCACAACCAGATACAGTGAAGACATCTGCCCTTGCGCTGTGCTACTCTGCTGCTGAGTATGCATGCCCAGTGTGGAACACATCTCACCACGATAAAACAGTGGATGTGGCTCTTCATGAGACATGCCGCATTATCACGGGGTGTCTGCGCCCTATGCCACTGGAGAAATTACACTGTTTAGCCGGTATTGCACCACCTGACATCCGCCGCGAAGTAGCAGCCAATAGTGAAAGGACCAAGGCAGAGACATCTCCAGCTCATCCCTTGTTTGGGTATCAGCCAGCACATCAACGACTTAAAACAAGCAATACTTTTCTAAGATCTACAGAGACACTCGCTGAAACACCTCAGCAAGCGAGAGTCCAAAAGTGGCAGGCTCAAACCCAGAACCTCAACCAATGGCTGATACAAATGAGAGACTCCCCCTTGGGCACACAGAAGACTGGGCGACTTGGAAGGTGCTGAACAGACTGCGCTCTGGCACCACGAGATGCAGAGCCAACCTTCAGAAATGGGGCCACAAAGTGGAATCCTCGACATGCGAGTGTGGAGAGGAGCAAACCACTGACCACCTACTGCACTGCAACCTGAGCCCTGCCACATGCACAATGGAGGACCTTCTTGCAGCAACACCAGAGGCATTCCAAGTGGCCAGATACTGGTCAAAGGACATTTAACTAACTACCAAACCCACACATTTTGTATTTTGTCTGTTTGTTTGCTTTGTTCTGTTAGAAATGTAAAATAATTTGACTGGTTATCCTGACACGACAAATAAACCCCACAGGCGACAGATCCTCCTGTAGTCAGAATCGAGCATATCCTCATGAAGCCGGGAAAGCTGGAATGTTAAATTGCCTCTGTGTCCGCCTATATATGTTGTATGTCTAAATGGCATTGAATGTTTGCCATGTATATGTTACAATGCACATATACATGGCAAACATTCAATGCCATTTAGACATACAACATATATAGGCGGACACAGAGGCAATTTAACATTCCAGCTTTCCCGGCTTCATGAGGATATGCTCGATTCTGACTACAGGAGGATCTGTCGCTTCACTGTCCACTTGTGACACCGGGTCCTTTGATGGAATACTTCCTCATTCTTCTGCATGCTGCTAGAAGGTTTTATGGTGTCTTAAATGAGTTCAATTAGCCTCCCCACATGAAGCAATACCTAAATTTCCTACTTGACGGATGCAACTGTCTTTTGGGCTGCATAGGTAAACAGCAAGCTAGACTATTAATGGTCAGGAGCTCACTCCGACCCGGGCTGGCTTTGAACTCATGACCATTACTCATGGTCAGTAGTGATTTAATGCAGCTGGCTACTAACTAGCTGTGCCACAGTCTATCTAAATCAGAAATTAGAACTGGGAGCACTGGAATATTCAGGATGCCTTGCTAATCCCAATTCCATTAAAAAAAAAATAAAGTCCTGATGCTAAATTGACTGTACTCTTCTCGAAAGCAAACTGAGTGAATGATAAATTGCCTGTTTTTGTTAATAGTTCAACAATTTCACACCTGAATTCCTTTAAGTGGAGTTTGCTGAATGCCATCTGTCTCCACTGACGTGTTACCTTTTAATTTATCAGTTACTTTCTAATGGTTTATCCTTTGTCTTCTTTATTAACACAGTTTTTAGGTAGCCAAGTGGGAAAAAAAACATAGTTGAAATCTCAGGATCCTTTACTACAAGCAAATTGATTTGCGTGCTGTCAGAACTCCTAAAGGACACAGAAAAAAATTACCAAAAAAATCTATTTTTAAATTTCCGCTAAATTAGCAGTGACTTTCAATCATCCTTATGGCTTTGAAGAGAAAACTGTGAACACAGGAATTAAGTTTCTCAGCCTGAGGTTTGTCTGTAGCTTTGCCATCAGATTCCCTCTGATTGTCTCTTTGGCTTTTCTTGTCTTTTGGCCATTTAGTCCAATCTCTTGCCATGCTGGAACCAACTAAAAAACTCCTGAAAGATGTCCATCCATCTCTGCACACAGACCTCTGTAGAAGAGGACTCCACCACTCTCCGCAGCAGTCTTTGATGTTAAAAAAATGTTTCATCCCGTATGTTTATGTTTCTTATAAAAGGCTATGGCCAGATTAATCTTTTTCCATTAGGAGATCCAATTGGTTCCTCCACGAGGACATGATGGCAACAGTCTTGAACAGCAATGGCTCCCAAAGTGACCCACTTAAGGTGGAATCTAGTGTCAAACAGGGATGTGTTATTGCCCCAACTTTATTCTCCGAACAGGGTATAGGGTTACAGCCTGTGTTGGATGGGGTCGCACTCCCCCTGAAGACGCAGGTTCGCAGTTTGGGTGTGATCCTGGACTCATCGCTGAGCCTGGAACCCCAGGTTTCGGCGGTGACCAGGGGAGCATTCGCACAGCTAAAACTCGTGTGCCAACTGCGCCTGTACCTTGGGAAGTCTGACTTGGCCACGGTAGTCCACACTCTGGTTACATCCCGTTTAGACTACTGCAACGCTCTCTACGTGGGGTTGCCTTTGAAGATGGCTCGGAAGCTCCAATTAGTCCAACGGGCGGCAGCCATGATACTAACAGGAGCGGAGCGCAGGGAGCATCCAACTCCTCTGCTGCACCAGCTCCAATGGCTGCCGTTTTGCTACCGGGCTCAATTCAAAGTGCTGGCGTTGGCCTTTAAAGCCCTAAACGGTTCTGGCCCAACCTACCTATCCGAACGTATCTCAGCCTATCAGCCCGCCAGGACCCTAAGATCTTCTGGGGAGGCCCTGCTCTCTATCCCGCCTGCTTCACAGGTGCGGCTGGCGGGGACAAGAGACAGGGCCTTTTCTGTGGTGGCCCCTCGGCTATGGAACGCCCTTTCCATGGAGGTAAGATCAGCCCCCTCGCTGATGGTGTTCCGAAGAAGATTAAAAACCTGGATGTTCGAACAGGCATTTGGTTAATCGGTGCAATGAATGTGATGATTACAGGAATGGTAATATGGACGACGAAACTGGATCACGATTTTAGTCATGAGATGCATTGGGTTGTTATTGTTGTGTCAATATTGTGTATTATGCTTTTATGGTATTAAATTGTATATTGTTTACTGTTGTACCTTTGTTGTAAACCGCATTGAGTCACCTGTTAGGCTGAGAAAGTAAAGTAAAGTAAAGTAAATAAATAAATAAATTCATCGCTATGATACTTCATCTTTTTGATGGGAAGCTTCCCACCAGAGAGGACAGATGGCAACTATTTAACCTCAGCAGACTGAAAGCCAAAACCAACATCACAACAACATCTGTTATAGAACTCCAATATGCTGATGATAACGTAGTCTGTGCACATTCGGAAGAAGATTACAAGCCACTCTAAACACCTTCGCAGAAGCATACGAGAAGCTCAGCCTGTCATTGAACATTGAGAAAACCAAAGTGCTCTTCCAGCAGTCACCAGCCAATCCCTCTCCAATGCCAGAAATACAGCTTAATGGTGTAACATTAGAAAGTGTTGACCATTTCTGCTCCCTTGGCAGCCACCTCTCCACAAAAGTCAACATTGACACCGAAATACAACACTGCCTGAGCTCTGCGAGTGCAGTGTTTTTCTGAATGAAGCAGAGAGTGAGAATTGGGACATCTGTGGGGATACCAAGGTGCTTGTTTATAAAGCTCTTGTCCTCCCAACCCTGCTATATGCCTCTGAAATGTGGACTGTCTACAGATGTCACATGCAACTCCTGGAACGATTCCATCAGCATTGCCTCTAAAACAAATTCTTAAAATCTCTTGGGAAGACAGGCGGACATATGTCAGCATGATGGAAGAAGCAAAAATCACCAGCATTGAAGCGATGCTCCTCCGCCATCTAATCTGCTGGAATGGCCACACTGTCCAAATGCCTGATCACCATCTCCCAAAGCAGTTGCTATACTCACAACTCAAGAACTCACAACTCTCTTGCTGGACTTCTCCTTTTTCTACAGCAGAGCTACTGTGTCTTAGGCTTGGGATTGTCTGGTAACCCTAAGCCTAGCAATCCAAAAACAGGCATTCTTAGCACATGCATTCAGCAGTATTTTTATACCAGCAGTCCAAAGGACAACAGAAGCTTGTGACCAGCCAGTATTTTATACCAGCAGTCCAAAGGACAACAGAAGCTTATGACAGCCAGTATTTTATATCAGCAGTCCAAAGGACAACAGAAGCTTATGACCAGCCAGTATTTTATACCAGCAGTCCAAAGAACAACAGAAGCTTATGACAACCAGTATTTTATACCAGCAGTCCAAAGAACAACAGAAGCTTGTTACCAGCCAGTATTTTATACCAGCAGTCCAAAGGACAACAGAAGCTTATGACCAGCTTATGTTTCACAAGAAAGAAGATGGAGACAGTTTATAACCATCGTTTTGCATCAGAGGGAGGAAACTTTCAAGGGCTCCAGAGAGATGACTGCAATCAGCAAATGCTCCTTTTGTAATGGACTGATTTAAGTTACCTTATGATCGTCCCCTGGTGGCGCAGTGGGTGAAAGCAGTGAGCTGCTGAGCTTGTTGATTGAAAGGTCGCAGGTTCGATTCCGGGGAGCGGCGTGAGCTTCCGCTGTCAGCCCTAGCATCTGCCAACCTAGCAGTTCGAAAACATGCAAATGTGAGTAGATCAATAGGCACCGCTCCAGCGGGAAGGTAACAGCGGTCCATGCAGTCATGCCGGCCACATGACCTTGGAGGTGTCTACGGACAACGCTGGCTCTTCGGCTTAGAAATGGAGATGAGCACCACACCCCAGAGTCAGACATGACTGGACTTAATGTCAGGGGACTACCTTTACCTTACCTTTTATGATCGTCCTGGCTGGAGTTAACCCTTTATTCATCTTGTTTGCAGTAAACTCATTAATTATCTTTTCACATTGCCGAAAGTGCCTCTGTGTTAAAGGGTCTTAATCTTAACAGAAGGTATATAAGTGATGTAAATAAATATAGTTTTCCCATAGGCTCGGGCGTGCCATCACACTGACTTGGTGCATCTTTTGGGTAAACTTGGTTGCGCACCAATGCCTTCCAAGTGTCCCCATTTGTCAGGGACAGTCCCAATCAATCTGCTGCAGCCTCTGAGCTTAAGCATAATAACATTGGCCATCTTGGCCACATCCTGACAGGTGTCCCAGTTTTCATCTGTGAAATTCTGGAGAGTATGCAACACCACTTATTGTAATCATTGTGATGTTGACCCTAACTCTGTGATCCTGGCAATCAGAACAATGCTAGAGGAAGGTTGACCGGAGTGGCATGACGCAGAGCCATCTCACACTGGCTGTCTTTCTCATTCATGGGTTTTCAAGGCCACTGTTACCTGTGTAAATGACAACGTGACTCATCATTTGTAAACATAGTAACCAACTGTTGTTAATTATGAACAACCTTTTTACATTTAAACTGTTGAACTTTTCAAACAGCCACAACATCTCAATGAAGATTGAATGAATACAAAGCCAGTGTGTTCAGTGAAAAAAATAATGTTTCAATACTCTTTACTAAATTGTGGAGGGGGGGAGACATAGTTTCTAAAGTATCCTAAGTGAGCTGTATCGTAAAATATCCTAAGTGGGCTGTATCGTAACTATAACAATATCTATATAAATAAAAATGTAATGTTTCCCTGTTGTATGTTAGATTTGTCCACCCTGGAGAACTTTGTAAGCCGCCCCGAGTTCCTTCGAGGAGATGGTGGAGGGATATATATAAAGAGGCTGCACCGGGACTGTGGCACAACTGTCTGAGTGTCAGCTACATTAAGATCACTTCTGACCAAAAGGTCATGAGTTCGAAGCCAACCCAGGTTGGAGTGAGCTTCCGACCAATTGTGTAGCTTGTTGTCGACCTTTGCAACCCAAAAGATAATTGCATCTGTCAAGTAGGAAAATTAGGTACCACCTTGTGTGGGGAGGTTAAATTAACTAATTTATGAGGCCATAAAAAGACTCCAGCAAGGGCTCCAACAAAAAGCATGCGGGGAATGCGGAAGTGCTTCATCAGCGTCGCAGATGGATTGTTGGGGTTCAGCCTGAGTTTGAACTTGAACCTGATTCTCTGTTTGTTCCTCCTGATGCTAATGAAAATATATTTACTGATGCTAATGAAAATGTACCTCTTGATGCCAATGCTCCTGAAATTAGTGAGGAAGAAACTTCTGTAGGTTTGGAAAATGGAAGTACCAGTGTTCATGAGAATGTTTCAGAGGGAAGCCATTACCTTTCACTCCCTTCTGCACCTGGTAACTTTAATCAGAACAGAAGGGGCCAGATTTGGCAAGACAGAAGTAAATCACTCAGCTTGCGAAGGTCTTCCCGATTAAGAGAAATACAAACAATGGCTTCAAAGCAGAGGGGCGGTTCACGGAACCAATTCTTCGGCTTTAAGTGCCTTCCGCCGGGCTGACTTTCTCAGTTCAGGCATCGTTTCAGATTGATGAAGACCTTGGCAGTTCTCCTGGTTTCCCTGGCCATGGCCTTGAAAGATTTCTAGGATATCAAGTACGGTTAGTGGATTGCTAACAGGTTCCAGTATTTTACAGTGTGGCTTTGGGTTTTGTTTTGTCCATTTAAATTCATGTTTGCTGATTTTGCTGTGGCTTTTGACTTGCACTTTTCCTTTATTTTGTAACCAATACAAAAGGATTGTTTTTCACAGTCAAGTGTGGTGGATAGTTATCTTAGGGCCTCGTTCCCTGCTCTGCATTGCAACATGGATGATGAAAGCAACTGCTCCCCTGGCGGCCAGAAAAAGTTAAATAGCCTCTGTCTATGTCTGTATATGTTGTATGTCAGAATTGGCATTGAATGTTTGCCATATATGTGTACACTGTCATCCGCCCTGAGTCCCCTGTGGGGTGAGAAGGGCAGAATATAAAAGCTGTAAATAAATAAATAAATAAATAAATAAATATATGTGGGTGAAATGTCAGAAAATAATGCTCCATACAGCCCAGAAAATTCACAGCAACCCTATGGTAAAAGTCTTTCTTCTGTACTTGAGCATCACTTTGTTTGCATGTGAAATGAAAGCAGTGGTCCTGTAGGTACTGCTGTTAGCCCTAGCTCCTGCCAACCTAGCAGTTTGAAAAAACATGCAAATGTGAGTAGATCAATAGGTAACTAAGGTAATAAAGGTGCCCGTGCAGCCATGCTGACAACATGATCAGGAGGTGTCTATGGACAACAGTTTCCTTGGCTTGGAAATGGAACAAAAGCACCTCCCCATGGCCAGACTTGAGCAGTGCCTCCAGTAAGCTGGAGTTGAAAGGGGAAGGCTTTGTTTTCTGTGTATTTTTATGTCATTGTTATTCCACTGCATTATTTATTTATTTATTTATTTACTGCACTTGTAGACCGCCGTTCTCAGCCCTAGGGCAACTCACGGCGGTGTACAACATATAAAAAACAATTTACAATAAAGGCAATATCACAACAACAATAACAACATCACTATCAATAATACAATTACACTAAATCATTCGCGACGTCTCATCATAGAATCACAATCCAATCTCGTTTTCCATATTCCGTTCCAATCATCATTGCCAATTGTTGTAGCACTTAGTCAAACGCCTTCTCAAACAACCACGTCTTTAGTCTCTTGCGGAATGTCATAAGGGAGGGCGCCTGTCTGATGTCTACAGGGAGGGTGTTCCACAGCCGGGGGGCCACCACCGAGAAGGCCCTATCCCTCGTCCCCGCCAGGCGTGCCTGTGAGGCAGGCGGGATCGAGAGAAGGGCCTCCCCAGACTATCTCAAAGCCCTCGTGGGCTCGTAGGCCGAGATGCGGTCCGAAAGGTATTTTGGGCCGGAACCGTTTAGGGCTTTGTAGGCCAGCACCAGCACCTTGAATTGGGCCCGGTAGCAGATTGGTAGCCAGTGGAGCTGGAACAACAAGGGCGTTGTGTGCTCCCTGCGTCCCGCTCCTGTTAGTAACATGGCTGCCGCACGCTGGACTAGCTGGAGCTTCCAGGCCGTCTTCAAGGGCAGCCCCACGTAGAGAGTGTTGCAGTAGTCAAGGCAGGATGTGACTATTATAGGCTTGCCTATCTGTGTATGTTGTAATCTGCTCTGAGTCCCCTTGGAATATAAATCAAATAAATCAAGTATTAGGTGCTGCAATCCCAGATGGCCCCAAATGGTTTGGGTCCAGGTTAACTATAGTATCGCCTTCTCTTGTATAATCTGCCCATACACTCAGTTCCTACTTCAATCAGATGACATTTTCTTAGGCCAATCCCAGATTGTGGAATGACCTTCTAGGAGTGATTCATCAAGCTTGAGATGCCATCTGAGTTTAAATCAATAATAAATAAAAGCCTTTCCCGGCAGGCAGGTCTGTCCAGATTATTTTTATATTGCGTTTTTAAGAAGTATTTATTATTAGATTTTAATATGGATTGTTTCCTTTGCTCTTTTAACTGATATGATGGATTGTGTTGTTATTTACCTACCTGCAGAAAGAGGTAGGTAAATCGTAATAGTAACAACAACAACAACTTAAAGTGTTTCCAATCTGTGGGTAATTCCATATTTGTATTGTCGAAGGCTTTCATGGCCGGAATCACTGAGTTGTTGTAGGTTTTTCATTCTGTATGGCCATGTTCTAGAACCATGTTCTAGAACCGTGGTTCTCAACCTGGGGGTCGGGACCCCTGGAGGGGTCATGAGGGAATGTCAGAGGGGTCACTAAAGACCACCAGAAAACACAGTATTTTCTATTGGTCCTGGGGGTTCTATGTGGGAAGTTTGGCCCAATTCTGTTGTTGGTGGGGTTCAGAATGCCCTTTGATTGTAGGTGAACTACAAATCCCTGCAACTACAACTCCCAAAATGTCAAGGACTATTTCCCCCCAAACTCCACAAGTGTTCACATTTGGTCATGTTGAATATTTGTGCCAAGTTTGGTCCAGATCCATCATTGTTTGAATCCACAGTGCTCTCTGGATGTAGGCGAACTACAACTCCAAAACTCAAGGTCAATGTCCACCAAACCCTTCCAATATTTTCTGTTTGCCATGGGAGTTCGGTGTGCCAAGTTTGGTCCAATTCCGTTGTTGGTAGAGTTCAGAATGCTCTTTGATTGCAGGTGAACTACAAATCCCAGCAACCACAACTCCCAAATGACAAAATCAACCCCCCATCCCAACCCCACCAGTATTCAAATTTGGGTGTATCGGGTTTTTGTGCCCAATTTGGTCTAGTGAATGAAAATACATCCTGCGTATCAGATATTTACATTACGATTGATAACAGTAGCAAAATGACAGTTATGAAGTAGGAAGATTGGGGGTCACCACAACATGAGGAATTGTATTAAGGGGTCGCAGCATAAGGCAGGTTGAGAACCCCTGTTCTAAAAGCATTCCCTCCTGACATTTCACCTGCATCTATGAAGTCGTGAGGTCCTCACAACCTCTGGGGATGCCTGCCATAGATGAGGGTGAAACGTCAGGAGAGAATGCTTCTAGAACATGAATATCTACAACAACCCAGTATTCCTTATTTGTTGACAAATGTGTTGGAACGGAAGTAAGATCTGTCTCTGTAGCTTGAAGCCGCTCTATGGGAATGCCATCTGTTCTTGGTGATTTCTTTCTCCCAAGTGCTCTTGAGTACATCTTCCGCTTTATCTTCCGAAACTGGAGGTTAATGCGAGCAGATGTTGTACTGTGACCCCCATCTTCCCTCACAGCTGGCTATATTAGTTACAGCTGGCAAAAGATGTGGTCCGACAGTTTCTGGAAGCCCATACATGTTGGCATTCTTAATCTGTTTTGGGGTAGATAATAGGGATCCTGGAAGAGGGAATTTCATTAGGTGTTGCTTGTTGCCTGCTGGTTGCATGACAAGCATCACTTGCTGAATTTTTTTCTTCTACCCAGCCACTAAGGTACAGTAATCCTCTTTAGTTTTCACTCTAGCAACCTTACACTCACCAGCTGTTGATGGACTACTACACCTATTATGCTTGACTAGTTCTTACTTAGGCGATCCCTTGTTTTCTGAGGAGGATTGTCTTCCAGTATTCTTGTGGGTCCGTATGTGGCTGTGGAGCCCTATTCTTGCTCTGCATCTTCTTCCGCAGTGAGGGCATTGGTTTCCAGGTGGAAGGCGGTCTCGGTCGCCTTGACAGTCTTTCCTCTTGGCACACTTCTCCCTTTCGCCCTCCATGCGTGCCTCTTCAAATTCTGCAGCACTGCTGGTCACAGTTGACCTCCAGCTGGAGCAGTCAAGGGCCAGGGCTTCCCAGTTTTATATCATACGAAAGCTTACTGGCACAACCTGGGGATCACAACCAGATACAGTGAAGACATCTGCCCTTGCGCTGTGTTACTCTGCTGCTGAGTATGCATGCCCAGTATGGAACACATCTCACCACGCTAAAACAGTGGATGTGGCTCTGAATGAGACATGCCACATTATCACGGGGTGTCTGCGCCCTACATCACTGGAGAAATTACACTGTCTAGCTGGTATCGCACCACCTGACATCCGCCGGGAAGTGGCAGCCAATAGTGAAAAGGACCAAGGCAGAGACATCTCCAGCTCATCCTGTTTGGGTATCAGCCAGCACATCAACGAGTTAAATCTAGAAATAGTTTTCAAAGCTCTACAGAGACACTCGGTGGAACACCTCAGCAAGCGAGAGTCCAAAAGTGGCAGCACCTCAATCCGTGGGAAAGGGAAAGGAAGGGATAGAGGGAAGGGAGGGAGGGTAGGGAAATGAAGTGAGGCAAGGGAGGGAAGGAAGGGAAGTGATGGAAACAAAGGAAAGCGAGGAAAGGAAAAGTTGGGAAAGCAGGAAAGGGAAGGAAAAGGAGGGAAAAGGAGGGAAAGGGGAGGGAAGTGAAGGAAAGAGAAGGGAAGAAAAAGGAGGGAGGAAAGGAAAGCAGGTTCACAGGGCGGGACTTTGTGGAAATAGCAGAGTCACCCCCCTTCTGCCAATCCTTAGTTTCCCTTTAAGCCCCGCCCTCTCCTCGCGCAACGTTCGAAGGGGCGGGGCTGAAGGAAAGAAGGAAGGAAAGAAGGAGAAAGGCTCCTCCCCTTTCTCCTTGCTTCGCCTTTCGCTTCGTGCCTGTCCGGAAATAGCCGAGTCACCCCCTTTCGGCCATTCGTCTTTCCTCAAGTTCTCTGGTGTAGGCCCCGCCCCGTTCGGAGGGGCGGGGCTGAAGGAAAGAAGGAAGAGAGAGAGAGGGAGCGAGTGAGGGTAAAAAAAGCCTCACTCTTCCTCCTCTTCGCCTTTTTCCGTTCTTGTCCGGAAATAGCCGAGTGATGGTAAAACCCCTCCCTCTTCCTTCTCTTCGCCTTTCGCCGTTCTTCTCTGGAAATAGCCGAGTGAGGGTAAAAAAGCCCCTCCCCTTCCTCCTCTTCTCTTCGCCTTTCTCCGTTCTTCTCCGGAAATAGCCGAGTGAGGGTAAAAAAGCCCCTCCCCTTCCTCCTCTTCGCCGTTCTCCTCCGGAAATAGCCGAGTGAGGGTAAAACCCCTCCCTCTTCCTTCTCTTCGCCTTTCTCCGTTCTTCTCCGGAAATAGCCGAATGAGGGTAAAGTCCCTCCCCTTCCTCCTCTTCGCCGTTCTTCTCCGGAAATACCCGAGCGGGGACGTACGCCGCCTTGGTGCGTGCCTTGCGTGCGCGCTCCCGCCTGCCCCTCTCTCCTCTCTCTCTCTTTCTCACTCTCTCCTCCTTCCTTCCTTCCCCCTCAGCAAAATGGCGGCGGTGGCTGGTGGAGGCCTTGGCAGCCTGTGAGGGCCTGGTCTTCCTCGGCCTTGCGTAGGCCTTGGGCGTTCTCCCTTCCTCCCTCCCCTGGAGACCCTCTCCTTCCCCGCTTCTCCTCCTCCTTGGAATACCAGGCCCATTCCTGCTCCT